>NC_049233.1:49670369-50335605 GCF_011100685.1 Canis lupus familiaris
CAAACCACATTCTTGGCAATTAACAATTCTGTTTTTATCAGGTTCTAAAGACACAAGTAAATAAATCAATTCTGGACTCTGTATACAGGAACCATTATTTGCCAAAATGGCCCCAAGGGTTATATCATGGTTTATGCAATACTCCAAAGGGCCAAAGATAGTAGTGAATTAATAGGATTAGGAGGCTATGAGGAAATGGCAAGCCCGAAATTTCAGCTTGGCCCTGATGGCATTTCACTCCATAATTCCTCAGGGAGGGCTACCCCAACTTCCTAATCTGGTGAAATCCCCCAATGACACCCTCTGCTGCATGGAATACCTTTCCTTCACAGAACATGTAGTGGGTGATCTGTCACTACCTAATTAATGTCATCTCTCCTACTTTTTTAAGATTTATTTATTTTAGAAAGAGAGAAAGCATGTGCATGTGTATGCGTGCGCGCGCACACACACACACACACACAGGGAAGGGGCAGAAGGAGAGGGAATGAATCTCAAGCTGGCTCCCCGCTGAGCAAGGAGCCTGATGCTGGCTGACCTCACCACCTTGAGATCATGACCTGAAGGAAATCAAGAGTTGGATGCTTAACCTACTGAGCCACCCAGGTGCCCTGTCATCTCCCCTATTTGACGCCATTCTTCACTAGAACAGGGAACCAGGAGTGCATTTGCTCCCCATAAGCCTCTGATCACCTAACACCATGAACTCTTGGCCTGTTTAGTTGCATCTAAGTGGTTTTGTTGATCAAGAAAATACAGAATGGGAAGAAAATAAAAACTGCCAATCATGTGTGACTCCCAGGATACCAAGGAGACTTGCTAAGTACCCACCTTCACCTTGCTTTCCTACTTATAGAATAGGGATAACCACTCCGGGCTCTCCCAACTTTAAACTCCAAAGTCACAATCTAATAAGCCTTCTGAGTGACACTCATGCAGAGTCCTGAGGGAACTCCTGAAGCATCTGTGGAAAATGACAGGAGAGAAAGAAGAGAGGGTAAGTGCAAGACTAGAATTGACGGAGGACCTGGACACTCAAAAAGATTTCTTCTGAAACGAACCTGGAGTTTGTCATACGCTAGCTGTAGACTCGGGGACAAAGGAAAACAATTATGAGAAGAATGGGAGTGCTGGACAGTGGATATTTAAATGCTTGGGAAGGGGAAGATAAAACTGACACAAAGATAGGAGGGAGCTAGCAACCAAGCGCCAGCTCTTAGGGATATCAGCAGTGCGTCCTACAGCCTTTGGGAGATGAACAAAAAGGTCAGGGAGGGGAAATGACATATCTCAGAACCAAAGGACAATTGATTATCAGGCTAAGAACAAAAGAGAAGTTAACCAGGGGAATATGCTGAAGAAATGATGATTATGAAGTCACTGGGGGAAGACTGAGAGACATTTTGGCTGTAATTCCAATGACTAGAATGACTAGAGTACGTGAAATGCTTTCAGATTGGGGAGATTTATTATTTTGGAAAAAAATAGCTCAAGGAAAAACAAAGGCAAAATTCCTGCCTCCTGTGAAGTAGTGCCACTAGGAGGACAAGGTTCAATTTCCATATTCTTTAAAAAAAGAAATGGTCCTTGAAAAGGACAGAGCAGTGATTTCTGAGGATACTTCCAGCTTTAGGGAAACTGAGCAGCATGCTGATGGTAAGATTAGGTTTCAGTTTTAGGTAGACATTTGAAATTAGCAGGAAACAAACAAACAAACAAAAAAGACAAAAAAGTAAAAGGAAAAACACTGAATTGGCAAGAAAACTACTTTTCTATGAAATGTATTAGACCAAAAGAAAAAAATGTTGGGGGTAATCTCTCTGAATTTACAAAATGTTTAGTTCACAGCAGGTTTCAGTTTGGACTTGAACGATTTGTAAATATTTACATAAAATTTAAAGATGGGCCAGAACTAGGTCACTGCCACTGACAAAACAAGAGCAATTTTTTGTCATTCCCAAGGACTTAGTGCTGCTTTGCCCAATGGGGCTCCAGCTAAGCCAGAAGTTTATCTTCTTTTCCCCTCAAATGCAAATTTTTACAACCAGCCTTGGCTTCTGATCTTTTAGTGCCTCTGGTAGGGTCCTATGTCACTGGAGCTTCTTTAACATTCAGTTAGGAAAAGCAGAGGAGGGACGCCTGGGTGGCTCAGCGGTTGAGCATCTGCCTTTGGCTCAGGGTGTGATCCCATGGTTCCCGGATCGAGTCCCACATCTGGCTTCCTGCATGGAGCCTGCTTCTCCCTCTGCCTATGTCTCTTCCTGCCTCTTTCTCTCTGTCTCTCATGAATAAACAAATAAAATCCTAAAAAAAAAAAAAAGGAAAAGCAGAGGAACAGGGAGGCAAATGCAGTTCTTGTTGTATACACACAGATTTTGACAAAGACATTACATCCGGAATTGTTCTCTGTTCCTTGTATGTGAGAGCAGGAACCATGTCCTCTGTTTACTACGGTCCCCACCTCACACCTGGTCATTGACTTATGGCTGGACTGTGTAAGATAGGATGGGGAATAACCTTCAGATAGTCAAGAAAACACACTGCATCCAGATGAAATTCTTTGCAACATAAAATGAGAAAATGCCTCCTCTGTAGAGTGGGCACAATGCTTATTTCACAGGGCTGCTTTGAGGAGTCAATGAGATATAAGGGGTAAAGGAGGTAACTCTGTTCCTGGCATATAATGAGAGCTCAATAAATCACAGCTATTATTTTAGTGGGTGTTCTCCAATGTCAAATTCTCATGTAGGTCCTCAGGCATCACACAACCAAGTTACCCCGTCTGGTCAATAACAACTAAATAGAGCACAGGTTATTCAAAAGCAATGGGTTATTTACCTGCAAGAGGACTACATGGTGCCCATGGCATTAAGCATTTGGCCTTTCATGTCGCATTCTCTATCAAAAAGAAAGTTATCAATTCCTGAGCGGGACTCAGTGTTGATTTCAAATTCTGTTTTTCTTGCATCTTTCAACTTTTTGGAAAGCTATAACCATTTACTTGGTGGAGACTCATAAATCATCTATTATGTGCCAGGCCTTTAGAAAATAGCCAGATACAGAAATATTTTCTTAAAAGATTTTATTTATTTATTCATGAGAGACAGAAAGAGAGAGAGAGAGGCAGAGACATAGGTGGAGGGAGAAGCAGGCTCCTCGCAAGGAGCCCGATGCGGGACTCGATCCGGGATCCTGGGATCAGGACCTGAGCCAAAGGCAGACGCTCAACCGCTGAGCCATCCAGGCGTCCCCAGATACAGAAATATTAAAACAACACGATGTTTTAGCCAGTTCAGTGGTAGAAGACAGGCTGCCTGCAGGTCAGCTCTAGCTATTGTGCACATTCTTATTCAACATTCAAAAATGTTAAGCTGATATTTAAAATCAGAGATTCTACAGAAGAGTCCAGATACCCAGCTTCTCTTGGATAAATCCGACGACATGGTAACACAAAGCCAGCATTCCCTCCCATTCCTACCTGGCTTCAGGGGACAAGAAGAAGCTGAGACAAAGTAGCGGTTGCCTGCCCCTCTATGCTATGCCCTCCTCCTCACCAGGAGAGTGAAAAATGAAAATGAAGGGCTCTGACTTCAAGAATTATTCAGGATTTCAAGATGATTAACAACAGAAGATTCAACCAAGTGTGAGATCCTTCTGAGCAGGGGAGGAGGGTGCAACAGAGCAAGCACATGCCCACAAAGCTAGTCCCACACCACACTCCCTCAGCAAAACAGGAAGGGTATTTATTTCTCCAAGTATTCCGTCATTCATTCAGCAATGAAGCCTGCATTTACAACAAGCCAGATACCATACCCCCTGAAATCTGAGGTACAAAAGGTAGGGGAGTGAAAGCCCCACACAGCTGAGCTAGAGAGCCTCTAGGATCTCTCTCCTCCCTTGTTAAGGCTGGATCCAAACCAGAGACACTAAGCGTGAGTTAATCCAAGTAAAATTAAACCGCTCCCAACAATATAGATTGGCCTGAGCCCTTTTGTTGGCATCACAGGAGCCCCGATCATACATTCTGAGGAACAGCTCACAAGCACTAATGAATAAGTCCCGACGGCTGTGCAGACAGCGGGCCCAGAAGTGAAGGGCTGGCCTAGGAGAGATTTGAACATGAACCTGACCATCTGGCTCTCTGCGACTCACTTTGATCACAAAATGAATTGCAACAAATTGAAGAGCACATGGCTAGAGTTAATTGTCTCATCTGTAATCTGAACCTACTTTTAAGCAGTTATTATTACCCTCTATCAGGTGGAAACGTTTCCTACCATCACTGCAAAGTGCATTTCCTGATGAACTGTAATGGATCATTAAATTCCATATCTGAATAACAATACTTTGCACTTATGCAGTGCCTTTCATCCAGGGATTTCAAGGCAGTTTGCAAATAATTAAGCCCCTCACACAGCAGCCAGAGGTGAGCGACTGTGAGGGACTTGCCTGAAGACACTGAGTCAAAGGCATGATTCAACAGAAAGAGAATAAATGGTTTCCTCCCAGGCATTAGTGATACTGAAAAGTGAATTGGGGTGGGGGGGAGGAGGGGGTTGTTCGGATTCCCTCCCTCCCCGTCTGCCTCTGCCCTTCTTCTCTAGGGCAGATCCTGCCATGCAACCTACAAGGAGCAGAAAAGTAACAAACAAGGGTATTTATAATTTAGCTAGGAGTTCAGAAACACACGTATGAGGAGAATGCTTTTCCCTCTAATCCTGGCATATACAGAACGAACTGACATTTCAATCCACCTGCAGAATCGACAGATACCAGAGGAATTAACACACTTAAGATTACCAAATGTCAAGCCTAAACCCTTCCAAAATCCAAAAATGAAAATACTGCTCTGCATAAATAAAGTGTGTTCTAACAAAAGTACTTTATTCCATGGTGGCATATTCCATTTTGGGGGAACCCCCCCCACACACACACACACTTCCGAATGGCATTCGAAGTTTCGGGAACAGCAAATAGGACAGAATTGGGCAATCGATGTATTTTCTGAACCAGAACACTGGAAGGGAAAAACCTCTCAGCCACCACAAGTTTTGCGGTGAAATTATAAACTCCTGAAAAACGGAATCTATAATGGAAACGCTGACAGACCTTTCACTGGAGCAGTTTGAGCGCAACACTGTAATTTAGCAATCTCTCTTACAGACTAAAGACTAATTCTAACAAGATGTCATTTTGACTCACGTTTATTACTACCTGCAAGAATGAAAAATGCCATTTACTCGGGAGCTGCCAGGGAACCAGGGTGGGGCAAATCTCACATCTGAAGCAAGACGCCCGCTGCCTCACCAAAATAGCCCTCTCCCCCACCATCCCCCCCAAAAGAGTGGCAGCCTTTCACGCTCAGCTCCCTTCATGTCAGCCAGGGCTTCGCAGCCCGACATGCCTTTCCTACATGCTACATTTTAATGATCTGAGCAAACCGTTATCAGAGTTAACATCTCTGATTTTACTCTTAAACAGACAAAAGCAAAAATATCTCATTAGGCATCATCTCCGCCAAGGTTCCCACTAGGCAGAAAAGGATCTTTATTCTAAAGTAATTGCCCTTTTGGAGTGAAAGCGGCTCAACAGATGCAATGTGCACACCGAGCGCCTCTGCAGCACCAGACGGTGAAGGTGCAACGCCAGGACCGCCGCGTCTCGCCACCCGCGGGCCCGCGGGGCGTCTGCGGCTCAGCACGGGGTGCGGGGGGGGGGTGCGGGGGGGGTGCGGGGGGGCGCCCTCGTCCCTCCCCTTTCTCGGGGCCACGGCTCGCAGCGACCGCGGGGACCCGGCGCAAGAGCTTGCGAGGCGCGCCTTCTCCGGCCACAGACAAAACCATCCGGGCAGCGTCTACACCGGAACTTCCCCCCAAGTTGTCAAACTCGCCTACACGCCAGAGGGTGCTGGGGATACCCCGCGCGTCCCCAAGCCCCGAAGCCCAGGGGGCGCGGCCCCTTCGCAGGCAGCCGCTCGGCGCGCCTCCTCCCACGGCTCGAGGGCCCGCAAGCCGTCCGCCAGCCCGCGGTGGCCCAGATGCTCACTCGAGGCCCCTCCGCGGGCGGCCGGGGTAGCCGTGAGCGCCGCCCGCCGCCCTCTCCGGCCGAGCCCCCGCCCGAGGGCCGAGGGCCACGGGGCCACCACGGGGCGCCCCGGCGTGGGGGGCGGGGGGGCGTCTCCGGGCAAACTCCTGCTCTAGGTGGAGCTTGCAGACCCAGGTGTGGGGACGAAGAAGAGGGCGTGTGCGCGTTGCACTCCGATTTCATGCACGCTCTCGGGGGGAGGAAGGTGCGGGGCTTCCCGGCCTGACGGGCGAGCCCCGGGCTGGAGCCGCCGGGGCGCAGTCGGACAGCGCGGCCGCCGGCCGGCGGGGAGTCCCACCCATTGCTCCGCGCGGTCCGCGCTGCGCCCCCCCCCCCGGCTTGCCTCTCCCCGGGACCCTAAACTTGGGCTTGGGGGCCGCGCCGGTCGCGGAGGTCCCGGTGCCCAACGGCGGCGCCTGACAGCTGAGCGCGAAGGCGCGGCGGCCGCAGTCCCTGCAGAGCAGCCCCGGGCGCGGACGCCGCGGGCAGGGAGAGGCCGCCGGGCCGGGCCGGGCTCCGGGGCCGGGGGCCGGGGGCCGGGCCGAGGGTCTGACAGCGGCTCCGGCTCGCGCGCCTCCCCCAGCCCGCCCTCCCCAGGCCTGACTTCTTACCCTCTGCTCCTCCTCCCCCTGCTGTTCCAAAACACCCGTCGACGCGAGCAAAATACAATGCCGCGTCGCCCGCCGTAAACAGCCCGGCGAGAGCGCACAGGCGGCGCGGCGCGGCGCGGCTCCCACCCCCTTCCCGTTCCTAGAAAATGCCATAAAAACGGGCAGGGCGCGCTCGGCGGGCGGCTGCGCGCCGGCGGCCGCGACTCCCCTCCGCGCGCGCTTTCCCCGCCGGCCCCGCGCCCCGCGCCCCCGCGCCCCCCGCACACTTGCCCCCGCCGCGCCGCCCCGCCCCGCCCCGCGCCGCGCCCGCCGGGGCCCGGGACCCGGCGCCGGGGACTCACCTCGCCCGAGAACTTTGCGTCCTTTTCCGCCTCCTCTTCCCAGCGTCTTCCCAGCCTGCGGCCGCCCCCCCGCCCCGAGGGAGCCGGCGCGGTGGGCGGTTCGGGGGTCACCGAAAGCTCACCGAGAGGACGCGCATCACATGGCAGCTGGTTCCCAGCCCCCGAGTGTGCCGGGGAGGGGGAGGGGAGGGGAAGGGTCGAGGGAGGCCGGGCGGCCGCGGAGTGGGCAGGCGGGGTGGCGAGGCGGCGGCGGGCGCTCACGTTCGCGCTGCTGCGGCCGCAGCCCGGGCGTGCACGGTCGCTGCTGCTGCTGCTGCTGCTGCTGCTCCGGCGGCGGCGGCGGCGGCGGCGGCTCGGCGCTGTTTGCTCCGCGCCGCGCGGCTCGCGCTCTCCCCGGAACGCCCACACTCTCAATCGCTACATTGTTGACATTCGGCGCTGACGTCACCCGCTCCCCATTCACAATAACTTTACGGGAGCCGGGCAGCGCACCTCCCCGGCCGCTGGGGCGCCGTACGCCCGGCGACTAGCGTAAGCCGCTCCGCGAATGGCGCTCCGGGGGCTGGGGCGGGGGCGGGGGCGCGCGCTCGGCCGGCTCGCGGGAGGGGGCGCGCCTCGGCCGCCGCTGCGCTCCCCGCTTTGTGCAGCCGCGCGCCGAGGACGACCCCCGGCTCCCGGCCGGCCTGAGCGCCTGGCTGGGGCCGGCCTTGTTCGGGACTCGCCAGGGCCCCCCGAAAGGCGACGGTGCGGGGGCGCTGCCGGCGGTAGGGGTGGCAGTGGCACGTGGGGAGGGCTGCAGAGCCCAGGGCCCCAGCGCGGGCAGAGGAACCGAGACCTGGGGCTCCTGGGTCGTCCGGCGTTTCCCAGGAGGGGCGGGAAAAGATGCTCCGCGGGCCCCCACCGAGCCGACCGGGCCCCCTCGTGAGTGGGGGCGGGGCAAGGAAGAGCAGCTTCCGACCCACCCGCTGCGCTGACGTTTGAAGGCTTCACCCCCGGGGCCTCCTGAGCGAGCCTGTAGGCCCCCACGACTTGTTCGAGAAGGGGCGAGAGCAATTGCGAAGTGTAAAGGAAGAGCCTGGCTCTGGGCCCCAGCCCCAACCCCTACTGTGTTCCAGCCTCTCCCCTGCCTCTGAGTCTGGAGGCTGCCTGGGTGTTGCTGCTTCAGGCCGTCGGTGGTGTGGCTGCCCCGTCAGAAGGAAGCTTGGTGGTGGCGAGGATTTTACAGAAAGTAATTAGGACTTAGACTGAACGAACATTTGCAATAAAAGAAGGTTGTGTTAGTGCAGTGCTGGTGCCTGCAACTTTACCCCTGCCAAGGCCGAGAAATTCTGCTGCGTTTCCCTGAACACCTATAACTTGGCCCCCTTGTGTACCGCCAGGATTCCATATTATTACATGTGGTGCTGATTTTTAATGAATATTATAAAACTTTGGCTCGCTCTACTGAGAGGAGGATCATAAATCCCCCCTGTAAAATGGGCACTGGCATATGCTGAGGAAGCAGTGAAGCATTGCCCTGGGAGTCTTGTGATACCAGCCAAAGTGGTATGCCCTGAGCCACCTTCTTTGGAGGGCAGAGTTTTAAAAGGCCCCATTTTGACCGTCTTGGTGGAAAGCTAAGAGATGGACCAAAGGAAGCTGAAAGGGGCCAAGCTAATTTTTCTGACCCCATTGTAGGGCCTGTCCGTGTGGTCTAGAACCACACGGAGAGTTTTTCTCTGCTAGCTTCTAAGGGTTTTCAGATGAAGAGAAGCCCCAGAGCTAGGAGGAAATCTCAGTCTCCTGACTTTGGGCTCTGGTGCCCCTTTGGACAAAACACCCTGCTTCTGAGGTCCCTGCGTGGCCCCCTGGCCGGGACTGAGAATACTGGTCTCTGGTCGGTTCTGGCGGGGCCAGTTCTTAGTCTTGTGGATGGTGATGTGTCTGCATTTTTCATCCCTGTAAGTAATCTGAGTGTCAGTGCGGTAACTTTGTGCATTTTCATAGCACCAGTCAGTGTTTTTCTAGAGCCAGGCTTGAGAAGAACCCTGTGAGGGTCATGCCAGTTCATTTCTTTTCAAGCAAGCCAGCTGTGAGGAATTGGGCACATTGGTGTGGGAGGTGGCAGTGGGGAGGGGAGGGCGCGGGAAGAGAGGGACACTACTGCGAGCTGATCTTGCCACCTTGCTTCTGATCCCAGATGGATACAACAAAGGCTATTAGGTCAGTTCAATTAGTCTACTTTGCCAAAGACTCAGACTGGAGTTTGCTTCATTTGAAATTATCATGTGTGAGATGGGACAGCAGTTAGAGATGAAAAAAACAAATGCAACTGTGATAGGTTGTATTACCTAGTCATTCAAGGTGGTTGGATTAGAACTAGTTGACCTCTAAAATCACATCCAGTACTGCAATCATGAGGCTCTGGGGCTATGAATAACACAAAACCATTGCCTTTGAGGAGCTTGAAGCCTAGTAAGGAGTTTGTTATTTCCTCTTCAATAGTTAGAAGTAGGTTACTTGAATTAAAGCCTATAAGATGTATTCAGCCTGGTGGCTCAGCGATTTAGTGCTGCCTTCAGCCCAGGGCATGATCCTGGAGACCCGGGATCCAGTCCCACATGGGACTCCCTGCATGGAGCCTGCTTCTCCCTCTGCCTGTGTCTTTGTCTCTTTCTCTCTCTCTCTCTCTCTCTCATGAATAAATAAATAAAATCTTTAAGAAAAAGAGTGTCCAATACTAATTTCATATAATTTTTTAAAAGATTTTTTTATTTGCTAAACCGCTGAACCATCCGGGCTGCCCCAGTATTGGTCAGTCTTAACTGTCCAATAACATGGATTAGGCTGTGGACAGCCTTAGTACCCTTTTAGTGACTGTTTGCTGGCCGTTCTCTGGGTTTATGGTGCTGCTCTGGGCACTCGAGGCATTTACAATGTGAAACAGGTGCAGGTTCTTCCCTCTGTATATTCATGGCAGTACCTTAGGTAGAGGTCACTTTATTTCCTGTATCTGCAACATTCAGCCTTTCCTGATATATATATTTTTCTGTATAATTACATATGTGCACTGATCCAGAATATGGGTTCATCTGTGATGCATTTCTAAGCAGGATATGATTTCCAAGGATAATAAATTTGTACCATAGCATTGAAGTCAGTAAACATTATTTCTATACATCTCCTTGATTTTTTAAAAATAAGTTAGGAAGAATTATTCGGGAAACAAAAAATGAGCAAAGGAAGAAGAAAGAAATGAACAGTTCACAAGTCCTTGATTTTCTTACTCTCCAGCACCCAATTAGAGGATCTGATGATGTTGAGAAGATATAATGGTTTCCCTTAGGCAGAACAGTAGGCAGAATTTTAAATGTGGTATCTTGAATAAGATATAGCAGGACGGGGCGCCTGAGTGGCTCAGTCTTTTAAGTGCCTGCCTTTGGCTCAGGTCGTGATCTGGGGAGCTCTGGGATTGAGCCTCAAGTCACACTCCTTGCTCAGTGGGGAGCCTGATTCTCCCTCTCCTCCCCACTTGTGCTCTCTCTCGATATCTCTGGCTCTCTCTCTCTCTCTGAAATAAAAAAATAAAATCTTAAAAAAAAAAAAAAGATATAGCAGGACAAAGTTAATGTTCAATGAGAGAGAACAGAGTAAGATGTTTAGAGGGGGAGAAGGCCAAAGCCAAGAGCAACAGATGTATTGAAGGAACTTCTGTTAGGAAGAATCTGAGTTCTACTCATTGGTCAAATTCCTTCAGAATTATGAGTAAGGTTTATTATTTCAAAATCTGATGTTTCAAGGTGGATCTAAACCATTAAATTTCAACTCAGCACTGCACAGGTGACACTTGGGAGAACTGATGAAATTTGAATAGGTTTGGTAATTTGTTCAATAATTTTTGAGCCCCCTATTATGTGGCATGCACTATTTTACAAGCTGGAATGGTGAATTCTTATTCTAGTGATGAGATGGGGATGGGAGAGGGAGAAAATGAGCTTGTGCGTGTGCATGTGTGTGTAATATATGATATACAAATATAACTATAGACAATAGTATATACAGTTAATATTATATAACATCAGGTTGTAAGTTATAATAATTGGAAGTGAAGAGTGTTGTAAAAACAAATAGAGTATGTAAAAGGGAGCTCAAGAGTGATAAGGATGGATCCATTCTTAGATAGGGTGGTTGGGACAAGGGAGGCGTCCCTGATGAGAATATTTGAGCAGAGATACAAATAAAGTGAGGGGGCAAGTTCTGAAGCTGTCTTGAGGAAGAGCTTTTCAGATATGGAGAAGAGCAAATACAAAGGCCCTAAGGTAGAGAGGACTTGGCATGTTCCAGGGCTAGCAAAGAGGCCACTATGCCTAATACAGAAGAATAGGAAGGGAAGTAGCAGGAGATGCTGCCAGAGGGATAGGCAGCAGGGTTATAATTTAGTGAAATGAGACGATATTTTGGGGAGTTTCTGTGGAGAAAGGGCATGATTGGCCCCTACTCATAAAAGATCATTCTGTTTGTGAAGTGGAAGGGGAGGAAAAGTGTGGAAGTACAGACTATTAGGAGGCTATTGAGGCTATTGAGATAGGCTAAGAGACAGGTGATGGTAATTTGGACTACAGTGATGACTATAAATGGAATTGAGATATATGTTCAAAGTAAATCAGACAGGACTTACTGATGATTCAGTTGTGGGATGTGAGAGACAGAGGAGTCAAAGGGAATTCTGAATTTGGGCGTGAACAACTGGTTATTGGAGACTTCCCCTAACAGAGATAGGGAAGGCTACAAGAAGAACAAGTATGGAGGGAA
Source organism: Canis lupus familiaris (assembly GCF_011100685.1). Taxonomy (NCBI): domain Eukaryota; kingdom Metazoa; phylum Chordata; class Mammalia; order Carnivora; family Canidae; genus Canis; species Canis lupus. The sequence goes on from NC_049233.1 coordinate 49,682,197, forward strand.
AGCTCAAGTTTTGGGGTTTGGATGTAGTAAAATTTAGATGCCTATCAGACATCGGATGTGGATGGAAAAGTTGAGTAGTCAATGAGATATGAGAACCTAGCCTTCAGGAGAGAGGTCTGGACTAGAGATAGAAATCTGTGTGTCATCAGCATAGAGAATCTGGGAACATGGGAAGAGAGAGAAGGGAAGGGAAGGGAAGGGAAGGGAAGGGGTTTGAGGATTGAGACCCAACATTGAGTCCAACTTTTAGAGTTCAGTGGATGAAGAAGATGAAGATCTAGCCAAAGTGATTGAGAAACAGCAGCCAGTGAGGGAAAGGAGAGAGAGACTTGGAGTCAAGTGAAAGAGAATGTTTTGAGAATCAGGGAGTAATCAGTTATGTCAATGCTGCTGACTTTTCAACTTGGTACCCTGGAGGGTATTGGTGCCTTTGATAGAGGAGAGCAGTGGGGATCACCCCTGGCTGGAGTGGATTGGAGAGTGAGTGGGAGGAGGGGAAGTAGAGGCAGTAGATGGGGACCACTCCCTTGCTGTGCTGGGAAAGTGAAGATGGGGAAACAGGCAGAGGGCAATGGGAGCAGTGAGAGCTCATTGGAGGGAATAATCCAGGCAAAAGAAGCAACTGTTGATGCAGAGAGAGAGGGGAAAACTTCTGGAGGGAAATTCTTGAGTTGGGTGGGGCCCCTTGATCCTATCTAGGGGATTGAAAGGTGCTCAGGTAGCGGGGTGTGGGGAGGCTGGACTGTGGTGAGAAGGCTTGTCCCTGTGTCAGTGATTCTGTCCTTGATTCTGAGTAGACTCCAAAGCCAGATGATCAACTGATGATGGAGGGAAAAGTGTGGAAGGGGGAGGAAAGAGGAAAAATCTGGTCCTAGTACAAAGTGGTGTAGCAGGACTGCTGGGCAGCACAGAGGAAATTTGAGGGTCACTACTACAGCCTTTATAAACATGCCATTGTCAAGAAGAGTTATTTCTCATTGTATAAAATCTCGCACAGGTTTTGAAAAATAATCCATGTATTCCAAACTAGAGAGCAGTGTAATTTCCCAGAGTAACTGGGATCATGCAAAAATTTTACTCTGGCTATTGTCAAATTGGGCTTTCTTCTTTGTAACTACCCATTCCTCTTATTTGTCTCGTCTTTATCTCCCCCAAAGATCACCTCGGTTCTTTAGAAGGACTTCGGAAATGGTCCTTAAGAAGAAAGGATGTTCTTACATCACTAACTGTGGTAACTAGCCCAAGATCTGCTTCTACAATAAAGAATTGATGCCACTGTTATCTAAAAATATAAGTGAAAAAAATCATTATTTTTAAAAAGATTTTATTTATTTATTCATGAGAGACACAGAGAGAGAGGCAGAGAGAGAAGCAGGCTCCCTGTGAAGAGCCTGATGCAGGACTCCATCCCAGGACCCCAGGATCATGACCTGAGCCAAAGGCAGACAGACGCTCAACCACTAAGCCACCCAGATGCCCCTAAAATAATTCTTTAACATGCACAACTGAATATCTGTTGTGCTGATGAAAGATGAAAAATTGGAAAACTTTGGGTCCTATCCTCAATGAATTTTAAAAAAATCTAGGCAGTTAGTCAAAACTAATGTAAATGAAACAATTGACATATGCGATCATTTTATAGTTAATTTATTTTATTATTTAATGTGTTACTTATAATTAATATTTAAAGTTATTTACATAGAAATTCTATTTATTGGAATTTAAGCTAACGTAAAAATTAAGAATGTACAGAAAGATTTTTTAAATACATGATAGTAAAAACAAAGTGGAAAAATTTAAATGCCTTACAGCAGAGAATTGGCTAAATTGTGGTTCATATGTAAAATGGAGTACCATAGATTCATCAAACATTACATCGAAGAAGTATATATATATTGGTATTTTAATGTTTTATTAGTACATTTTAAAAAACAATTTGTGAAACCGTATGACCCCAGAAGTGGAAAAACTATCTAAGCATGAAAAGAAAAAAAGTCTAGAAGGATATACAGTGTTAAAGTGGTTCTCTCAAGATGAAGAGCTTATGAGTGGTTTTCCTTTGTGCCTAACTGGTTTTTAAATTTTTTTTCTGTAGTATAAATGTATTACTTCTCTAATAAAGAAAGCCAATAAAAGTTATAAAATTCAAGACATGTGTAATTAAATTCTAATAAGAACTTAAGTGTTGTAGGTGTTAAGAGGGGGAAAAAATTTATGAGGGCTGGAGCAGCCAGGAAAGGTTTCAACCGAGAAGGTGGAATTTGAGTCAAATGTCAAGGCTGGGGAGGATTCAGAGAGGAGAAAAGGTGACTGGACATTCAACACATCTCTGCTCCAAGAAACTTGAACAAGTTTGGCTGTAGACAGAAGTAATCCAACAATTTCCAAATTACCGTGTGAAAGAAAGTCTTGATTTTATTCTAACAAAAATGTAGTTGTAATTGAATTGTTTTTCTCAACCCAGCTAATGTTTCTTTGAGGGGCACAGAAATTGAGTTCACTAGCTCTGTAACAATTTCTTCCTAAAATATATGACTATACTTAGAGTTTCTAATCTATTAAAAAAAACCCGAAACTTGTTTATGTGATAGAATTACGCAAGGGCATCCAACCTGAACATGTTGTGTTGGTCAGCACAGCTGTCCTGTCCTCACGTGTATACAGCAGGCACAGTGCCTGTGTGAACAGTGGGGATTTGGGCCTCACCTATCTTCATTTTTCCAAGATGCTTCCTACGTAGATCTCCCACGGCACCACGCACTGAGAAACTCGGTTCAGTGTGTTTCAGGTGGTAGGTGCGTGCGGAAACCCAGTGACTCATGCCTAGACTTGAATCAGGCCTTTGGTGATCTTGCAGATGGATGAAAACATCAAGGTGTACTCTTTGTTCCAGTATCGCTTCAGCACCCTCTGAATTCACAGCTTTGCCCAGATCTGTCGTCATTGCAGGCAAGATCCTTTTGATAGATTTCCTCCGTCTTCCCCTTCTGAAGCCAAGAAGACCGGTGTCAGGGAGGTGGTTTGGTATATAATGTGTTTTGGGATTGGTGCTAGGCCATGCTTCAGAGAAAAGACCTATTCCCAGACTTGAGGACCAATTCATGCTACCCAAAGTGGATGATGAATCAGAATGCTTGATTATTAATGTATTATACCCTAGTGGGTTATTTGCAGGATAGCATACTTCATTCTGGAGAGAGCTAAATGAACGCCAAAAATTCTTTTCTCTCAAAAGAGAAAAACTTTTTCAAATTTTCTTTTTCAAATTCAGTGATAGATTAAACATGTATCTTCATTTCTGACCTCATCTGTTACTGCTTCACCCATGGGTTCATTGCGATCATAGACAATGGATTTGAAAAATAACTCCTCTTGAAATACTTTACAACTTTTGGAAAAGTTGCCATAGTAATACACAGAACTCCCATATCACTTTCACCCATACACCCCAATTGTTAATATTTTAACACATTTGTATACTCTCTTTTTTAATACACACACACACACACACACACAGTCATCATTATTTTTAATCTGAATATTTAAAGAATGTTTTCAACAGGATGTCCACCAACCCCTAAATGCTTCAGAATATATTTTCAAAAGGCAATGACAGTGTTCTACATAACCACAATATACCAGTCAAATCAGGAAGTTAACATCGACGTGACACTGCCATCTGACCCAGAGACCCTATTCAAATTTCACCAACTGTCCCAACAATCCTCTTTTTGCTTTCTGGCCTGAGATCCTGGTTCAGGATAATAGGTTACACGCAGTTGTATCTTTTCAGTCTCCTTCCTTGTAGGGCAGCTCCCTGCTGATGTTCCCTCAGCCCCCAAACCTACCAGTGTATTCAGGGGAAGGGAGAAAGGGGAAAGGAAGCATGACGATACCGCTCTTGACTGTTACTTGATTCAAAGTATTGGTGCTCAATTTACTGAGGATTCATTAAGGATTTGTGTGATTTTTGTAAGTTATGTCTCAAAAAAAAAAAAAAAAAAAGAACCAGGTAAAAACAAGTGCTTGTACTTAGTTGATAATTAATAGAAGCATCCCAAGTAAATGAATGTGTTTCCCAAGTAAATACTTGTTTTCTTTGCCTGTCTTCTTCCTCAGAAAACTCCTACTCCTCCTTCTACTAAGTGAAGGTTTCCTCACCACTCCCTAGGTTAGATCCACTTTATATGAACCTTGGACCTTAATCCTTCGCAGCATTCATTATTATTATATTCCCCTCACCTTTTAAAGATTATAGTACAACACATATAACATAAAATTTACCATCTTTACCATTTTTAAGTGTACAGTTCAGTAGTGTTAAGTACACTCACATTGTTGTGTGGCCGATCTCCAGAACTCTTTTCATCTCGTAAAATGGAAACTCTAGACCCATTAAACAGCAGCCTCCCAAACTCCCTTACTTTCAGCCCCTGGCAACCACTCTTCTACTTTCTGTCTCTATGAATTTGACTATTCTAGGTACCACTTTTTCCACATCCTCACCAACACTTATTTTTGTTTCTGTGTTTTGATAGTAGCCATACTAATGGGTGTGAGGTGGTAACTCATTGTGGCTTTGATTTGCATTTCCCTAATGATTTGTGATGTTGAGCACTTTTTTTCATGTACTTTTCGGCATTTGTGTATCTTTTGTGGAGCAATGTCTATTCAAGTCCTTTGCCCATTTTTCTGGTCAGATTATTTGGGGGTTTTTGTTGTTGAGTTATAGGAGTTCTTTATATATTCTGGATATTAACCCCACTATCATACATGATTTGCAAATATTTTCTCCCTTTATGTTGGTTGCTTTTTCATTCTGTTGCTTATGTCCTTTGATGCACAAAAGTTTTAAATTTTGATATAGTCCAATTTGTTCATTTTGTTGCCTGTGCTGCTAGTGTCATGTCCAGGAAGTCATTGCCAAGTTCAATGTCAATGAGCTTTCCCCTATGTTTCCTCATAAGAGTTTTATAGTTTTAGATCTCATGTTTAGTTCTTTGATCCATTTTGAATTAATTTTTATATATGGTATAAGGTAAGGATTCAAGTTCCTTCTTTTGTGTGTGTGTGTGTAGATATCCAGTTTTCCCAACACTATTTATTAAAAAGACTGTCCTTTTCCCATTGAATGGTGTTGGCATCCTTGTCAGAAATCATGTAGCCATATGTACAAGGGTCCATTTCTGAGGTCTCTTTTTATTCCATTAGTGTGTATGTCTGTCCTCGTGATAGTACATTGTTTTGATTACTGTAGCTTTGTAATAAGTTTTGAAATTAGAAAGTGTGAGACTTCCAACTTTGTTCTTCTTTTCCAAGATTGTTTTGGCTCTTCAGAGTGCCTTGAGATTCCATATGAACTTTAGGATGGATTTTTCTATTTCTGCAAAAAATACCATTAGGATTTTGATAGGAATTGCATTAAAGCTGTAGATCTCTTGAAGTGGTATTGATGTCTTGGCAATATTAAGTCTTTCAATGCCTTTCCATTTGTTTGTGCCCTCTTTAATTTCTTTCAGTGACATTTGATAGCTTTCAAGTGTACAAGTCTTTGCCTCCTTGGTTAAGAGTATTCCTAAGTATTTTATTCTTTTGATGATATTGTAAATTGAATTATTTTCTTAATTTCTTTTTTTGTTCATTTATTTTTTCTATTTGAAGTGGAATGATTTGTTCAGCTTTTATTGCTCTTTGGGCTAGAAGCTTTAGGAGTTGTAGAATCAGTTTCTGGTTTTGCCCACAGCTGTACCCTTAGGCCTTTGTATGGCAGTAGTCACTAAGTACATGTTAAATAAATATTTGTTAATTTTCTCTAATAGTGTCAGGCTGATTCTGTAGACTTACTATTTTTTTTAATTTTTATTTATTTATGATAGTCACACAGAGAGAGAGAGAGAGAGAGAGGCAGAGACACAGGCAGAGGGAGAATCAGGCTCCATGCACCGGGAGCCCGACGTGGAATTCGATCCTGGGTCTCCAGGATCGCGCCCTGGGCCAAAGGCAGGCGCCAAACCGCTGCGCCACCCAGGGATCCCTCACTATCTATTTTTATATGTAAATAAAGAGTATACTGATGGTGAACCATTTACCTTGACTGTCTTTTGAGTCCACTTCTCTTAAAAAAAAAAGCTACCTAATATTTATTTAGTGCTTACTATATGCTACATATCTTTATATATGTTACTTTATTTCTTATAGCAATTCAGTGAGGTGGGCATAGAGTCAGAATATAGTTTATTGAAAGTCTGAGTTCTAGAATCAGACTTCCTTTGAATCTGATTCTGCCACTTGCGAGCTATGTGACTTTGGACAAGTTACCTCATCTCTCTGTGCCTGATTCCTATACTATGGGATTCCTAAGATGCATACTCCTTTGGTTTGTCATACATATTAATTAAGATATTGTAGGGCTGCTTGGGTGGTACAGTTGGTTAAGCATTGGACTCTTGGTTTCCACTCAGCTTTTGATCTCAGGGTCCGGAGACCGAGCCCCACATATGGCTCCACACTCTGTGCAGAGTTGGCTTGAGACTCTCAGCCCTCTCCCTCTGCACCTACCCCCCCATGCTCTCTCTCACTCTCTAAAATAAATAAATAAATAAATAAATCTTTTTAAAAAGATATTGTATGTCAATTGCTTAGCACATACTAAGTGTGTACTACATCCTAGCAATCATTATCTCAACTTTGCAGATGTAGGAGCCTGGATTGAAAGAGGGTAAGCTGCCCGTGATCACACCTAGGCACTCTAGAATCCCTAATTACTTAAGCTCTACACTAAAGTCTCAGCTATGTACACTGTTTTCCATTATATCTGAGACCGGGCAATGAGGAAAGTCATAAGCCCCTGAGGGATAAAATGTTTGAGGAATTTGCAAGAAATGGAACCTCCTAGGATGCCAAATCACGGTGTGCAGGGGTAGCCCTTTCATTCTTCAGAAATTCAATTGGAACCCCTGGAGAGACTCAGGGTGTCCTGAAGGGAAATCTAACTCCAAAGATCAGAAGTCTTCTCTCAGGAGATCAAGCTCTGCCTATATACCTACAGTGCAGACTGAGCAGATGGCCAGCATGGTTCAGATGGACCCATCCTAGAGTGGGGAGGTCTCTACGGAAGGGGAGGGGGACTTCTGGCACCATTCCATGACCAAAGAAGAGGCTGGAGTCTAGCTCATCCTTCCTCTGTGCACAGTCTTCAATGTCATCACAGGAACACTACCATCACCTTTTTTCTGTTCCTAGTGATTCCAGGGCTTTGGAGAAGTGAAAGTAGTGTTGCCCTTCAGAAAAGGCTGGGACCCTATTCCCAGACCCCCAGGGGAAACAGTGACCGTTACAACAATCACATTCTCAATGGGTTTATAAATCATTGGCTAACATTTGCTGAGCACTCACTGTTCTCAGCACTTTACCTGCAATATTTTATTTTATCCTTGGGTGACCATCTCATCCCAGTATACCCAGGACTTTCCCAGTTTCAGCACTGAAAATTAAGCATCCTGGGAAAGCCCTTCAGTCCTGGGGAAACCAAGAACAGTGGTTTATCTTCACAACCACCCTGTGAAGTAGACACCTTGACACAGGGGAGTGGAGAACATTCTAAAGATACAAAGATAACCCATCAAGTATCAGAGGCAGGATTTGAACTCCTGAAGACTGACTCCAGGGCTTGTTCTCCTAACCAATATACAATGCTGCCTAAACCAGTAAAAGTAGCCTCTGACAGTAAATGCTTGGATTTGGTCCAGATACCAATTGGATAAAAAATAGTACTGGTGGCTGTGGGGGAAATAGTAAATTGTGCAATATGAAATTTCCCAAAATTAAAAGTGGAAACTCATACTCTATTGCTGACAAACTGGCAAGGAATGCTTTTTCCATCGGCTCCTAGATTTGATGCCTTGCTTTATTCTAATTTTGGTTGTGCCTTTTATTTTGACGAGAGAAGGGAATAGAGACCAGATCAGCCTTGTTGGTGGGCAGCTTTAAGGTGGGAGGTAGAATATGAGATTGTCATCCTCTTTGAAGGGCTTCTATATACTCTACTTCCTCTGTCATCCCTACGGAACATTGCCCACTTAGCTGCCACCTTTCTGCTAGTCTTCTTTTGCTTCTTGCTTCCCCTATTCTTCCACTCCCAGTGCGGTTCTTCTCTGCTGTATTTTTACCACTTTTCCTCCTCCCCTCTCCCACTCCCAGGAGCACCACCTTGGTAATGCAACATACAGTCTGTAGCATGCAGATGTAAGTACTCCATGGTCAACCAGATCCTTTCACTCCTGAAATTACATGCAACCTCTTACCATTAGCACCAGCTGAGGCATCCTGAAGTCCTGGGTTCTAACTTCTACTCTGTAACTTCCTATACAGCTCATTTAACTTTGATGAACCTGTTTCTTCATTGATAAAACGATGATTGTAACTTTACTTGGGTAGTCACGAAAGATTCGATGAGATAACAAGTGTGACAGCAACCAGCAAAATGTCTTGAGCACCAAGAGGGCTTGATTAAATATACTTTTTTCAGTTCTGGGGCCCACATGAAACTTGATTCAGACCAAAAGAGAGCACATGCCAGCTGAAGAAGAGTGTGAACCAGTTATCAGGACAGGAGCAAGGATAAGGAAGGATGGGACACAGGATTAAAAACAAAAGAGCACCAGTCACACGTGCAAACACAATTTAGTGATTTTCTGAAGGTCAGAATAGTGATGGAGTTACTTCTACCTTGAATCTTTTAATTTTGTTGCTTAATTATATTTTTTCACTGCAAGAAATAGAGACCTATTCAAGGCAATGCAAGGAAAAGGTGTGGGGGAAGTTATTTTCGTATAAACGTATAAACTTAATTTGAAACTAGAATTTCAAAGCTGTTAATAGTCTTAGGGCCAGTCTTTCAAAGGCTGTGTGGTCTTTGCTTTTCTTTAAGTATCTCTGTTCCATTCTCCTCATACTGACCAAATTTCTCTGCAACTTGGGAAATTCTGATGTCCTCTCAGCCCTGCTAGCAGAAGTTTCCTTAAATAATTTGTCCCTGGATTCATTGCATCAATAGTTACCACTTGCCAAGTGGCAAAATCTCAGCTCTGTCACTTCTCAAGGGTATGTATGGCTTATTTAGTTCCTGTATTAGTCAGGGTTCTCCAGTGAATCTGAACCAATTGGAGATATATATCTATGTCTATTTCTATATATCTATATCTATATATATCTCAGAGGAGATTTATTCTAGGAGTTGACTCACCTGGTTCTGGAAGCTAAGGGGCCTACAATCTATTGTCTGTGAGTTGGAAAACTGAAAAGCCAGTGATATAATTCAGTTAACATACAAAGGTCTAAGGACCAGGAGCTCTGATGTCTGAGGGCAGGAGAAGATGGTTTTTCCAGTTCCAGGGACAGAGTAAATTCCTCTTTCCTCCACCTTTTTGTTCTATCCAGGCCCTCAAGGAACTGGATAGTGTCCCTGCACATTGGGAAAGCCGATCTTCTTTACTCAGTCTACTTATTCAAATGCTAACCTCTTCCAGAAACGTCCTCACAGACACACCCAGAAATGATGCTTTAATCAGCTACCTGGGCATCCCTCAGCCCAGTTAAGTTGATACATAAAATTAACCATCATAATGTCTTGCTCTTCCCTCTGGCTGCCACTTTAGCCATCACTGAGGCATTGCAGTGGCATGCCCAAGCTGCTCCACGGTGGAGCTGACCAGCTCCCAACCCCTATGTACCCCAAGACATCTACTTACTCATCTGTGTGCTGCTCTCTCCCAGCAAAATGCCTTCTAGTCTCCTCTGGTCTAGGCAATTTGGAGATAGGTTTGGACCATGGCAAACAATGCTGCTATTTCAGTTGTATTAAGTATCTTCCTCCAGAGGGGAAAGGAAGGGAGATTGTGAAGGAGAGCCTCACACTGTACCTTGAGCCACTCTTTAATCCTGGTACCCAAGCTCTCGTGTCTTCTTCCAGCCTACCTGCTGGATTTCTCCTTTGCTTACAAATTGTTTTTTTCCCACTAAGGGATTCCTAGATTGCTGCCCACAGTATAGCCTCCATTATTTTCCATCTGTCCTCCCTTGGCTGGTCAGACATGCTTGAGCAGGTGCAACCCCAGCAAAACTGGGGGATGTTGTATGATGCTTATTGAAGGGTCCTTGTGCATTCTGTGAACCGGGAGAGGATCTCTGAAGCTCCTTTTACCTCACACCCAGCCCATTTGAGTCTGAGCTTGGAGCCCAGCCAAGATACCCCCTTAGGCTAATAATTTCTGTTGCCTAATAATTTCAGGAGTCGATGTTGCCCTTTTAAAGATTTTGACTCTTCCTCAGGATACCTTTATGAACCTTTTTAGCTTAAGCTCCTATTGCCTATTTTCCTGTCTGTGAGGTCTTTCTTAGATCAAATTTGTGAGAAAAGAAATCTGATTGGTCCAATTTATCTTTTAGCACAGGTCGATGGTCAGGCAACAGATTGGCTGCTATGGGCCAGGGGCCTACCAAGTTGGTAGGGAGGGTGGATGGAGAGAAGGGAAAGGTGTCATGAGGAACAAATCCTGGTCACCAAGGCCTCTCCCCTTTAGCAGCCTATGTGTGTAGATAATTCCTTCTTTATATGTGCTATTGGTGGGCAAATACAGTGATCAACATGTCAAATACATTTATATTTTTCAAACGAGCCGTTTGTGTGAAGTATCATCTTGGAACCCACCGCCCCCCACCCCCACATTAGAACTTTCAACTCCAGTCTGTTTTATCTTTTTTATTTCCTTCTCAGGGTGTGAAAAGTAATGTAGAGGAGAAGAGTGTTTGGGGGACATCCTGTGCTGTCATCTAAGTCTGTTTTTGTCACTTAAACGATCCCCATGTAGATTTAAGTGCCATAAAATTTCACACAGATAAGTAGTGATTCACAGCTTCAGAAGAATACTGCTGTGTCCTTTTATGCTGCCTTTCATAATAAGACTTCAACTGCTCTTAAACACTAACTAAATCTCATTAACATTATCTTCAACACGTTAATAGGAAAAACAGGTCTGTAGAACAGTGACAATTTATGATTAAAAACACATTTATTCAAATGGTTGAATTGCCTCCATTTGAATATTGCCCACTGCTTCCATAATAATAGCAGAAGTTTTTCACAGATGCTTTTTAATAGGTAACCTCTGCTATATCTCTACTAACAGTATAAAACCTTGAATAACAAGCCTTGATTTGATATGTGCTAATTGCTTATCAGAAATTACTCAGTTGTAGCCTATCACTGCTGAAATTACTTCCAAAGAGAAAAATAGGCAATTTTGGTAGGTGCGTTAATGCCACCAGGCCACTAGCATCACATTTAGTATTCCAAAATAGTAACTGTCATGGGCTGAGTCCAAAGAGGAAGGTACAGAGAGAATCTGGCCCCAAATGTATAATCAAATGCAATAAAATTGCTTTATTCTGTTACTGGTTTATTTAAAATCATGAACATATCAAAGCAGTTGCTTTCTTTAGCTGAGTAGACACACTCTGTATTCTGTTGTAAAAAAAATATCAGATAATTAAAATCTTACTAAAAGTTTTGTGGAGTGGGGGGTGTGTGTGTGTGTATGTGTATGTGTGTGTGTGATAATGCGTTGCTTTTGATCTCAGGTAAATGAGGCTACATTTTATATCCAACTCTGTGGTGTAATAGTGCCATATTTTGTCTTGAACAAGGCTCAAAATGTTTTATAGTACTTAGGGTTGAAATACTGGGGAACACCAGGTTGATGGTAGTTTAATGATTGAGAGGGTAGAGCCAGCAAAATAAGTGCATGAACTTCTCAAAACTCCAGTGCAACTGGGACATTTGGGCTGGGCAGAGAGGTGCCAGGACTGCCACTTACACAGATGCCCCCCTGTGGGCTGGGAGGTAAGGAAAAACACAGCCCTCTCTTGGCTCAAATAGAGGTACAGAGCTGGGGTGGATGGCATTGGAAATGAAGCACACAAAGGCAAAGGACAGGGTTAGGTAAAATGAAACATTGGCTCACTGTGATAAGGAAAGTGGGTTGGAATGATTTACATTTGCCTTCTTGGCCACCGTTCTTATTAATATCTGTTTGGCTTGTGTTACTGGAAAGGGCCCTGCTAGGCCTGGACTCTGAGGATATGGTCTCTGACTCTCTGACAGCTCCATTTTTCTCTCTGTTGTTCTCATACTCAAGCAAGTGCTCTATGAAGGGAAAGGTGGTCACCAAAGGCTTTGGGCTCACACGGTCCTTACTGTTCAACATTTCTTGGCAGGGGCAACAATACCTTCTCTTCTAGAATCCATATATCAAGCCTTTATACAGCCCTCCTGGGTCATGTGCCTATGCCATGGACCCATCATTTAGGAAAGGGAAATTAAAAAACCATGATTGGCACATTCCCATCTTGAAAGAAAGAGTGGGTGTTGGGCAGACAAAAACAGCCAGTGCCTACTAGAGTTTCCTTGAGGTGCTTTTCTTGAGCTGGGATGTGTCTAATTCTGATAGGAGCTAAGTTTTTGTGAAAGGCCTGGAAGAGGAGTGGCTCTGACTTTATGTGGACAGACAGTCCAGGTGTGGCTTTGCCTTCAGTCTGCTTATGTCCAACCTATTCCCTTGTGCCTATTCTTTTCTGATGTTCATAATGTCACACCCACTCTGTGGATGGTACTCCTAAAATGTGCTGATGTGGATGTAGCAGAGGATCTGAAGTGCTAGACATAAATGTTTGCACTTAATTTCTTCATCAGTAGGGAAATGTTGATAATTTCTGAGCCTGGCGTGAAAAGCCTGGATTTTTCACTTTGGGGAGCTCAATCAGGAAGAGCGTACAGGACAGATTAGCAGCAGAGACAGGTGGCAAGGAAATGAGATAGGAAACTCTAACAGTAGTCTAGGTGGGAGGGGACAGGCCTGAATGAAGATGGGGAAGAGGGAGGGGATAGAACGAATGGTAGTTTGGGAGGCCAACTCTCGGTTTTTGGAAACTGATTTGACATTAGGTAGCAACAGAGAGGGAGGTAAATTTTAAAAACTGTTATTTCTCAAGTTTGGAAATTGAGAAAGAAGAGGAAGGAGATTTACATTCAATGTATAGCAAGCAGGCGATTAGAAATGTGGGTCTAGGATTCAGGACAGGGGTCAGAGCTGGAAAGAGAGAGGATCATACGGTTACAGCTGAAATGATGGGAATATGGAGATTATATCCAAAAGACTATGGGTAAATAAAAGGACAGCAAATGACAGCCACTCATTCCAGAGACTCAGGAGAGTCATCCTTGATCTCTCCCTCCCTATCTTCCAGACAGTCTGTCTTCAAAATTTATTTTGTATCTCTGCTTCTCTCTCCACCTTTAGTCAAGTTATGGACTCTCCTCTGCCTGGGCTTTGCAGATACAATGGCTCCGAAACATTCTCTTTGCTTCCACTCGTGCCTACCTCCAGTCTCTCTTCACATGGCAGTAATGATTTTCTTAAATGTGAATTGTATCATGTTACCCTGCTGTTCACAACCCCTTAATGGCCTCCTGCTGAGGTTAGAGTGCAATTCAAGCTTCGTGTCATGGTCCACAGCACCTTGCACAACCTGGCCCTCGCCCCTCTCCTGACTTGATATCATTCTCTCCTCTGTTCACCACCTTCCATTGTACTCATCTTTTAGTTTCTCAAACATATCAAGCTCTCTACCAGTTCTGTTCTAAACTCCTTCACCAGTCCTAGTCCTATCAATTCCCTTCACCTTCCATCTCTCAGCTCTCTTCCCACTCCCTTAATCCTCCCAAGAACACAGTGGGTTGTTGTTTTTGTTGTTTTTACTGCATGAAGAGTCATATTTCAACAACACAGCCCTCCGTGGCCACCCTGTTCTCTCACCCAGCACTGCAGCTGAGGAGCTGAGTTGGAACAACGTGAATATTCAGAAACCTCCTTAGAGGCCAAGGGATAGGGAACCCTTAGGCCTGACCCATTACATAATGCCTATAAAAATCACCATACTTTCCCCTCTTAAAATGTGCTCTAGTTTTAAAGAATATAAAGCTAAAAATGAAATTTGTTTTAAAAAACAGGGTCTAACAGGATTCTTTACTTGACTAAAGGATCCATTTTGAAGTTTCTTAAAATGTGGATTTTTTTTCTAATATAGTTAAAGCTTATAATTTAATTTTCCACACTTCAGTCCACACAAGTTTCAAGGTACCACAATTGCAGAAGATAAAGCGTGCTTGTATTATTCTATGTCACAGGTGGTGAAAATGAGTCACAAAGGCTTGCCGAGAATGACAAAGACCCCGTAATAGAGTCAAGGTTAGCAACCAGAGAACTATTGGCATCGAATCTTTGCTCAAATCAAAGAATAATTCCATCTCTCCAATACTTTCCTCTTAAAATATAGATTAAACTCCTGCTATTGTTTTCCAATAGCCACAGTGGACTTGAGTATAAAAATCTTGGTGATTTTTTGTATAGCACTGGGTAGGGGATTCCCAGATACTGGCTATTTCATTCCTTAGAACCCTCTCAGCCAATGCTACTGGTTTGTTGAGCTGCCTGCACTGAGGCTGTTTTTTAATATACACTTGTGTTTTATCCAGTGAGCGATCAATCAGGCAGAGAGACAGTGCTGGGACAGTTAACTTACATCTTAGTGTAATTTCAAAATGTGAATAACAAGTTCTTTTTTTAAATAAAAAAGGAAATGAAATTAAAAACAAGACTTCAATTTAATCTGGGAGACTTGAAATGGCAAGCTTGCCCCTTGTCAATTTTGTTCCGGTTCACCAAATCTTAACTATCACAGCAGCAGGGCAAATGAAGGAGACAGTGCCACTCAGCCCTTGAACCTCCTTGCATTTGTGGGTAATCTGGACTCTGGTGTTATTTTTAAGAGTTTTTATGTTCAGAGATTTCTGCTTGTGTTAACAAAATTTTTATAGATATAGACCTATTTGACGCTAACCAGAAAGCGTATGATTGCCACAGAGGTAATTTACAGGGAAAAAAAATCCAAATTCTTAGATATTTATGTGAGTATGCACAACTAAAACTAAGAACTGGGAAGAACCCTGTCTATACACAACATCCTTATATTTTATTTGGGTGTAAAAATTGAAGTTAGTCCTTGCTCAAAAACATTCTAACATTAAGACAGGCTAACCAGCTTGATTGTTCCTTTCACCTTGTCTATCCTCCTGTGTGCACCAGGACAAGGGTGATAAATCCTACTTAGGGAACTGTTGTAAAGGAAATTGAAGGCCATGTAAATCCAGGGCTTATATTAACTGCCAAGAGCTTAGGAGCCAACAGTCAGTACCTACCTAGAAGCCTACACATTCTGCATCTTTCTCAAAAACTAGAAGGGAAAAATGCCAAATCATACTCTTTCAGCACATAGAAATCATACATTGGTCCTAAAAATGTTTTTAGTACTACCATGGGAAAATAAAATGGTTTTTGACCAAAATATTCAAGTTTTGCCTTCAAAAACCTTAAATAATTCCAAATGGAAACACATTTTTTCCTCAGAATTTCACATCCTGGGGTTGGGGTAGGAACAATAATAATTACTGTTATTTGAAGTAAACACTAGACCAGTTATCATATATATTATTTGCTTAATCTTTACAGCAACTCCACAAAGTAGGCTTTATTATCTCTTTTCTACAGATGAATAAACTCAGAGGGGTTAAATATGCCAGTGTCAAGCAGCTAGCAAGTGGCCAGCTCAATATTCAAATCCTAGCTTCTATTTCACACTACTTCTCTTGGAAATGGAGTTCCAGTCTTGTGGCAAGAAAAATTGCATTGCTTTTATTTTTTACCTTCATAGCCCAAATCTATATCTTTATTTAGTAGTCTTCATTGAAAAGGGAGACTAAGAAATATGGTCCACTCTGGCATTTGACTTTACCATAAAAATGACCATCTTACATGCCCATGCTATTTTGTTGACATTCAGTAACATTTTCCCTTGACTTGGTCTTTCTTCTTACCTCCTGTGGCCTCATTTGAACTTATAGAAACTGGTTCTATCCTGTCCTTCCCCCCCCACCCAGAGTTTTCTAGTATGCCATCTACAAAAGGTATAGCTGATTTATATCCCTATATGCACATTGGATTATTTATAATGAATGAATTTTTATATTAAATTTTTACTAAATTGTAACGTACTTATTGTAAAGGGCACAAATCACAAGTTCACATCTTAACAAATTTTCACAAAGTGAGCACTCCCATATAACCGGTACCTATATCTGGAAATGTAATAGTGCCAAACTAATGATATCTTAAATGCTGAAACATTCCTATTTCAAAGTTTATATACATAATTTTTTTGTAAAGGTAAGAATGCATTTGAAATGTGTTTTGTTATGCCCCACTTTGTGTCTTACGCATTCTGATTTTCATACCTTGTGTTTTCTTAAACCCATGATGCATTTAAAGGGACCAAGTGTTGAACAGTAGAAGCACCAAGATAGGAACACCTCCCTCATTCCAACCCTGCGTCAGAACTCAGCACCATACAATCCTTGAACTACTTTCTTCTGGTTATTAAATTAAACCCTGTCTTTTTACAATAAACATCTAGTAAAGACATTTCTGTTTTCAATTTTTAAAATTTTCTTATCTTCAAGAAGCAACTCCTCTATGAGACCTTTTCTTTTTTGTTTACCAGTCGGTTCTAGTTTCATATTCAAAGGAAAAGGAAGTTCCCAGTAAGAGCTGATATATATATTATATATATTTAATATGGTATACATGTATGTATATATAATATTCCATGTATACATATATAGCTGACCCTTGAATAATGCTAAAGTTAGGGATATCAACCTGCTGTACAATAAAAAAATCCATGTATAACTGTTGACTTCCCAGAAACTTAACTTATAAATAGCCTACTGTTGACTGGAAACCTTTTGGATGACATAAACAGTTGATTAACACATATTTTGTATGTTATGTGTATTCTATATTGTATTTTTACACAAAAGTAAGCTAGAGAAAAGGTTATTAAGAAAAGCATAAGGAAAATACATTTACAGGAGCGCAGTCCAAAAAATCCACATATAAGTGACACACAGCTCAAAGCTATGTTATTCAACGGTCAACTGTGTGTGTGTATATATATGTATATATATATATATATCACATTTTCATTATCCATTCATCTGCCAATGGAGACTCAGGCTGTTTCCAAATCTTGGCTGTAGTAAATAATGCTACAATGGACATGGAGGGGCAGATATCTCTTCCAGATTTTATTTCCTTCAGATGCATACCCAGAAGTAGAATTGCTGGATTATATGAGAATTCCATTTTTAATTTTTTTTGAGAAGCTTTCATACTATTTTTCATTGGAGTTACTCATTTTACATTCCCATTAACAGTGCAGAAGTGTTCCCTTGCACTTGTTATTTTTTGTCCCTGGTGGTTTTCATGCTCTCCAAAGTCTATGAACTGCTTCAATATTGGGTCATCCCCCACTATAAGATAATTGTGGGAAAGCAAAATTATAAAATCATTAAAGTTTAGGGTTCAGAAGAAGCTTAGACATAATTTTTCATTGCAAGAGGATGCAGGCCATGATTAGGTGATTTGAGCTTTGCCGTCCAGTGATATAGTCATGAAGCCAGAGGGAGAAGAGACTGGTCTGAAGCTGGCCAGTTTAGAATTCTATATACTACTTCTGTTCTGTATCTCCAATTTAAAATCCAATTATAGGGGCACCTGGGTGGCTCAGTGGTTGAGCGTCTGCCTTTGGTTCAGGTCGTGATCCCAGAATCCTGGGATCAAGTCCCACATCAGGCTCCCGGCATGGAGCCTGCTTCACTCTCTGGCTATGTCTCTGACTCTCTCTGTGTGTCTCTCATGAATAAATAAATAAAACCTTTTTTAAAAAAAATCCAATTATGTTGTGTTTAAAGTTACCTTTTTTGCCCTAGAGTTATTTTGTGCAGAAAGCAAAATTTTAGGAAGTATGGACATGAGGGAAAAAATTTAATATTTTAGTTTATTTCTTTTTTTTTTTAAAGGTTTTAATTTATTTATGATAGTCACACACAGAGAGAGAGACAGAGACATAGGCAGAGGGAGAAGCAGGCTCCATGCACCGGGAGCCCGACGTGGGATTTGATCCCAGGTCTCCAGGATCGCGCCCTGGGCCAAAGGCAGGTGCCAAACCGCTGCACCACCCAGGGATCCCTAGTTTATTTCTTTAACATCTTTTTTGGTTTTGTATATGTTATCTTGTACATAGTTATCACTATTTGTATGTAATTTTGTATCCTGCTTAAGATGTGTTTCTTTAAAATCATACTATGCTAGGCTTGGTTTTACAGTAACATTAAGCTCTTAGTGAAAGTAGTTTCATGTTGAAACCAAGTTTATCAATGTTATAAAAGCTGCAGTGGTTGCTAAGAGAAACTGATATTTTGTTCCCATAGGAACTGTTGTTTTAAAATCTAGAATCTCTAGATTCGAAGGATAGAAAATTTAATTGGGATGGGAAATATTTTACCCTTCCTGGAAAAAAAATGTGACAATTACCATCCTCTTATTGAAGACCATGGTTATGTGGTTGCAGTCTCCTGAATAGGTGAAATGTTCTAGGTGGGTATTTCTCTTTCAGTTTTCCTTGTGTTGATGGTGATGCATGGTGATCACGATAGGAGAGTACGGGAAATGAAACTAACTGCTGGTCAGCCCCTCCTAGAGAAGAAAAGTTGTTAGAAAAAGCAAAACTGCACCTTGTGTTTGATAATCCCTAAGATGGTATTTAGGTTTCCCATGAGAGAATGGAGCAAAGGGAAGGATTTTTAGACCAAGCTGCTCTATAGCATTTAGGCACCCACATAAATTTGCGTCCAGGCATTGGCTCTTCATTTTAAGTAAAAGAGAATGATTTTGAGTGAGCCGAAAAAAAATTCTACCTAATTGTGCTCAGAAGCCAAGGATGAGCATGAGATGGGATTGAGAACAACTGTTGTTTGTACACTCAGGGGCAAACAGTCCCTGGAAGGGCACTGTTCCCCGAACCCCACTCTGAGCAGCTCTTGTGTGCATTGCCACGGGCAGTGGATTAACAGCCTTACCTCCCCTGTCTGAGTTCTCCATTGCTCTCCTGATGTCCCCTGCGTCTTGCAAAGAAACTACTTACACTCCCGTGGTTGTCTCAGAATCTGCTTCAGGCTGATTTGTATGTCTACAAACTGAGACATACTAAAAAAGCCCAAAGAAAGATTATGACAATAAAATCTGCTGAATGGTATTGCGAGGTAGAATTATCACTGGAGCAGATGCATACAAGTACATTTATTTAGTTAGTCCTTGTGATGGATGCTATGTTGTGGGTCCCCACTTCCCTCCCCATTAAAGACTTATTACCCCAGCTTTTGGGAGTGCTGTTGGCAGAAAGCTCTCACTGGTTGTTACTGCTTCAGGATTAGTTTTGGCTGAAGTTGGCTGCTTCTCTCAAAGTGACACCTCCTTCCTGGGTTGACCTCCACCCAATGACAGGTCCAAGTGGGAGTAAAAGGTCCAGCTCTCTCAACTCATTTGGAAGGCTCTGAAGGATCGCCTCATTTTCAGAACTCCCTGCCAGTTCAGGTAAGGCATTCTATGGAGACAGCACCAAGGCTGACTTCTCCCTCTGCCCAACCCTTTTCCTTCCCATTCCTCAGGTTTCCAGGAACGCTCCCTAAGAAAACTCCCACCTGCTAATCTCCATCTCAGATTCATTTCCTTGGAAACCCAAACTAGGATGGAATTGATGAGCACCTACTAGGTGCTAGACAGTATTCTGTGGGATACGGTGAAGACCCAATAAACGTTCTGCCTTTACAATTGATTTGGAAGGAGTTCACATTCTAAAGCAGGGTGAGTCAACATTTTCTGTAAAGGGCCAGATAATAAATATTTTAGGCTTTGTGGGTCAGATGGTCTCAGTCACAGCTACTCACCCTGCTGCTGTACCACCATAAAAACAGCCTTAGAAATATATAAATGAATGGGCAGGATTGTTTACCACTAAAACTTCATTTACAAAATAAGAGGTTGGTTTGATTTGGCCCATGGGCTGTAATTTGCTGACCCTGTTCTAGAGAGAAGGAAATAAGGAAACCAATAACTAAATAAGAAAACCTCAGACAGTATTAGTGCCATAAAAGAAATGAATTAGGGTGATAAAGAAACACTGTTATCTACTTGTAAATTTAAACTATTTTTATAGTAATATATTCACATGTTTTAAAAACCAAAAGGATTGAAAAAGTATTCATTTGCAAGTATATGCCCTGGTTCACTTTGATCCCCAATAGAATAATTTTATTTATTTACTTTGTGTTTCTTTTCAATATAAGCAATTATAAATACATAGCCTTATCTCTCCTTTCATGCAAAGATTAGCATGTAATACATCTTGTTTTGCACCTCACTCTTACTCACTTAATATGTCCTGGAGGTCACATACAGATCATCTCCATTTGTTTTTCTATATCTGAGTACTATTTCTAGTATGCATATGATAGCTTATATGATCAATTCTCTATTGTATTAGGGTTCTCCAGAGAAACAAAATCTAAAACCAATAGTGTGCTTGTGTGTGTGTGTGTGCGTGCGTGTGTGTGTGTGTGTGTGTAGGAATTGGCTCTTGTGATTATGGAGGCTGACAAAGTCCCAAGATCTGCAGAGTAAGTTGGCAAGCTGCAGACTCAGGAGAGCTGATGATGTAGATCCAATCTGAGGGCTGGCAGGCTTGAGACCCAGAAAGAGCGAATATTTCAGTTCAAAGGCAGGAAAAAGCTGATTGTCTCTTATTGCATTGAGGGGAGAGAGAAGGGACAGTTTTTTTGTTCTGTTCAGGTCTTCAACTAACTGAATGAGGCTCACCCACAACAAAGAGGGCAATCTGCTTTACTCAGTCTACCAATTTAAGTGTTAATCTCATCCAAAAACATCCTCACTGAAACACTCAGAATAATGTTTGATCAAACATCTGGGCACCCTATGGCCCAGTCAAACTGACACATAAAATTAACCATCATAGGCGCTTGAGTTGTTTCCAAATTTTTGCTATTACTGCAATGATACTGCAGTGAATGACCCTGTATATGTATTGTTTCATAAGTGTGCAAGTGTCTCTATCTCTAGGATAAAGTCTCAGAAGTGAGATTACTCGGTCTAAGCATATAACTTTGATGGGAATTGCCATGTTGCTATCTATGTGATTTATTCTAAGTTGCAGTCCCACTAGCATATATAACTGATTGTTTTCCCACAGCCCTAGTAACAATTATATTATCAAACTTTGAGAGATTTTGACCAATTTCAAGTGGTAACATCATATAGCTTTAATCTGAATTACTGTGTGAGGTTGCACATCTTTTTTTTCAAGGTTTTATTTTATTATTTTTTTAAGCTTTTTAAAAAATATTATTAGAGAGAGAAGGAGGGAGAGAGAGAATTAAGCAGGTTTCATGCTGGGAGCCAACACAGGTCTTAATCCCACAACTTTGGCTCCTGAACTGAGCCAAAATCAAGAGTCAGTTGCTTAACTGACTGAGCCACCCAGGTGCCCCTCAAGATTTTATTTTTTAAAATCTCTACGTCCAACATGGGGCTCAAACTCAAAATCCTGAGATCAAAAGTCACACACTTCACCAACTGAGCTAACCAGGCCCACCCCCCGCACATCTTTCTGTATGTTTAAGAACCATTTGTATTGCTTTCTTTATGAATTTTATGTTCATGTCCTTTGTGCAGTTTCTCTTGGGCTTTTGGACTTTTCTTAATTTGTTAAGACTCACTGTACTTTAAAGGGCTTGACCCACTATGATTTAGATTGCAAACATTTTCTTAGTTTTTGTCACCTGTATTTTTGCTACTGTTGCTTTTGTATCGGTTTATATCAATCTTTTCTTTTCAGCTTCTGGATTTGAATGCTGAATAGAAAGACCTTTGTGGGATACTACAACTGGGGTGCTCAGGGCTGTTAAGTACACCTCAAATGCTTGCTTGTATGCTGGGGAAAATTTGTGGAAGGATTGGGTGCTATGGAAAACCAGAATGTAGACAACTCAATCTAAATGAGAAAGAACACTAAAAATAGCTTTGATCCACTGTAAACATTAAAAGTAAAATAAAACAAATAATATCAGAGAATCACAGGTAGTAAAAGTAATTATATCGATTCCAGACCTAAGAAATATAATCTTTTGGGGGGGGAAATTAGGGTTCATAATAATTTCTCCAACTGAACTAGGATGATGTGTTTTGATAAACACAGCTTGCCTAATTTAAAATTGATTTTAAAATCTTGCTGTTTCATCTTCATAAATTGAAAAGCAGGTTTGCTTATACTGGTAGCCTTTTATGGTACTTGAATAGTGGTCTGACTACTTTTAGAAATGAATAATGGATTAAAAGTACACTTTGCAGCTTACATTAGTTACTTTTGTAATGCAAAATAGAAGCATGATAATGTACTATTCAGCATGCTTTAATATGATTTATACATACACTACACAGCATAAGTAATTCATTATGCCCTTCACAGTGCATTTCCTGGGTACAGAAGCTCATGTTTACCAGTATTTCATTTCATAATCAGGTGGTCTAATGGAAGGAATCTGGGACTATGAGTGAGGATTCCACACTCCACTTGCCCCTTGACTCATTCAATGACCTCAGGCAATACTCTTCTGGCTTTGGACTCGGGTGCTTATAAAAGTGAATGGGTAACACCTTATGGATCCAGCTCAGAAGAAGGGACTGTGGACTAGTAACTGGCCTGCAAACGGCTTTGAAGTCTGGAATTAAATAGGCTTCCTGGGGTAATTACTATTTTTTCAGGAATTATTCTACTTGGGAAATAACACTCTACAATGGTCATTTAATAAGGCAACAGTTCATTTCTCTGTATTTGGGAAAAAATCATCTATTGCTTCATAAATAGCACCTTGTCTCACACTGTGTTTTTCTATTTGCAAAGTGTGGATTTACCGAATAGCATAGGTGATAGCCTTCGAGATCAGCTGCCTTTAAAGCCAACTGCATTCCATTTTTAGAATGAACATGTACAGATTTGATTGAAGCTTGTGAATTCGAAGTGGGGGAGTGGTTCTAAGAGGCAGACCTTCCCCTAACATTTGTGGGGCCTGGGGCAAGAGTACAAATGGAGGCCCACATACCATATGTTTAAATATTTAAATGGTATAGATCAAGCTAACAGACTGTTAAATAAAATATGTTCTATCCTCTTTCCTCAACAAATATATCTTCATAATGACCTGGAAGGCCAGGTTTGAATTTTAGATTTCTCTGAAGGTCCCAGAAAACTTATAAATCACATTTCCCTTTCTTTCCCCCCTGTTGCCTGGTATTAGGATGATAGCATCCAGTAACACTCTCCAGACCAGATTTTGAACACACACGTCCTAAAGGTATGTTTTAAACTCTGTACCTGTTTATGATATGCAAATCATGTTTCTTTTTTGATAATGTTGATGACTGTCTCTGTGAAAATGGAAATCCATTAAAATAACTGAAACCTCTGAAATAGATTTGCAGCTATGAAAAATGCTTTGACACAATTCGATTCTTTTGCCATTCTGGATTTTAACCTGATCTATTTAAATTCTGCTGGGAATATAAGTTCGCATCAAACGTCCACTGTAAATTGTAGGATGAGTAAAATATGCAGGTTTTGCATACAAACTTATTTTTTTGCCTGACACATAAACTGTTATTGTAGATTCGGGGCATCTTATTGGTCAAATAGCTCTAATAATGAGAATGATATAATAGAAAAATTTATATCCTTAGAGAATGCACCTTAAGCAGTTTTATTTTATAGCTGATATTTTTATTTTTGCTTGGGTATACGATTCTTGTTTATCAAGACTCCACTTTCTTTGTTAAAATGTAAAATGCATGTTGGGCAAATGCTCCAGGGCAATTTGCATAAAAAGTGATGACAAAGAGCAATTAGTACTTCATTATTATGCAGTGAAATGCTACTTTGCTCAAAAGTGACTGTAGTTCTCCCCCCCCAACCCCCTTATAAATCTGGTACAGCATTGTTCTAAAAATAGTACTTAAGAAACCTCTGTTTGTAAATCAGTGTCTTTGACTTTCTGCTAGAAATCCAGGGGGAAAAAATGCAAGCACTAAATAAAGTTATTACCCCAGATCTTTATAATGAAAAACAAGCACCAGAATTCTGTTAGATAAGACAGGTCAGAAGATTTTAGTGTCTCATCAAATTAGTTCCATATCTTATTTTACCCCTTGGGATTGGCTTTCAAAGCAGGCTCAGATCATACATTGATAGAAACGTCCCCTTCCCCCAACACACACACTGTCTCCCATGCACACTCAGAAACAGGGTCATGCCACACACGGCTACACTGCAGAGAACAAACAGTCCCAAGGTATCTCTAGTTAGAAAGGCTTGATTTTTGAGTACAGATTTCATTACCATGAAATTCCTTTAGGGCAAAAAAAGAATTGCATCAAAGAAGCAGTGTGGGGAGGCAGACTTTGTAAATGTTCGCCCCATCACCTGTATTACCAGGCTCTGCCTGTCTTTAATTTGTCAGGAAATGCTCGTGTTCTTTCTCATGTTGGGCCAACATATTATCTAAAACTCTATAAGTCAGAATGCACCAGCACTCTATGTGAGTGTGTGTGTGTGTGTGTGTGTGTGCGAAAGAGAGAGAGAGAGAGAGAGAGAGAATCTGGTAATTGCATACTTTAACCTTTGGAAAATGACCTCATGAGGTTGGAGATGGACATTGATTATAATATTTCTCTTTGGAAGTCCCAAAGCAGGCTTGAGGAGGAGGGGGGAGAAAGGGGTAGAGGTGGGAGGTTGGTAGACACTGCCTCATTTTCAGTTCTCCCTCTCCCTGACCCTCTGTAGCCCAGACCAGACCAATGCAACTCCCAGGACCACAGCCCTAACTGGCATGGCCCCAGGACGGCTGACCTCACCTGCTTTGCTTGCGTCCTCAGGGGGCTGCTAATCCTAGGAGGCTGGGGTGAGCCTCATAGCCTGCAACTCAGGCTCAGGGGTTCAGGACTGTGGTGGCAGGTCTCTGAGAAAGAAGGGGTCGGATAGACACTTGGGTACATTGCTTTATAAGTACAGGTAACTTGTGCAGCCGAATGGCCTCCACCCAGATTTTATTTACTCTCTCCTTTGTTGCTGTTCTTCTCAGGCCATCAGTGAAAAGACAGTAGGGTCACATAGCTCATACCATTTCAAGGATTAGTTGTCTAACTGGAGGTAATGTATGATCATTTTATACACTGCCACAGATTCATTATTCATACAATTTTCTATTAATTTTTAATGCGTCCAAGTTCCTAGTTATTTAACATATAATGCAATTGGCCAGACGTCTTCATAAAGCTATGAAAAGTGGCTCTGAGGTGCTCTTCCAGAGCATCCCAATCTATTAACCACCTGATGAGGCAGTACTGCTCTTAGCCATGGGCAAGACCCCTGCCTTGGATTCCTACACCTCGGAAGTCCCTGTGATTTGGATGGCATTTCTTTTTTTTTTTTTTTCTTCACAGTACAAAATTTTTTATTTGAAAATACTCAGTTGAATTTGGAAGAACAATAATCTACTTGACTCAAGAAAAACAGAGACTAACAATGTTTTGAAAAAGTTACTCTCAATAAATATAATATCACCAAGATCAACTATTAATCTTGGTTTGTTTGGATAAATCGGTCATGTAGATACTAATTTAAGAGCCAAATTATAAATTGGGTATAAAGCTAATCAGCCCACTGGCCAAAATTGAATCTACAACTTTTTTTCATTTGTTTTTATCTAAGTTCGATTTGCCAACATATAGTATAACACCCAGTGCTCATCCCATAAAGTGCCCTCCTCAGTGCCCATCATCCAGTTACCCCAACCTCCCGCCCACCTCCCCTTCCCCAACCCTTTGTTTCTCAGAGTTAGGAGTCTCTCATGGTTTGTCTCTCTAATTTTTCACTCGGTTCCCCTCCTTTCCCTTATAATCCCTTTCACTATTTCTTATATACCCAGTGTGAGTGAAACCATATGATGATTGTCCTTCTCCAAATGACTTATTTCACTCAGCATAATACCCTCCATTTCCATCCATGTCGAAGCAAATGGTGGGTTTTCATCCTTTCTGATGGCTCAGTAATATTCCATTGTATATATAGACCACATCTTGGATGGCATTTCTTGAAGTCCTCAACTGCAAAGCTATTTGAGTTTGTGTGTCCAAGCCAGATGCCGTTCCTCCCCTTTAGAGCACCATGCTACTCTCTAGCCAGCCTGTAAGGTTGACCAGATATCTAGAGGAGTTCCAGAACTTGTATTTACATATTGTTTTAGAGCCAAAGTGGGGCCCAACTCAGGAGAGCAGCTTGGTCAGCATATGTTCCTGCTGACACTGGCCAGCAAGTTATTTATTTTGTAATATTGCATGACATTGGATCTATAGAATGGTGCTGACATACTGATTTGGGGTAACTCTCATTCACAGGGGATGAAGAAGACATGAACGTTCATATTGAGCAATAAATAAATGCCTATTATTCCAAATCATCATCAGCAAGTTGCTATACCTCACATGAGTCCATTTTCCAATAAAATTGCTGATATACACGTGCACCTACAAAATACAGTTGCATAGGGTTCATGCTCTCCAGCATTAGCCATATCCCGAGGAACCACTGTAAGCTCTTGAACAAGGGCCAGTGTAGACTGAGTATTTGGAAAGGTGCGGAGAAGAAAGGAAAAGAGCTGTGGTATTCACAAGGCTGAGAGGAGCCACTATAGAGAAGCAAAAGTACCCTAGATTGAGTACTTCCCTTCCTGTAAGAGTTTCCTAGCTCTAAATGTTTGGGATTCTAATGTAGGGCTGAGGCAATAAAGGCCTCTGTGTGATCCTGCTGGAGCCTGCAGTGGAAAAAAGTGAAGAAATATTCTAACGTAATGCCAGTGCTGGTAAAAATGATAGCTCATGTGTAACTGTGTGTCAGGTGTCATTCTGAGCACTTAACACACATGGCCTTATTCAGTCCTCACATTCGTCTTTATTATTCACATTCTCCAGACGAGGAAACAGAATTAGAGAAAGTTGAATAACTGGCCAAGGTTAAATGCTATTATCATTGGCAAATTGGGTAGAGGAGCTGAAGACGTGGGAGGAATCGCAGGTGTCTCCAGGTGTTCAAGGCTGGAGGGCAGGGAACACAATTTGGATGGTTTTGTGGTGAGTTTGCTTGCTTTGTTTTGTTTTCTCATTGGTTATGGCGGTGAGGGCATTGAGATGATGAGTGTCTAGTAGCTCTGATAGCGAGTCGCCTGAGTGAGATATCCTGGAGAGATTTGGAAATACCATCTCCGCCCCCACCCCCACCTGCCCAGAGATCAAATGAGAGGTTGGGCTGGAGGCTGTGGATCTGGGCTCATCAAAGATGGGAGGTGCAGGTATGGGAGTGGGAGAGGCGACCAACTTCCAGGAGTGTGGGTAGACTTTCTTAAGAGAACCAGCTTGGGAGGGAGAGCTCAGTGGGCAAGACTCCAGCATCAACTCAGCAACTAAAATCCCCAGCCACTTTTGAAGAGCTGTTCTATTATATAGTTTGGTCAGCAGCTCAGCTCCATATTTTCACCCACCAGAACGTTCAGATCAATACTCCCAGTCCTCATGATTTACTGAACCTGAATTTCTCTAACTGCTCCATTAACTCTTTGGAAAGGTTTCTCCTTCTGTTAGCACTGGATCATGATTTTCCATAAAATTTGCCCTTGAGCAAGCATTCTCTCATTATTCTCACTAGGGAAATTGTCTCCCCTCCCACCCCCCATCACTCTCCATCCTTCTTCACTTTCTTTAGAGCTTTGTTTCACGAACCTGCATTTTGCCTGCTAATTAGTGTTTTTGAATATATACTTGCTATTGAGCTTGGAACCTATGGGGTTTTTCTCATGCCAGTTTGTGAGGTCCAAATTCTTTGTGTCAGTTCCTATTCCCCTAACTTGGTTATTAATTTAGGATCTTACCATTTCTATGTGCAGTAGAGACATTCGGGTGCTAACGGGCTTGGCGCCGTGGCCCTGGTCTCTGTGTACCCAGTCCTCTGCTCATGGTGATGGGAGCGTTTCCCTGCATACTGGGCACACAGGGGGCTGGTGGCCAGGCAGCCCATAATAAAAGGTGAATTCACTCACAATGTGCCCCTTTGTTCCAGGGAATATTTTGTTCCTCTGATCCTGAGCTTCAGCATCATGAAAAAGCATTTGTCAAGCCCCTAATTACCAGAGTGCTGCACTAAGCACTCCATAAAGAGTTTCACTGCCATGGTAGGGCCAAGGGTGATGGAGCCAGGCCTGGATGTAGAAGGAAATTGCTATGGTTCTGGCCCTCAGGCAGAGAGTCTTGAAATGTGACAGAAAAAAAGGATGTCTTTCCAGGTATACCCAGTAGGGATGGGGGCATGGAAACAGTGGTACATGTGGCAGTAGTGATGGTATAGACAGATACCCCCAGAAAAGAGGAAGGGTGAGCAAGCTGTTTTTTCCTCAGGAAGCCTGAAGGGTGAGCTCCTAAGAGGAAGTTACAACATCAGCAAGTGGCACCCTCTTCAACAGTTTGCCAGGGAGGAGAGAAAAGTCAAAGTCTCTACAAATTCAGCATTTAGCAAAGTGTCAGCATAGAGTTCTTACCTATTGAAGCCAATAATCTAGCTTGGAATGACACAAACAAATAAGAACATAACACATAACCACATAAAAGGCATAAATAAAGAAGTAGACACGCATGAAGGGCAAGAGATGTTTTGTGTATGGAAGAGTAGGCATGCAGAAGCCCCACAAGGGTACGGGGGGGGGTGTGGTTAGATTAAATGGGTTAGTCCATAAAGTGCTTAGAGGAGTCATGGGTGAGTCCTTAGTGAGTGCTATATATGAGCCTGTTGAATGAATGAGTGAATGAATGAATGAATGAATGAATGAATCAAGTTCAACTTTGGAAAGCTGGAGAAATATCAAGGTGAGTGGGTTTTTCCCTCTTCCCACACCCAATTGGCCGGTCCAGCCCTGGATGCACAGTTCAGGCTTAGAGGAGGTGCAGCTGCACAGAATGTCCCAGAAGGGCTGACCCAGACCATCTTGATGACGGACATGATTCATCTCCGGGTATGTGCCCCTGTGTAATGTGGCACACTATAACACAAATAATTCTCTTAGGACAATTCCTGAGGGCAGAGAAAGGGAGAGGGCACTCCCATTTTGTTTGCTTTGCTCCAGACCCTGGAGCAGGATGTTTTGGCTCTCTGAATTCCTAACCTGGACCCTTTCAGTGTGTGGTTTCTCTGGCGTCTGTGTTCTTTTCATACTGTGGCCACAGGAGGGTGGTTTTAATGCCCCTCAGGAGCTATTTGGATCAGATTTCTGGATTGGGCAGCCTTGAAATACTTTCTGCATTGTGTTAGAAAACATTCCCCAGGCAACAGGAGTGTAGGGAATCACTATTGACTACTCAGTGGCCAATGATAGATGATTTCCAGGTCCCCAAACTCTCCTCTGATGGGTAGAGCTCCACTGGGATTCACAGGAATCCCTGAAGTTCAACTTCAGACACCTAGAAAAACAAGGTCATCTTCTTCTGTAATCACAGAGTTGGGGGGATCCTGTTTAGCCATGTGGTCAACACTCTACAAATGTTGATCAAGTTCATTGAGCGGTTTATCTCTGCCCTCAGACAAACATGAGTTTTGGAAGAGTAGAGGTGTGTGGGGTGTGTGAGGGGTTTATCACGGGGAGATTTCTGCACAGATTTTCTAATTCCTCCTTCTGTGCCTTGTTGGATACCACAGCCCCTTCTCTCTCCACAGCTCCAAGCCATATAGGTAACTTTCCTGGCTTAACATTCACCTCTTTAAAGTTTTTCCTGATTAAGTCAAACATAGTCTCATGACTTTTGTATTTTTTTTAATTTAAAAATTTGGTTAATACCTTTTTAGGTATTTTGAAATTTCCTATGTATTGCTTAGTATGAGGTTTATCACACAATAAGCATGCAATTAATGAATGTGACTTAATTAGTAATATACCCAATAAACATTATTGATAACACTAGTGAGCCAGAAGACTAACCAAATAATTTTGTGAACACACTGTGTTACCCAAGGAATGACAGGGAAAGAGAAAAAGACTAACTCCATCAGTTCTCTTTAGCAGCAGATGTGTGGAAAGTGGTATATTCATATAGCACTTGCCTAGAAATAGATGTTGGTAGGGAGATCACAATGATTTTGTAGAAAAATACTATCGCATCTACTAAATTCTTTCTTTCAACACTCCTCTCACTTTCTAAGATGTAATATGTATCCTTTTTAAACTTTCAATTACCTGAAATGAAGCTTCATGCCCAGGGTATAAGGGCATCTGCTAACAATGATTGCTCGAGAATAAATGTGAGTTAAGAAAATGTGCTGGTAAGGCACCTTCATGAACGGCCAGTGTTTGTGGATCTTTGGGTGGAATGTTGCTCAGAGGACAGAACCTGTGTCCTAATCGTACCTGAAGTACCAGCATCCAATCCAATGCTTTGCTCAGAGTTGTGCATGGAATAAATGAATGGATATTTTAATTAGCTTGGCTATCATGTGTTTAGTGCCTATGAGTGTGACATATAGAGCAGGATCTCATGTATTTGTTTATTTATTTATTTATTTATTTATTTATTTATTTATTTTTAAAAGATTTTATTTATTTACTCATGAGACACACACACACACACACACACACAGAGAGAGAGAGAGAGAGGCACAGGCACAGGCAGAGGGAGAAGCAGGCTCCATGCAGGGAGCCTGACACGGGACTCGATCCCGGGTCTCCAGGATCATGCCCTAGGCCGAAGGCGGTGCTAAATTGCTGAGCCACCAGGGTTGCCCCAAGATGTCATTTATAACATAAGAGAATGATTAAGCCAGAATGAATTTTGTGCTGTTATTTTTTAAAAATGACGTAATTTAGCCATATAAGTGGTAACAATTTTAAATTTGTATGATTGAGTTTTTTTGTAGAAATAATAGAACAATAATAGTACCAGCATATATATGTGTGTGTGTTAGGCACTGCTTTTTAATTGAAATGATTTTAACAGTAACCCTATGAGTAAATATTCTCATTTTATAAATGGGGAAGCTGAAGCATGGAGAAGTTGTGATTTTTTCTAGAGCTAAGTGTCAGAGGTGTGATCCAAAGCCAGGCAATCTAGCTCAAGAATCCAAGCTATTAGCCAGTAATTTATATAGCCTGTCAATAAGGATGAGAATCTATCCATACCGAGTACAGATAAAGACTAATTTCATATCCAGGCATTAAATAAATGTTTATTTGTCTATCAATTATGTACAATATGCAGGTGACAAGTTGGAAAGGAGTAGGGACACCCAAAGTACTTGTTAAAGTCATTTAAAAAACCTGAAGAACATCAAAAAGAGAAAGGAATAATGGTTGCTTCTAATCTGCCAAATTATTAATGTAGGACAGTGTACATATTTTTCCTAGTTGAAGATAAAAATCCTAGGAAATAGACAAAGAGGAATTGAGCATCCAGGAGGAGCTTAAGTGCTGATCCGCCCAGGAGATAATAACCTGGACACATTGTCTGTTATGGGTGGACTAAAATCATAGAATACAACCTTTAAATTAACCAGGAAGTTAATACATCTTCTTCAACTGATAAATTTCTGAGCTAATGTGATCAGCAAGATGGGACAAAGAGACCATTAGAACTACCATTTACACATATCATTAGGTCAGAGAGAATGTCCTTCCTTCGAACGTACAAGAAAAACAGTTTTGATTTAAAAAAACCCAACAACAAGATGTTTTGCAATATATTTCAGTAAGTTTTATAAAAATGTCCTAAGGAATAAATATCTATAAAAGTTTGAGGAAAACCTACAAGGATTTCATCCTGCATAATTGTGTGTAGGTAAGTTTTAACACATCCTATCACATATTCTAGATGGTATTTTTGATCTTTTAGTTCTTCAAGTTGTTTCTGATAATACCTTTTAATTTCAGTTTAATAGCCATAAGCCTTTTTGAAATAATAATACCATCAGCTCGCAGGTATATGGGTTAAAGGGGATGTCAAGTTTGACAAAAAACAAAAACAAACAAACAAAAAAACCTTTCCACTGGGCTAAGGCCGAGACCTCACTTTTGGAATTAAATAACTGAGACAGGGGATTCAGGTCTGTGGTTTTAGGAGTCAGTGGTGTAGTGTGTTGTTGGACTTGGCTGGGGGTGCTGAGTACTGTCTGGGGCTTTCCTGCATTTGACCACAGTTTCTCCTGTTGGTCCTGTTAGTAAGATACCTGTTTATTTTGGCTATGTTCCCGCCCCTACAGTGTGCCATTGAAATGACAGTAATTACTGTTGGGAAAAGCAACTTTTCTTCATGGAAGTCCCTATTAGTCATTTATTTCATTGACACATTTAAAAAACAAACAAACAAATAAACCTGTAATGGTAGTTCTGATCTGGTCAGATGGATGCTTTCCTTGCAGCTTTAGCACTGAGGTGCTCTTTCCCCCTCCCCGCCACCAGCTGCTGGGAGGGACCCCTTCCAGAAATTGCCAGAAATGGAGAGTTGTTTCATCCCTTCTTGGGGGCAGCCTGACCCCGATGACTGACAGATGGGGATACAAAGACCCCACCTCTTGGCTTCCCTTGGGATGACTCTGCAGGGTCATCCCGGCCTCAGAGTGTCTTTGTAGGATCAGCTGAGGCTTTTGTTGTGATTGAATGTAGTCCCCTTTCTCCTCCTGCCCAGTCCAGCTTTCTTCACTCTCCTACAGATGTGGTTCCCACATTGCTCCCCGGTAAACTTCCTGCACCCCAGTCTGCTTCTGGGAGACTTGATCTGTAACCGCCGGCCAGCATATTTTGGATGCTGAAGGATGAAGGTACACTGTGGAGAAAGATGCGTACAAACTTTCATAAGTCCTTTGGATAAGGGTGACAAATTTCTTTTTTCTTTTTTTAATATTTCATTTATTTATTCATGGGAGACACAGAGAGAGAGAGAGAGAGAGGCAGAGACATAGGGAGAGGGAGAAGCAGGCTCCCTGCGAGGAGCCTGATGCAGGACTCCATCTCAGGACCCCAGGATCATGACCTCGGTGGAAGGCAGATGCTCAACCACTGAGCCACCCAGGTGTCCCATAGGTGACATTTTTCTTATTTGCTTGAACTATTTCCCTGATCCCTACCTCCTCATTTTCTCCAACCTTGATTAATTCCTAATTCACACATAGGGTTTTCTAATGGGAGATATAATTTGTGCTCAATGTAAAAAAATTCAAATATTAAAGAAATATGTATACATACATGACTTGCCACTATAGCATGCCCACCAGATAGGCATCATTTAGAAGACCCAGAGTAACCCTCTGCATCCCTACACACCTGAGTGTTGGCTAGTTGTCCTTCATATATGACATTTATACCTTGATTAGTATCTCTGAAGATAAATGAGCATTGGCAATTAGAATGATAATGCTATTTGGGATTTATTTACAAGACATTTTCTATCCATTATACTGATTTATTTCTTGGCATCATTGAGAAAGTTTGGCCGTGTTAGCCCCATTTCATAGATGGAGAGTAACTTGCTCAAGACACTGGGGTTTGGGGAAATCACTTTCTGATAGGCTTCAATTTCTAGGATCAATCAATGGGCTCAAGCCCATCATTCAAAGAAAATAACAGAAGAGCCATGGTGTTTTGTGAAGTGGCACATTCTGAAGTCTCTGTCACTGAGAGAAGGATGTAAGCTCAGGATCAAAGCATCATCTTCAAAGAAGGGCGAAGTACTCGTTAAATAACTCCTGGCAACTGCTTAAGCACTAAGCATTGTAATTGCAGAGAGCAGGAGCAGAACTAAAAATAGAAAAGTGGATAAGGACAGGACCAAAGACATCATTGTCACTCAAACTTGAATGTCACTTTTTGACAGCATTTGAGCAATTGATTCTTGGTTTTCCATGCTAGGAATTCAGTAGTCACGCTTTGCTGTGACAGCCCTAGGAGAAGGAAAGGGCAGGACCCTGTAGGTGCCTGTATAAAGAATGGAGGGTGAGAATTATTATCAGCCTGTGCTGCCTCTTTTCTCATTGAAGTTCCTTTGAAGGCAAAAAACAGAAAGCCACTCAAGCTAGCCCCAATTTATGGAAATGTTAAAGGAAGATCTCTCGTGGATAAGACACACAATGAGACCCTGCTTAGCAAGACTGGACCTGAGAACTAGAAGGCCAGTAGGAGCTAAGTTTCTCTCTCTGTTTCCTAGAGCTGCATCAACTCTGTCTCTGAAGATCTCCTCTATTGACCTCTCATCTAAGCCAGTGTCCTCTGCATATACTCCTCCCGTTTACTTCATCCATCTCAGCTGCTAGTCCAACTCTACATCATGATCTCCAAGCTCCCGTAACCACCACTGACAACAGTCTCCATGTCTCTTAGGGCAAGTTCTCATATGGGAGATACTTGTCAGGCCATATTATGCTTTTCTCATAGTCTCTCTCGTAGCCATTTTGGATTGGTGTAGGGCTGTGGGGTATAGGAAGATGCAGAATGGATGGGGAAGACAATGAGACTTATTTATTATACCCTCACTTGTCTGTGTTTCCATCATGTTCTGCATCATGCTCCATGATCTAGTCTAGAATACACAAGTGGCTGGGTAATCACAGCAGTGAATCACTGTGTAGAGTGTGGTATCTACTCTAAATGGGTTTGTAATCTGGTTGATGTGATAAGGCAAAGCCCCAAAAAAGGAAACAAGTCATAGCAGGCAGTACCTGATGAGAGCATTGGATGACTGGTATAGATATTAGGGGTTTTAAAGATTAAGAAGAGAGACAAATCATTGTGTGTTGGGAAGTTCAAAGAGGATTTTTCAAGAGAGGTAGGGACAGAAGTGAGTCCTGAGGGACGGGAAGGATTTGGAGAGAAAGGGAAGAGGAGTGGATTCTAGATTGGGGCAGAGGAGGGGAGGGTGGGATGCATAATATATGTCCAGGGCACAATAAATAGGTCAACCTATCCTGAGCATAGAGTGTGTGTTGGAAAGTACTAGAAGGTAAGTTAGGAAAAATGGGGAGGAATAAAATTAGGTGGAACCTTGAATGCCAAGCTAAATAGTTTGGATTTTTTTCTGAATATTTTTTAGGGATGTTTGAGCAGGGTAAGGAATGGTCAGGGCAGTGCTCTAGGGTGACCCACTGGAGTGGACGAGGCCAGAGGCCAACAGATTACAATGTTGTCAGAAAGATCAGTCAAGAGCTTGAAGATGAGAAGATGGACTCAAAAATACTGGAAAGAAAATGAGATTTTTATGTTAAGGTCTCAGTTGCCTGTTGATTATGCATTTACAGGAAGAGAAAATAAGTTCAGGGAAGCAACTGACTGAAGCTATTGCCTTTAGCTACCTGCACCCTACATGTCTCTGGCTTCAGCCAGTAAATGCAAATGCTGCCAAATTAAAATGAACACCCAAGTATTAAGAACTTGTGCCTCCAGGTATACATAGGAAGTACAGTCTTCATAGAGTTCCTTTCTTGACCAGTCCAGGAGCTTGCCTGAAAACTCTATTAACTTACACAGAAAAGGAGTTTATTGGAAACATATCTTCTTGCTCATAAGTGAATGAGAAGAGTGGAAAAACCAGCTGGAAAAATAATTTGGGCAAAAGAAACAGTCAACAAAACTAAAAGACAACCTACAGAATGGGAGAAGATATTTGCAAATGACATATTAGATAAAGGGCTAGTATCCAAGATGTATAAAGAACTTCTTAGACTCAACAGCAAAGAAGCAAACAATCCAATCATGAAATGGGCAAAAGACATGAACAGAAATTTCACAGAGGAAGACATAGATATGGCCAACGAGCACATGAGAAAATGCTCCGCATCACTGGCCATCAGGGAAATACAAATCAAAACCACAATGAGATACCACCTCACACCAGTGAGAATGGGGAAAATTAACAAGACAGGAAACAACAAATGTTGGAGAGGATGTGGAGAAAGGGGAACTCTCTTGCACTGTTGGTGGGAATGTGAACTGGTGCAGCCACTCTGGAAAACTGTGTGGAGGTTCCTCAAAGAGTTAACAATAGATCTGCCCTGCGACCCAGCAATTGCACTGCTGGGGATTTACCCCAAAGATACAGATGCAGTGAAATGCCGGGACACCTTCACCCCGATGTTTCTAGCAGCAATGGCCACGATAGCCAAACTGTGGAAGGAGCCTCGGTGTCCATCGAAAGATGAAAGGATAAAGAAGATGTGGTCTATGTATACAATGGAATATTACTCAGCCATTAGAAACTACACATACCCACCATTTGCTTCGATGTGGTTGGAACTGAAGGGTATTGTGCTGAGTGAAGTAAGTCAATCAGAGAAGGACAAACATTATATGGTCTCATTCATTTGGGGAATATAAAAAATAGTGAAAGGGGATAAAGGGGAAAGGAGAAAAAAATGAATGGGAAATATCAGAGAGGGAGACAGAACATGAGAGACTCCTAACTCTGGGAATCTAACAGGGATGATGGAAAGGGAGGTGGGCGGGGGGTGGGGATGACTGGGTGACGGGCACTGAGGGGGGCTCTTGATGGGATGAGCACTGGGTGTTATGCTATATGTTGGCAAATTGAACTCCAAAAAAAAAAAAAATTGAAAAAAGAAAAATAATTCGGCCAAGGTCACATGGATTGGGACGCAACCACTGGGTTCTAACCACCCTTCCAAATCAACCCTTGATTCTACTGCCACAGCCTTGAATAAATTCATTCTAGAGGCAAGTCCCTGGATGGCATTTGATTGCCTGAGCCTAGGTCATGTTCCCCATCTCTGCATTATAATGAATTATAAGAATGAAATCAGTTCCACTTTAACTTCTCTAGGATACAAGGCTGTGTCTCCCAGTAGGACTCACAGACTAGGTGGTATTCTGAATGAGGAAGGAGGTTCAGACACTGGGCTGCCAAATCATGCTTCTTCCTCGTATTTCCAAAAGTCCCAAACTGGGGGTATACCCATTGTTACTCTGGGTTATTTCTTTCCTCTTATAGCTGGTTGAGAAGACATGCAGAGCTATGGCTTATATAGTATCCCTGTGAGCTCACCATTTATTTATTTATTTATTTATTTATTTATTTATTTATTTATTTATTTATTTAGCTCACCCTTTATATTCAATGCATTACTGAGTTTTGCCTTCGGAATTTATTCCCACCACAGTTCACTTCTTTCATTCTGCATTAGCATTTTATCCCATCTGTATTAGTTTCCTCTGGCTGTCATCACAAAATGCTACAGAGTGGGTAGTTTAAACAACAGAAATTAATTTTCTCACAGTTCTGGATATTGGAAAGTACAATTTTAGTTAGTAAGATAAGCTTGCTTGTGAGACCTCTTCCCTGGGCTTGTAGATGGCTGCCATGTCTCTCAGTCCTCATGACCTCTTCTTTTTACATGTGTTGAAAGAGAGAGAGAGAGAGAGAGAGAGAGAGAGAGAGAGAGAGAGAGGTCTCTAATTTTGCCACTAATCCTATCAGATCAGGGCCCCACCCTTAAAACCTTACTTAAGTTCATTACTTTCTTAGAGGCCCCACCTCAAAATACTGCCACACTGGAGGTTAGGACTTCAACATAGCAATTTCAGGGAGACATAGTTTCTCTATAACACCTTCTCTATCTCCATACCCCTAATCTAGAGGTTCACAAATTTCAGTTCTTTAGAATTACCTGGAGGAGTTGTTAAGGCATACATTGTGGGGTCACAGCCCCAGAGTTTCTGATTCAGTGGGGCTAGGGTAGGGCCTGAGAATTTGCATTTCTTACAAGTTGCCAGGTGATGCTGCTGCTGCTGGTCCAGGGACTCCACCTCGAGAACCACTTCCCTGGTCTAAACTGCTACCATCACTTACCTGGATTATCATTGTGACTTCCTAACTAATCTACTTCTACTTTTACCTCTATTCTCCTCACAGCAGCCAGAGTGAACTTTTAAAAATATAAATAAAATCATGTTATTCTCCTGTTTAAAACTTTCAATGGCTTCTGACCACCCCTCATGGTCTACAGGCCCTGCAATATTTAGCTCCTGCTAGCTCTGCAAACCTCCCTTGTGTCATAGTCAACACCTCCAGCTACTCCACCTTTAGTTCTCCCTCTTGAACATGTGTTTGCAGGACTTACACTTGAGTCCCTCTGGGATGCTCCCTCCAACCTTCCCACCCAAGGGAAGATTGGTTGGCTCTGTCTCCTCCTTGATGATTTAACTCAGATGTTACCTCCTCCTAAGGACATCCTTGAACACCGTATCTGAAGCGGCTTTCCTCAGTTTCTGTTTACTTCCTCACTCTTGTTCTTTCCCTTCATTGTAGTTATCACAATCATTAATTATCTTGTTTATGTATTATATTCTATCTATGGTGGTCTCCTCCATGAAGATTGTACGCGCCTGGAATGCAGGGCTCTTCTCTTCACAGCTCTAGCCCTAGGACTTTGCACAGTGTCTGGCACAGTAGGAAGTGCTTGATAAGTATCTGTGGAATGAATATATCTGCATATACCTAAAGTGGACAAGGTTCAAGTATTTTTCTTAAAAGACCCCTTAAGTTCTATGTAGACCCATAGATATAAATAGATGCTTTGGAAAAATAAATAAATAAATAGATGCTTTGGGGAACAAGATCACCTGTCTCCATCTGTCAGATTGATCTCATTTGATTCAGCACAGTGAGGATTTCCCTTATACCTGTAACACTTGGGCTGATGAAAGCCAAGGTAGATTTTGGCAAGCCTCATCCTTCATACCAGTTCCAACACCCGCATCCTCTCTTCTCTGTCTTTCTGCTTCTGAGGGCTGCTCAGAGGCTCTCACTGCAGCACCCAGCAGGCTGACGTCTTCAGCACCCACCTGGTCATGTCACACCTTCTCATTATCAAACATACCTCCCTGTCATCCCAGTATCTGAAGACTCTGCTCTGCTGCTGTGTGATGATGGGTGGGCAAGTGAGGTAAACAAGTCAATTGCTTTAAGTCCATTTGTAGTGAAGGGGTACCAAGGCCCCTTGGATAATAAAACGCATCTAAGCTGTTTCTAGGGGAGCAGTAAACCATGGAATTCAGGTTTTTACATAGGTGTCTACTTTGGTTTGGATTTCATGTAAATAATTAAAATAAATTGAAAGAAAAATGTTGTTTGAATAACAGGGTTATGAAAACATAAAAAGTGAAAGAAGGTCCTGAAAAATAGTTGCAAAGAGGTTTTTAGACCGATCAGCTAAGAGTTTGACATGTCTCTTTATCAAAACATACAGTTATGCAATAGGAAACATTATAGTAATGAAAAAATGATTTACAGATCTGAGTTTCATTCAGTAACATTCTTGGTTAAGATCAAAATGAGGATTTTTTTTTTCCATTCAGAAAATAGAGTCACTTTGCCTGAGTCATGATTGCCCACTTTTTTCCATATGGTTGAGTACTATTTATTGGCTGAGGTTGACAATTTTCTTAAGACTTTGTGGTTGATGAGCTCTATTTATGGCAGCAATTGAGAAAAGTAAACTTAGGTAATATTAGGAAGGAAATACTTGGCTTATTAAA
Source organism: Canis lupus familiaris (assembly GCF_011100685.1). Classification (NCBI taxonomy): domain Eukaryota; kingdom Metazoa; phylum Chordata; class Mammalia; order Carnivora; family Canidae; genus Canis; species Canis lupus. Next base: position 49,721,897 of record NC_049233.1, read on the forward strand.
AAATAGAAATCAACCACTGTAGCAAATGCTTTGTAAGGCAAAAAGAGCTGAAATCATGAAAATTGCCTGGCTCTCCCAGTGCCTCTCTCTCCATCCAATAATCATAAAATCCCTGATTCTCCCTTAGTCTAGTTCATAAAGCTGCCACCTCCTCACTGGTTGGAGAGTTCACATCTTAGGCCAGGGCTTGGCATTGGTCCAGACTTCTCTACCTCATGGCTATTGATTAGTTTTCTTAGAACAAAATTTTGATAGTCCTCCCTTCTGATCAAGACTTGTGTCAGGGGAGAGAAGGCAAATGCCCACTCCCTAGTCTAGTGTCATAAACCCTACATTACATGTGGCTTATTACAAATGGAGGTGAAACATACAAAACACAAACTTTGCCACATTAATCATTTTTAAGTGTACAGTTCAGTGGCATTAAATATATTCACAAAGCTGTGCAACCATCACTGTTATCCATTTCTAGAACTTTTTCATCATCTCAAATAGAACTCTACCCATTAAATAACAGCTCTTCATCCCCTCTCCCTCAGGCCCTAGTAACCTCTATTATACTTTCTTTTTTCTATGAATTTTTCTATATTAGGTGCCTCATATAAGTGGAATTATATGCTATTTGTCCTGTGAGTCTGGCTGATTTCACTTAGCATAATGTTTTTAAGGTTTATTTACGTTGTAGCATGTGTCAGAAGTTCATTCCTTGTTAAGGCTAAATAATATCCTGCTGCATGTATATATCATGTTTGGTTTGTCCATTCATCTGTTGATGGTCATTTAGATTGTTCATATTTTTTGCTTTTGTGAATAATGCTGCTATAAACAGCAGTGTGCAAATACGCGTTTGAGGTCCTGCTTCTGATCTTTTGGGTCCGTAGAATTGCTAAACTATATGACAATTCTTAAACTTTTGGAGGAATCCATCACCTGGTTTTGACATGCCTATACCTTTTGTTCTCACTTTTCTTTTTCTATTTTGGCAGCTCTTTTTTTTTTTTCTTTTAAGATTTTATTTATTTGACAGAGAGAGAGAGAGAGAGAGAGAAAGCAGGGGGAGCCTAAGCAGGGAGCCTGATATGGAGATTTAACCCTACAATCATGACTTGAGCTGAAGGCAGCCGCTTAACCGCCTGAGCCACCCAGGCACCCCTGGTGGCTCTTCTTATGGTATGCTGGTTCTCAGCACATTCCCTGAGCAGATCCATCCTGTGTCTTCCTTCAAACTGAACACAAAATGCTTCTCATCTTCTCTACCACCAGCCAGTCTTCACCAACTCAAGCTCTTCCACCTAATGATAATAAATTCCAGCTTCTGCAACCTGGAAGTGAAAAAAGTAGCTACAAGAATGTGCCTTAAGTCTTTGCTTTTACTTTCAAGAAAGCACACACCATGACATTCGAAAAGCCTTCTTTCCCTGCCACTCTCCTGTGGATTGCAACAGCTTCCTGAGAATCTCTCTTCAAATTCCAACCCTCAAGCTTCAACACTCAGGCTTGCTGTCTCTCTCCCCTGCCCATCACCCAAACTCTTCTTTCTATAGACAAACTTACCCTTTCAGGTTTTTAAAGTTTTGTTGTAAAAAAATAAAATAAAATAAAGTGGTTTTTTTTTTTTTTGTATTTTCCCCATGATCTCGACTCTGCACAATTGAAAGCACCTGGGTGCTGACCCAGGAGGAAGAATCACACTATAAAAGTTAGGGATGGGCAAATATTGTGTATACTTATACATGAAGTATTTCTCCTTCTCTATTCACCTTGGAAATGATTTTCACTTTCCTGCATTAAAAACATATTTTCCCTAGATAAAATCTGAGCTATGTGAAAGTAGATTTGGGGGCTCTCCTTTGCTTAAAAAGCCTCATTGTTAAGAATGCAAATTCCTTGTCTTGAAATTGGCGTTCATAACTCAATGCGTTGATCTCAAAGGGTCTTTCCAGTTGTACTTCCTGCTACCATCCTTTGTGCTCTACAGACCTCAGTGAATGGGACTACCAGCTACTTTCTAACTGTCCTTCATTTTCCTGTCTCCATTGGTTCCTCTTTCCATTTACCCTCTTTACTCTCCTCTCATGCCTGCCCAATTACTACCAATCTCTCAAGTTCAAAGTCAAATGCTGCTAATTCCATAAAAGTAACTGTTTAAGAATGAAACAAAACAGTATGTACAAAGCAAAGAATTTTGCAAAGTGTCCAGCATGTAGTAAGCCCTGGATTAATAGTGTAGAATAAATACTATGCCCTATCCCATTATTATTTATGTAAACATCTTATTTATAATTTATAAGCTTTTCTGGTCTTATTTTTTTTTTTTGCATGTCCTACATAGCCTATATCACTTTGGATCCTTTTGGCAACATAAAACCAAACTCACCTGGCTTACACAAATAATGGGATTTAATGGGGCACATAACTGAAAAGTCCAGGGGTTGAGCTGGCTTCTCGTTGCTTCTAAACTCAGCTCTCCTCTACATATTTTAATTCTTCGACTCTGGAGGAGGTTAGATGGCTGCACTAGCTCCAGCTTCCTAGGGTCTTGGGAGAAAAGAGGGAAAGCAAAACCCCTTGAGTTTCACTGGCTCTGGCTGGATTATGTTCTCTTTCCTCAACCACCACTTTGAACAGAGCTGTTCAAGATGCTTTGATTGACAATTCCTAGGTCACATCTCATCTAGTACACTCCAGCAAAACTACATTGAGAGGGCAGGTAGGTGGGATGGACCCACACATAAAAATTGGAGACTTACCAAAAGTAGGGTAAATGAATGCTGGGAAGCGAAGAAACACCAAATATCCTCCCTAGTGCCTTACATAAAGGAGATGCTCAATAAATCTTTAATGGGCAGAATTAAATTAGTATTCTCTTTAGTGGTCAAAGAATGTACAAGATAAACTGCTCATCAAATGACAGTTGAAAAGGAAAAAGGGGAGGAAGCTGATGTTTGTTGAGTACCTACTATATACCAGGTACTAGGAGATTTATATAGGTTGTTATTTTATTTAATCCAACAAAAATCTGTGATAAAGGTGTCATTATGCCCATTTTATAGGTAAGGAAAATAAGAGTAAAAAGATTAAATAATCCTTCAGGGGTCATACAGAGCTGAATTCCAGCCCAGGTCTGCCTCACTCAGAAGCCTGGGTCCGTTTCCAGTGGTTCCTGGCCCTGCATTCTGGATGGCTGTTCATCTCTCTTCAAAGATCACTGGGGATGGAAATTCAATAATCTATCCCTGCAGACAGATCCATGTTGTATAAATCCGAAGGTTTAAGAAACTCCTTGATCTCTCCATTGTTTTAAGTAGACTGCATTTCACCCTTTCTGTCTTCTATAGAAAGTGGAAAACCACTGAACAGTCTCTTAAAAAAAATCTTCATTGTTTGATGGTAGTAGTTAAATATTCACTTTAATCTTTTCTTATTTTATGTTAAAGGGTTCAAACCTTTTAACCTTTCCTTGAAGAGCCTATTTTCTGACACTTTGACATAGGACATACTTTAGCTTAAGCTCTGGACCTGACTTTTCAGCTAGAACATGACTTGAGGCAGCCCTCAGACCACAGTTTCCCCGACCTCCAAAAGAAAATCGACTCAGCTATGTAGACTGTTTTTCCTCAGTGGGACCACTGGGTTTCTGCCAAACCCTCTCTACTGCTGTGACCCCCTACATACACACACACACACACACACACACACACACACACACAACAATAACATATACAAATAACAGCACACACATATAAACACACAACACACACCCCCAACAACATATACACAGGAACAACACCCGCCCACACCACATACACACTCACACACACACACACACACACACACACACAGAGCCTGACACATGCCCCAGGCTTGCGGGGAAGCCATGATTTTACTTCTCAGTGGCAATCACTGGAATCACCTTCTCTGAAGTCCTGACTCAAGGGAGCTGTCTGGGCTTCCTCCTCTGACCACAGCAGACTCATGCTATTCTTGTTTTGAATCCCTGGCAATCTAATCATGCTATTATTTCAGTCCCCCAGTAGACAAGAGAGGAATGTGATTTGCTGTTTCTGAATTTCAAGAGATCCAACAGAAATAAGAGCTAATTTCTTGATAACTTTGTCTCTCCATGCTCTGGACTATGAAATGATTCCATTTCTGGTTTAATGGGCCTATGGCCGGTCCTGGTGTAGGCTTTTTTGGCTATCTTTGAACATATCAAAGAAAATTTAAAAAGGAGGGGAAGAAAAAAAGAAAACTCTGGATACTGGGTGGTGGATGATTTTGTGTATGTGTGCTTTTCTGTAGTTGCCAGACTTTCTGTCATGAACATGAATTCACTTAGAAATTAGGAAAAATATCAATAAATGTTAAAATTAAGCAGTTAAAAGAATAAAACCATGGCCAAATCTTTATCAAGTAGATGCAAATGAAATGAAAACATGAATGGCAATAATAAAGTAAAAAAGTAGCATTTATCATAAAACAGCCTTTGGGATAAAGGATCCATTTTGGCATGTTTATGTTGATATAAGATATAAGGCTGAATAAAAATATCACAGTGATAAAAGCATAGCATGAAATAGAAAAAATGAAAATTGACAGGAGGGACACCTGAGTGACTCCGTGGTTGAGCATCTGCTTTTGCCTCAGGGTGTGATTCCGGGATCCGGGATCGAGTCCCACATTGGGCTCCTTGCGGGGAGCCTGCTTCTCCCTCTGCCTGTGTCTCTGCCTCTCTCTCTCTCTCTCTGTGTCTCTCATGAATTAATAAATAAAATCTAAAAACAAAAAATCTGACAGAAAAACAGTTGTCTTTAGGAGACCTAAACTTTGACAATCAAAAAAGAGGAAAAAGATACTAAAGTTTGAAATACTATCATTAAGAAATAAGAAATAAATTATTTTTTCCTTAATGACAAAGAATGAACCTTTTTAAAAACTATTATTTGAAACCCTGAGCAAAACAAATAATATAAAAGTCTGCAAAGAAAACTTTTATCTAAAATGCAACAAAACTAGAAAAAAATTACACAAGTTTAAATAAGAATAAACAAATTTAAGCTATCAATTACTTACAAATTTTAAAAATTCTTTATTGGCATTTCTTAAAAAAAGAAAATCAAAACCATAATTACAAACTAGTTAGAAGGTAATGAAAATCAGAATATTATATACAAGTATTCAGGGAATGTGGCCAGATCAGTACAAAAGACCATGTTGAAGGCCTTGACCACTATCATTAGTCAGCCAGGAATAATGAAAATAAACTAGGCATATGACTAAAAAATGAGGAAAGTCCAACTTGATGAATAAAATCCAAACAAGCAGAAATAGATAAGAAAGATTAATACAACAATTTAAAAATTAGAAGATAAGGCATAATGGATTAATACGAGAGCTTTAAATATTTTTGAAGGCTAACAAAGTAGACATAATTTTCATTATTCAAAATCCAGGAACAGAGGAAATACAAACAAATATTAGAAATGGAAAAGGGATATGAACATATTACAAAGAAGTTTTATATAGAATAAGATAATATTGCATGTTAATACATGTGAGAATAGTGATAAATGGATGATTTTCTGGGAGAAATTGCTAAAAATTGACTAAATAAATTATACATATGAAAAAATCAATAACCTTGGGAAGGAATTGACAAAGTTATCAAGAAGCTCCTTCAAGAACTCTCCAAGTCCAGACGCCCTACCAAAGAATTCTTTAAGAGTTTCAGAGAACATGATTTTTATGTTTTGTAAAGCATTCAGGAACATAAGTAAAATTTGAAATCTATCAGATTTTGTTTATTTATTCATCTGTTGATGGACATTTAAAAAACTAGAAGACCCAGCAATTTCACTCCTACAATCGACCCAGAGACATGAAACATATATCCATGCAAAGACTTGTATGCAAATGTTCATGGTAGCATTATTCAAAATAGCCCCAAGTATCCATCAATAGGTGAAAAGATAAACAAATGTGATATGGCCACACTACAGAATTCATCAATAAAAATAAAGTAAATATTAAATAAATATGAATTAAATATATGCTATTATAACATCCTAAAATGTGGCTAAAACTCAAAAAAACATGGTAAGTGCAGAGTTGGACACAAAATACTACATATAATTCCAATTCTACGAAATGTCCAGAAAAGATAAATCTCTAGAGGCAGAAAGCATATCACTAGTTGCCTGAGAACTGGAAGGGAGCAGGGATTGACTACAAATGGGCTTCAGGGAATTTGGGACTGTTCTAAAATTGGAAAATGTCCTAAAATTGTTTTAAAATTTGTCAGTTACACAACTCTACAGATTTACTGAGAGTCTTTGAATTGTGCACTTACAATGAAATTTTATGGTATGTAAATTATACTTCAATAAAGCTGTTGAAAATAGCTAGTTATCAAACAAGTACAAGTTAGTATCAATAAGATGCCATTAACAGATGTAAACATCTATCCAACTGGTAAGATTTTTTAAAAAATTAGTGTAGCAAAGATTCAGTTCAAAGGGTACTGTTATACATAACAATCAGGATATAATTGATACAATGCTTTTAGAAAACAAATTGAAGGCAACCTTTGGAATGAGAGAAGATATTTGCAAATGGCAAGAATGGTAACTGCTTAGTATCCACAATATATAAAGAACTTATAAAACTCAACACCCAAAAAACAAATAATCCAATTAAAAATGGACTGAAGAGAACCAGACATTTCTCCAAAGAAGGCATACAGATGGCCAACAGACACGTGATAAAATGCTCATCATCGCTCATCATCGGGGAAATGCAAGTGAAAACTACAATGAGATATCACCTCACACCTGTCAGAATGGCTAAAATCGACAACACAAAAAACAAGTGTTGGTGATGGTGTGGAGAAAAAGGAACCCTTGTGCACTATTGGTGGGAATGCAAACTGGTGCAGCCACTCTGGAAGACAGTGTGGAGGTTCCTCAAAAATTTAAAAATATAACTACCTTATGATCCAGCGATCGCACTACTGGATATTTATCCAACGAATACAAAAATACTAATTTGAAGTGATAAATGCACCCTGATGTTCATAGCAGCAGTATATACACTAGCCAAATTATGGAAATGACCCAAGTATCCATTGGCTGATGAATGGTTAAAGAAGATGTGGTATATATGGACAATGGAATACTATTTAGCCATTAAAAAGAATGAAATCTTTCCATTTGCAACAACATAGATGGAACTAGAGATAATTAAGCTTAGTGAAATAAGTCAGAGAAAAAAATACCATATTATTTTACGCATTTAAGAAATGAAACCAACAAGCAAAGGGGGAAAATGAGAGAGGGACAAATTAAGAAACAGATTCTTAACTATAGAGAACAAACTGATGATTAGGGGCAGTTGGTGGGGAGATGGATGAAATAGGTGAATGGGGATGAAGGAGTGGTCTTGCGATGAGCACAGAGGAGGCATGAAAGTGTTGAATCACTATATTGTACATCTGAAACTAACATAACACTGTATGCTAACTAACTGGAATTAAGATTAAATATTTTTAAACGTTTTTTAAAAAGAAAAATTGAAAACAAGATACTAAGAATTTTCAAAATGCTAATAGGCTTTGAATTATTAGTTTCATTTGAGGAATCTATCTTTCCAAAAATAAAGAAATGTGCTCTAAGGATGGACATTGCACGATTCTTTATGAAAACTACAAATTAGAACAACCTTGATGTCCAACATTAGGGAAATAGGTACATAAATCATCGTACACCAAACAATGCAATTTATGTGATTGATAAAAAATCATAGTTTCAAAGACTACTTAAGGATATAGAAGAATGTTCAAGAAATAATGTCAAATGGGAAAAAAAAAGTAGGGCATAAACTTTATGTATATGCTAATCCTAAATGAAGAAAAGAAGTATCTATTTATGATTGGTAGGGCCCAGGCCAAATGTTCACACTGATTATCTGGGTGATGTAATTTTCTTCTGAATACTTTTTGTTTTATTTTATCTACATTCTTGACAATAAACATTTATTGCTTTATCATTTGCAAATCAGAAATTTTACTGAAAAACCGTAAATGTTATAAAAATAACAAAAGTGAATGGAAATTAATTACATTTCTCTCCATCTGCACCAACTGTAGCTTTCAAATAGGAAGTAGAAGGTCTGTATAGCGATCCCAACTAGTTGAGCTTCCATTTGGCGAGACAGTTAATCTTGAGTCCTCCTTCACTTTGCCTTCTTCCCATTTTAATGGAGGCCTAGGAGCAACTGAGTCAACTCGGTGTGTATGTATTTTGGGCAATGGTGGATTTTGGGGACTGAGAAGCACTTTCCCACCTTTGAGTAAGGGGCCTTTTGACAACTTATCTCCACAATGGTCCAAATCTTGGCTTCCTGTCTTCAGTGGTGCCGTCCTCTTGTAAAAAACCAGAGGACCTATGTTTCAAAGCATCGCATATATGGAAGAATCACTCCATGCCAACCAATAACCATCCATGGTGGCTTCCAGGCCCATGAGTATCCAGAAGCCCTGGACCCTTCAATAAAAATCTTCCTTCGGGATTCCTTTTTGCTTTGAAGATTTCAGTCATTTGGAAAAATAACTTAGGTGTGATTTGAGTAAGGGAGGCAGATGGAATCAGAGGGGCAAATGGCACAAACACAGGAAGAGAAATTAGGAGGCAGCACCTAACTGAGGGAAGTCCAACGTGAAGCAGCCTCAGAGCTAATGAGTGGGATGTGCCAAGCCTTCCCTCTCTGAAGTCACATTATTAGCTGCTCCACAAACATTTTCCAACCTAACTTTTAAAATAATTAAACAAATGAAAAAGAAACCAGATTCTCACATAAAAGCTCCTAAGGCTTTGGTCTTTATTACTAATAAACTTACACTGGCCACCCCCCACCCCCACCCTGCCTTGACAAGTGTGGGAGAAGCTGGCTGGTAACAAGATTTTGCCGCCCTGATGAGTGTGCTCATTAGGGAAGCCACTCGGTTTGAAGGCCCACCCCAGCCAATCTGATTGCGAATTTTATTGAAATAATTTTATAAACAAGTCTTCAGACAAGGTCTAGTCCTGATGAATCCTGCGAGCTCATTACCACCCTCGGGAAGAAATTTGAAGAGATAAAAATAAAAGTCTAGGATTAAAACAACACTTTCACCTTAGGCAAAACAGTCTCCCTGCGCTTCAGATTTCTCCATCTGTAAAACAAGGATAATGATATTTCCCTCTTCAGCTCATCAGAAGAGCTAATGCTAAGTTCTAGAGAGCATGTTGGCGGTTGGGAAAGAAGGTAACACATAAACCTGATTATTTTTAATAGCACGAAGAACATAACGGTGATAAATAGATGTCTGATCTCTCTCAAGACAGGGTAAAAACGTAAAGGGGAGGCGTACATATGGTGTGATAAATCAGCCAAATATCTTGGAAGTTCACCTGGCTTGAATTAGAAGGCTGTTCTCCCTCCAATATTTTCTTTGATATTAACGAGTTTGCAGTCCAATGACATTTCAGCATAAGATCATTAAATGTGTTTGTTGCGGCTGCTACTGCAGGATCAGAGTGACCTTAGGGAGATGCGAGGGCCGGAGAGCACTCGGGCAGCAGCCATGCGTTCCCAGGTGTGGGAGCAATTTCAAAGCAGCTTGGCTTTGCCACCCCTCACCAATTGTCTAAGTCAAAAGGCAGATGACTTGAAAATCCCTATTGACCCACAGGCTGCACAAACTCAACAGAGAGGGATGTGCCTGAATTGTAACATAATTCCACAGAGCCAGACTCCAGAGTCTGCACAGAAGCGTCACGTTTAAAACGTGTGAAAGAGCTGGATGGGGCTCAAGGATGATGATCGACATGTCCCTTTCAGACATACGCCGCGGCGTCTTCTGCCTCTACCTGGTTTCTTAGTTTTGCATCAAACATAAATAGTAAGTGAAGAAATGTAACTCAAGAGCAAGAGCTTCAGGTTCCTGAGATTAGATCAAAGGGATCCTTAGCACCGAGGCACAAAGCCTTGAGAAAAAAAGGCAGAGACTAAAGGAGCAGCAAAAGGCAAACTTCAGTCGGAAAATCTTGTGCATCTGAGTGGCTGATCTGAGCTTCCCCGAGTCGCCTGGAGCACATGTTACACTGGGTTCAGCCACTCCATATACTATCAGATATTTCATATAAATAATTAAAAAGTCACTGGCTGCCAAGGCCGGGTTCACATGGACTGAAGGGGAGCGTGGATCACCGGTGTTCAGGCCCGGAGACTTAATGAGAGGGTCTCTGGTGACCCACTCGGACATGATCACGGTCTAGTGGGGGGTTTAAGGATGGGCTCCCCTTCCAGGGCCCCGTGTCCACGCCACTCTCCACTGGGCCCACCTTTCTGGCTCAGGGTCTTTCATGTGCTCATTTTATCCTCTCTTTTCAATTGATGGCTGCCACGTGGACCAAGGGACTGGGGCTCCCCTTGGAGAAAGTGGAGGGCCTAGCTGGGTCCTCGATGCGGCCCCTCCTCGGACACCGGCAGGCCGGGGGTGTTTAAGATAACAGCATTGCAGAGTGCAAACGGCCCCCACAGTGGAGCCAGAGGAACCTATGAGATCATTTGGAAAAGCTTGTGAATTCACTGCCATTTGCCTACTTGGCTTTGGATGAAAAGCAAATCTTAAAGCTGCTCAAAATGTGTCTGATTCATCTGTAACTGAGAATGAGACCAATCAGGGATAAGAAGTGAGTAAAATCCTTGTGATCACAGAGCCAAGAGAGCCTATTTTAAAGCACTTAATGTATTTTTTTTCTTAAAGATATATACACCAACTGTAATTAAGCTCTCCCTTTCCTTATGATCTTGGCAAGATGTTAAAAAAGAGATAGAGGGAGGGAGTCGACTTGCCAAGTGGATTTTTCTAAGCGTTCTCAGCCCTAATTAAAAGTCCTTTGTGCAAGGCCAACCAGCAATCAGATTCCTAATTAGAGTTGAGCAAACTGCCTTGGTTTGCTCTGAACCCAGGGTTTCTCTGAACCCAGGGATCTGGGGAGAAAGTCTGTCCGTCATAATGGGGCCATTTTCTGAAGCACATACACACCCAAGTCCTAAAAGGCAAGTACGCAAAGGCAGTGGCGCGACTCTATTCCTGTTGGGTCAATTCCTTTATTGCCTTGAAATGGCTCCGTAGACCCCAGGACCTGGTGTTGCTCCTTCTGTTTTGTTTGTCAGTTACACTGTTAACCAGGACTTGTCCCTTTTTAAGAGCCTGTCTTCAGGATCTGGAATTATGTGACTCCAGATTTAAGGATATCGAATGCTGGTTTTTCATGGTTTACGTCCAGATAAAGGAGACCATTCTGCCATTAACTGGATTTCTCCCGGAGTCTTGGTTATCCTAATAGCAAACATGCACACGGTGCTTATTACATGCCTAGCACAGCTCTAAGAACCCTGTCAATACTAACTTACTTAACCCCCACGCGGGCTCCATGAAGCAGATGCTGTTGTTTCACCCCATTCCACAGAGAAGGAAGTCTAGAGCCACCCCCCACCCCCGTCCCCACCACCCTAGGGCCGGAGCACTGCCTTCCAAGCTGGCCTCAGGCCGAGGAGGACCCCGATTGGCCCCAGGTGCCACAGGTCAGAGCACCCACCGCACAGCATAGTTCAATCTCCTGTGCACCCCTGGCCTGCTTCCCGATTGCTCCACGGGGTTTTCCAGGAACCACATTTCAAATTGAGACCTTCTGAAACGTAGGCCTTGAATACGGAGATTATGCTGGGATGCAAAAATAAAGAACGTGGCTATTCTCCGTTCCCAGAACTGTGGTGAAAGCAGCAACAATGGTACCCTTGTCTCTCTCAGAGACAAAGCACCCAAAGCCACAGCACCTGAGGGGGATGCCACAAAAAGTATGCACACCCTGGGCTTAGCTCATCTCCTACTTAACCCTCTGTTGCTTGGTTCTTCCAGAAAAGTATAGATCCTAAAACAGGGAGGACTTTCTGATGATTATATCATTTTCTTTTCCTCGTGTTTCCGTTTGGGTAAGAATTCGTGCAAAAACAAATGTAAGAGGGTCTTTATGGGTTTTCTTTGAATTACTGTTTGATATTCTTAAAAGGAGATATGTTTTATCTCCAGAATTAAGTTAAATATACAAGATGTAAATATGATAGCGTCAAACTCTTTAAATGTTATACAGCAGAGTTACCCACGTTGCAAAAAAAATACTTCTGTATGTTTCAGTGAGTTGGCTATTTGCAAGGTGTCATGTGGGGGGGATGACATGACGAGGGGATGACAGGACTGGAACAGTGGAAGAGGAAAGAAGTCAAAGGCAACAACAAACATGGCAGGGGATGTGGGGGGAGAAAAACTAGACTACAGAGAGAATTGAGGGAAGGGTAAGGAGCCCCAGTGAAAGGCTTGGGGTTTTTTTGTTTGTTTTCCAGAGCCACAGGAACATTCTATAACTCTCACGAGGAAGAAAAAAAAGGACGGGGAGATGGGGTTGGGGGGTGCTCTGTGCAAGTATAGGCAGATGAGGGTGTCTAGCTGTCGAGTTGTATTTCGATCCATTGCTGGGAAGGGCTTCTACTCCGGCTGGTGCCGAACTGGTGCTCAAACTCCTGTGTCCAGCTTCTCCAGGAGGTGCTCAGACACTGTCACCAGGTCCACTCACACATGTCAGCCGAAAAGGGAGGAACCCACAGATCTGCTTGTTGTTTTGCACTTTCCACATTGTGTTGTAATTATTTATATGCCTACATCCCTCACTTGTCTATAAATCAGAGCACGAGAGCTGGGTTTTATTCAAATTGATGCCTTCAGCACTTGGTATATAGTTGACTCTCAATATAGTTTGCAGATGACTAGGAGTTTATAGAACCAACTGCACTGGCCTATATAATGCCTTTGAGTAGCAGCCTCTTAATAAATGTTCAGTGGTTGAATTCATTTCCCATACGGTAGCAAGTAACTGTTTGAACATTTGAGTTCTGGGGAAAAAAAAAAAAAAGCTGATAGAGTAGGAAGTCCAAGTTCTGAATCACAGAACCTGCAAGACTTCCCAGAGAAAAAAATTCAGAGGGAAATAAAATGTTTGAGAATGATGAACAAATATCCTTCTGAAATGTTAAGGAACAGGACGCTGTCAAGCATTTTAGGACTCCTCCGTCTGCATCCACTTTCCCCCAGTTGAGGTGTTTCACCTCTCTGAGAGTCACTGAGACTTCTCAGGGTTTTGACATCCCTAAAAAGCAAGTCTGAGGAACTGGCTCAGATGCCACAGCCATACCAGAACATAGGTAAACAGGTACCACCATTCAAGCGAGTGTTGAGATGTGTAATTTATATGACCCTTGGGCAATATGCAAAGATATATAAATTCAGATGATCTAAGTTAGAGAAAAATGTAGTTAGCTGATTAAATTAAGAAGTAGTGTTCATAACCAGAGACTGATGAGATTTTAAGATTAGTTTGGGCTGATGTTTATTCTTCATTTCCTGTTAAAACATTCTTCAAAGCTAGGATCAGACACCAATCCACTCTGGAAGATACCTTGTTACTTTTTCTCTTCTATCCCAGCTTATCTTAAGTGCCAATTACACACGTCAGGCATTTTGCTGGTTTTTACATTCCTTTTTTTTTTTTAAGAAAAATTTTGTTTGAGAGAGAGAGAGCACTAGAGAGAGCAAGCATGAGTTGGGGGTAGAGGGAGAGGGAGAAGCAGGCTTCCCTGCTGAACAGGGAGCCCGACGGGGAGCCCCATCTCAGGAATCATGACCTGAGCCAAAGGCAGATGCTTCACCAACTGAGCCACCCAGGAGCCCCCTGGTTTTTACATTCCTTTACTCATTGACATCTGGAGGTGACTTCTCCCAGTTAGAACATGAAGTGATTTGTTCTTGTGTGTGTTTATGAAACTCGGGTCCCTAAATGCTAAATATCTTTTGAAGCAGGCCCTGTGACACTGCCCGTATTTTGGGAGGAATGCTGAGGTGTGGAGTAGGTCAGTTTTGTTCCTTTGGTATCAGGATGGGTGTAATATAGATATTCCCCAAATCCGATAGTCTAGTGCAGTAGGAATGAAAGGAGGCAAAGTATGTTCAACGGCTAAATATTTGCTGTGGATCAAAAATATTAACTTCACTGTGGATCAAAAATATTAACTTCACAAAACTAAGAGTAGGTGGGGCTCTCTCAAATTTCTTTTGAGAGTATGGAATTGAAACTGCCATGGGAGCAAAGAATTTGGACAGGTAGGGTTATAATATGGAATCCCCGGACTCCTTTGGGTTTTTTCTTTTTTTTTCTTTTTTTTAATTTATTTTTTTATTGGTATTCAATTTGCCAACATACAGAATAACACCCAGTGCTCATCCCAAGTGCCCCCTCAGTGCCCGTCACCCATTCACCCCCACCCCCGCCCTCCTCCCCTTCCACCACCCCTAGTTCGTTTCCCAGAGTTAGGAGTCTTCATGTTCTGTCTCCCTTTCTGATATTTCCTACCCATTTCTTCTCCCTTCCCTTCTATTCCTTTCACTATTATTTATATTCCCTCCTTTGGGTTTTTTCTTGTCTGCCTATATTTGTGCTGGAAAGGGGCTGGCATCAAATGTGAATGGCTTTAAAAACAACATTTATTGAGGACTTGCTGTGCCCATGCATGGACCAGTGTGCTGAGTGCTTGGCATGGATTATCTCTTTTCATCTTCAACCCTCGTCATATGGGCAAGGTTCTGATAGTAGCCTTGTTTCCACTGATGAGGAAAGTGAGCCTTAGAAATATTAGGAAACTCACCTAAAGTCAAACAGCACACAAGTGTGATATAGATCCCGAAGGAGGGATTTGTATAGCATTTTACGACTTGTTAACCTTCCGTCACTGGCATCATTTACTTTTACTCTTACCTATCTTAGGGTGATGGGTGGCATTGCCCTTATTCTGCACATGAGAAAACAGAAGCTCAGAAGTTTTGTGGCTCACCTGGCTGTCCTCAACAAAGAGAAGTCTAACGGTAAGTTAACCAGAGACTTTTCTGTGGCAGATGGCTGGGCTACCTGTCCTTTCTCCAGCCTTAACAGGATAGAGAACAAAGAGAACTGAGCCAAAGGTCCCTGGCTCCACCACCTTCCATATAACCTTGGGGCTTCTATTTTTTTTTAAGATTTTATTTATTCATGAGAGAGAGAGAGAGAAGAGAAAAAGAGGCAAAGACACAGGCAGAGGGAGAAGCAGGTTTCATGCATGGAGCCTGACGTGGGACTCGATCCCGGGACCCCAGGATCACGCCCTGAGCCACACAGGCATCCTATCCTTGGGGCTTCTATTTCCTCAATGCTAATATGTCAGATTCTCAAAGCTGTTTTGAGGATGAAGTGGGTTTTTTGAGAGTTGTGTATTGCATGGGAGTGTAACTTATGAATAATACTATTAAGCAGCCACTCTTCAGCTTGTTCTGAAAGCATCCCAACTAGCGCATAAACTTAAGATGTGTCTTTCTCTCTCCTGCATTTGGTAACTGTATGGAATAGGGCAGTATAGTTGAAATGAATTTTAAAAACTTTTCTTCCCCTTCTTTTTTTTTATTGAGGTATAATTGACCTACAACCTTATATTAGTTTCAAGTGTACAGCACAATGATTTGATATTTGTATATATTGTAGAATGATCACCACGGTAAGTCTACCTCACATCCATCACCACACATGGTCACGAACTTTTTTTGGTGATAAGAACTTTTAAGACCTACTCTCTTAGCAACTTTTGAATATGTAGTACGCTATTAATAACTATAGTTGCCATACTGTATGCTATGTCCCCATGACTTGTTTGTCTTATAACTGGAAGTTTGTATCATTTGATCCCCTTCACCAATTTCAACCCCCCACCTCCACCTCTGCTTCTGGCAACCACCAATCTGTTCTCTGTATCCATGAGCTTCTTTTTTTTTTTCTTCTTAAGATTCCATATATAAGTGAGATCATACAATATTTGTCTTCCTCTGCCTGACTTATTTTACTTAGCATAATGCCTCAGGACTCATCCTTATTGTTGCAAATAGCAAGACTTCATTCTTTTTTATGGCTGAATAATACTCCACCGTATATATGTACGATTAATCCATCGATGGGCACTAAGATTGTTTCCATGTCTTGGCTGTAGTAAATAATGCTGCCATAAACATGGGGGTGTATATGCCTTTACAAGTTAGTGTTTTCATTTTCTTCAGATACTTTAAAGTATAATTGTTGGATAATCTAATATTTCTATTTTTAATCTTTTGAGGAATCTTTGTATGGTTTGGTATAGTGGCTGCACTGATTTACATTCCCATCAACAGTGTACGAGTATTCCCTTTTTTCCACATCCTCTTCAGCATTTGTTATTTCTTGTCTTTGATAGTGGCCATTCTACCAAGTGTGAAGTTGCATTTCCCTGATGATGAATGATTTTGAGCATTTTTTTCATGTACCTATTGGCCATTTGTATGTCTTCTTTGGAAAAATGTCTCGGTTTTCAGAACCTCTGCCTATTTTTTAATTGGGTTATTTAGGGTCTTTTTTCTTCTTCTTTTTTCTTTTTGCTCTTGAGTTATATGATTTCTTTATGTATTTTGTATATTAACCCCTTATCAGATACATGATTTGCAAACATTTTCTACATTTAGTAGGTTTCTGCTTTTAGTTTTGTTGATGGTTTCATTTCTCCAATTTCTCTTTTGGTGGTGTGGGTACCCACTCCCAGAAGAATAAAATGACATAAGTGATTGCAAACAGAAGAAAGAAAGGAACTCAAGAAGAGCTGGCCAGATACAATAAAAAAGTTCTCCTTAAAAGAAAATGTTGCAAATATTCAAAATGTTTCAATCTCCCAGCACTGGAGGAAAAAAAAAAAAAATTTCCCTGTTTAAGAACAGAATATCCTGTGGTTAAAACATATCCAGAGGAAGAGTATCTTTAAGGCACGCTTTTTAAAAAACCATGCAAAAATAAGCTCACAGGTTTATGTGCTTTAAACTTTACCAACAGGAATAACTCTTTGGTAGTAGTCTTATTACATTGTTCTTGAAGAAGAGATGCCCAGAATGTTCGATAAACTCAGTAAAGTCAACATGTCCAGTGATGCAGTTTAGTCTCTGTGCAAGCCCAGCTGCGGAGGGTTGTGGGGAGGGTGCGGCCTCGGCTCCACTGTCCTCCTTCCTGGAACAACATTCTGCTTTTTTCCTTTTGCTTTCCCTCTGGATTCTTTGAAAAAGAAGGTTTCTGGTTTGAGGGAGAAATGGTTTTGAAATTCCTGTTTACTGCTTTTCTGGGCAGTAATAATGCCACATCCAGCTTAGCTCCCTGTACGAGAAAGCTTAATCAGAGCTAAGGTTTTGGTTCTTGATGACCAGCCAGTTCACACATTGCTGAGCAAGCAAGATTCATCCTTTCTAGGGATTCATAGTGAATCCTCAGCCCTACCTTAAGAAAGCATTAAAGAAGTTCCGGAGAATGGAGCAAAACAAAAGGCACAACCAGAGACACTGCTGTGAGCTGTAAGCAGCAGGCATGTACTGGTCAAGGAATTAGATTACTCAAGGTGGTGACTCATTCAGCAACTATGTAGTGTTTGCGGTTGAAGAGAAACCTTTGCCAGAGAATGACTAAAATCTATTGGCAGCGTCTTTAAAGAAATCATGACTGGGCCTAAACCAGTGAATACGCAAGTGAGCTTTTTTTCTTCGTCTTTTACTTATTCAGGACTGGGAGTAAGAAAACACCATCGCTGTTGACGTCTCCTGTTACAGCATGGTCTCGGGGGCATTCCCAAACACCACTCTGAGTAGGGCCGAGTCCAGACACATGTCTCTCTGTTGGGGCGTGGTCATGGAAGTTGGGGTGTGTGTGTGTGTGTGTGTGTGTGTGTGTGTAGTTAGTAGAATGAGCAAATCAGACTTACAATTGTTAGAGATATTTAGTCTTCGTAATTTAAAGAAAAACCTAGAGGAGAAAATTTCCAAATTTGGTTGGTTTTCTAGGGCGGACACAACAAAGTGCTACACACGGAGTGGCTTAAACAACAGTTTATTGTCTCACAGTTCTGGAGGCTAAAAGTCCAAGATCAAGGTGTTGGCAGGGCTGGTTCTTTCTGAGGGCTGAAAGGGAAAATCTGTTCCATTCCTCTTTCCTAGCTTCTGGTGTCTGCTGGCAAACTGTGGTATTCCTTGGCTTGTGGAAGCATCACCCTGATCCCTGCCTTTACCTTCACATGGCCTTCTCCCTATGTATATCTGTCTCCAAAATTCCTCTTTTAGTAAGGACACCAGTCATATTAGAGGAGGGCCCCACCCTGCTCTGGTATGATTTCATCTCAGCTAATTACATCTGTAATGACCCAATTTGAGTAAGATAACACTCTGAGGTGTTGGGGGTTAGGATTCCAACATAGGGATTTAGGGGAGGGGAACAAATTCCAAACCATAACAGTTACCTATCTATTGCCAGAGATAATTTATTATTTAAAAAAATGGATTCATTTAAAATTCTTTGGTGGTTGATCTTAGTCTCCACTGAATCTGGAAAAATTGAGCATCTTTAAAAAGTTTGAATATATTTCGCATATATAAGAAATGATTATTTAGGGACGCCTGGGTGGCTCAGTGGTTGAGTGTCTACCTTCACACCTTGCTCAGGGTATGATCCTGTGGTCCCGGGATCAAGTCCCACATCAGGTTCCCCTATGAGAAACCTGCTTCTCCCTCTGCCTATGTCTCTGCCTCTCTCTCTCTGTGTCTCTCATGAATAAATAAATAAAATCTTAAAAAAAAAAAAGAAATGATTATTTAAAATGAGAGAAATTCTTTAACACAAAACAGAATATTTCAGCTAAACAAATATTTTGAGTCATTTGAGTACAATGCCATATAAATACATTTGCATTTATGAATGCAAGTACCTCACAAATATCCCATTAACAATAGTGCAAAACATTAAATTTTCATTTAACAAAATTGTAATAGAAGACAAAGTTGGTACCTAAAACTTCAAGACTTTAGTTTTGAAGTTGCCAAGAAGCTTATTTCTTTTACAACAATCCTTGAAAAGGGGTCATGTCCCCGTGTGAGCACATCCACGTATACCCACATCCCTGTGAGTGCCATGTGCAGATTTATGTTTGTGCTGTTTCCAACACTTAAAGTCCATTGTGTAAATGAGGGTGAGCATAGACAGTCAAGGGAGAGAAGGACACTTGTGTCACGATTGTTAAAGAGCAAGATGAGCAAAAACATAAATTCCAGAATACATGGAGTTCTGGGTGAGTTCTAGGTACTAGGAAGGTGTCAGACTTCCAGAGGGATGCACTTTATCTCTGCATAAAAGAAGAGCATATTCGGGGTGCTTGAGTGGCACAGTCAGTTAAATCTTGACTTTGGCTCAGGTCATGATCTCAAGGTCATGAGATGGAGCCCCACTTTGGGCTCTGCACTCAGCATGGAGATCTGTTCAGAGTTTCTCTCTCTCTCTCCCTCTGCCCCTCCCCACCACTCTCTCTCTCTCAAATAAATAAATATATCTTTAAAAAAAAAAATACTGGCGGTAAAAGTACCTGACCAGCTAACGTAATGACTGTTCCTTTCATTAGGGATTCATTTCTGTCCATCCCTGAGCTCTACACATTCATATGTGAAGTAACAGCTAGTCTCCTGGTTCGATTAGAGGCTTAGTAAGGGAGATCCGGCATTCTTGGGACATCCGGTGGGTGAACTCACTGGGGAGGTGAGTTCAAGTACTAAAGTTGAGGCCCTGACCTTTCTTTGTGGAAGCTTCTTCTGCTGGGGCCTGGTGCCAAACAACCTACCATAACTAAAGACCACTGTTGTGTCTTCATTCCTTACAGGAAGATAAAATGTGAGCAAATTTACTCATTAGGATCACGGCTACCCTTTTATTGTCATCTGTAATATTTTGTCACGTTAAGGTCTTCTTAGTTCATCATAGTGTTAAGTGTAGCAAATTCATACAAGCACAGCCAGATATGCTTTTTCCAAGAGGGCTAGAGACTTAGAATCATAAAATTTTATAGCAGAAGGTGACCTTAGAAATCATCTAGTTCAGCCCCTCATTCTACAGATAAGGAAATTAAGTTTTGTAGAGATTAAGCCATTTGTCAAAGGTCAGCAACCAGGAAGTGGCAGAAATGGGCTTAAACCCATTTCCTGACCCTCCTTTCTCTACTGAAACTGTCATATATGATAATCCCAGAGCTAGGTTACAAACTAACAAAGAATTATCCGATAATAAGCACTTCAGATAGAATCCTGTCCAATGAAGTAGCTATTTGTTATTCTTTCTCTGTGGGCATTGGTCTCTGTATGTTTATTCAAAGCAGATGCTAATGATTTATTTAATTTGTGGTCAAATCTAAGTTTTCAAAGAAATGAAAGAGCTGCTCAAAGGATAGAAAAGAAGCAAATGTGGATGATTTGGGATAAGGAAAAAGAAAGGTATATCCTTGGGTCTATTTCAACCTTCCTTTTCTCCAGGTGGAGGTCCTCAAACAAAGAACATTACCAGATATTTGCATTGACATGAACAGTTACTAATATCAACAAGCCACCTACCCCTTACTCCATTAAGATTTAGCTTACCGATAGCAGAAGTATGGAACTTATTTTATATTTCTACCACCCACCCAAAAGTAGTTCATTTTTTGTATATGAGCAGTTCTCTTTGATTAATTTTGAGCCCCCCAAAGCTTATGCTTTAAAAAAATTTCATGTTGTCTAAGAAGAAAGTATATTTCCTACTGCAGAGATGCAGCGCTGCTTCTGCCACAAGTCAGTGAAGCATTCCATGGGCAAGCAAGGTAGGGCTGGGGCCTAAAAGAAATTAATTTGAGCATATTTAGTTGATTTTAATAGCCTGACCTCTGAGTGTGCACACAGCAAGGCCGGGAGGTAGCGGCAGGCCATACACAACTGAATTAAAATGAAGCCCTGGCATCGCTCAGGGAAGCCTTCCCACACCTGCTTCTCATTTCCTCTAGTTATTTCTGGTAATGAAAATTGGAACCGTTGCTATATATTTTGGGGTCTAGAAGGTCTATACATTTTTCTTTCATACAATATGCTTGTGATTAAGTATATGTCTCTGTCTACAAAAAACCAAGACCTAAGTATTCCTGGAAGAATAAGGGGGAAAAAAACTTAGAGTATTCCCTTAAAAATATATTTTTTTGGTTTGTTTTCTTCCCAGTTCCAGCTGGAAGGCTCTGCCACACTGCAGCCTTTCTACCTGTCTGCTGACATTTTCATCTACTATTCTCTTTAACTTTTTGCACGCTGGCTTGGCCCTTCATTAGGGACCTGAATGGCAAAGTGGAATAGTAATACTGGCTTGTTTTAAAGAAGCTGAAGGATTTCTCAGGAAAGTTGAGAGCATTTGGATGGGGGAGCAGCCTTTCCCGAATTCATTTTTCACTTGGGTTTTTTATTCTCCAATCATCTCAGAGGCAGTCCTGATGTCTGTATCAAAAGAAAGGGATGTGTGGCTCAAAAATGCCAATTGGAGCCTTCTCTAGGGAGCTCTTAGCATAATTTGTTATGAGTTTAGGGCTGGAATTTGGCCCAGTCCCTAATCAATCCTTAGGTGGTCCTGGCTCTTATTTTCATGTTGCTAGGGACAGCCTTCCCATCTTCTTATCATTGTCTGCCTTCAACTGACATTCTGAAGTGCAGCTGTATTGATTATGACTTTTCCCCTCCCCTCTCTGGTAGCTTGGAATCTCATTGCTGAGGAGTAATAACATGATATATATTCATATGCACATATGCACGAACTACCGTGTTCAGTATTTGCATTTGCCTACACGTCTGCTGTGAAGAGTATGCCATGTGAGAGAGTCAGCCTCTTCCCCCTCCCTGCCATGTGATGTCTATATATTTATGAGTAGGAGAAAGAGGAGCACTTGGGTATATGAATCTGCTTGCAATTTCCTAATGGAATCTGGCAGAAGAGCTTTGCAATAGGACAAGTTCCAGTAAAAAAAAAAAAAAAAAAAAAAAATGTGTTCATGGAAGTGCTTTCCCCGTGTGCCTGTCACCTATTTGCCCTTCCAGACCACTGAAAAGATTAATCATGGAATGAGCCAGATTCTCTTTCTGGTCAGCAAAGAATGAAATACTGTGTTGAAGGAGGGGGAAATATTACCATTGTGTTCCTTTTTAACAGGGCATATCACAGGGGAGGAGTCCAGGTGAACAAGATCCCGAAGGGGGAAAAGATCTTGTTGACAATGGCCTACCTAGTCTTCTGTAGCTGATGGGGCTTTGAGTACTGCCGTTTGGGAGAAGTGCAGGGATGTTCTTTAAGGAGAGAACACCAAGTTGTGAATGGGATTAGAGGTGAACGGGTTTGAAAAGCTCTTTCCTCTGGGAGCGCTTGCTGCTGTGTTGGGAGAGTGCTCTAGGATGAGAAGCCCTCACTATTCAGAAAAGGCCTCCATTAATGCCATGAGCCTTTGTTGCCATAGTCTGTGTCTGCATGGACCATTTAAATCATAGCTCTTATAGAAAAGTACTACAAAGGTCCCATCCTGTCCCACATCCATACTCCCTAGACTCTCTACCTTCCTTCATGGCCTCAGAATGGCAAAGGCTGTCAGGATGAATGGAATGCTGGGAAGATTTATGATGGTTGGAGATGCCAACATATGGAATCCACAAACCTTGAAAAATGTCTCCGTCTCTGCATGCAGACTTTTTAACTGAAACTTTATGTACCTTAGGTCCATATCTTTGCATGAATGAAAAAGACATTGCTTATTTGGGGAAGCCTTTGTGCAATTCACCTGGGATAATAAAGCCTTTGGATCACATACATCTCATTCTATAGACACTCCATGGAATGGAATGCTGCAATGTAGCTATATACAGCCTTGGGCAGAAAAGAGGCAGGAGAAATATTTCTAAGGAGCAAACTAATCCTTCACATTCTTCAAAAGGACAATTTTTTTGGTTATTTATTTTTTTCCCTCAGATACGATCTTCAATTATATCTGAACAGTTGTTAATAGATATAAAGATAAATGAGGACAGTATTTGTTTAGAGTTCACATGAGGGACAGAGTCAAAGCATAAATTCTTTTGCTATGGACACTGTCAAAGGATTTTAATATTCCACATGACCTCCAGTATTCGCCTCATGCAGAGGTCTTGCCCTAGGCCACATGTATGAAATATGATGGTTAGACATCTGTGGCAACACTGCAGATATTTTAGGGAAGATTCTGAGAATTCCAGCAATGGCTATCAAGCCTAGCAGATGGCAGGATGGCTGTAGGAACAGACTGGCGATTCTAGAGTTGTTTCATATAAAACAGGCTAAGGAAGGAAAAAAAAAGAAGATGTAGCCACCTTGTAGCCTTCAGAAGCTTCTCCTGCTGGGGGGACTGAATGACCTGAATACGGCTTCCTTCTGGAGGTGAGGAGACAGAACTGGCAGCTTGCAAGTGTCTGAAATTCTGAATCAATGGAAGAGAAAACTATGGCGGATAATTAGTAATAATATTATTTAAATCCTCTACATTTTAATGGAGTTTTTTTTGTTGTTGTTCTAGTTATTCAATCAATTGCTGGGTGGGGGGGTGTTAAAATATCCAACTATGATTTTATAGAATTGTCTATTTCTCACTTACTCTATTTTATTTCAAGTATTTTAAGCCCTGTTATAAGGTGCATATGCATTTGTGATTGTCATGTCTATTTGTTGAATTATTAAAAGTCCCTCTTTGCCTCTGGAAAACTCTGTAATGCAGTCTACTTTATCATAACTCCTCCACCCTCCTTATGTTTATCATCTGCATGACATATCTTTTCCCATCCACTTCATTTCAACTTATCTGAGTCTTTATGTTTAAAGTATATCTCTTATATTATCTAAAATATAGTTGGATTTTGCTTTTAATTCATTCTGACCATCTCTGCCTTTTAATTAAAAGTGTTTAATCCACTTACATGTAATGTAATTTTTGATATGGTTGGATCTAGGTCTACTTTTTCCCGTTCACTTTATTTGTCCCAACTAATACTTATTAGGCACTTCTCAGGAAAGTTACCTAAAGCTTGAAAATGAGGAAAGATGGCTGTGTGCCCTCACAAAGTCGTTCTAAAGCATTGTCTAAAAGGCCTGCCTAAGGCAGAGAGAAGATAATTTTGTTTGACTTGCTATTTAGGAAACTAAGGTGCAGAGAGGTTAGTTACTCTGCTCAAGATCATCCAGGAGAAAGTACTGGAGTTGGAATTCAGAGCCCCAAGCCCATAAATGTGATCACTTTACCATACTGCCTCCCACTGGTAATTGCCTCATTAGTGAGTTTATGGACAATTACCAGAGGAAATAGGGAGGACTATAGCTGCCTTTTGCTAGCTATGGTACCTGCAGATGGCATTTTCCGTTACAGAGAAGGGCAGCTGTGCGGTACCTCAAGGCACACATGAACCAAGCCCAGGAGTCTCAGGGCAGTGAGGCTCAGCCTGCATGCATCAGGTGTTTGTTCACTCTGTTGATCAGAAACCCCTCATGTTCATTGCTACCAAAAACATAGATGCATAGAAATGAAATGCTGTTTTCAGGAAATATTGCTGAACATTCTGGTGACATGCATTTGTTCTTCTGTTTGATAGGGGAGTAGGGCTGAGGTGAAAGAAAGAGTAGTATGACCAGCCAGGAAAACACACTGATGTAGCAAAATGTTAGCGACGTTTTAGCACTTCCTCATGAAGGAGTGTGACCTCCTGCCACCCAGACAGGCTCTTTCTTTAGATTTTTCTTGCTCATTCGCCACAGCTGTTTGTTGTTTTCTTAAATGTTAAGCTTTTTATAGCTCTTCAGTTACTTATAAAAAGTATCAGTTATTCAGGCCATACGAGTACTGGTTCAGTGCTAGTCTAATGAGCAGTGAGAACACTGAAGGCATATTTTTGTTGCTTCTATTTTCTCACCGCTCCCCCACCCCCTTCTCTCACATGTTTCCCCTTTGGACTCAAATGACTCCAGATTTTTGAAATTCACTAAAAAGGTGAGCCACCAGTTGGTCTTTGCTGCTTAAGAATAATTCACTGCCTATGTTTAATGTTACTGGCTTTCCATTGTTTCGTGAAGAGAGAGGAATGGGTGGAACTTCACCCAGCCATAGGTAATCTCAGGTGTTCAGAAGGGATGCAAACCTGTACAGATGCACCTGTGATCTCTAGGGGAAAAAAGTCTCAGCTTTGTCATGCCAAGGGAAAAAAAAAAAAAAAAAAAAAAAAAACCCAACAGTGCTTGGAGTGCCTTCACTGAGTAAGTAGAAACTGTCTCTTCGATCTGCATCCACATGGAAAGCAGGACCAGTTACAGAAGAGGTCCTGATAGAAGCATAAGTAAGATTCCAGAAATGGTCAAAAACATAATTGTCTTTTATGTATTTGAAGAAATTGGACAGTCTGTCCTGAGCTTGGAGGCCTTTACAATGATGTCTCAATTGTACACACGTTCTACATGATAAATATAAAACACTTGGAGAAATTGTACTGATCTTAGTTCAAGAGGATGTCATCGAATACATCACAGGCGAATCCTCTCAGGAGAGCCAAGACTGAGAAAGTCTGCATGCATGTTCAGCCATGGAGGTTGCCCACCTGGGAGCTTCAGGCACTGGGGGCACTTGGAGTGATTTGCAAGGGTCCTCATCAAGCAGTTTTAGTTGATTTAATAAATAACTCTCCTACATATATGTGTACTATTTTTCACAAGTAGGTAGATACTAAAATATTAAATATAGCATCAAATTACTGGTTAATGGTTTAAAAATTATTAATATTTTCATCTACTTATCTGTTTTTACCTTAATATAGCTATAGGTTAGAAGCTGCTGTTCTAGCAAGTGATCAGCCTTATATCCAGAAAGGCTTACGAATACACTCCTTAGGAGACACTAGCCAATTATTTGGGTGGAAAAGGATCAAATTATTGATTTGTTTTTAGGTAACCATACCGTCAGCCCTTTTTTCTTGGTGCTGGAAGAGGTGACGCCTTTCTTCTAAAAAAAAAGACAATTCAGCTAACAGACTACCTTGGATGATTTTATAGAAACAGATCCTCATTAAACATGTTTTGAGATGGAAAATAGACTTCATTCCAACCAGTGTTGACCTGGATTGATCCCAAGTGTCAATCTTGAAAAGGTCTATTTATAGAGGAAATTGTATATATATATTTTTTAGCTCAGAGGCTTTTATGTGTACCTATTACAATATCATGCTTTTAAGTGTCCATGTAATAATAACAATGACTAATATTTATTGAGCGTTTAATACAAGCCAGACACTTTTCTAAACATTTCACATGTGTTATCTCAACAAGCCTTTGTGGTAGCTATTATTATTTTCATTTTATACATAAAGACATTAAAGTCAGAGAGCTCAGTAACCTGGCTTACCAACATATGTATGATGGAACCAAGATTTGGATCCAGGCTATCTGACTTTTGAGCCAACACTCTAAACCACCATACTATATTCACTTCATATGGAAAGTCTGGGCCAAAGCTGGGATTTTTTTTTGTTTTTACATTATGATTTAACATTTTACAGGATTGTCTTTCTTCTCATTTAATTTAGGATTGAATTCTCCTTTCTCATTTGAAAATTGCTCTATTATGTTAAAAAAATCTATTCTCTATTTAGCTAGGCTATCAAATATGAAAACTTACGGAAATTCACATGTACCAGTTTTCCTAATTCTGTTTAATAAAACTTCTCATTTCTTCCTCAAGGATATTGTCTCCCCTTAGTACCCTCTGTGGCATAAATGTGAGAATTTACATTTTCTTTTTTTGTCCTTAGTTCATCAATCTTTAGAGTGGGGTCACCTTTACTCTATAAACACCGTAAACAATTGTGAATTAAAGAAGATATACGAAAGAAAATAAAAAACAACAACAACAACAAAAAAAGAAGATATACAAACAGCCAGTGGGCACAAAAAAGACACTCAACATTATTAGTCATTAGGTAAATGCTAATAAAATAAGGAGAGGGGCAGGGGCACCTGGGTGGTGCAATTGGTTGAGTGCCTGACTCTTGGTTTCAGCTTGGGTTGTGATCTCAGGGTCCTGGGTTTGAGCCCTGCCTCAGGCTCTGTGCTAAGCAGGGAATCTGCTTGAGTTTCTCTCCTCCTCTCCCTCTCCCTCTGTTTCTCCCCCTGCAGTACTCTCGGTCTCTCTCCCTCTCTCTCATAAATAAATAAATAAATAAATAAATAAATAAATAAATAAATCTTTTAAAAATTAAAAAATAAAGGGATACCACTACATACACACAAAAGTGGCAAAAATCAAAAGAACTGACAACACCAACTGTTGATGAAAATATACAGCAGCTGAAATTCTCATTAATAGCTGGTAGAAATGCAAGATGATGCAGCCACTTTCAGAAAAGCAGTCTGACAATTTCTTATAAAGTAAATAATACACTTATATATGATTCACCAATCCTACTTCTAGGTATTAACCCATGGGATATGAAAGCTATGTCCAACACAAAGACATGCACATGGGTCTTCATAGAAGTATTGTTCATATTAGTCCCAAATTAGAAACAACCCAAATGTTCACCAGCTGTTAGATAGATAAACAAATTGTAATATACCCAAATGATGGAATATTCCTTAGCAATAAAAAAGGAACAAACTACGGATAGATACTACAACATAGCTGAATCTCAAAAGTGACATACTAAGTGAAAGAAGATGGACAAAAAGAGACTATGTATCATGTGATTCCATGTAAAAATCTAGAAATGGCATAACCATAGCGACATAAAGCCGAGTAGTTGTCAGGAGGGCAGGTTTGGGAGTGGGGTAGGTATTGACCATAAAAGGGAATGAAGGATGAGCAGCCCAGTGGCTCAGCGGTTTAGCTCTGCCTTTGGCCCAGGGTGTGATCCTGGAGACCTGGAATCAAGTCCCACATCAGGCTCCCTGCATGGAGCCTGCTTCTCCCTCTGCCTGTGTCTCTGCCTTTCTCTCTCTCTCTGTGTCTCCCATAAATAAAAAAAAATCTTAAAAAAAAAAAAAAGGAATGAAGGAACTTTGGAAAATGAAACAAATGTTCTATATCTTGGTTGTTGTGGCAAGCATGTTTGTCACAATTCATATACGTTTATCAGACTCATCAAGCTGCACACTTTAAATCACACCTCAGTAAAGCTGATTAGAAAAAATGTGTAGAGATCTTGGCGACTGAGCTGTATGTGAGACAATTCCATTTTTAAAACTCTAGGGTCACCTTCTGTTGAGTTCAATCTAACTCATTTCATTCAATGTTTAATAAAAGGGTCTGTGGTTTAAAAAGATTTTTTTATCTTACATTGAAGCTATTTCTTCAACTGAAAAAGAGGGTGTTTTGAAATTAGTGTATAACAAATAGTGAAAAAAGGAAAATTGAAATAAATGTGTTCATAATCAACTCCATATCATTTATTTAGTGATTGTACAGCTCCGTAAGGGTCAGTGCGTCTTCGTATTTGTTGATGTTGTTTATATACTGTCACACTGGATCAACTGCCTTGTGAAGACTTTATTTAGAGATTTTATTTTATTTTATTTTATTTTATTTTATTTTATTTTATTTTATTTTTTTATTTAGAGTTTTTAAATTTTGACGGTCGTAGGTAACATACTGATTGCGGTATGAATCCCATACACCAGAAATTCTTCATGAAGAGCAGAAGCTAACTCCAAAGAGCTACATTGTAAAGTTTAAGGCTGAATTTCATTACAAGAAATCAGTTGGTTGTCTGAGGCAAAATAATGAATTATCCAGATTATTTTGTAATTTTCCTATAGGAACCAAAAAAAAAAAAATAGTGGTTTTTCCAATTGTCATACCCTTCAAAAATATAATATATAAATATATATATAAATATATAAATATATATTCTGCTTACCCTCACCTTCAGCCAAAATGTGTTTATCTAGGGATTTGCTTTGAGCAAGGCATTGTGCTAAGTACAACGGGAAATGCCAAGTTGCTTAAACTATGATGATTGTAGTCCTATTCAGTTAAAATTCTGCACTTGAAAATTGGCCGATATGTCTATAAAATTACATACAAATATTTGTTTTTGTCTATTTCAGGTAAAGGATTCAAAACACATATACTCTGAAGTCAGAATATTTAAAAGTGACTGTGGGATGGTAGAAAAGGCTCACCCGCTCCCCCACCCCCAGCTGGGTCTCCCACCAACCTGCCCCGCAGGCCTGAAATGACGCTATTAGAGGAATATTGTGCTAAGCATTCTCTTTTCCCTCCAGCCAACATCACCTGGGAGCTTGTTAGAAATGCAAAATCTCGGCATCCACCCACAGACTGACTGATCTAGAATCTGCATTTTAACGAGATTCCCAGACACCTAGACCACATCATAATGTTTCTTCCAACCCTGAAGCTTTTCTGCTGCTCTGCCTAGCAGTAGTATGAACATTTAAGGGCTTAATTCCTTCTGCTGCAATATTTTGAGATGCACGGAAGGTCAGGTGTCTGATCCCTTCTACCAGGGAGAGACCTGAACCATTCATTGGGTTTCCTATGAGACCTCTCCTGATGTTTACTTACCTCTTGTAGTTCAATAAGCATCTTTGTAAGGAAGAGGAAGAAATTGCAGGTATCTGAAAAGCTTACGCACACAGCCCAAAGGGGCTCAGATTAGGAGAGCCTGCTCTGCTACACTCTTTATTTAATAAATGTTAAATGAAAATAATAAATGCCCTTCCTATTGGCTTGGAAATGGCTTTTGCATGGCCCTGGTACAAATACATTTTGTAATCCTTTCAAAGCACCTGTTGTTTTGTTCCTACCTAGTGCCTATATGGATGACTGTATTTACTCACTGAGGTGTACGCGGATTACTTTAATGGCTGGATTTTACAGCCAAGCTCTGGCTGACGCCTGAGCATAGCTTTTATTTTCTTACACAGAGAATGCACTTGAGGGACCCACTCTCCCTCCATCTTTTCAGGAGCTGCTTGTTCACGGAGGTGGCCTGCACCCTCTGTTAGAAGAAGCCACTCTGCACCCGGGGGAAGTATAGAGTTAGGATTCAAGGCCCTGGAGAAGTCATCTGACCTCCCTCGGCCTTAGTTTTCTGATCTGTAAAACGGAAGGGTCCAACCAGATGGTATAGGATGTATTTACAACTATACACCAGGAAAAAGTAGAGGGGGAGCTAGATTTGGTTTTTTTTTTTTTTTGGCTTTTTTTTAAATTTTTTATTTATTTACGATAGTCACACAGAGAGAGAGAGAGAGAGAGGCAGAGACACAGGCAGAGGGAGGAGCAGGCTCCATGCACCAAGAGCCCGATGTGGGATTCGATCCCGGGTCTCCAGGATCGCGCCCTGGGCCAAAGACAGGCGCTAAACCGCTGCGCCACCCAGGGATCCCAGAGGGGGAGCTAGATTTGTGCAGCTGTGACACCCCTTTCATATTCATTCTTCAGTGTAAACACCACAATTGCAAGCCGGAGCTCTTATTTTATAGATGGAGGACCTGAGCCCCTGAGAAGATGAGGGACCTCCTCAGTTGCACCCAACTCCAATGGTAGGGTCTAAACTCAGGACCCAAATCCAAGCATTCTGACTTGGCCCGGGAGTCCTCTCCACTCTACCTCAGCTCTCACATACTCAGACCATTTTCTTTGTTTCATAATGTTTTTTAAGGCTGTGCAAAGCTCAGACATTCCAAATCTACCTGCTACTCTAAATAGATAAAAGGAATTAGCTTAAAAATAATCTCTTGCAGGTCTACAGCAGCAGGAAATGCACAACAGATCTGGATTCTATTTGGATTATACATTCTAAAAAGGGCAAAATACTTTTCTAAATATTGCCTCTGTAGTCTAAAAACTCCCCTCATAAGGTGGGCAGAAGTGAACACTGGTAATGCCATTTCCGAGAGAAACGAAGGCAGAACAATTAAATGAAATCCCTAAGGTTTCTCAGTCAGAAGTGGACGATAATCACAGCTGCTGACATTTCTATGATCTATTTTCTCATCTAGCCACTTGTCCTGCCCACAGCCATCATACCCAGGTGTTGCTGGCCCTAGAAAAATGGGGCTGGGGGTGGGGGGGACAGCGCCTATAAGGAAACAATTAGGAAAATGCAGAATGGAAAAATCTATGGATACCCTTAGGTTCTGATAACACAGGAAAGGATCTTTACATTCCATCTACGACCTCATCGAATTTAAATATCTTACTAGCTTCAGCTAAACCTTCTCAAATTTTTAGCCCTGCTAAAAACAGATACTTATTTATCTGGAGTTTAATTACAAATATAGCTTTGTTCTGCATGGATAAAATGCAAAAAAGTCAAGAACAGTTAGCCAGAGTCAGAGCAAGTGAGAAAAACAGCTGCTTCCTTTTTTTTTTTTTTTTTTCATTTTTGACAGTCATAACACCCAAGTAGCACAGAGGCTAAGAGGGTAATTTAGTGTTGTGGTTAAGAGTGTGGGCATCAAACTGCATTTGTATCTTAGCTCTGCCATTTACTAACCTTTTGACTCTGAGAAAGTTATTTCTCAGGTCAGTTTCCTCATCTGTGAGGTGCAGATAATAATGGAAGCTACCTCTTAGGGTAGTTGTGAGGGTTCAGTGAGTAAGTATCTGCAAAATGCTTAAAGCGGGGCCTGGGTAATAGCAGGAACTCGACAAACGTCAGCTGTTATTGTTATTGTTATTAGTGAGGAGGGGAAGTTAAACATTTCGCTTTTATTGAATTTAAACCCAGTACCATATAACTGAATTCGACCACACCAAGTAAGGAACATGGGTCATCAACTGAGAAACTATGTGGTTGCCCAAATCAAGAAGTGAGTTGTGGACAGGCTGGGAAATAGCCAGTCCATTTAACTGACCAAACATAGAGGCTAATGCAAAGTAATGGAAAATGCAAATAACCTCATATAGGATTAGTAACCTAATCCATTGTGATAACCACTGTCTATAAAGTGATGGTGCGGTAAGAAATGATCAAGGGCCTTCTTAAACCCCAGAAAGAGAAAAATCAGTTTCAACACGTTGTGGTTGGTCACAAAAGGTCATATATTTAGGTGAAGGAACATTCCCTCATGGCAAATAAATAAATGTCTGCTCTGGTTTATACATTAGTCTCTAATGTGTATAGTTAGTGTAAGTCAGTTTCCCTAATCTTCATTAATTAACTCTGCATGAACTAGTAAATTCAAGTCCTGAAGTCAGCCTGGATTTGGGAATTCCCAGAGTACTGCAGCCTATGAAGTCTGGCCCCTGAAACCACTTTACCTCTTTCTAGTGTATCTCTCACTAGATACCAGAGCTTAAAAGATCAGAATCCCTGTTTCAGTCCCACAGAGTCATTATACCTATGACGTTTTCTGCTTATCAGGAAAGACAAGAATGCTCTAGATGCCTTTGTGGGAAAGCTGAAGTTACCAAAGATAAATATTCTAATTAAGTGGAAAGTCTCCTTCGACCTGGTGAGAAGTGGCGGAGTCTGGAATTGACTGATTGAAATAGGCAAACTTCTCAGAAGGGTCTAGATGATTCTTGCTGCACGTTTTGGTAATATCCGATACCCGTAACATGCATGGAACTCCTCTTCCAGTTCTATGAAAGCACTCCCAGGTGGCACGAGGAAACTAGTTGCAGTACTTCACCATCTTCCATTGTGCATCACCTAAAACATTATTGTCCAGAGCTCACTCGTTCACCACACATGACTCTGATTTTTGGCAGTTCATAGAAATTGGATCCACTTTCAAAAAGTTAAAGATTGGCCGCCACTGAAGAGTCAAAAAGGAATGGATCACAGGCACAGGGGTGATCCAAAGGCTGAGCAGTGGCAGTGTCTTTAGGATAAAGGCAGAGCCTCTCAGGTGCCTGGTATGATGGGGAGATACTGACATGGTAAGTTCTAGTGTGCTTGCCAAGGAAAACAGCGTACTGCTAAGTGCATGGACTCTTGGGGCCTTTGTGCTGCATCCCAATTCTGGCTCTTCCCTTTTCTGGTGGCATGATCTTGTGCAAGTTACTTAGCCTTCTCGTGTCTTAATTTCCTCATCTGAAAATGAGTTTAAATCTCATAAGGTTGTTGGGAGGATTAAAGTAGTTAATACAGTAAGAGTGCCTGGCACATAGTTAGCATTATTTTCAGCTTGATTATTCTTACATCATCAACCATCTTTGGTGCCATGTTGTGAGAGCCCATTGCTGCCTCTGCCCACCTGGAGTCATAATGGAGACAGGTACGTCTCCCCTCGGTGAGAACCATTCCTTAGCTGCAGCCCCACTCTGGCACCCTGGTGGTTGATTTTTCACTTTCTGATTTCTCTCTTCTGACTTCTCTACCTCCCTCTCCCCATCTCTGTTCTGTATATCTCTTTCTCCTCTATCTTTCTTGAGATACAGGTGAGAATTAATAATGAATTTGACATATATCTTTTTCATTTTATGGATCCAGTGATTGATAGATGTGCTTATTTGTCTATTTGGCTTTACAATTCAGGGGAATTATAAAGAATCAGGGGCCATATGCTTTATTTGTTTTAGTGTGATAGTGGTAGATATAGCATGGCACTTCATGCTGTGCGAATATTTGCATCTCAGAAGTATTAGCATTTGCAACTTGTAAAAGATAGTGTTTGAAAAAAACTATTTTGAATGAAATTTACCATTTGAAAATATCTACTTCCAAATTTTGAGGAAGAAAACAACTTTTGCAACTTTTGAAAATTTTATTTATGCTGTGTCCAAAGCAAAGGTAATTTTTAAAAATAGCGTTAGTGACAAAAAGCCACGCTTCTACATTATCTATTATAGAGGTTGTCACAAGGACTGGAACAGGTATAACTTCTCACAGCTAACATTAAAATTGTTCTGTTCTCCTTTAGCCAGATGTTGGTATTGGAACAATATAAGGCCTTGCTTAATAGCATGAGGCACCTACCAGGCTAATTTATGGGATTTGGAATGTTAAGGCCAATCAAGTGATCTAATTGTTTCAACAGTGCACATGGATTTGTAATAATCTTCAAGATCAGGGTTTTGCTAGTCTGAACTTCCTCTCTCCCACCTCCACCCCCTGCTTTCTTTTCTCCCTCCAAGCAGTTAGGTTCTATTGTGTGTGCTAGTTTTAAGTTAGGTAGGAAATAGTTGAAGTGGAAGCTGGGGTTCAAGACCTAGGGTAAGATTACATGTGAAAATTCGTGGGGGGTCTTTCTGTAATTACCCTTTATGCATTTTATAAAGCCACTGCTGGGTTGGGAATGACTGACAGCCTTGACTGAAATGAGGTTTGGATGGAAAAGTGTGTGTTTATAAGGGTGGGGTGGAACTGTTCAAGGAGAGCCCCAGGGGAACAGGGCACCACTTTGCCAGTCTCCCATCTATCGAAACACCTTCATTAGGCCCTCACACTTGCTCCCTGACATTAACCCAGATGACATAGTAAAAATCCATTTTAATCAATGTGCTGCGAAATGAACTTGGACAACAAGAACGTACACAGCCCCCAAAATTTCATTATTCAAAGCCCTGCAAATGCACAGAGGGCAGTGTGATAGATGAGGGATGCCAAGCTCTATATGACAATCACTTACACAGAGCAGGCGTCTGTGTCCCAATAACATTACACTGTTGGTTAGATAAAAAGAGAAGCAGGGACATATGCAGTTTACTTTTTTCCCCAGTGCATCCAAGTTGCTAAATTTTATAGTTACTGTAAAGAAAATATCAGCTTTCTAGTAGGCAAGAAGATTTTTGCTTGAGTTAAGGGGGAAAAAAAGAAAGAAAGAAAGAAAGAAAAAGAACACAGAGAGAAGACAGGGATTTCTATCAGCCTTTATGGAGGGATTAATGTTTGCCAAACCATTAACAAGTTAACCTGGCGAATCTCTAGGTGTGAGGGGTTCGGTTATTGTCCTGGCTTTATAGACTGCGGTGGAGAGTACTTAAAGTTGTATGCAGGCATGTCATCATCAGTTGGGGGTTGGGTTTCCAGGGGTAAGTGGCCCTGTGATTTAGGAGGGAAACCAGACAAGACAGAGGTCTCCTGGTGAGGTGTCAGGAAGAAGCAAGACTGGTGACAGCCAAGCACAAGGACTTTAACCGTCATAAATTCCCTTTAGGAATCAAATCTATGGGGGTACAGACCAGGACCGGCAGAGGGCTTGGGATGCTGCTACGACCTTCTATTTGCCAGCCTGCAGATTTGGTTGGTGCTATGAGGAAGACAGTACTTTTGGTCTGGTGTAAATTGCCTGGACCTCGAGAGTTGATTTTTGTTTTTGCTTTGGGAGGGGTGTTGGTGGAGGTTCCCTTCGTCCTCTCTATCCAAACCTGCTTTTCCTAATTGATCTTCTCCTTCCAAGTTTCCTCATCTGGAAAATAATAATAATAATAATAATAATAATAATAATAATATAATAATATAATAGCTTTGGGGAAGATTATGTGCCACTGCCCAGTATAGAAGAGGCATTCACTCAACATTTCTTCCTTTCTCTCCTTTCAAAACTGCCATCAGAGGAAAAACCTACAGGAATTTTTTTTTTTTTTTCTAATGGCATGCCGTCTGGGGTCATTAGCAAAGGATGTCAGAACCCGCAGCGTCTCTGCTGGAGCCTGGTGCTCAAGGGAGCCCTTGCAGCTGGGCACCTTAGCTGTCACTCCCAGAAGGGAGAGGTGGACGGCAGTAGTGCCAGCTTCTCATCCCCACCTCCCAGGGCCATGGAGTAGGCCCCCTCACTCACCTTCACAAAGCAGGGGGGTGAGGACCTGCTAATTAGCACTCAACACAACGTTTGGCAAAGCCACACCCCAGATAAAGGCTTAAGACAGCTGTGATTTGGTCCTGTTTTTCAACACAAGACCACCCATTTTCCAGAAGACAATTAAACCTGTTTCTGGGATCATAAACATCAACACTTGCCGTCACCAGAAAGATCTGGGCCAGGCTATTCTTAGACCTAGGTTCAGACATCAGTTCTGAGCTTTGTTCTCCTCCTTCCCTCCCAGGGAGTGGGTGTAGGGAGGGTAGGGCGGTATTCTTAACAAACCCTCCCCAGAGAACTCACAAGATGGAGACAGGAGGAATTTGCTTCACTTCCTTTCCTCTGGTTAAAGGGCTGCTGGATCAGAAGTCCCCATCTTGGCAATTTCCTA
The DNA here is from genome assembly GCF_011100685.1 of Canis lupus familiaris. Classification (NCBI taxonomy): domain Eukaryota; kingdom Metazoa; phylum Chordata; class Mammalia; order Carnivora; family Canidae; genus Canis; species Canis lupus. The sequence goes on from NC_049233.1 coordinate 49,758,119, forward strand.
CACACAGTTTCCATTAAATGACAAGCTTGGATGACTGCTTTAAATAACATGACTTGAAGAACTTCATTAAAAAGCGTAATAACTTTGCCTAGACTGAAAACTATATAGGCGACAGGGGATTTGGAGTAATAATCATTTTAGTTTGCAACTTCAGCATTGATGAGAGCTTGTTCGCTCTCCTTTGTTGCGGATCCTGCTATGAATGTGGGCCTGGGCTGTTTTGTGCAGGACGCCGAGGCCACGTGGCAAGGAGAGGAGCGAGTGGAATTGACGGGTGAACCATGGCACAGGAAAGGAAGTGTGCCCTGACTGACTTAATTATTTGCAAGGTTGGTTTAGGAAAATCATTTCCTTCAATCATTCAGATCAAAAAGCAATTATCTCTGGAACACCCAACCTCCCATTCATAAAAGCACCGACTTCTCTTTCATACAGAAGCTTACCTTGGCGTCTCCTCCGTACAAGCACACGTTCTTCTCCCTTTACACCCAGACCTAAAATGGCTGCTGTTGGCAAGGGAGGGGAATAAGCAGTAATGCTCCTAGGCCTGCAGCAAATGGAAACTAGCCCCAGAAAAACACTGATTTTCATCCTCCGCTGATCCATGAGCATTCATTTTTGTGAGCAGCCTGATATTAGCTAGAGAGCATGCATAAAAAAAAAAAAAAATCCACAGAGCAAATGCTTTGGAATTTGGTTCATATATATATAAGAGGAAACCGTCACAGAAAGCCTAACTCTACATTTAAAATGTAGTTTAAAACCCACCGTCTGTCCAGGAGTATGGCACTTCAGCAGAAATCTAAGATTCTTGTCCTCAAAATAGGCTAGATTCTGATACACACTCCTGTGTTGAGGCCATCTTCTTCACCTTGAATCAATTAATCAAAACTGCCTAGTGTTGAAAGATCTCCTGTTCCCCATGCCCAGATGGAGGATGAGGGGGTGTCCTAACTCCTAACCTAGAAGCCAAGGCCTACCATGAGCCTCTTTGCTTTACCAAGTCACTGTCCTACAGCTCGGAGCACAAGGAGTGGTAAATTCAGGCCGATGTTTTGCCAGCATAGTATAGCTGTAGTTATTGTAAAGTGGTATAATATTTTTCCACTGTCTGGTAAATAGCTGTGCTCTGAGTCCCTTGGGTACCATCCCTTACCCTCCTCTGGGACCACCTGGACCACCTGGACCACCACTATGATGTGGCAACTGGAAGGTTGACACCTGCTGCAGCTGGGGCCTTCAGGGAAACTGGCCTATCGGACCCCCCTTTCCCTCTCAGTTGTGAACTAATTTGAATATCACTCCTGGCTGGTATTCTTCATCTTGAAAATGACTGATCACACAGCAACCCTCCTCACAGTTTCTAAATTTTAGGGTGACATCAGTAGTCCTTTGCTACTTGGGTAAAGAAAGAGCCACTAATTAGACATTACTCCTAGGAATTTGTCTCCTTCGATGCACTTAGCTTCTTTCCTCTTATTCAACTGGGATTTGATCCCTAGGGACACAGGCGTTTATTCAACAATTTAGACCAGTTAATTAAAACTTCAAGGCCTCTGTAAATACAATTCTTCCTCTGCAGCACCAGAACACTTGGTATGCATGCATGGTAGGAGCATTAGCAAAAACACAAAGACAATAAAAGACAGAGGTGGCCCCTTTGCTTTATATTGTTGGGGGCCTTCTAAGTGGAGCAAAGTTGTGAGGCATGAAGAAAGATCCAGAGCGGCCATGACCTTGGACTTCTCACCTCAGCTCAACTCTGGCTGAACACTCACATCACTGGGAGCTGGAGGTCAAGTGTGTTCTGAGGCCTTCCTAGCCGAATTCCCCTCCTGAAAAGCAGAGGCTATTGGGTGTGTAGACTATTTTTTATTTCTTTAGGACCATGCTCTACAGTGCTACTGTTTGCTATTTTGTTTGTATAAGTTTGTGTATTTGGATGAATATATCATGTGTAAGACAAGCTATTCTAAGTAATGGGAACATTTTCAAATATTTAAACGACTTTGAAGTTAAATCAGTAAATAATTATCATTAAGGGAATAGCCTTGGTATACTAGCAGGGATATATATGCTTCAAATTTCACGTGAATAGGAAGCAATGTTAGTGGCAGAGCTAAAGCTGGACCTAAATGAGCTTGGTTCATTGATCGTCCACCAACCAAACCAAAGGGAAAGGCTGCAACAATTAGTACAGTGCTCTAAAACTTGAGTAATTTAGGATCCTTTCAGAGAAAAAAATCCTCTGGAATATCAGTATCAATCTAAAATAATGCAACTTAAATATGTAAAAGAAAAAGGATATCTAAACTCATGCTTAAGGCTTATAATTCTTAATTTACAAAATAAGTAGAAGTAAAGCTAAACAAAGAAAATATAAATTCATAAAGTTAATTTAATATTGACGGATGAGGTTTTACTTGCAGGAAAATGCCTCTTGCCATAGGAATATAGTGTTGTCCACTATGATATACATGCTTTTGAATTCAATATTTCTCTTCCAGTGTGAGCTTTGGGGAGTGACTCAATTCTCCCACTCATCTCCATTCAAACCCCTAAAAATCCATTGTTATATAGCAAATTGTGATAGCATTTGAAAGACTTCACTGGATGTGAACACATTCATGTGTCCAGTCTCTTCTCTCTCAGCTCTGAAGTTCAAATAGTATTACTGACTATGTGATTATAATTACACAGGCAAACACAAATCCTGAAATCATATGTCATTTCTTAGTAATAATTAAAATAATGACTAATGTTTATCAAGTGCTTACTGTGTATGAAATACTGTTTCCAGTGTTTTATATGTTTTAATTCATGTAACCCTCACCACTATCTTATGAAGTAGCCCCGTCATACAGATGAGGAAACTTAGGTGCTGAGAATTTCCTGGATGACACAGCCAGTAATGGTCAAAACCAGGTGTAATTCCAGGCAGTCTGTTTCAAAACTAAGTTCTTTTTTTTAATTTTTTTTTATTTATGATAGTCACACACACAGAGAGAGAGAGAGAGAGAGAGAGAGAGAGAGGCACAGACATAGGCAGAGGGAGAAGCAGGCTCCATGCACCGGGAGCCCGATGTGGGATTCGATCCCGGGTCTCCAGGATCGCGGCCTGGGCCAAAGGCAGGCGCTAAACCACTGCGCCATCCAGGGATCACCCAAAACTAAGTTCTTAAGCACTATGCTCTACAACCTCTTATAGGTAAATATAAACCAGAATATACTTACATGAATTTTTTCATGAAATTAAACACAACATTAAAGTTCTTCCTACAGAGCTCTAGGATCTCTGAGAAATTATCTGTGAGCCCCAGTTTGAGACACCATAATTTAATTCTTTACTATTTCTAGATGTCATTATACTATAGTGTTTTTTAATTCTTTAAAGTATAAAAATATGTCCTAATTCTATCCATGATTACCTTAGTTAACCATAAGGTACTTTTTAATAAGGCTATAGCACTGTATTAGTTAATTGGCATAAAAGCCCTGCTAGTAATAAAGGTGATAAAAGGGATGACATGTAGACACACTGCAATGTGCACAACTGTATAGACTTCCAAGGATAAGAAATCATAGATAGGCAGCGATTTAGTCTCATTGTCTTTGAAAGGAATGATGATGAAGCTAGTGTTCCGGGGTGAGTGGCATTAAACCCTAGGAGATACTAGGAGAGGAGTAATTGGCTAAAATCTTAAGGAAAGGTTAGGTGCAGAAACCCACCCAAATCACCCTACCCTGGAGGTAGCAGCTAGCAGAAAATTCTGGAGACAATGACCCAAAGTTGTCACTACATTTTTTTTTTAAGATTTTATTTTTTTTATTCATGAGAGACACAGAGAGAGGCAGAGACACAGGCAGAGAGGAAAGCAGACTTCCTGTGGGGAACCTGATGCAGGACTTGATCCCAGGGCCCCAGGATCACGCCCTGAGCCGAAGGCAGATGCTCAACCACTTAGCCACCCAGGTGTTCCCTAATTTGGACTTTAATGGAAGGTTTTAGGAAACCTGGGAGTAGCAAAGTGGGAAGGTTAAAGAAGCAGGCATAGAAAATCATCTTAGACTTTTGCCCTTAGCTTATATTTATAACCTAAATAAATACTGCATCCAGTTAGGTCTTAGATCAAGTTTATTTCTTATTTGTCTAGGTTTTCACCAGGGTCATCTGTGTCTTGCTGCTTACTTGTCTTAGATTGTAAATGAAGATAAATTGGGGAGGATACTCAGCCTACATCACACATCACAATACCAGAAAAAGACACATGAAAGCATTTTTGAATGATAAATCAGTCAGACTTATTTATTGAGTACCTACCGTATCCAAAGCCCTCTGCTAGCTGCAAATGACAGAAGGATGGGTAATTCATGGCCCCTGCTGTCCAGAAATGTCCTAGAGTGAGACAACAAACAATACATGTGAGTGGTATAGATAGTAAGGCCTGCCACTGGTATAACATGGTGGCTAAGCTCTTGGATTGTAGAGTAGAACCAGTTCCAATGCCAGCTCTACCACCAGCTGGGTGCCCTTGGACAAGTTAACCTCATTTTCCTCATCGGTAAATGGAGATGATGATGATAATACCAGTCCCAGATTATAGGGCTGTTGAGAAGACCACAAGAGATGATACACATACAATGCTTAGTCTGTTTGCTGCGTAGAACCTAGTTTATCAAATGTGAACCTGTAGCTTTCGAGGCTCTGCTAACAACGACCATGTCTGACCAAGGGTGTGCTTTTGATTTTGCCAGGGTCCTTGCAGCAGGGCCTATTGGGAGGTGGGAAGAGAAGCCCTGCAGAGGCAACAGTAGCGTGGTGGCGCCCCGGGCCAGTGTGTGCGTGTACCACTGCCCTCTACTGGACATAGTTCTCACAGATTTGTAAGAACTACCCACACTGTTTCAGGATTCTCTTGATCCAACACCTTGTGTTTATAAAAAGTCTCCTTTGTAGAGTGTTTCACAGCTCATCTGAGGTAGTTATTCCCTCTTCCAGATACTTGGGAGCCAGAGGAAATTCTATTGTCTGCCAGCCTCAGCTCCTCACCTGCTTTTAACTAATATGGAGTCTGGGCAGGTATTGATTTTTCTGCTTTTCTCTGACTGCGCTCATCAATCTTTTTATATTACTGGAGAGTCCATTAGCAATAAAAATAAAAGATGGAAGTTACAGAGCCCATTAGACAAACTTACTCTCCCTATCTTCGGGGTGAGGAAAACAATTAAAAGCACGTCTTCTTATAAACATCCTAATAAAGGTGTTAGAAAAGTGAATAAACCGGGGATGTGACTGTCAGGGGATGAAATGAAATCCTCCTTAGAGTCAACTAGAAGGGAGTGCCTGACGCTCTAGACTTCGTAGTGGGCACTGAGCTCAAATGCTCTACGTGGGTGAGGTGAAAAGAAGATTAAATATGAGAATAAAGGAACAATACACAACAGAGATTCACCCGTGAACAAATTTCGGAACTATAATGGCAGCTCCAAGATGAGAAAAAGGAGGAGTTTCAACACAAAGGGGGGAGAGGTGGCAATACAACCCTGACTTTGAAATCTAGGTAAGTTGGGGAAACAAAGACATGAGTCTCCGCTAGGGTAGGCGGCCTTGCACTGGTTGTGCAGATGGTCACTGAAATTCGCTTCCTTCCCCAAAGGGGAGCTGAGAGGAGAGAACAAAGCAGGAACAGACCGAGGAACCTGATGCTTGTTGACTGGAGAAGGTAATTGATGACCCAGGGGTCCTCGGGCTCCCTGGGCTGGTATGAGTGACTAGCAGCATTCCTGGCGCATGCTGGCACTCAAAAAATGTTAATTCCCTCCCTCCCTTCCCTGTAAGTGGGACAGTGTGTAGAATCTATTATGAATATTAAGCTGCATTTAACTGAATTTCCATTTATTTTCTCAGCTTCTGAGAATAAACAGTTTTCATGCTAAGGACTATTTGGACCTTTATTCTCTTTAGATGAGCACTGAGTATATATTAAGGTGTCTGACCCTCTTTGGACCAGAAAGTAATAAATAATTCCAAAAAACCCTGTTATAGGTGGCAAAATTTATCTTTGGTTCTTTCATCCTTACTCAGACAGCCAGTTGTTTAACACTGTAGTAGGTTTTTCGACTTACTATAAAGTTGCTATGTGGTACGTTTTTTTCTCCAGATTACAATTGATTGTCTATAAAGAGTATAATGGTAATACTGGGAATAATAAAAAAATTCACAATTTCTCTTCTCTAACATTTGAAGTATTTACACTTTCCATGTTCTTCCAGTCTTTATCCTATGCATATTTACTTGTTATACAGAATCTTGCATTTTGCTTTTTCATTTAATGTTATTTTATGTATGTTTTAATATTGCTTCATGGCAGTCATAATTATCATATTTAATGACTGCAAAATATTTTATTAAGTTTATGTCTTATAATTTACTGAGTCGATTTTCTTTCAGAGGCATTAAATATTTCTTACTATTTTTACCATTATAAAAAATACCATCAGAGTGTATACATAGGTTTTTTTTCTCCACTTGAATTATTTCCTCTGAATACATTCCCAGGAGTTGAGTTATGGCTCTTGATGTACACGACCAATTATTTTCCTGAAAAGGTTGTATTATATTCCTCTGCCAGGAGTCTTGGGTCAGACATCTCTTGCATATCCTCTGACCAGCTACTGTCTTGCCTACGTACATCCTATTGTAGTTTTCTGTCTTACCTTCCTTTGTCTTCTTTGTAGACTCAGGGGCTCAGGCCCAGGCAGTCTGCTCTTCTCGTTGCTTACATTCCCCTTGGAACAACCCTCCACAATGGAGTTTAATTACTATATCATTGGTCACACCGTATCACTGAACATCAGACTCATATATCCAAATGCCACGTGGACATCCTAGTCTTGTTCCCTTGAAACTGTTCTCTCTACTATAGCCAGAGGGATCTCCCAACATGTAAGTTGGATCATGTCATCTGTGAAACATGCTTCAGTGGATTTCTGTTGCTCTTCTGAAATAATTGAGATTCCCAAACATGGATCCCAAGACCCTTCATGGTGTGATCCCTGCCCCTTTCTCTTGTCTCTCTCATTCCATATTCCTGCGTTCTCATTGTGTGGCTATGGCTTCCATCCATACTTATATGCCTATCAATACCCTTCTTTTACCTCTTGGTCTAGCTGACTCTTCTGCATCCTTCAGGGCTCAGAGAGGACTTTCCTGGGCACTATACAAGTTTCAGTTTCTCTGTTATATGTTCTCCAAGCCCCTTTCCTGATCAAGCACTTGCTGTGCTTTACCAAGGCCTGCTTCAGGTGCATCAATTCTCTAGCACCTCTGGCCTGCACTATGTAGGGCCCACTCCTAAATCCAGTCAAAGCTCTCAGCAAACGGGACTCCCAGGAAAAGGCAGCGGATGTGGGTGCTGAGGGCCTGTGGGTGAGGTTCTGACAGCTTCTGCTACAGTCTCCCTCTAACATTTCTCAAATCCACTAATGTTCCCTATTAAATTCACCCTAGCCTGTCACTGACTCTTCAAGGTGGCAGCTCACCTCACGCTCACCTGGTTTTCCTCTAAATTTCTTTAAAAAAAGAAAGAAAGAAAGAAAGAAAGAAAGAAAGAAAGAAAGAAAGAAAGAAAGAAAGAAAGAAAGAAAGAAAGAAAAAGATTCACAGGGAGGGCAGGTGGGACAAGCTACAGTCCCCGATGCTGCCCTGAGGCCACAATGGCGGCAGTTTTGCAGCTTTAGGCTGTTTGCTCAGTGGGATGACCCTGGATTCCCCTCTGAGGATCTGAGCCGCTGGTTACATTTTTGTCGAGCTCTGATTGCCTCTGGTCATTGTGCCTTTAAGGAATAGGAAACGCAAATTCCTTAATCAGGTTACTTAGATAAGTGATAAGAGGGGCCATGTATTAAAGTGTCCAAAGTATACTATGCATCTTAGATGATGACTTTATCCTAAAACTGGCACTTAGCTGGGCCCTCTAGAGACCTTTCTGACACTCTCAAGCTGGCATCCTCCAGGGTGTACAGTGTATGAAAGTATAATGGATCCTGAGGTCCTAGGACATCAGGGTACCTCCTTGTTGTAAAATGGGTCTCTGGGTCTGAGGTGATGTGACGTGTGATTGCATGTCAACAAATCACCTACACTGGGAGCTCTCAGACCTTGGGACTGGCCAAGGCATTGTGGACAGGAAAGGCATACCATACTGGGAACACATATCATCTCAGTAAGGACAAACCACTGTCCTACCCCAACCCCAGGGTGGAAGGGATCTGATATAATCAACTTGCCATCAAGTGGCTGGTTGGTCTCCTCAAAGGATGGTATCATATTGGGCCCTCAGTTTTGATTTCTGCTGCTCGGATCAGACACTCCTTCAGCAGCAGTAGCTAGATCAGCCTTGGTGCTTGACCTTTCAGCTTTCTGCTGATTGCTCCCTCTTCACTCTTAGGTATCTGCCCATAAACAGGCAGTGACTTTGTGTTAACGGGATGTCACTAAAGATCTTTGTTCACAGACTAGGTGCTCTTATCTCCTGCTCTCCCTTCAAAAGAGTTTTCCCAGATGTGCTTGGGATCCAAGCTGAACAGATTGTATTTTACTTCAAATAGGCTACAAGAAAAGATTTGGATCAAAGCAAAACTAAAGGGGGGAAGAAGTAGGAGATCCTGCCCTGGAAGAACAAACTGACATGGATGGCAGGTGTATGAATAAGGGAGCAGAGGCAGCTGTCCCAAGAACCAAATTCTATTTAGTCACTAGTCTGCTCTAAGCAATTATCTCTGAAGATGCATTTTTGCAGGTCAACTAGCACCCTTGTATTTCTCTTGTAGTGGTTGTATAATGATCCGAAGTCCATGAATGCAAGAAAACAGCATAGCCCCCCCACATACACCATGTTCCCAATGTCTGACCCAGTGACCTGCTCAAAGTCCTGAAGAAACATATATATGTCGAATGAATGAACAAACAAACGAACGGATGAAGTCCTTGATAGATAAAGGATACTTTAAAGGTCAGACTCTTGATTTCAGCTCAGGTCATGATCTCAGGGTCATGAGCTCGAGCCCCACTTTGGCCTCCACAACCAGTGTGAGGTCTGCTTGAGATTCTCTGTCCCTCTCCCTCTGCCCCTCCCCCTGCTCATGCACATGCACCTGAGCCCTCTCTCTCTCTCTCTCTCTCTCTTTGTCTCTCTCAAATAAGTAAGTAATTAAATAAGCAAATAAATAACTAAAAATCTTTTTTGAAAGACAGGGCTTGATCTGCAGAACTTTATTTAGACGCAGCATTTCAAGGGTCTGCTTTCTGATAAAGGGAAGTACGACTATAAAGGAACAATGCTTTACTCAGGCTCTGAGTCACCCCACAGCCCTCCATCTCATCTGATAACGGTCCTTGGCAGAGCTGCCCTTTTGCCGGGGATTCCCCTGGGCTATCACCTCTTGCCTACCCCTGTGTGTGCTGCTGCATCACTCGGAGGGTTGCCAGGCACCAGAATGCAAGCACCGAGCCGGAGGAAATGGGGGGAATGTGAGGGCAAGCTTCTGGCCCGGAAGCCTCCCGACGATGTGCATTTCTGTGGATATCATGCACATTTTACCTCACGAGGGTATTTTTTATGCTGACAGGAAGATAAAGCTGGGCAATAATGGAAACGCTGACTGTTAAAGTAAGGCCAAAAAGGAAATAATTTGTTTCGATGAGACATTGTCATTATGTGTGTTGGTTTAGCCCAAGCATCTGCCTCTCTTCCCACCCACAAAGGTTATCTTCTTCTAAATATCTTGCGGAGGAGGGTGGGGGTTGTATCAGTGCAAGCTGCAGCCATCTCTCCCATGCTGCCGCCTTCTACAGCCCTCCTCACCCAACACGGAGATGACAGGGATGTGACAAATGGGGTTTATCACCTAACATTGGCATAGCAAGAGCGTCTTTATCTTCAGCCAGATAAAAATATTTAGCTAGAGCTTTCTCCCTCAAGAATCTCTCTCTTAAATAAAGCAAAAGCGGTAGAGATCCAATAGAAATTTGAAAGAAGCTAAACAAAAGGGAAGTAAAAGATCAGTGTATTCCATGCCTCCCCCAAAAAACACGTAAGCTAAATTAAAGGCCTTGGCATTCTTCGGTGAAACAAAGAAACTAGCTCTGATGTGCAATGAGGAGTCCACCTGCACCCTGGTGCTAGCCCGTTCTGTGAAGCTGTATGATTCTGATAAGGCTTGGGGCCTTCTTGGGCCTTGGTCTCCTCCTCTGGTGACTACTAGTTTGGTGTCTCTCTCTCTTTCTCTTTTTTAATATAGGAACCTTCCCTTCAAATGAGATTTGTCAAGAAAGGAAAACCTATATAAAGAATATTACCGTGGGTCTTCTCTGGTTGAGCCAAGCAGGAGAGGAGTCAGAGGTGCCCATTCTTAGCAGCCTCTGCGGCATATCTCAGGAACCCCTAGGGTCCAATTGGAAAAACGTTTTAACTCTGGGAATTTATGATGTGCAAACTCTCTGAAAGAGCTGCTTTCCTTGTTTTGCCAGTCAGAAAAGAAGGGAGACTTCCTTGGCGAGGAGGACCAAGAATTTGGATATACTCATTGTAGCCAATTTTCTAAATACCCTGTATTAATTATTAAGCAGAACATTAACTTGAATCTGAACACTTATCCTTTAAAGGACATCTACAAACTTGGGATTCCCAGTTGTAGAGAAAACTGTTCTAAATAATTACGTTCATGATGTGGCTAACCCAATGGTCAGCATTTCTCTGTACAAACTCTCTTCTGACAAACCCTCAAAACAAGGCGGAAGGGAGAGAAATGGCCAAGGGAGGGAAGATTTCCCTTGAGGGCATTTAAGGAGATTGCCAAACCCAGATTAGAGGCAGCACCTTGCACCTCATTAAAACACACACACACACACACACACACACACACACACACACACACACAAGCCCAGCTCTAAGGCTGAGTATCACTCCTGTGGACTCGCGTACCAATCCCTTTGGCTCCCGGAAGCCAGGCAGTCTCCTCTGGCCAGAGATCACCTACTGTTTGCCTCACTGTGCAATTCAAATATTACAGCTCCCCCCTTCCATCCCCCTCCTGGAGCATGTAAGAGTATGGCAACTACTGTCCAAATCCCCATCGCTATAACTTGGGAAACAAATATGAGGATCTCCTGACTCCCAAGGTACAGTGCCAGGTATACAGCAGGAACTCAATAAACAATTGTTCAGTAAATGAAAAAAAATGAACGAATGAAATTCCTCATCCCGGTGTCAGTTTTGGAGACCTGCTGGTGGAAACCCAGGTCTGAACGCCTTCAGATCCATTCCATCAAGTTATGAAAAAGAAGAAAAAAAAAAAAAAGATGTTGCTCCTTGGCCTGCTTTTGTCCTTCTCAAGCCACCCAGTGTTCCCCCCCCCCCCCGCGTGGGCTCCCTGCCCGGCTACCCACCCCCCCCCCCACAAGGTCTGCCCCACAGTCCCACATCCTTCCCGCGCTGCAGCCTTGCAACCACTGCCCCGTGTGCCCCCGCTCTGGGCCAGAAGGCCACCAGGAGGCCCCGGCAGAGGCACCCCCAGTTCTGCAGGGCAGCCTGCGCTGGGGGAACCTGGGTATTTCTGATCACTGCCACCGGGCCTCGAGCCCAGCCTTAAGTCAGGCAAGATGCGGCCTTGTTAGGGCCCCGGGGTCAGAAGCAGGGGAGGGGGACCACCGGCTTTTGAGTGGGCCCTGGAGAGAAGTGAAGGAGCTGATATCTGTTTCTAAAAAGGTATTTTGAGGTGTCTCCTTTCTCCACTCATTTCAGTGGCCCATATTGGTTTTGCCGGTTCCAGAAGGTTCCATCCAGAACCTGGGCAGGGAGTGACTCGCAGCTCTTCAACAACCATAACAATCAGCCGGCAAAAGTGGTCTGGTTCACCCTTTTGAGGTCTGGACCAAAAATGAGATGAAGTTTAATTTGCTATTTTCAAGACTCTTTTTAGTTCTATGTTGTTTAAGATTTTAAAGTTTTTATTTATTCATGAGAGACAGAGAGAGAGAGAGAGAGAGAGAGAGAGAGAGAGGCAGAGACACAGGCAGAGGGAGAAGCGGGCCCCTTGCAGGAGCCCGATGCGGGATTCGACCTCAGGACCCTGGGATCATGACCTGAGTAGAAGACACTCAACCGCTCCAGGTGCTCCTAGTTCTATGTTTTACTCCACTGTCCCTCTCTTTTACCCAGAATAGAAAGAGGCGCTGCACATGGCCGGCTCCCTGTGAGACGTCTGATTTCCAAAGGTCTGCCTCTCGTGCCCTCTTCTTGAAGCCTTAATTCTGTGTTGCTTCCTTGCATGATGGGCTTCTCCCAGCGGTGGTGTCCTCAGCCCCAAAGCCCAGGTTTTTCCCCTTTTGATTCAGGTGTCTGCCACCCAGGCAGTCCCAAACCCCCTGGTACACTTGAGAAGGAACAGAACAGTTGTCAAGTAGCAAATCAGCTTCTCAAAGAACTGGGCTGAGGGACACCTGGGTGGCTCAGTGGTTGAGCATCTGCCTTCGACTCAGGTCGTGATTCCGGAATCCAGGATCGAGTCCCACATGGGGCTCCCTGCATGGGGCCTGCTTCTCCCTCTGCCTGTGTCTCTGCCTCTCTCTGTGTCTCTCATGAATAAATAAATCAGTCATTAAAACAAAAAAACAAAGAACTGGGATACTGAGGAAGATATGATAATGGGCAACTTATCTCTGATATTCCCCCCTCAGGTTGTCTCTTTATTCACCCTCTCTTTCTTTTTATCCCCTGCTCTCCACAGTCGGCTCTCCAGAACCTGCTTTCTCCACCTGGTGTTGCTTCTCTCCTCAACACCTCCCTTTGCTTTGTGCCTCCCCTTTCCTATCTACTCTGCTCTCCCCCACCTTAAACCCATGGTAGCAAGTAATACAAATGGCACTTTTGACATGTGAACTATTTACTTATGAATCAGGTTGCTTCATTCCTAAAATGAGGCAGGAAAAAAACTTTTATATTAAAAAAAAAGAAAGAAAGAAAATGAATCCTCAAACCAGCCAATTTACTATCCCCACTGGATCTTTAATGGGAGTCCACTGTGGAGAAGACCATCCTCCCCTGGGCTGGGGTTGTACGACAGGACTGCTTCGACACTGTCCTCATTAGGGCTGTCCCTGTGTCTGGAGAGCTGAGACTGCAGAGCAGGTGAGAGTCCTGGAGATGAAAGTATGGAACAGGGACCCCCTGAGCCTCAGACTTAACTAGAAAGCACCTCCATTCTCCTAGGCTTTGCCACCAGGAACTTCCTCAGTGGCAGGTACCCAGTCCTTAGCACTTTGTCAAAGAGAAGAGGGTGAGGATTAATTGGGCCATACCTCAAGGCTCAGCTCCAGACTGGGGTCGTTATTTCCAGCTCTCTGTCTTCCAAACCTGGGGTGGGATTGTATTCCCGTGAGGCCAAGTGACAATTCCAGCCAATGACTATGCATGGAAGTGATGTGTGTGACTTCCAGACTGAAGTACCTGAATGTCAGTGGAGAACCTCTGCAGTTCTCCTTCCCCCTGTTTGCCTGGACCCCAGAGACCAGGACAATGTAGAGTCAAACTTTCAGCCAGTCGCTGATGGACAAGTGGTGTGAGTGAGAATTACACCTTGTTTTTAGTCACTGAGCTTTTGGGGTTGTTACTGTAGCATAAACTACCCTAACTTGACTGAAATATGAAGTACAAACCTCTGCTCCCAACTTCTTCCCCTTGACCATCATGCCAGGGGTACTCACTGTGGGGAGCGAGAGCCATATTTGTCTGAAGAGAGGGAGGCCCCAGCAAGGTCCTGGTGTGGTATTGGGTTCACTGAGCAGTGAAAAACTTATGAGTATGTGTTAAACCAGTTCACTGGTTGGCTTGTGTTTTAAAGACTCCCAAGGTCCAAAGGTAAACTCCAGGGCAGCTGTGGAGAACCATCGAGACTGCAAAGACTGACCTAGTGTACCACTGGATGACCCAGGAGGGTTAGGGGTGGAGTGCAGGCTCCCCATAACCTCCTTAGTGCTTTTCTCTGCCCACCCTGGGTTGTTAGGCCCTCTTTGTCAGGTAGCATGGGACTGCTGTGTGTGTGTGTGTGTGTGTGTGTGTGTGTGTGTCCGGAGGGGGGGTGGACAGGCAAGACGAGGCAGGAGGCCATTTGCCATGTCCCCTTCCTACAGATGGCCAGTTTGGCTAGCCAGGCACAGCTTGCTGCCCCTGGGTCTCAGCTTTCCCCTTCCTTCCTTCTTTCCTTCCTTTCTCTTTTTATTCGAGGACTATTTTATACGAGAAATATTAATTGAGCACGTAGCACATCCCAGGCATTGTGTTGGTTCCTGGAGATGCAGCGGTGAGGAAAATCATCATGGTCTTCAGACCAGTGATATTGGGAACCAAAGCACCCAATCGTGTTTCCAATATGGGCCCAGGAATGCTCCTCGGTAATCTCCACGAATGTGTCACATCAGGACAATGTCACACATCAACAGACTCCACTTGGGGATTCTTTCCTGACCTGATAACTCTTCGTCTGCAGCTAATTTTTTTTTTCTCCTTCGAGGGGATCACCTGTTGTGATCCCTGCTCATCTGTTTTCACAGTGTTCTTCACCACCCTTCCCTGGTATTTACTTCCTGCTTGTTCCCATTCTGCATTTCTCTCTCGGTTCATTTCACTGTGGCCCATTTCTGACTGACATTTCTCCACAGTCTCTTGGCTCCTGCTCCATCCTCACATCCTCAGCTTTGTGTTGTCCAGGGACTTCGTTCTTTACATCCTGATGGAATCCGCAGCCCACTCCCTTGGCAGCTGGCTGCCTTCAGCTCACCTCGCATCTTGGATATCTTCTGTCCTCCCTCTGCTCTGCCGGTGTTCAGCCAGGGGAGCTGGGTGGTGTCAGGTGTTCTCTTCAAAGCTGACATCCTGCTTGTGTTTCGGGCCTGCATTATTAACAAGACCTCCTTGACACTGAGTGTCCAATGAGTCCGCTGCAGGAGCGAGCGGCAGCTGCTGGGTCTGGCCCAAGTCTCACAGCTAGAAACAAGGGAGGATCTTATCTCTGCCCCTCGGATTTGGCCTAGAGTTTGATGCAATGTGTAACCTGAGCCTCTCAGCCTACTCTCTAGCTCCCCGGAGGCCACCTAGACTTTGTTCACTTGACTTTCATTCTCCTCTGCCACTGCCAGGTCACTGTCACTAACAGGTGTTACTTTGTAGAGGCTGTGACACATGGGCTCGGCTTGAATTCTGGTTCTGGCATTTACTGGGCTGTGTGATCTTCACTGCATTATTTAACTTCTCTGTGCCTGCGTCTTTTTCTTCTGTAAAATGCACATTAAGCAGTACCTGGTTCACTGAAGTGTTGATAAGATTACAGGAAGTGCTTATCCCCTTGTCTGGGTTCTGGCCCCTGGTTAGCGATAGACTTAGGACTGGACCTCAGCCCCAGACTCCCATTCTTTCTCCTACACCCCAAGCTCTTACGAGTCTGTCTCAAGGGGTAAAACACTCAAAGATGTGGGTTTATTGTCCATTGTGAAACAGTTGTCGAGACTTCTCTCTTGAATTTTTTGTTTTCACATGGCATTTGTTTCATTTTGCAAAGAAATGTAAAATTGGCTGAGTCCATTGACCATGAAACCTGGTCTATAAAATCCATGAAAATAGCTATCAATGAAAGAATAATAATAATGATAATAATAATAATAATAATAATAATAAACTATTGTCCAGAGCTCCAAATATAGAAATGATTAAAAAATATTAGGATGTTGGGGCACCTGGGTGGCTCAGTCAGTTAAACTTCCAACTCTTGATTTTGGCTCAGGTCATGATCTCAGGGTTGTGAGATTGAGCTCCGTGCTGGGCTCCACAGTCAGGGGGTGTCTGCTTGAGATTCTCTCTCTCCCTCTCTCTCTGCCCCTCACCTCCATGCCCTCTTTCTCTCTCTCTCTCTCTCAAATAAGTAAATATATCTTAAAAAGCCATTAGGATATTATCATGCTTACTGATCCTAATAGCAATAAAAAAATAGAATAGGAAATAATAAAGATCAACTAATTTTATAGTGTCTTTTCTTTGTTGGTAGTTGTTATTTTTCCTGATTTGGGAAAGACAAGAGCCTACATGATTGATGATTTTAGGGAAAATATTTCTTAAAAAAGACTTGTGGCAACTGATCTCTAATTGAGAACTAGAAATTGCACAAGATTTATAATCGAATTTGTTGGTAAAAGGCATTCAAACAAATTTCAGAGGAACATCCAAAAGTTGATGCACATTTCTCCACACTCCTTTAAATCAGGTCTCTTTGGTCTTCTTGGAAGTCTTTAGCTTTTGAGATATATCTATAACTTGTGTGTGTGACTCATAGACAACAGTGGACAAAGTTTCTGTTGACAGACCTGTCAAAGGCTAGCTCTCTAAACGTTACCAGCAAAACCTCCTGATAAGACAAACAGAATGTATTAGTCACCAGGTAAGGAAAATTCACCTCAACAGAGCTTGGGAAGTGTCTCAGAGCAGGGAAGATGACATCAGAATTTATTGAGAATTGTAAGTTGGTGGAAGGTAAGTTGGTGTGGAAACAGCAAGGTAAGGATTCTGAGAGGAGGGATAGCAGAATCTTAGGCTGAGAACTGCTGATGCTTTTCACTGAGGCATTTGTGAATCTTTTAGTTGACGTTCAGGTGAGGCAGCTCTGGAGAAGTACAGTCATACTAGAGAAGCCAGGGGGAGAGCAGAGTCAGGTGAGTGTAGACAGTCAGGAGTAGTTTCAGTTCTCTGTGTCCAGGTTGAGTATGGGGTGGATGGTTTTGGTTCTCACATCTCTCTTAGGTGTGAGAAGCTTTCCCAGGGCTGGGGTCCTCGGCGTCTCTCTTACCACAGGCTTCAGTTTGCAGGCTTGTTTAGTTTGGTTAGCCTACCCTGTTTCACTTGGAGATGGCCTATTGCTGCCATGAACAAAATCAAGCTTCTGCCAACAAGGAAGAGAGAGAGAACAGACATTGGTTAGGCTACTAGCTGTTATTTGCCATCGTGAGTAGGGAGAGAGATGGATGGCCAACAGAGATGTCCTGCCTTTTTTGAGGTCACCATTGCTCTGAGACTGGGGTCCTATGGTAAGACTGCCTCAGCACCAGCTCTTCTTTCTTCTATGCCTAGGGCCCTTTCCTCGGGATCATACTCTGCTGCATTGCAGTCTTCTGCTAGCAGGAATGTCCCATTTGACTCTTTGTTCTTTGGCCAGTCCAGCCTGGTGTTGATGGTTTTTTCCATCTCCTTGCCTCTGATCTCATCTCACACCACTTTCTTCCTCTCTCACCATGCTCCAGCCACACCGCACTTTTCCTGCCTCGAACACTGCAACTAATGCTGAGTTCTGCCTCAGGGCCTTTGTACTTGCTGTGTATCTGGCCTGGAACACCCTTGTTAGGATTCTTTGCATGTCTCCCACCATTCAAGCCTCAAACTGTCACCGACCCAAAGAGGACTTTCCTGACTGCCCTTTTGAAAGTGGCCTCTGCTCTCAGGAACACTCTGTTCCATCATCCTTCTTTGCATCTATTGTTCTTTGAAATGATCTTCTTTGTTAGTTTGCTTACTAATCTGTCTCCACCTTAACAGGAACAGAAGTTTCATGAGAGTCCTATCTTGTCTGTCTTCTTCACAACTAGAACCTCATTTCCTAGAAAAGGCCTAGCATGTAGTTACAATAGAGGTGCCCGGGTGGCTCAGTTGGTTAAACGTCTGCCTTTGGCTCGGGTGATGATCCCAGGGTCATTCCGGGCTCTCTGCTCAGCGGGGGAGCCTGCTTCTTCCGCTCCCTCTGCCTGCCCCTCCGCCTACTCGTGCTTTCTCTTTTTCTGTCAAATGAATAAAATCTTTTTTTTTAATGATGTAGTTACAATAAAACATCACAAATTAATAACAGCTAACTTTTTGATTATTTATATTGGACTGAGCACTGTTTTGAAGAACTTCGATGTATTATTATCTGTTTAATCTTCCTAGAAAACCTACTGTCCCAATTTTACTGACACACAAAGAAGTTAAATGAGATCATAGACAGGAAGTAGCAGAAGTGGCATAAATTAAGTGCCCAATAAATATTTATTAGATTTTTTTAAATGAACCTTTTATTTTGTTCTCGACATCCCTGCCAGGTGGCATGTACTGTTTGGTAACACATAAGAGTCTCTTGGCACGGAGAATGATGTTTCTCTGCTCCTGTCTTATTAATTTTCTAACAGTGCTAGGTCACATTTCCTTCTAAAGTTTTAACACACAACTACAGCACGAACATCACACATCTTAAGATTGCATAACAGGATCATCCACAACAAGCCCACACCACATCTTAATTTAATATGTGATCCGTATCACACATGTTAGAAGCACTTTGATTAGGTTATAAATGCTTATCCTCAAAATTCATCTATGTTAGAAAATATCACCTGGGACTTTCCACTCCATTCTCAACTGAACAGCTGAGCCAAGCAAATAGCTATCTACGAACGTACTGCCCCATGATTGTGTCTCATCCTACTTCCCCTTATCAATGTGGCTTTAGACAATTAGACATGGTCTCACCCTATTGCTCTCTAGGTTTCGTGTCTGCCCATTGGGATGCTATTTCCCTTGGAAGTTCCCCTTTTCATTCTCTTTTCTCATCACTGGCAGTGCCATTGCCAGGATGTTGCTCCCTCGTATGCCCACCTGATACCACATGTCTACAAGAGCTTATCCACTTAGCAAGAGGCATCAAGTATCAATTGCTTTACTCTACAAATATTAATTGATGTCCACTGCCCATTATACAGCAGGCCTAAGTGCTAAGGAAATATGTATTAGAAAAATGAATGTGGTCATTGCCTCTCTGAAGCTTTGTCTCAGGGGTCACAAAGATATTAAAGAATCAAACTGATGTTGTTTAGTATAATGAAGGGCAGTTATTGGTGCTGTGAGAGTGTGCCACGGTGGCCTAATATAGTCTGGGGGAGTAAGGCAAGGCTTCCTGGACCTTCTATCTGAGATCTGGAGATGATTTGGAGGAAAACAGGTAAAGAGGGGGAGTTGAAGTGAGGAGGACTAAGGTCCAGGCCCTGAGGGGGTGAGCATGTCCCTTTCAAGGAACTGATAGAGGTGGATGAGGTAGCTCAGGAAGAAGGAGGAGAGGTCGGAGAGATGAAGTGGGCGGGAACCATACTGGGCAGGGCCTTGGGATCCATGTTCTGATTTTGGACATATTCCATGGGAAGGTCTTGGAAGCATTTGGGCAGAAGAGCCATGATCTTATTTGTGTTAAAAAGCTCAGCTGGGAAAAGTGTGGAGAATGGATTGGGTGACCTTAGGTTTTTGTCTTGTGCTGTTTGCTGTGATCAGAACAGAGGAGGAGAGCTATTTGGGGAGAAAAGGTCATAATTCAGGATAGATGTGACCAGCCTATGATAGCCTAGAGGCATTCAAGTGGATACACTGAGTAGGCAGATGAATAATATTTGGAGTTCCAAGCCAGACCCGGATTAAAGCTATAAATATGAAAGGTGATTAAAGCCTGGGTGTGGCCCAGATTGCCACAGGAGACAGAAAGAGCAAAGGGGGCCGAGGACCAGTCTTGGATCAGTCAGTAAAGGAGACCAAGAAGAACAACCAGGAGGGAGGAAAACCAGGAGAGTGTATAGTACCCTGAGGGCTGAATTTGAGCTCTTTCAAATGGATGTTACTGAAATCCATCTTCAACTGATTTAAACAAAGAAACAAACTAAGAGAAGAAGAAGGAAGAGGGGGGAAAAGGAACAAGAGGAGAAGGAGAACACAAGAACAAGAAGGAGAAGAATTAGAAGAATTTGTTGGCTCTTACAACCTAAACTTTGGACTAGTCAAACATGCTCAAACAGACCATTGAGAACCTGCCTTTCTCTCCATCTCTTTTTTTCTGCCTCCTGGTTAATAAGGACACACGGTTTTTTGCCTTTTTTTTTTTTGCCACATGGGTTATTCTATTAGGTAGTGTGATTAGGTCACTAGTCAAAGCTTCAGGTTTACATCCTACCTAAGGTAAAGAAAACATCTCTCTTCTATTGGTTCCAGCAGGAACATTGGATATTATTATTGTTGGCATGGCTTCAGGTTACATGCTCATCTCTGAGCTGGGGATTGGCATCAGCCTACATACACCTCATGGATCAAAAGTTCCTCAAAATGAAAATCAAAGTACCTAGAAACTCCAGTGGCAACCCTCTCAGGTCCCCTCCCTCCTTGGGAGCTTTGTACTATTACTTTGCTATCGCTCATTGAACTTTGCTTTGCTGCCACAAAATAAAATAAAATAAAATAAATAAAAGATTAAAAATGAAAATCAAGGTGCTGTTACCTGAAGAAGGCAGAGAAGAAGCCAGGCAGGCAAACACTCAGAGGTCTATACAGATGCAAAAGGGCTGAATATTCCAAGAAGAAAAATATATTCAAGAGTATTAAATACTATTAAGAGATCAAGTAAGACGATAACTAAAAATGCCCATGGGAGTTAGCCACGTGGAAGACACTGTGACCCAAGACCTACACAAAAGGCTGCTTCACACGATTTGTTGTGATAGGAATCATAACGTAAGTAGAAATAGCCATGTGAACTCAGGAGAGAAAATCACTTAGAACTAAGGCAATCAAGGAAGGCTTCATGTTAGAGGTAGCATGTTGGGTCCTGAAGGATGGGCAATATTTTAAAAACTAAAGGGGCAGCTCCGGTGGTGCAGCGGTTCAGCACCACCTGCAGCCTGGGGTGTGATCCCTGGAGACCCGGGATCAAGTCCCACATCGGGCTCCCTGCATGGAGCCTGCTTCTCCCTCTGCCTGTGTCTCTGCCCCTCTATCTCTGAATAAATAAATAAAATCTTAAAAAAAAAACAAAAACCTGAAGTCATGGTACCTGGTTGGCATAGTCAGTTGAGCTTCTGACTGTTGGTCAGAGATTGGAGACTCTTGGCTTGCATCGTGATTGCAGGGTTTTGAAATTGGGCCCTGCATGGCACTGGGCTCGGGAGTCTGCCTGGAATTCTCTCTCCCTCTCTCTGTGTCCCTCCAGCTCATGTGCACACACACACACACTCTCTCTCTCTCTCTAAAAATAAATAAACAAATCTTTAATTTAAAAAACCCACAAAATACTAAGGTCAGAGAAGTGGAGGAAGGAAGGTATCCCAGCTAAATACAGCATGAGCAAAAGCATGGTGGTGGTGACATTTGCGGTGTGTTCACCAAAGAGTCCAACAGTTCATATTTGGTCTGAGGGTTAGGGGCCAAAAGTGATTGCTAGCTAAGGAAAAGGGACTTTCTTTGTTCAATTTGCAAATTATTCAGCTATGACCGACATTCCCTCAGGTTACCAGCCTGATTATATAAATGAGGGATAGTTGTCCCTGTAACGGGACTGACTCAGAGCTCTCCTGGGAAAGTGCCTCCTTCTAATCCTGCCTTTCCCCTCATAAGGGGGTCTCACATGTGAACTCAACCACAGCTTCTTCCCTCTCAACTTTGAGCCGTGGTCTTTCCTATGAAAGAAAAGAAAAAGGGAGAGGAAAAGAAAAAGAAAAGAAGGGAGAAAGGAAGGAAGGAGAAGAAAGAAAGAAAAAAGAAAGAAAGAAAGAAAGAAAGAAAGAAAGAAAGAAAGAAAGAAAGAAAGAAGAAAGAGGGAAGGAAGGAAAGAAAGAAAGGGAAGGAAGGAAAAGGAAGGAAGGACGTTGAAATCTCTACAGGGCAGGAACAGATGAGGAAACAGCATGGTGGGGAAGCCTGAAAACATGTGTCCCAGGACTCCTCTCAGGGCTCTGCTGACTCCAAGAGCCTGGGGCAGGGATCAGGTGAGAAGGTGGGGCCAGTCCCCTACTTTCCATTAGTGTCTGGGGCTAGAAGAGCTGTCTGGCTCCTGGGTTGGCAGTGGAAAGAGGTCCTTGTCGGGGGGGCAGAGAGGAAGCGACCCCTGTATGAGGTGGGACCCAGTTTGGCACCGCCTGGCGTCTTACTGAAGACTCAAGCTGCCTATTGCAGGGCGTCGGGTGTCCGTCTTTAGTAGGGGGCACCTGGCGCAACGGGGAGGCCTCATCCACAGTCACCTTGACAAGGCTCCCAGTGAGCCTCTCCTCTGAGACTTCCCAGTTCTTCCCCCCTCCGTGAGGGGGTCCTTGGCCTGCTACTTAGTCTCATCTGACGTTTCCTCTTAATGGAACTTGGGACAACGTTGCTGCAGCTCCCTGGAGGGCTCGGGCTCCCTCATTCACATCCACTTGAGGTCAGACATATCGTCACCGTTGAGGGTGATCGAATCTCCCTGGTCATGCCAATTCCCCTTTGCGATGCCTGACAGGAGGCCCCTTCTGTTGTTGTGCCAGCCTCAGAAGGGTGATGCCTCGCCCTGGGAAGAGGAATGCAAACCCTTTTTATATTTCAAAAGGGAGATCTTTCTCATAGCCCTGCTTTCCAGAAACGTGTGGGGAGCTCCCCTGAGTGAAAACCCGTTGACTTCACACAGCATACAAGCACCGGGGGGCAGGGTGATGGGGTGGTGACACGTGGTTTGTGCCCACGGCCTTGAGTGCCAGAAGGATGACAAGGCCATAATGTTCCTTCCCCACTCCTGGGAGACAGCCTGGGGAGGTGCCTCGATGGGTTTCTGAATCGCTTCCACAGAAACAAACAAGCACATCCTCAGACAACCGTGGTAATTAGAAGGGAAACATAATGATAGTGAAGTTACCTTTCTCCATTCATTCCACAAGCATTTTTCTGAGTGTTTATTTTTGGCACAGAGCTATTTTAGGGGTGGGAGAGAGCATGTGGGGAAAGGGAAAGGGAATTGGTCCAATGTGGCAGCTTGAGAGGAGGCAATGGATGGTGGGGGATGGGCAGTATTAGTGTTTGGTCTGTGGAAGATGAAACGCAGCTCTGCTCTGTGGGCGGTTCTTTGATCTTCCAGTAACTGCTAGAGTAGCAATTAGCATCCTTAATGCTGAGGGGAGTCTCTGAGAAACCCTTTAGCCTGCTGAGTTAGGTTGGTAAACCCGGAAGTGTGGGTGCCTGCGTGTGCGTACGTGCATGTGTGTGTGTGGTGTGTGTGTGTGTGTGAGAGAGAGAGAGACAAATGGTTTTTAAATTAGATGTTTGATATTTATAATTGATTGAATTTTTACTTTTTAAATGACAAAACATTTGAAGCAATCATAAAAGGTATCCACCACTCAGCTGTTAGTATTTTGCTGTATTATCTGTTCATATGTATTTTAAATGTAAAATGTAAAATGTAAAAATGTAAAAATGTAAAATGTTAAATGTAAAAAAGTTACAGATAACATTGAAATCTACTTTTTCTTCCTTCCCAGAGCTAACTCCATTCTCTTAAAATCGTTTCTTGTCCATGCTCTCATATCTATGGCATATGTATGGATTCACAAAGAGCATACCATATAGTGCTGTTTGGGGGTATTTAAAATGTTTACTTAAATAGTATTTTGCTGTTTTCTCTCAACATTGTGTTTCTAAGATTTACCTATTTTGATGCTCATAGAACGAGCCTGTTCATTTTTAAGATCACTATATCGTGTTCCATCTAGGAATGTATCATAATTGTGTGCCTATTCCCCAAATGATGGACATTTACGTTGCTTCCAATTTTTTCTTCTATGCAACAATGTGACTAAAAATATTGGTGTGTATGTCTTCTTGTGCACTTGGTGATAGTATTTCTAGTCTGTGTATGGTACGTAAAGCTTCAACTTTCTGGCCATTACCAAATTGCTCTCCAAAGTGATTCACCGACCAGAGCTGTGTGAGAGTTCTCATTCCCTCACAACCTTGCCAATACTCAGTAATGTATAGCTAATATTTTGCCACTGTCTTAATTTAGGTTTCTCTGATTACTATTGAAGGTGAAAACCTCTCTGTGTCTTGACGATTCAGGTTTTCTTCTGTGAATTTTTTTTCTCTTTTGAGTTTTAAAATTCTGTTTATTTGTAAGAGATCTTCAGGTACCCTGGGCAATGATACTTTGTTGGTGACATGGATGTTTTAGGATTTCTTGGCAAGAGCAGGGATGATGACCCTCTCTGTGTTAGACACAAATTAATTAGTTGGTTCTCAGCAGTGAGATATGAATGAATGCAAGGGACAAAAGTCAATCCAAAGGTTTTCAAACAAAATTTTTTTTGTTTTCTAACCAAGATAATATTAGATCATAACAGCTATTAACAACCCTCTTGGGGATCCCTGGATGACTCAGTGGTTTGGTGCCTGCCTTCAGCCCAGGGTATGATCCTGGTGTCCCGGGATCTAGTCCCGCGTCGGGCTCCCTGCATGGAGCCTGCTTCTCCCTCTGCCTGTGTCTCTGCCTCTCTCTCTCTCTCTCTGCATCTCTCATGAATAAGTAAATAAAAATCTTTAATAAAAAATTAAAAAAACCAACCCTCTTTTCTCAGCTTCTGTTGCTGAAGTTTCTTTTTGTATTTCATCAAGGTCTGCATGGTTAGGAGCCACTCCCTCCCAATCCCATATTAAAAGAGATGGACTAAGGGGTGCCTGGGGGACTCAGTCAGTTAAGTGGTTAAGTGTCTGACTCTTGATTTTGGCTCAGGTCATGATCTCAGGGTTGTGAGACTGAGCTCTGTGTTGGGCTCCCCAGTCAGTGGGCTCCCTCTCCCTCTGCTCCCTGCCACCACCCTCCTATCCCGGGTCCCATGCACTCTTTCTCTCACAAAAAATAAAAGACAGAGAAAGAGATGGAATAAAAGAAAGGTTGTCATTCTGTAGACATGAACCTGCAATTGTTTCATAGTCAAGGAAGGTGTCCAGATGCACTCTTTAGAAGTCAGAATGATTGACAGAGGTGAAATCCAATAATAACTGTTCTAGCATTATTAGGGTCACTGTGAAGTAGGCTTTTCTTAATGGAAGCATTATAAAGAAGCAAGCATACACTGTATTTCTGAATAAAGAGTGAGATGTGAGAGTGACATGCCCCTGGTCCTCCTCTGCTTGCATTTTATATGAATTATCTCCTGGGATGAAACAGTGAGGACTTTGTGTACAGTGCTTCTAGAAAAGATAGCGCCAGTGTTTTCTGTCCTTCCAGAAGAAGAATTGTAAGATGGCAGATGTCTGACAGCCTTGGTATGATTTGCCAAGGGTTTTGGGAATAGTGATTTGCAAATATTTCCTCCAACTTGTTGGTTGTTTCTCATTTTTTGGTGTTCTTTCTCGAACAGAAGTGGATGATCTCATTCTTTGTGCCTATTTACATGTCTCTCCCTCAGTCCTTCTTAGGCCATTGAGGCCATTATTTTCACCAACCTCCTTTCGGGCCCCTGACTAATCAGCTCAGCCATCTACCACTGCCCATGAGTCCATAAATACTTTTCTCTTAGGCCACTTCTCTTCCATACAAAGTAGATGATGAAGTGCGTTATCTGAATCTTTTCGGTAGAGGGATTTCCCCCATCACTGTCCTTCACACCCTGAGTTGAGCTGTAGTGCCTAAGTGTTTCATTTTCAGCTTGTAACCCACATACCAAACCGATCCACCATGAACCAAGTTCAGGGTGTTCCTTCTCCATA
Organism: Canis lupus familiaris; assembly: GCF_011100685.1. Lineage (NCBI taxonomy): Eukaryota > Metazoa > Chordata > Mammalia > Carnivora > Canidae > Canis > Canis lupus. The sequence continues at coordinate 49,783,729 of NC_049233.1, forward strand.
ACCTTCTTATAGGGGACCTCTTCCCCAAAGGACACCGTGAGGTAGAATTGTGACAGAGGAAAGTGTCATGTATAGGGGCCTGGGTCATCTGCCCGTGTGGCACACTTGTGACCTCTGGACCCTCTTGAACTTGATCCCAGATATATCATCTCCATGTTATAATTTTAGAACTTATTACATCTGATATTATGCAGCTTCCAGCTGCACAGTCAGACACCAGCTCCCACACAGCCCAGTAGCATGGCAGGAGCTACTTTTCAAATGGTCTTGGATTCTCTGCTGTAGACTGTGTGGCTTTGCTCCAGAGTGTCTGCTGTTAACACTTGCCAGAGGCTCCACACGTTGTCTTTCTCTACCACAGACACCTCTGAGTAGTGAATGATCTTTTAGGTCACATAGCCCAGATGCAAGCCTGATTGTCCTGCAGCCTGGACCTGCTGCTGAGCCCTTTCTTGCTTTCAAAGCTGGCAGCTTCCATATCACCCAACATAGCACCTTCAGACTATATTATGACAGAGATCAGAGTAGTTAACACTGCCCTAGGTTAGGGCCATAAATATATACTCTTGTCTATCCCATGTGAGGGCAAATCTTTTCTGATCCCCCTTTATACCAAACGAGCCACCTCCTACCGTGTCTCAGATGCTGTCCACCTGCTATAGCAATGATACTGCATTTAGTACAGAAGCTGCAATTAGGGTACTGCTTGTTTAAGTGGTAGTAGTTCACTGTCAGGTGCCTTCAACCAGTCAGTTTTTTGGGACAGACTGGTGAATTAGATGGGGACAGATGACAAGGACCACTACCCCTGGATTCCTCCAAGTTTCTGAGGGCAACAGTGATATCTATGCTGAATTGTTTTGATTTACTATCTTGGCCAAGGGACAGTTTCAGGGCTTCTACTTGGCTTTTTATATCCCAATAGTGCTTAATTTCAACATTGAAAAACAAATGTGAGATTTCTGCCAATTCCTAAGGAGGTCCGTTCTAAATATACATTTGGGAACCAAGGAAATGAGCACTAGATGTTTCTGTGTACCTACTGAACACACTGGGAAATGGCACTGGGCCAGGACTCCATTTATTGCCTGACCCCCACTTGCTTTTACTCTAACAGGACGGCCACGATGGTCCTTTGAGTATTCTCCTTCCTTTAATACACATTTACCCTCTCAGGTGGACATCAATATTGCTGGAGAAGACAGGGGAATCACTAGAGTTCTCATGGTGGTGTAAGGCCCGTCCTTAATGGAAACCTGACTATTCTTTTTCAGTGGGCACTGGGTCGTAGAACTAGGCACTGGGAAGGGGATCATGTTTCTCCACTGGCCTGGCTGACCCTAATCTTCTGCTTATCTATTCTTGATCTCTTTTGAACATGCCTTTGTTGCTTGCCCATCTATACTGTCCCTGGGAACACCATGTTCTTTGAGCCATCTTCATAGATCCCCATGGATCAGACTCCCTGGCCATGATTCCATTTCTGCTGGAAATTATGCCCACCTTGCTTTTGATAGTTGGAAGTTGCAATTTGGTTTCTGCTATTCTGGGATCATATTACTTCCAGAGCTACCAGGGGGTCAAGATGTGAGATGGTGTCTTCTGTGTCCATTCTGCCCACAGAAGGCAGTCTCATCTTGAGTTTCTCACTGGTGTCCCCTCACTGGTGTCCTCTTTTTCACTTTGGCAAATGGAGTGTCCTGCAGGCTGAACTGGCCACACAATGGTCAGCTGGTGGAGTCAGACCCATTCTAGCATGCCTACTTCTCCGAGCCTCTTGATCCCTTTCTCCATAGTTTACCACTAGAGTCTGGCATACTCAGTTCATTTAATGTATGTCATCACTCTTTCTAAGATTTCACGGGCATCTAAGCAGAGTGCTAATACTGTTACTTGGGGCCCTTAGCAGGGTGTTAAATTATGTGTCATGGCAGCATGTCCTTGTGTCAATAAACTCTCCCATGTTTATGTTTCCTCCGTCTTGATCCTGCACCCTGAGGATCCTCCCCTTGCATATTCTCCATTCCTGCCATTCTTGTTCACCAGTCCTGCAGCAGCGTTGGCTCATCATCTCTCTCCTCCCTTAGCACGTCCTTTTTCCCAGTTTGGTTATGCTGAGATTTAACCGTAATTACGGATCCAGTAGCCAAGAAAAGAGGTGGGAGAGGATCCTGGAGGGTAAGCATTGTCTTATAAGGCTCCTGCTTTATTTGAGGACTCTGTATAGGTTTTAAGAAAGCAGAAGGAGAAGGCATCTATATTTTTGTGATTTCAAAGGGTTCAAGAGAACTTGGAGCATCAAGGTTTCCAACAGAACCTACCCAGATATCTCATCCTGACTCTCAATATCCCTCTCATTCCCCATCAGGGACCTGACAGTGGCAGAGGAGACAGGCTAGGCTGAGAGTTCAGCCTTCTCTGAAGTTCTTTCATTTTTAAGCCCTGTGCTTTTTTTTCGGTTGCATATGTCCTCTGGCTGCAGAGGAGAAGAGTCTCTTCAAAGACTATTAAGGAGACCCCTTAAGACCTTACATTTTGCTTTAAGTTGTTGACTAATAAGCCTGAGCCTATTTCTCTCTTCAGCGAATCAGTATTTAGCAATAGTCCTTATAATTACATCCTACTTATTTCTCCGATGTCTGGGACATTGATCCTGGTGGTATTTCCCCTTCCAGCCATGTCCATCCCATCCTAGTTCATCACAGTTGAATGCTGCTTGCTTTCTGTATTGCCCACAGACTCATTATAAAGATTTTAGTCATCTTTATCTTCTAGGCCTTTCCATATTTTTCTATTACCTTAGGTTCCTGGCTCTTGTCTATGGCACTTTGTTTCCTTCCGTGAGTGTAGTATTCTACTGTGAGTGAGCCACTATCTGGTTCTTTTCTGTGGAAGCCTTGTCTGAGCAGGACTGTCTTCATATCTTCCTCTGCAGAGATCCTAGGATTCTTGTCTGTCCTGGACCAGTTTTTGCCAATTCCTATATCATGCTGATATTACAAATTCAGATACCACAGCCAATGGCTTAGGTTCCTGAATATTCATGGGTGATTCTCTTCACCTAGCACTGGGGAGATAAGATGCTTCTTCAGATTTGCTGGTGGAGCTGACCAGGGTCCTACTTCACATGTGACTTGTATCCAAGTGGCGCTCTGTTCCCTATACCTTGCCTCTTGGTGGTCTAAGGATTGACTCTTGTGCTCCTGTAAAGATTTAAAACATTAGCCTTGAGTCTAGGTCTGCTGGCTATGTGGCCCTCTACATTTCAGTTCTTGCCCCTGTAGGCTTTGGTGCCTGATTCTTTTTTTTTTTTTTTTTTTTTTTTTTTTGCCCCTGGAAATTGTCTTTCTTTAGTTTGAACCCAACTATACATTAAATAAATCATTTTGGCTATATTTCATCCAGCACTTTTAGGAGTTTGTAGCAGGAAGGTGGCCTGAACTTGTCAGCTAAATCTACCATATTTACTGGAAATTATACCAATTTACTTTCAGAAAGCATGCTGGTTACTTCACTGCAGTCACAGAGGTTTTTATGGATAAATTCAATGGATAACTTCAGATATGATAACCACAAATGCAAGGCAGTTTTCTCTAAGCTTAGAATGCGGCTCCCATTACTTTCCACTCAATATGTGAACATTAGATTTTTCTTTATGGTGGAAGGGAACACTCTTTCTAAGGGAAACAGTTGATGTTTATATATTCCTTACTCCTATAGGTCATGGGATCATTAATGTGACAACATCATCTTGCTAGAAGGGACTGTTCAAACTACAGCAAGATTGTGTTGAGCTGTTGCCTGGTGATTATGGGAAAGTGATAAAGTACAGGACAAAGATGCGTAAATAGAAACAGTTGGAAATTTCCAGATAATCCTGATAAATGGAGAAAGGAGGAAAATAAGTGCATTTTGCTTAGATTTCAGAGAGATGACTTCTGGTTGCATTTGAGTCCTGAAAATAAGTCTGCCTTCAGGCACTGAAAAGTGGGAGAGCTGACACCTATGTCACAGATCACATGGGTTTGGCTGCCTTATAGCATGACAGAGGTCGTGTGTGTGTGTGTGTGTGTGTGTGTGTAAAGATTTATATTTATTTATTTCCCATCAGCGATATTCCCAGTGCATGAGGCAAGTGAAGGCATATTTTCACTCATCTGCTGGCAGACGTGTCTACAATTGCCATCCTTTCCATCCTGCTTCCCGCACACAACATAATTATAGGGCCATGAGGTAAGGGCCAGACCACAATATGCCTAGAGGGGTCTAGAGAGACTGGGGAAGTAGGTGATGCTTAAAAACAAGAATAAAAAAACTGTCATGTAAAGACATGCTGGGAGCAAAGCTGTGGCCAATGATCACATGTGAGACAGCAGCTGAGGCAAGCATCCAAGAGAATTGTATCTGATATTCATTTTTAAATATCAGATGTGTAGTTTTAGGGTTGAGAAGCTAAAAATAGGCACCACTCCATATAACCCACTCCCTTCTAATTTCTTATAATTAATTCTCAAACAGCTTGTATTTCCCTACCGATATGCAAGAGTACATCAAGGACAGTACTAATGTCTCAGAATTATAACAAAGCAGAAAGTTAAAGTCATAGACTTATGTGAGTAATACACAGTATCTCTTCCATATATATCAAAGAACATTTGTTGTTTCTTGCATTCAAAAAGTGTTTAAATACAATATTCCACTTGTCTCAATCATGGAACATTATTGACTGTAAGTAAAATACAGTGACCATTTATTGAAGGCTGTGTTTTTTTATTTTTTTATTTGTATTTATTTATTTATTTGTGTGTGTGTGTGTGTGTGTGTGTCTGTGTGTGTGTTTTAAATGTAGTTCTATATGCAGCATGTAATTCATGGTTGTGTGTGTTTAATATTTTGGTAGAAAAACCTCATATAAAGCAGAGCAATAAAAAACATATAGCACGTTGTCTATATATATATTTGTTCTTTTCCTACTACTTAACTGAACTTTCTCTTTGTCAAACTAAGTTGGTTTCAATGGTTTGATCTATTTTTTCTTGTTTTCCCACACCCCACATCATTTAAGTTCACCTACATATTTCTGTTTACTTCATTCCTGAATTCTTAGTTTTCCCTGGTTTTCATCCTTTCCTCTTCCTTTTGGACAATTTATCCACTTTGTTCCCTCTCAGTTAGCATTGCCTTCCCGCCCAGGACTGATTTAAATAGTTCCCTTTCCAAATCGTGATCCAGGGCCACGCTAGGCAGTAGAATGAAAGTAAAGAATGAAAGTAACCATAGTATGATTTCCTACCAGAAACATTGCCTTCTGTCTGTGAACCCAACTACCAAAAACCTCAGGTCCCTTTTGCCTTCTAGTGACCTAGAAGCCTACAGGACAGGATATATCTCCTAAGCAGCACAGAAAAGCTCTGGCTCACTGGGTTACCATCCTTATGCCTCAGAAACACTTCTCAAGTGTAGGTCATAGGGTTGCTAGAGATTCAACTCAATGCCCATCAAAATCTGTAGGCTTTTTCTGTTTTTAATTGACAAGCTGATTCTAAAATCCATATGGAAAAACCAGGGAACTAGAGAGTTGCTAAAACAATTTTTAAAAAAAGAACAGAGTATCCATACTTCCTTATTTCCAAACTTGGTGTAAAGCTGCAGTAATTAAGGGAGTGTCAAACTGGTGGAAGGGTAGGTAGATAGATAATGGAACAGTATAGGGAGATCAGAAATAGACACACACATATATGGTCAATTGATTTTATTTTTACAAAGGTGCCAAAGGAATTTAAAGGAGAAAGGGAGTCTTTCAACAAATGCTGCTGGAACAATTGGACATCAATTGGTTGAGCATCTGCCTTCAGCTCAGGTCATGATCCCAGGGTCCTGGAATGGAGCCTACTTCTCCCTCTCCCTCTGCCTCTCCCTCCACTTGTTCTCTCTCTCTCTCTCTCTCTCTCAAATAAATAAATAAAAATTTAAAAATCTCTTAATTTGATAATAAGAGAGCAATCAACCAAATAAGTGATGGGTAAAAGATTTAAACAGATACCTCACCAAAGAAGATACATAGATGCCCCCTAAAAAAGCTCTTGGAAAAATGCTTACTATCATTAGGAATTAAGAAATGCAAATGTAACCACAGTGTGATGCAGCTACAAGCATATGTATTAAAATGAGCAAAATTATGATTTTTTTTCATGACATCACCAACAACTGGAGAGACTTCTGAGCACCAGAACTCTCATTCATGCCTGGTAGGATCACAAAATTGTAAACCGCTTTGGAAGATAGTTTGGCGGGTTCTTATAAATTTAAAACTATACTTACCATGAGCCCAGAAATCCTAACCCTACATGACCGACCAGAGAAATGAAAATTTATATTCACATCAAAACCTATACATGTGGGCAGCCCGGGTGCCTCAGCAGTTTAGCTCCGCCTTCAGCCCAGGGCCTGGTCCTGGAGACCTGGGATCGAGTCCCACTTCGGGCTCCCTACATGGAGCCTGCTTCTCCCTCTACCTGTCTCTCTCTCTCTGTCTGTGTGTGTCTCGTGAATAAATAAATAAAATCTTTAAAAAAAACTTATACTTGAATATTTATAGAGATTTATTCATCATAGCCAAAAACTAGCAATAAACCAAATGTCCTTCAACTGTTGAATGGGTAAACAAATTGTGGTACATCCATACAGTGGAATGCTATTCAGCAATTAAATAGAACAATCTACTAGTACATGCAACAACATAGATAAAACTTACATGCATTGTGTTTGGTGAAAGAAGCCAGACAAGAGCTGCAGACTGTATGGTTCCATTTATATGACACTCTGGAACAGCAAACTATAGTGACAGGACACAGAGTGGCAGGAACAGTCCTAAAGTGACAAGACACAGATCAGGTTGCCAAGAGCAGTGGGTGGAAGACGTAGATGAAGGACAATGCGGGGGGTAGAACCATTCTATGTCTTGGTCTTGGTGGTGGTTATGTAGATACATGCATCTATTCAAACTCATAGAACTATATATCCAAGGGTGAATTTTACTAAATGTAAATTACATCCCAACCTTAAGAAAATTAAAAAACGGAGCAGAAGAATTAAGTGATAAAAAAAAAAACAAGCAAAAAAATAAATAAATAAAAGAGGATGCTTTTAAAATTGAGTGGTGAGTTCATGATAATATCCTCTGGTTTTGTACATGTTAAGTATGAAAGTAAAAAAAAAAAACAAAAACTAAAAAATGGTGAAAAGTAAAAATGACAGCATCAACAAAGCGGGCTTCTTGAGTTAACAGTGCCCTTTCACCGCCATGCCACTTCTGGGCTTCCTCTCCCAGCAAAACTTCTAAAAAAGATCAGACTTCAGACACAAGTCTCACTTGCCACTGTCCGCTCAAACTCTGTCCTCACTAATCCATGGACTCATGTCAAAGTTCTTGTCAAGGTGACCCACGACCTCCTGACTGTCACATAGCCAGACAGGAGATCATTTTCTTTTCTCATTTATGCCATATTTTAGCAGTTTATGTTAGTTTCTTTTCTCAGTTTCTGTGACATCCTTAGAGTCTTGGTGTTCCTCCTCTCTATTCACACCTTTTTAGTTTCACTTGCTGCCTCTTCTTTGTAAAACCCCTAAACTGTGCTATATCTGAGCATTAGGTCCTCCGGCTAACTATATTCACTCACTGTCTCTAGGTATTTTCCCTGGGGCCTCTGGCTTTAAATACTATCTATGTGCCCACGATTCCCAGTCTGTATCTGTACCCTGACCTTGTCCAGAAACTTCAGTCATGAATTTAAAGTCCTACATGACATCTTCATCAGGAATTACACCAGGCAGCTCAAAATTAAAATACTCATGAAATTAGAATGGTGCCATCCTCACACCTGACCCTAATCCATGCATTCCAGTAAATGGCATCTCATGTCTCCAGTCACTTCAGTGAAAAACTTAAGAACCATCCTGCCTCCTCAATTACCATCTTCTCCTACACTACTCATTATTACTCGGGTACTTCCAAGACATATACTGAATATTTTCCATTTCTACTAAATATGATCCTAATTCAAATCATCATAAATGCTCACCTATTTGTTTCTTCTTATTATTCCGTACCCTCCTCCAATTTCTTTGATAAATGCTTATATCTAATTTAAGTTCTAAAATTCATACATAGTTTTGTGAATGGTGCCTGTAATACATAAAACTTTAAATTTAAATTTCTATGAAACTACAATACTCTATTCTTTCATTACCTAGAGACAGTCTGGATTTTTTAAAGTAACTACTGAAGAAAATAGAGGAATTTTATAAAAGTGAAGATGAGGAAAATATGAACATTGCCTTTCTAATTCAAAGTCATGCCTGCATAGCTAAATTTGAAGATGGAGTTTAGTACCAGGCCACTGGCAGGTAAGCACACATTATTTGTTCAGGGAAATATAATACTTGAAAACGAATAATATTTGAGCTGGTTGGTACAGATTAAATCTTGAAAGTAACCTCGTTATTTTGTTTTGTCAATTGTCTTTAGAGACCTACAGATAATCCTAAGAGAGAGAATGCTGGTTCCTTTCAGAATCTATTTGATTTCATTAGGACTAATTTATTAGGAAGTCATTGGGAACCCAGTCTGGGAAATTAGTACATAGACAAAGCAGCAAACGTTAATTCACTAAAAATTAGTGACCTTTAGTTTTACATCCACTGATCATGTATCTATGTTCTTTTGTTGGTCCAGAAACAAAGTGAAAAAAAATCTTTGTTACCTTACTTCTGACTTAATAGATCAAACTCTCTTAGTTTTTCTCTTGGAATTATTTACCGAACTGTTAGAATCTTGTATTCTTTCCTCAAATTTACCATCATCTCCTTAAATCAAGTGCTGTAATTAGATATCATTGGAGAAAATAATGGCAGTGAGGTTAGGGACACAAGAATTAGGAGAATAGTAATAAATACTAGCAATAAAAATGGGAAAATTTATAGTTATTCGCCTGGCATTGGGTAAGACAACAGTTTAGGGCAAGCAATGCATCTGTGTCAGAATCTGATGCATACCAGGCCTATTTGGTTTCACATAATTGTCACAGAAACCATGGGCAATTTCCTCCATCATATTATGTTCTTTGTACATGCTTCTTTTAAAAAGTTGAATTTTTATTTTAGTCAATTTGTTCTTCATTTATAAAGTTATCAAGGATTTTCACCATTCTTAAGACACAGTCATTTCTGTATTTTACATGGGTATCATTTCTTCCTGTCTACATGGGTAAGTACATGGGTACCTGTGTTTGCTAATCTTCATCTGTCATCATTTAATTTAATTTAATTTAATTTAATTGGTAATTAGTAACTTGAACTAATTAATAATTCTTTAAGTGTGGGTTCTTGTGAACACGCTACTTTCTTTTTTTGGATAAATACCTAAATACCAAGCAAACATGCTTTTTGACTTTACACATTTTCCCAACTTTTCTTAAAATTAGGACTAGTGGCGGGGGGCAAGGGGGAGTGCCTGAGTGGCTCAGTTGGTTCAGTGTCCAACTCTTGATTTCAACTCAGGTCATGATCTCAGGGTCGTGAGATTGAGTCTCATGTCAGGCTCTGTGCTCAGTAGGCAGTATACTTGAAATCCTCTCTCTCTCTCTCTCTCCCTCTGACCCTCCACCCACTCTCACTCTCTCAAATAAGTAAATAAATCTTAAAACAAAATTAGGACTATTGGCCTTAAGCCATTTTATTACCTTCTGAATGAATAATAAATCCTCTGAAATTTTGGAACATAAAAGTAGGAGGAAGAGTGAGTTTCTATGATGCCTTCAAGGCTGTGACTTATTTGCTGTATCTTCCTCTACCTCTCAACATCTTTTGTAGTTTGATGAATACTGGCTTTGTTGCGTGTTTTGTTTTGTTTTAACAAAGTAATTGTGCATAGTTTAAAAGGTCAAATAATACTAAGAGGCTATAACAAAATACTGCCACATACCCTATGCAGACTCATCCCACTCTACAGAGGCAACCATACTAAATATATTTAACTATTTCTTTTGATATTTACTATATATTTCCCTTAACTAATACATATATAGTTATCTCTTGATACTTTTAATTATCTTTTGATTTACTATGTAGATGACAGTTTTAGCTTTTATACAGCCCCTTATCCCATTATGTTTGAATTATAATCGTTAGTTCAATCCATTATGTTTCCATTTAATTGCTATGCAACTATTGTTCAGAAAGTTGCATTCTTTTATTTAGAGTTAATAATTCCTCAATTTTTCACTTGCATCATTTTCTTTGAACATTATGGATTAGTTTCCCTAAAACTTTCTACAGTCTTCATACAGTTAAACCATTTGAATAATCTTTAATTTCCATTCTTTACCTGAAAAATCTTTAATACTTCCTTCCATCTCTCTGCTCCAAATGAACCAGTTGCTCTCTGGACTTATTACATACCTCTCACCCTATTCATAGACAGATTGAGAGGTGTGTTAGTTCTTTCCAGAGAAACAGAACCAATAGATGTGTGTGTGTGTGTGTGTGTGTGTGTGTGTGTGTGTCTGAGAGAGACAGAGGGAGATTTTAAAGAATTGGCTGATGCAGTTGTGGAGGCTGGCAAGTCCAAAATCTATAGAGAAGGCCAGCAAGCTGGAGATCCAGGGAGGAGGTGATGCTGAAATTCAAGTCTGAAGGTAGTTTGAAGACAAAATCTTTCCAGTAGGGGGTCTTGGTCTGTTTTCTCTTAAACCATTCAACTGATGGACTGAAGCCCACCCACATTATAAAGAGTAATCTGCTTAATTCCAAGTCTGAATACCAGTGTATCTTATCCCCCTCAAATCTTCAAAACTATATCTACACTGGTGTTTGACCAATATCTCGGTACTGTGGCTCAGTCAAGTTGCCACATGAAACTAACCATCACAAGAGGTAACCAAGAACATGAGGGATTGTTACCCAAATTTTGAAGGCTGTTTTTCTGTGTGGGAAGTTCTGCCCTTTCTAGTACCCTACCTCTCAAATTCTGGCCATTTTAGCAGCCTCAAATGTCCATCTTTGCTTTCTTTTCCCAGTGAGACCACCACCACTTGCTATCCAAGCTCTATTTTTTTAAAAGTTTTTATTTATTTATTCATGAGAGATACAGATAGATAGATAGAGAGAGAGAGAGAGAGAGAGAGAGAGAGAGAGAAAGGCAGAGACACAGGCAGAGGGAGAAGCAGACTCCATGCAGGGAGCCCAACGCAGGACTGAATCCCCGGACCCCAGGATCAGGCCCTGGGCTGAAGGCGGCGCTAAACCACTGAGCCACCCGGGCTGCCCCCCAAACTCTATTTCTGTGTGCCAGTTTGGCAGATGCTCTTAGGGAGGAAAACATGGTGAATATCAGGAATACCTTGTGTACATCTCTGCATTGGTTGCTGTCCAGTGCTTGAAAAAAGCTGGTGTATATATTTGTTTGGGATTTATAGCTGTTTATGGTAGGAAGATAAGTACTATTTTATAGCCACTCTTTAATAGCCAGAACAGAAGCCTGCTTGGGTTTCTTAACAAGCTATTCGGTTCCCACTCTTGCTCTGCCAATCTGTTCTCCACCCAGAACCGAGTGGTCTTAATGAAAATTAAACTCAGATCATAATATGCCTTGCCAAAACTCTTCGCTAACTTCTCATCACAACTGGAATGAAATCACAGCTCCTTACTCTAACTTCCAAAGTCCATCACAACCTACACTCTGCCTTTCTCTCCAATCTTATCCTTGCCGCTCCCCTTCTCCTTTCCACCCTTCACCACCCTAGCCTTCTCTGTGTTCCTTGAAGATGTCAAACTACTTCCTGTCTTATGACTTGGCATCATCTCTTAGCTCACCTCAATATACTTTTTTCCTTAGTGTCTCATGGCTAATTATTGTCATTCAAATCTCAGCTTGAACATCATCTCCTCCAAGAATTTTTCCCTGACCAGCCAATTTGAACAGCCCCCAAGACATGTTCCATCACACAGCCCTGCTTTATTCTCTTCATAGGACTTTATAAGTAACTGTTCATTTCTGAGCAGTTTTCAGAAACTTTTCCTGTTTATTTTCATGTCAATTTTCTTTTTTATTCTTTTTTTTAAATTTTTATTTATTTATGATAGGCACACAGTGAGAGAGAGAGAGGCAGAGACACAGGCAGAGGGAGAAGCAGGCTCCATGCACCGGGAGCCCGACGTGGGATTCGATCCCGGATCTCCAGCATCGCGCCCTGGGCCAAAGGCAGGCGCCAAGCCGCTGCGCCACCCAGGGATCCCTCATGTCAATTTTCAACGTCCCTCCACAACAGTGTAACTCCATGAAAGCAGGAACCTTGCCTGAACTGTTCATTGCTATATCCTCAGCACTTAGGACAGTGCCTGGCACATTGTAGATTCTCAATCAAATCAGAATTTGTTGAATGAATGAGTAAACCGAGACAGATCCAGGGCTGGGGATACCTGTTGTAACAAGCATGTCAATGAATAGGAATTTTTTTTGGCTACCACTTGTGTGGCTTCAAATTTGGAAAGAAACTCTAAAAGAAATACTGCCTTCCTTGGTTTGGCATTAAGCAAACCCTTTTGGGTGTTGTGTGTGGTGGCATTTTTTGAGTGTCTGCCGTGTATCATCTCCAGAAAAGATGCTAACAGCACAGCCTTTGGAGTCAAACAGGAAGAATTATCAATCTTCTTCTGCCACATTCTCCTATGTAACCTTGGACAATTTAATTAATCTACGTCTCAGTTTCTCCATCTGTGAAATAGGATGATAATACTTCTCATCTTATAAGAGTTTTGTGGAGGTTAACTTAAATAACTCATCTAAATTATTTAGGATTGTATTTTGGCACTGTATTTTGAATGTTCAAAATATAGTTAGTGTTATCATTAAGTATTATTAGTTTATTGATGGTGCTATTTTGTAGGATTAATAGAAATCTTACTGGGGGAGGTGGTATTGGGTGAGGGATGAAGCACTGTATCTAAAAATCACCTTTTCCAGGAATTTCCTGATAAACCACCCCGTCTGATTACTTCTTGGCTTTATCCACTCATTACATGTATATTTAGTATTGCTACTTGGTTCTTCTTTTATTTTTTCTTTTCCTTGAACATTGTCATCGGTGCTACAAGGTCCTTCTCTCTTTTTAGGAATATACGGATGTTTAATTTAATCATATATTCCCTTTCATCCCAGCCCCCTCTTCCACTAGCAACCATTCGAAAATATTTAATGTGTATTATTTAGCTTTAAGTGTTCTTGTAAGATGTATACTAGTGTCTTGTGCACATGTACTTCTAATTTTCATAAATGCCATTATATTACTCTCTATAACTCTGTTTCTCACATTTGTTTTTACCAAGCACTGTTTTTTGCTATGCACATATCTACTGTGTGCTTCTTAAGGATGCAAAGCACTCCATGGTGGGCATTTATCACATTTTACATATTCACTCCCCCATTGATTTTCAGATTGCCTTCCATTCCCCACCACCGCCACCTGCAAAGAAATGCATCCTGTGCATGTCAGTTTATAACTTGTGCTGAAGATTTCTTCAGAACATATTTCAAGGTGTGGAATTGTCAAGTCAGAGTATGAAACGGTATGTTCCTTGATAATTGTTCTCAAGTATCTCTTTCTGGGTACAGGTTGCATATCTCTAATTAACTTGTGAGCTGTGGGGTCAACTCTTAGATTTTAAAACAAAACAAAACAAAAAAACAGCAGAGAAATCAGGTCCAACACTGGGTAAGTAGAGACTCAAAGTGGCAAGTAGAACACGGGGAGAATTATTCCATTTCTATGTGACTACAGACATATGAGTAGAGAAATTGGCTGCATATTTGCTATTTTTACAGCTTCATCCACAAGAGGATTTGCTGGCATTGCTTGCACAGCATGTGGAGAGTCCAAAATACAATTATCCAAAGGGAAAAAAATTAACACCAAAAAGAATCCAGAAACTAATGGGTTGTAACTGCTTAGCATATTCCCTTTGCAGGTTGAGGAAGGCATGATCTTATCCCTGATTTGGACACTTTATTCTAATCTGCAACCATGTAAAGTCAGAAAATCACCAATGTCCAAGAAACTGCAGAGGACTGGAAGGTACTGAGTGCTAAGGGTACATTTGTTCTTTTTTTTTTCTTCCATTTTTATTTTAACAAACTTCAAACTTTAGAAAAGTTGCGAGAATAATAATACAATGAACACCTTTCTATTCTTCAGGAAGACTCACTGCTACCTTTTTGCTGCATTTGATCTGTCCACCTATCACCCACCTTTTGAACATTACCCCACAAATCTTCAGTACTCCTGTCCTAAGAACAAGAATATTCACACCAATAACCACAAATTTAACATTGATACATGCTGTTATCGAGTAGACACTCCATATTCAAAAATTTAGAACAGGGCTCAGCGAACTTTTTCTATAGAGGGCCAGATAGTAAATATTTTTGGCTTTGCAGGTCAGACAGTTTCTGTGTCAAGTACTCAATTCTGCTGAGGTAGAGCAGAAGCCACAGGCAAAACACCACCAGTGGATGTGGAGGGAGGGGGTCCTAATAAAACTTGATTTGCCAAAACAGGCAATGGGCTAGTCTAGAGACTCTTAACCCTAGGAAACAAACAGGGTTGCAAGGGGGAAGTGGGTGGGGGGATGGAATAACAGGATGATGGGCATGAAGGAGGGCACGTGATGTGATGAGCACTGGGTGTTGTATGCAACTGATGAATTACTAAGCTCTACATCTGAAACTAATGATGTACTATATGTCAGCTACTTGAATTTAAATTTAAAAGAAGAATTGGTTCAAGATTTACATTTTACAGTCAGTAAATCTTACAATTCAAGATATACTACAAAGATCACTCATGGTTTCAAAAAAGTTTTGCCATGGATTGGACTACTCAATTATAGATCATTCTACTGCCTACATTTCTTCATTCCTATGAATCTAGTTCCTACAGATCTACCTCTTCATCCTTTATTTGGAAAACATCAATACCTACCATAAATATCACACAGCCTTATCTTCTATAAGTGTTCTTTTTTAAAATCGTGGTAAAATATACATGACATAAAACTTACTATTTTAACCATTTTTAAGTATACAGTGCAAGGGCATTAAGAAAATTCACAGTGTTGTGCAACTATCACTACCATCCATCTCCAGAAAATTTTCATCTTCCCCATCTGAAACGCTGTACCCGTTAGGAAGTCCACTTCCCATTCTCCCTCTCCCCTGGTCCCTGGCAACCATCATTTTACTTTCTGGCTTTATGAAGTTGACTACTCTAAGTACCTCAAATAAGTGGGATCATATACTGTTTGTCCGTTTATGTCTGGTTTATTTGCTTAGCATAATGTCTTCTAGGTTCATCCCTGTTGCAGCATGTGTCAGAATTTCCTAGCCTTTTAAGGCTGTATAATATTCCATTATGCGTATAAACTATTTTTTGTGTATCCATTCATCTGTTGATGGACACTTAGGTCATTCCCATCTTTGGTTATTGTGAATAATACTGCTATGAACATGGTTCTAGACTGATTCTTAAAGTAGTAATTTTCTTTCTGTCTAGGAGAAAGGATCTAACAACAGATCTGAACCTAAAGTGTCACATTTAGCATAATAGTGTCAGAAGTTAGCTCAATAGAAGATACCTGTGCAAACTATCAAGTCACCTCCCCCTTTGTCCCCTTCCTTCAGGGCTCCAGCATCTCTTGCCTGGATATTTTGATAGCCTTGTGTCCTTGTCTCCAAGCTTGTCCTGACCTGCCCTGGCACCGCAGTGACCTAAAATGCAAAATTGATCATATCATTCCTCTGCACTAGACTTTTCCATAGCTCCCTATTTCCTCTCCGACAAAGTTTAAAGGTCTTATCCTGGCATATCAGGCCCTCAGTGTCCTAGCTCTGCCCTATCTCCCCATCCTTACTTCCTGCCTAGTCTAGCTTCTCACTTCATATTTCAGTTGCACTGAGCCACTTCCTATCATCTCTTCCTCCAAAATAAATAAAAACAATAAATGATGCTATTTGGTGCCCCTTTGCCTTTGCTTACTGTATTTGTTCCACCTGCCTGGAAAGCTTTTCCTCCCTTTTCTTTGCTAGGTTATATCCACTTATCCTTCGGGACTAATTCAGCAGTGGGAGCGCCTGGCTGGTTCTGTCAGTGGAGCGTGCGACTCTTGATCTCTGGGTCATGAAATTGAGCCCCACATTGGGTGTAGAGATTACTTTAAAGGAAAAAAAAAAGATTAATTCAGCAGCAATGCTTCTAGGAAGCATATCCCAGACATGCCCACCCATTCTCCCCCCAGTCTGTGTGCCCCAGAGCACCCTGTCTCTCCCTGTCCTAGTGTCATAGAGTCTCTATAGGATTTGTCTGATTTAGCTTCCTGAAGCATAGGGATCATCTTTCCACTCCCCAGTGTGCAAAAGAATGCCAGATATCTAGTAGGTGCTTAATGAGTGTTTTCTGAATTGAACAGAATTACAGGTTCTTAAAAGGGCGTATTAAGCCCTTTGTAAGCTGCTCCAAATGTCACCAGCTTCATTTCCTGCTATTCTAATCTCTCTTTTGCCCATGTACCCCAACCACACCTAATGCCAATACTTCCTCAAGTAAGCGATGAAATCCCATGCCTCTGGGCCAGTGCTATCAACTCCCTCCCTCAGGAATTCCTTATACTTCCCTTCCTAATGTACTCCTATTCATCCTTCAACACCCAGCCTAAATATCTTCTACTCTGAGGAGCCGACTCTGAGATTCCTGATCCTTCCAGACAGAAGGAACTTTTGCTTTTCTGCTTGTCATAGAACAGAATATCCCAAGAAGCCTAGGTGGTGCAGTAGGTTGAGCCTCCAACTTTTGGTTTCAGATCAGGTCATGATTCAGGGTCCTGAGATCTAGGCCCACCTCAGGCTCCACACTGGGCAGGAAGTCTGCTTAAAGTTCTCTCTCCCTGGGATGCCTGGGTGGCTCAGCGGTTTAGCGCCTGCCTTTGGCTCAGGGCATGATCCTAGAGTCCCAGGATCGAGTCCCACATCGGGCTCCCTGCATGGAGCCTGCTTCTCCCTCTGCCTGTGTCTCTGCCTCTCTCTCTCTCTCTCTCTGTCTCTCATGAATTAATGGATAAAATCTTTAAAAAAAAAAGTTCTCTCTCCCTCTGCCCCTCCCATTTGTGCTCTTTCAAAACAAATAAATAAATCTTTAAAAAGAAAAGAGAGAGTGGAATAACCCTATTATATACCATATCACAACATTATATTGTCAGTAACTTATGTATCTGTCTTTTCCCATAGACTGTACCTTGTTTTATTCATCTTTGGGTTTCTAAAGCCTAGCGCAGTGCTAGGGCGCATAGCAGGTGTCCAATAAATGTTGGATAAATAAATGGATGAATGAATGATGTAGACATTTGATAAGCATAGTCTGAGTGGACACAAAGAGAATCTGATTCAATCTGTTTTCATTCCGGGATAATATGACCTAACTTGATGTCTGGGGTTCAGACGCTAAAAGCATTATCTCTCCCTCAACATAGCCATTTATATTCGAAGCTTTATGTAGCCCTGCTTTTCCATAAATTTACACAGCGATGGAAGACCCTATTTCTTGGCTCCACAAAGGAGAAATGGAGAAATGGAGAAATAAAACTGTGACTAGTAGTCTGAAGTGTCCCAGATCAAAGTTTAAGGAAGAGACAAAAGGCCTCTGAGAAGCTCACCATAGGGAAGAGGTGAGCTGGACTTAGTCTCAGGGCCTGTATCTTCACTGGGAAGTGATGATCTAGTAAAAGTACTAGAGACTCTGCTGAGGCAGCTACCTGTCACCATGGGAGAGCTTTTGAAGAAAATGGCTGCAAACATGGCTATTGAAAGAGGTATGTTATTTGTCAAAATGCTGTGATATCTGGGACCAGGCAATGTTGTGGGGGTCATCTCTGGAGGGAATAACAGGAAGGAGGGTCTACCCTCTTGCCACTAAGAACCACGGTAGCCTGGGCAAATTGTCAAAGGGTCTACCCTGGGGTAAGTGAAGATGGATGATTCTGTGTTTGTGTTGGTGATGACAGCTAGGCATGGGGGTCAGCGGACAGGTGGCTTGGTCAAGCCTTATAGTTAGACTGCTGGGGTTTTCAGCTTGGAGCTCCAGCAAGGGAGGCTTCTGGCTTCATGTCTGAGGAATGTTGATAGGCTGCCAGAGTGGGACAATGATTATGGAAGCAGGCACAGAGGGCTTGGTCTGCATCACTGCAGCCATTGCAAGGCGATGATAATGAAGACTAGTTAATAGATACCTGTCTGGAGGACTATTGACATAGAGACAGCTACTCTGGAAAAGACTGGAATTATTGCTAGGATCCGTGGGAAATTAAAGCCCTTGTTATTTAGACCTAATTGTTAATATGACCTTTTTTGTTCTTTTCCAAGCTGGTGAAACCAGGGACACAGTGATTGCATAGATAAATAGAAACCATTAACTAATCAAGTGAAAAGATACACCTATAAGAAGAAATTATTGCCCATAATGGATAGGACCAGGCTATACTCATCAACCTGGACCTTTTACATGAAGCACAGTAGTAGTTTATCCTATTTTCTTGTGATTGATTGGTTATGTTTGGTCCTGCCTATACATTTTTTAAAAAAGTAATCTCTATGCCCAATTTGGGCTTGAACTCACAGCCTTGAGATCAAGAGTTGCGTGCTCTACCAACCGAGCCAGCCAAGCACCCCTACCAATGTAGTTTTAAAGGGCCTTGCATGCAGAGCTCCTCAGTCTGATTGGGATGTATACTGGCAGGTGCATCCCAAAGGATGTACCCAGAATCCTGATCTCCCTATTCCTGAATGAGAAGCCTTGGAGCATCACTCCCCTTCTCCCTGATGTAGGAGCCCTGCTCAGAGACTGGTCAGTTCCTCCTCCATTCTCTCCTCTTATGTCATCTTTGCCCTGAGATTACCTTCCTGCCATCCATTTCCTTCACACCCTGAGCCCTGTGAACTTGAATTGCAATAAGCTTGAACCACAGACCCAAAGTCTAAATGTCCTGACCAACAAAATCTCATAAATTGTGGGCTCAGCTCCTTGGGAAGTGGTGGGCAAGATTTCCTTCATCATATTTAAGATCTGATGGAATTAATCCCTGAGGAATGTATTGAAGGAGACAGATGGGGAGTGGACCAGAGACCTAAGGAGCTGTTTTCCTCCCCAGTTTCCAGGATTTTGCAACAAATCATATAATCATATGCAACAAGTTCAAAAAAAAGCAAAAGCTAAAGGAGAGAAGAAGAAAGAAGAAGAAGAAGAAGAAAGAAGAAGAAGAAGAAGAAGAAGAAGAAGAAGAAGAAGAAGAAGAAGAAGAAGAAAGGAGGAGGAGGAGGAAAGCAAGAAAAGAAAAGAATAGAATAGAAAAGAATGGAATAGAAAATAGAAGGACATTTCCCTTTGTCTCCTATTGAGGGGCTACTTCATTTGTACAGAAGTAATTGTAAACCTCAAGTATGCACTTGGGAATGTGTGTTTCTGGGAAGATTCGAGCTCCTCCCAGAAGAGCTGAAGGGGACTCTGACTAGAAACAATCTCTCCAACTAGTGACTCTGCGCCTGAATGAATTGAAAGAGATGCCTCTTTGCTTTAATTTTTTTGCCACCCCCAACTCCACAGTTAAGAAAGGAAAAAAAAAAGCTTTTTTTTTTTTTTTTTTTGAGACTATACCAGACTAGTTAATAGAATGGGATAATTCTGGATACAAGGCTCTGTGAAATAGGAGAGTATAATGAGAGGCATTTGAATGGATGTCATTGTCTTTCACAAAGCATGCTTTTGTCTCATTGTTTTCACCTAAGACTTCTTGCAAAACAACAGGCTTTGAAAGTGCAAGATATGCTGCTTCACTCTTGAAGAGCTGACAGTCATCCCACCTTTTCCAGGAGGATTGTGACTGGAGCTTCAATCATTGCTCCCCTTGCCCCCCTCCCCCCCACTTCAGTGAAGTAGGCCCGACAATTAGAGAGAACTGTTAGCTGACTATCCTCTCCCTGGTTCCAGTCCAGTCAGAAGGAAGTAAAAATATCCTGTGGTCAAACTATAGTGAGTCCTGCTTCTAAGGAGCTTGGGCTGAGGGTAGCCAGGGGGCGGTAATGTCACCCACAGAAGCGACAGCCAGCTGACACCAAACCATCGCATGAAATTTCCTTCATCCGAAAGCTTGAGACCCTTTGGACGCTACTGCACTTTGGGGAAATAAACAAACAAACAAACAAACAAACAAAAAGGCCATTTCTAAATTTAGGCAGCTTTTGTAGGCTATAGTTAGTCACGTTTGTACTTTGTAAAAATATCAGAATGCATTTTGGCAGAAATTTTCATCGTGATATATAGTTTTTTTCCTCTCACTTCCCCATGTTGAAAGCTCTGGTGACACAAACATTAAGGAATATAACCAGAAACCCTAGGAACTCTGCTTGACTCACGCGGGTATTCACTTGACAAAAATTTACTGAGACTCTGAATCAGGGCTTGTTCCAAGCCTCTGCTTCTCATCAGTTTTCACTAGAGTCTTTTGTTCTTGGAGCTCTCCAGGAAATCCCACGTAGTTGGAAAAAAGGTGACTGCTCTCTACCTTGTCTATATGTGCCATAGGAGAGAGCATTTAAAAAACATTTAAAAAAGCATTAAAACACACACACACACACACACACACACACACACACAGAGATCATCAAATACCTGCCTTGGTTGTGGGGGGCTCTTGTGAGCTTTGAATGCATTCATACGCGTGCAGCGTCTGGGTCTGGTCGGAGTGTGGCACGAGGGGAGTGCACAATCAGCGTCTTTATCAGTAGGAGTAGTATTTGCACACAGCACACGCAAATAGATTGGTGTACACGTGCATGCTCTCCGTCCAAAAGACACAGGCGTGCAGAAACAGTCTCTGTCTTTCAACCCCCAAGGACCCAACAAGGCCTGTAACGGAGCAGGTCTAAA
This sequence comes from Canis lupus familiaris, assembly GCF_011100685.1. Lineage (NCBI taxonomy): Eukaryota > Metazoa > Chordata > Mammalia > Carnivora > Canidae > Canis > Canis lupus. The sequence continues at coordinate 49,804,752 of NC_049233.1, forward strand.
CTGAAGTAAGAGCCTCTGCTGCCTTTTTTCCCACTGTGGTGACATATATACAACATAAAATGTACACTTTAACCAATTTTTAAAAAAGATTTTATTTATTTATGAGAGAGACAGAGAGAGAGAGGCAGAGACACATGCAGGGAGCCTGACATGGGACTCGATCCTGGGTCCCCAGGATCACACTCTGGGCTGAAGGCGGCTCCAAACTGCTGGGCCACCAGGGCTGCCCCTTTAACCAATTTTTTAAAAAAAGATTTTATTTATTTATTCATGAGAGAGAAAGAGAGAGAGAGAGGCAGAGACACAGGCAGAGGGAGAAGCAGGCTCCATGCCCGGAGCCTGACGTGGGACTCCATCCTGGGTCTCCAGGATCAGGCCCTGGGCTGAAGGCGGTGCTAAACCACTGAGCCACCCGGGGGGTGCCCCCCTTTAACCAATTTTTAAAAAGATTTTATTTTTGAGCAATCTCTACACCCAACATGGGGCCCAAACCCACAACCCTCAGATCAAGAGTCGCACACTCCACTGCCTGAGCCGGCCAGGCAGCCCCATTTTTTAAGTGAACAATTCAGTGGCATTAATTACATTCACATTGGTGGGCAACCATCACCACCATCCATCTTCAGAACATTTCTCTCTCTCCCTCTCTCTCTCTTTTTTCTGGAACGTTTTTCCCAAACTGAAACTCCCTTGCCATCAAACACTAACTCCCTCTCGTCCCTCGTCTCCCTTCTGCCCCCTGCCCCTGGCAACCACTGTTTTACTTTCTGCCTGTATGAAGTCGACTACTCTGGGTACTTCATGTAAGTGGAATCATACGGTATTTGTCCTTTTATGTCTAGCTCGTTTTACTTAGCATAATGTCCTCAAGGTTCATCCCTGTTGTAGCATGTGTCAGAATTTCATTCCTTTTTAAGGCTGAATAAGGAGCTTTCGTTTTAAAATGGAGGTATTTTGGGAAGACCATATGGCTATAGCTCTCACAGGCGATTTCCAATCCTCTCTTCTCTCTCCTAGGCCTCATTGTATGAATATTCTAATGAGATCTAATGACATGGCTTCCCTGTGGTGTCCTTCCACCAGGACTGGCTTTGCCCGTGAACTTGGGCTCTGGAGTCAGACAGATGTGCATTTGCATCTGCATTACGTCACTTAAGAAATTTATTATCTTGAACATATATTTAGGTGAAACCATATGATGATGCCGATGTTTGATAAGTTTTGTGTACTAAAACGACAATTTCGTACTGCCCAACCTAATTTTTCTAGCCCTCTGCTTCTGGGTTATTTGATATAAAATATAAAATTAAAAATGGTGCTTGCCTTGAGTGCCTGGGTGGCTCAGTAGGTTAAGTGTCTGACTTCTGATTTCAGCTCAGGTCTTGATCTCAGGGTTGTGAGTTCAAGCCCCAAGGAGCCTAGTCAAGAAAAAAATTGGAGGCGCCTGGGTGACTCAGTCAGTTAAGCATTTGCCTTCAGCTCAGGTCATGGTCCCAGGGTCCTAGGATAGAGTCCCTGCATCGGGCTTCCTGCTCCGCGACAAGCCAGCTTCTCCCTCTCCTCCCTGCTCATGTTCTCTCTCACTATCTCTCTCTCTCTCTCTCAAATAAATAAAAAAATATTTTTTTTAAAATGGTGCTTGCCTCTTGGTGTTGCTGTGGGGGCTGAATGACAGCATGTGAGCTATGTTCATTCTGAGCTTGGCCAAGGCTGTTGTGGGAGCTACGTGCCACTGCCTCCTTTGGAGAAAGGAGCCTCCTCATAAGTCCAGACTTCTAGAAGTTTCTTGCCCATCGCTCCTGCACCTGACTGATTGTACCTTTGTCATCAGCTCAAGGGCAGGAGAGTCAGCCTGGAATGAGAGCAATTTTTCTGACACTTGAGAAACTATACTACAGTGAATAAAATAAATAGCATTCCCTACCTTCATGAAGTTAATGTTCTAGTCGGGGAGGGAGAAAGCATGGGAAGTAAGAGAAATATGTGGTAATTTAAGAAAACTGAAGTAGAAAAAAAAGATCTGAAGTATCAGGTGGTACTTTAGGTGAGATGGGACATAGCACCCTTGTTCTGTACATGAAGTAGATTTGGAATTTGAACTTCTTTTTAGGCCTTCCCCATACCATCCCCCTTCTTCCCTTCCTCCTCTTCCTTTCCTCCCTTCTTCCTTTCCTTCCTTCCTTCATCCCTGCTCTCTTTCCTTCTCTCTCTTTCTCCCCATTAGCATCCTGGGCAGCTCTCGTGGCTAACTTGAAACTGTCTTTCCAGGGTGCCTGTATGCCGACTCTGCAGAGTTCCCCAGATTAGGAATTCCAAGAGAAGACTCCCTTCTTCCCAGGCCTGTTACAGGACGCTTTGTTCAACTGCTGGCTCGGCGTCCATTAGTAATTGGGCTACCTTGGGGTTTTCTCTGCATTTTACCCTTTCATAATCCTAAATCTTCAAATATCTTTCACCTGAGGACCTCTGTCTCCTTGCCAACCAGTCCTTCCTTCTGAATCTCAAGGAATTACATGACCACGTCATCACAAAACACGTTCTCATCAGAGTTGTCTGTTGCCCCTGGCTCCAGTCAGGCCTGGGGCAGCCTGTTAAAACATAAACTGAGGCATAATAAAAAAATTTTTAAGAGTTTATTTGAGCAAAAATCGATTTGAACTGGGCACAATCCAATCTAGTAGACAGAAAGGAGCTCTGAGGAGCTGTACAAAATGGAAGACTTTCATAGCAGAAGAGGGTAGAAACAAGGAAGTTATACTGGCGAAAAAAAAAAAAGCATGTTGGTTATTACAAGGTTACTTTCTTTGAGGAGATGGCAGGGGTCTATCAAGCAGATTACCTCAATGGTACTGAGCAGGCAATTCCTGATTGGCTGGTTTACAATTCCAGTTCTGTCAACACCCAAGAAACAAACAATCCAATCATGAAATGGACAGAAGACAGGAACAGAAATTTCACTAAAGAAGACATACACGTGGCCATCAAGCACATGAGAAAATGCTCTGCATCCCTTGCCATCAGGGAAATACAAATCAAAACCACAATGAGATACCACCTCACACCAGTGAGAATGGGGCAAATTAACAAGGCAGGAAACAAACGTTGGAGAGGATGTGGAGAAAAGGGAACCCTCTTGCACTGTTGGGAATGTGAACTGGTACTCCTATCCATATCCATATTCTATACGGATAGGGTCATGAACTGGTACTCTGGAAAACAGTGTGGAAGTTCCTCAAAGAGTTAAAAAGAGAGCTACCTACAACCCAGCAATTGCACTGCTGGGGATTTACCCCAAAGATACAGATACAGTGATATGCCGCGACACCTGCACCCCGATGTTTCTAGCAGCAATGTCCACAATAGCCAAACTGTGGAAGGAGCCTCGGTGTCCATCGAAAGATGAATGGATAAAGAAGATGCGGTCTATATACACAAAGGAATATTACTCAGCCATTAGAAATAACGAATACCCACCATTTGCTTCAACGTGGATGGAACTGGAGGGTATCTTTCCAGGGTGCCTGTATGCCAACTTGAAATAAGTCAATCAGAGAAGGACAAACATTATATGGGTTCACTCATATGGGGAATATAAGAAATAGTGAAAGGGATTATAAGGGAAAGGAGAGAAAATGAGTGGGAAAAATCAGAGAGGGTGACAAAACATGAGAGACTCCTAACCCTGGGAAAAGAACAAGGGGTAGTGGAAGGGGAGGTGGGCAGGGGGATGGGGAGACTGGGTGACAGGCATTGAGGGAGGCCCTTGACGGGATGAGCACTGGTGTTACACTATACTATTTGTTGGCAAATAGAACTTCAATTTAAAAAAAAAAAAAAAGATTCCAGTTCTGGCAGAGAGGAAACTGTGAATTAAATCTCAGTTTGCTGACGGAGCTGAGCATAAGCAACTCCATTTTGGGCCTCTGGTCTTGTTTTTAAAAGCCCAATCCAAGGTAATTGATGGGGAGGGTATTTGCGTTTTCCTCCAGAGTGTACATGAGACCTTCCAGGGCCAAAAAATCCTTTATGAAGTATACAGATAGGGTGACAAAAATTAGTGTAGCAAAATATGTATATTGCAATACTGGATTTGTTTATTTTGCATAATATGGATGGTTTGTTCTATTTTGTTTTAAAGTTCATAGTCGGGGCAGGAAGATGTGTCTGTGGGCCTGTGGGGAGGACTGCGGTGGTAGCTGATGATATTCTGCTACCCATCCCACTTTCTGGACTTGTATATTGTTCTTCGATGTGAGATGAGCTACAGTGAGCTATTGTCCTTCTGATGCCACCTCTTAGGGTCAACACTCTTAGGTTCAAGCTTTTGCTCAGAAAATGCTGCCTCATCCCTAATGGCTGCGCGATCAGGAAAATATTATTTTCAGATGTTTTAAATTTGTGCAGTGAAAAACATATGTCCTGCCATATGGAGCACAATAGGAGCTAGTTAAGGCCAAAGTGGAAACCAGAATTAGGAGGTCTCTTTTTTCTGTTTTTGAAGTCAGACCTGCAGGCCAGATTTCCCCAACCAGCAGTTGAAGCCATGCTCTGAATTAGAGTACGTGTGCATCAGGGAGAGGCTATGTACACCAAAAGGCAACTGCAGACCCTTCTCTCTCACCAGCAATATATCCGGTTAGGGGAGCTGTGCAATGCTGCTATAGCCCCATCTGGAAACTAAGTCACAGACAGCCTTGCAAATGCTCCAAAGTCATGTGCACTGTGATACAGAGTATTAAAATATCTATTTGTACGATAAGATAGTTGCACTAAAACTGCACATGGGAAAATTTGGTGTCATTTTAACCATCAGTTTTGAAAATAAAGCTCTCAGAGTTATAGTAGTAACAGAGTTGGACTTTCACATTTAATCTGAGAAAGAAATGCAAAGAACGCCAGAATATGAAAAACAGCATTAGCTTATCAGTCACTGACTGACTCGGCAAGTGACGCTTTTGTGTGCAGTCCAGAGCGGGGCTCTGCAGAGGAAAGATGTGTAAGACAAACTCCTTCCCACAAGAAAAGCTTCCAATCCACCTACTCTTCCCCTGAATTTTCCTTTCACAACTTCTTGGTTTCATTCACTGAGCTGCTCCACATACCAGGCATTGTGTGATGAGCTCTCACGGTGCTCTTTCATGGAGGAAACGGGCAAGGAAACAGATTACTAATGTGAGCTAAGAGCTATGATTCAGATAATGAGGGATGCTAAGAAAGCTTAGTGGAGGTCATATGGACAGGATATAAGGTCAGAGAATGCTTCCCAGAGGTCATGGCACCTGAGTTGCATCAGAAGAAGTTTACCTAATGTATATTTAATTACGGTTTAAGGTGGTGGTTCTTGGGTGATGGTTCTGGGTTGGCAGCTGAGCTAACAGCAAACTGGACTTTCCTGGAGTTTGTGGGCCATGGAGCCATGGGCCCTAAGCCTGGTTCGTGCCTAGCCAACAGAAGGCTCAACTTGCAAGCTCCACCTAGACAGGTCACCCTCTTGAATTCCTGTTTCCAATCTAGGAGGTAAGGATCTCCTACTTTTGGTCTTTGCAGAGCAAAGACATCTGACAGATCTTAAGTCCAAGGAATGGCTGCTTCTCCCCGGCTCCAGGTACCACCCCTTTCCTAGTGGTGACTCTGTTGTCTTCTTCTCTTCCTGTCCACCAGAGGTGACCACTCAGAATCTTAACTTGACAGGCTTACAATAGAAAAACATCCTTATGGACTATCGGCAGGAGTCCGTTCCCTCAGAGGGAGGGTGGGGAATTTTGCTATAGGATTGAGGGTGGAGCCAGATGGAAGGGAGCTATAGAATACTAGACTGAAAAGCCTGGACAGTGGAAGCTGTTGCTGGTTGTTATCCATGGAGCCAACATGATGAAAAAATGGAGTTTTAGGAAATAGTTCAATGATCGAGTGAAGATGCACTGGACAAGAAAAAAAGGGTAGGGGCAGGCGGACAGACTAGGGCAATAGTGCCATAGTGCAGGTTTAGATAATAGTTAAGTATTGGCCTTTGAATAGGAACACAGAGTGAAGTGAAGGTAGAAGCAGGACAACTTGGAGGAAGATGGGGATGCATGTAATTGAGAAACAGCAATCAGTGATGATGAGTTCACAAAGATAATTGATTTGATTTACTTTGGATGGAGGGATTACGGCTATTGACTTGTAATAACACAGATTTCATTACTATTTTAAAGACCTCTCTTAAAATAAGGTCTGTATGTTGAGTCTGGTCCTATGCTTTAAGATTGGGCATCTGTCTTTCTCACTCCCCCCCCCCTTTTTTTTTCATGTCTTATGTTTCACTGGCCTTGGTCCCCCCACCCTTAAGTCCAAGGACCCTATCCTCCCGGCACAAAGGCAAGCCTACCTATCCTCCAACTGTGCTTGGACCAGAAACATGTAGACAAGCAAAAACAGATAATAACCTGGATACAACACTTGAGCTTTGTATAAAGCCCTGATTGTATGTAGTTTAGGAAAATATATGACTTTGTTTTAATGCAGAATTTGAAGGGTAAAATTTTAAATCCCATACTCTTCTTTGAAAAGTGGAATCAAATGAAGATTAATTTGAATTAATCTGCCCACCAGATTGAAGTTGAATTATGGAAAGAGCAGTGCTTAAATCTGAATTTACCAAAAGCTTGTCTTGAATGGCCAGATTATGTTGTAAATGTGTTTGTTTCTAGGGTCAGGACGTTTCTAGCCTCCAAATTGTGTGACGTGGAAGTTTTCAACTTTTTTTTAATTATTATTATGAAACAACCAAAGCGAATCTTGATGTTTGGCTATTTCAAATTTCTTTCCTGGCATACCTCGAGCAAGGTTCTTTCAGAGTAGAGATGGACCCTCACAGACTCAGCTCCAGCTTTATTTTGAAAGGTAAAACTCTTCCAGGCCAGTCTTCTTTAAGAGCACAGTCCATTGCATGGAATGCTTTGAGATATTGCATTCCATTCTGAGTGCTTAAAAGCCCTCAAGTGGAAAACTCAGATCAGTCTCAAAGAACCAGCCATGTGTTGATAGCCAACTTCTCTGTGCAATTTCTATCTGTTCCTTACTGCTAGAGCAGCATGATGTCAGTGCTGGAAAAAGCAAGCTTTATGTCTTTGCTGCTTTTTCAGTTTCTGTTTGTAGCATTGGTGTTGTGTTAATCAAAGGCCCATGGGAAATATAATGTCTGATGCTGGTACTCAGAGCAGAAGAGCTACAATTGATTAGAACATGGAAGTCTCCTTGTAAATGCTATAAATTGTATTGTTGGGTTAGCGTAAAGGTACAAAAATAAAATACCTAAGTCTGTTTCCTCAAACAGTTAATATCCATCCTGTAGAGATAGAAAAATCAAGGCAGAAAAGTGGAGAAGGCGATGAATGTTCAGCTGGAATAAAAAGTAGAACAGACTCCTCTGAGTACGCTGATGCTTTTCTCCCCATAGAACTCATTTGGGTTAATCTTATATTTAAAGCTTTTTAATATTAAATTATAGATAAATGGCCATTTGGAAATATTCAAGATGGCAGAATGAAACAATTTGAAAGCGTATTCTTATTACTCTACATTAACATAACGAATTTGAGATGTTCAGTCAACTCCTTTGAAAGAGAGAATAGAAAAAGGGAAAAAGACAAAAGCAATGTTCCAAGAAGCAGAATTAAAACAGAGAACACCCTTCACCTGGTCAATTATTTCAGAGCAAGAGATAAGGCTCGTCATTAAGAACTAGCATCATAAAAAGTACTTTATATGAGGAAATTAAACAAGAAAGAAAAAAAGGTAGAGCAGGAAGCAAGGACTATGGAAAATGTTTCTACATTTTTCTAATTACTCACTTCATTTCCTGGAAAGGAATGGCTGCCCACTGGTGGGTTGATCTAGTTTAATATTTACCTCAAAGTACAATTTTATCGCCTAAGCTTTATTAACAAAGTCAAAGTTACTGAGGAAAAAGTGAATGAACATTAGAAAAATGCGGATTTTCTGATTATTAAGTGGCTGTGTGAGAGATGTCTAATTTTTTTCCTCACTTTTGCTGTGTGAGGTAAGGTTAACTTGGACAGACAATGCAAACAAAGAGAACAGAAAAATCTAGCAGGCCTAGAGAGTCAGTTCAAACAACACTCCCCTCTGCCCCTCCACTTTTTGCTATTTTAGAAAATTGACTTGAGATTTATATAGGAAACAAATTATGTCCTCTGCACTTGACCTTAGATAGTGGAAAATCACCTAACTCCCACCTCCCTGAATCCTTGCACTTATTTTCATGTTTCTTCTTAAAACAGTTTCTGTAGATCAGAAGAGTGATCACTTTTGCCCACAGCCACCTTCTCGAAGCGCCTGGCCCCAGTAGCAGAGGGATATATTTATTCACTCTTTGAGCTCTTGGGGGTGGGAAAGGGGAAATTTCCATCTGACCTTTCAGCACATTCCTTTTCTGAAAGTGACTTTTTCGGTGTGAAATCTCTGATGTGGTTGCATTTGACTGAAGCTATTTTATTTTTAGCCCACCTAGCAGTGAACCCAAATTTAATATTACTGCATGTGTATGTATTGGGGGGTGGGCGGAGGAGAGTAGCTTGACTGATGCAACTGTTAATGGAGGTTCAATCACGATGTCCACATCGTTGTGGGCCTTGGTTTTCCGGAAGGGCAAAATACCAATAATACCTGACTCTTAATATCTGGCAATAGTATTTGCAAATAAATTATGACTTTGGTCATTGTAATTGCAGCTGTGATTTTCAACTACTGCTATGACTTGTAGACTATGTACACTTCCAAGATTAAGAAACTTATGAAAAAAAAAAAGAAACTTATGGACTCTAATTACAATCTGGAACAATATACATGTAACCTTCCTGAAAATGTCTTGATGTAATAAATACAGCAAATACAAATGCATTTTAACTTTGTTTTAAAATAGGTTTTGTACCAGCCATTGAACATCAGAGGTTGGACAAAATTATGCATCATTAGCAAGAAAATATCAGGACTTGGCAAAAAAGCTTATGATCTACCTCCCTGCTTGCTGTGTCTATTTCCTAAATGGAAATCACGATACTATCCTATAATAGGACAGTGTACTGAATTCATATCTACCTCTGACATGTTACTCAACAATAATGACTGAGGTTCACATCAGGTGACATGTGAATAACACCCCCAAGTATTATAAGGAATGGTCTCCCTTCCCTCTTTTGCTCTTGTTCAGAAAATACAATTAATTGCCTCTGGGTTTAAATATTGGGCTTATGGAAGAAGCAGCAGAGAAGGCAGGTGAACTGCTAAAAATGCTGATTTGGACTCTTGGAGGCAGATACTCAGATTGTGCAGGGGCTGAAAAATCAGAGTGACAGATCCAATAGGGCTAATTTATTACTTTTGAAATCGGTGGAGGTTTTGTCCAGAAATGGGCAAGATCAGTGTTTCTCAAGCCTTAATGGGCTATGGATCATCTGAAGATCTTTTTAAAATTCAGATTCAGATTCACAAGGTCGAAGTCTTGTGAGATTCTGCATTTCTAACAAGCCACTGGGGGATGCGGAGAATTCTATTTTAAGTAGCAAGGGATATAGTGGCTACTCTGAAATCTTTGTAAGGGAAGAAAGAGTGTGAGTCAAAAGGTAAGAAGAGAAAAGACAGAAGAAGGGACTCTGGATGGAAAGTTGGATCCTAGGCCCTGAGGCTGTTGAGGGTCAGGGGAGTTGGGTTTTCAGGAAGCAGATCCAGTGCCAGGAGAACCAACAGACCTGTGGGGGAGTGGTGAGCCAGATTGGTTCTCTAAGCCATTTTTCTGGGGAGGCAAGTTGTATTAGACCAATGTTTCAGGATAAGTATGGTGATTCAGTGTTGGCTTTCTGAACTCTTTCCATGGGTGGAATAGGATCTGATATGCCTCCAAAATAATGGGAGAACCCATGTTGAAAATCTCTATGCCAGTAGAGGATTATAAAGAGAAGAGTTCTTGAAGGCAGGTATGGGTTTAAGACTCAGCTCCACTAGTAACAAGTTGTTGATGACAAAGTTACCCTCTTTAAAACTCAATTTTTCATTGGCAAAATAAGGCTAACCAACTGGTTATCTAGATATAGTTCTCTTTACGTCCAAGAGATACGAAGCATTGAACTTGGTCTGTCAACTCTATAGAATGGACTTCCTACTTGCAGGCCCTAAGATCCAAGGTGTGCTACTTTAAGCAAAGTTTACTTCTTTCCATCAGTATATTCTCTTGGACCTTGTATTTGAAGTTTAGGCTTTGTTATATTGACCATCACATTCCTTGCTGAGCAAATAAACATGGCATATAGGCTTATTTTCTAATCTATAGAAAGATGTAAAGATGAGAATGAGTTTGGTGTGTTTCGGGGACAAAAAAACTTCTGGTATAGTTAAACAGGGTAGTCAAGAAAGAGTGACATGGGGTAAGCAGGGGCCAGTTCACATAAAGCTATGCAAGTTTCAGAAAGGATTTCAATTTGGGGCGCTTGGGTGGCACAGTCGGTTAAGCAGCCAACTCTTGGTTTCAGCTCAGGTCGTGAGCTCAGGGGTGAGGGATCGAGCTGCATGTAGGGCTCCACTCTCAGAGTGGAGTCTGCTTAAGACTCTCCTTGGAGCAGCCCAGGTGGCTCAGCGGTTTAGCGAGGCCTTCAGTCCAGGGCATGATCTTGGAGTCCCAGGATCGAGTCCCACGTCAGGCTCCTTGCATGGAGCCTGCTTCTCCCTCTGCCTGTGTCTCTGCCTCTCTCTGTGTCTCTCATGGATAAATAAATAAAATCTTAAAAAAAAAAAAAAAAGACTCACTCTCCTCCCTCTGCCCATCCCCTGTCCCTGCATACACACTTTCTCCCAAATAAACAGATAAATCTTTAAAAAATTTTTTTAAAAAGAGAAAGGATTTCAATAATATTAAATGGGCAGCAATGTAATTGAGGACATTTAGGTGCCTAATGGTTAAATGAAAATAGCAATGGTACCTAACACTTACTCAAGGAAGGCTTACCCCTTACCAGGCATGGTGTTAAGGGTTTTTGTGTATGTTAACGTTTAACCCTCACATTAACCATATGAGAAGGGTACTATTATTACCTTCATTTTGTAGATGGGTAAGTTGAGGCTCAGGAGGTTAATTAAAAGGCCCAAGGTCACTAGCTGGTAATTAATAGGAAACAAGATACCACCACACTGTAGCCTTCTAAATCCACTGCAGCCTTTTTCTATCCGTTGTTTCAATTTGGGTTTGTTTAATTGGCCATGATTACTGATGGTCCTGGTACCTCGAGGCCTCTGGTCAAGCTGGGTCCCACGCAGCAGTCAGCGTGGATGTGAACCTGATGCAGGTGGAGCTCTCTAGGCAGTTCTGAGAGAAGCACGAGTGTCTTGTCACCTGGACCGTCCTGTCACTTTCCGTCTGCACATCTCTGCATGCACACATGTCCAAGTGCCTATATCATCTTTATGACTCTAACCTGCCTTCCCTCAGGCCACAGCGAATCACTGCTTTTCATTAGGTGGTGTAATGAATCCATCTGCCCAGTGGCGCCTCGGAGCAGCAGCCCCTCACCGCACACATCTGTTCCCGTGGAGCTGCAGCGAGCCGCACGACCTCTCGGGGCTCCCAGACACTGGGAGACACTTGGTTTTTATGTCAGCACACATCTCTCCCATCCTCCCCGGCCGAGCTGGCTCCCTTTATGTGGCTTAACAGGGAGACACAATATTCCTGAGCATTTGGGGACGGTCGTGAAGGGCAGTCCTATTGACAGGCCTCCTGGAGTGGATGAAAGATGACGACAGGTATGAATTTTATGGATCAGATCACATCTCTTTCACAACACATTGTCCTCAGAGTTTCACCGCAGCTCACGAATGTGACTAACACAGGAAATTGTGAAGACTGGTTAGCAGCAGGACAGAGGCCCAGGCTTCTGATTCCGCAGGCCCCGGGCTTCATTCACGAAGTTGAAAGAGCCACTCTCAATTCAAAGGGAGGCAGCTGCCACAGAGAACTCAAATGGCAAATCTGAGACCCCACTCGAAGTTGGCAGAAGACAGCAGGATCAAACTTCTCTTCCGGCCCCCAACTTATGACAACTATTGCTGCGGCATGGCTCTTAGAGAATGGCCTACGAAGATCTTTCATCAGCGGTGTCAAAACAATGAGGATAAAAATAATCACTGCATATTGAGGCCCTGCCATTGATGAGATGCAGGCATCATTTCTGGGAAGTGTAGGAGCACATAATGCCCATTGTCCTCTTAGTAATTGCCTTGGTCCCCAAGGGTCCTGATGGAGAAGGGGCTTAATGAGCTTTGGCTCACTGGAAAAAAGGAACTGAAACAAAATATCTATTGTTCTGAATATAACCAGAATTTTCCCCAGGACAGAAAACTCTGGTGTTGTATAGGAAAGAGTGCTCATGACTGGTGAGAGGAAGATACTCTCTATTGCTAAGAGACTTAGTTCAATATGGCAGTAGTATACAGAATTATCAAAATACATAACAAACACTCCTCTTTGTTCAGCAAATATTTATTAAGCCAGCACTATTCTAAGCATGTAGGATATAGCTGTGAATATGATAAAATACCTGTTCTCGGGCTGACAGTTCAGTGGGGGCATAAGATAAACAAGAAAAACATGGGTGGTAAGTGGTCGGCATAGAATTACTGCTGGGTGGGATGAGAGACAAAGAAACTGGGGTGGTCAGGGAAAGCTTCCTTGAGGTGACTTTGAAGCCAATGTTTGGATGTCAAGGAAGAGCCAAGTACACAAAGTTGAAGGGAAGAGCATTCCAGGCGGGAAACAGCTTCAACACCCTAGCTGACCATGAGCTTGGTATGTTTCAGGGACAGAAAGACCCCTGGCTGGGTTCGAGTAGGAGAAATGGGAAAAAATGATAGGGTGTGAGATCTGAGAGACAGGCAGGGGGCTAGATCATGTAGAGCTATCTACGCCATGGAAAAGATTGAACAAAGCAGGGCAACCAGTTAGGAGGCTATTGAAGAATTCCACAGGAGGGGTGTGGATGGCTTCTTCCAAAGTGTGTCAGCAGAGGGATGGGGAGAAATGGATAGATTCAGGCTATGTTTTAGGGATGGACTTAAGAAGTTCTGCTGATTGGGGCCCCTGGGTGGTTCAGCCAGTTGGGCATCTGCCTTTGGCTCAGGTCATGATCCCAAGGTCCTGGGAAGGCGCCCTCACATAGGGCTCCCTGCTTTGCAGGGAGCCTGCTCTCCCTCTGCCCCTCCCCTGCTTATGCACATGCTCTCTCTCTCAGAAAAATAAGTGGAATCTTTAAAAAAGAAGTTCTGCTGATGGTTTGGATATGGAGAAGACACAAAGAAAGTTATCAAGGGTAGTTTCCAGATTTTTGTCATGAGCTAGTGGTACCTTTTAAAGGCATCGGTTGGTGATACCCCTCTGGTAACCACGTACTGAGAGAAGAGTGGTGGAGAAACTTTGGAAGGGAAAAATCAAGAATGGGATTGGCCATAAGTTGAGAGGCTTACTTAACATCCACATGGCAGTGCTAAATAGTCCTAATAGTTGGTGTAGGGAGGGGCAGGTGTATAGACGACATTTAAAGCCACAACAATGGATGAGACCACTTAGTGGATGAAGACCTGGAAGAGAAGTGGTCATTGCATAAACCCCAGGCCACTCTGACACTTACAGATCAGAAAAATGAAGCAAATTTAGTGAAAGAGCTGGACGAGAGACAACTGGCAAGTAGGAAGCAGAACCTGGAGAGTGTGTTAAGAGTCAGAAGAAAGTGTTCTAAAAGGAAGGAGTGGTGAACTCTGTTGACTTCTGTTGAGAGGCTGAGTATGATGAGAACAGGGAATGTGCTTTGGCTTCTGCAGGGTGAAAGAGTTGCAATTGAGGAAGTGGAGGCAGTGACCGTGAGAAACTACTTCAGGAAGTTTGGCTGTTCAGGAGAGCAGAGAAATGTGGCTGTGGCCATGTTGGAATATGGGGCCAAGACAGCATTTTTTTTCTGTCTATATTTTTAATATGGGAAGCACAATATCACACTCTGGTAGAATGACATGGATGATGCCGAAAAGGAGGAAGCATTGCCTGACTCAGGTGGAGGGAAGATGGGAGCTGGGGGGCAGTTGGTCTCAGGAGAATGGGACACCTGAGCCATTGTGGACATAGGGTGGTGGTTTTGGTAGTGACATGATGAGGGAGAGCCTTCTGGTCACTTCAGTTTTCTTGAGGAAATGTGAGGCAAGGGCACCAGCTAACACTGGGGTGGAGACGGTGTGGGGAGAGAAGAAGCTCAACGGTCACTTTGAAGAACAGGGCAGCGAACACAGGGAGAGCTTGGCAGGGTTCCCCAGCAGTGCGGAAGGGCACTGGAGACGTGGGATTGTGAATGAGAGTGAAACTTGTCAGGAAAGTTGTGTTGAAAGAAAGTTACAAACTATGGATGCGTTCCCATGGTTCCGACAGCACTTCCCACCTGCACTGACTCGTGTAGCCATCAGCCCAACCCTGAGGAATGAGAAGGCAGCATGAATAGCTCCCCTTTAGAGACGTGCTCATCTGAAAGAGATGAAATGTCCATCCTGGGTCACAGAAGCAAAGCACTTGACTCTCAAACTCAGCCTCATTCCAGCACATCAACACTGGTGGAGGGGACCTACCAGCTAGAGCCGTCACAGACCACAATACAACACAGACTCATGGTCCTGGCTGTTTGAAAATGATTTTTAGGGGTTCCTGGGTGGCTCAGTCAGCTAAGTGTCTGCCTTTGGTGCAGGTCATGGTCCTGGGATCCTGGGATGGAGCCCCACATTGGTCTTCCTGCTCTGTGAGGAGCCTGCTTCTCCTTCTCCCTCTGCCCTTGCTCTCTCTCTGTGTGTCAAATGAATAAATAAAATCTTTTTAAAAAAAGAAGAAGATTTTTAAAGTTGATGCTGCAGCAAACTATGTTTTGTTGATGGTGATTTACAATGGAGTTAAAAAAATTCTCACCACATGCCCCAAAGAAAAATACGGTTGATAAGTGTGGATGATATCTGGTGCTAACACAGCATGATGGTTAAAAGGGTGGACTTTGGTATAAAAAATTATCTAGATTCACAACAATTTTTTTTTTAATTTAAAAATTACCTATGTTCAAAGCCTGACTCTACCTACCATGGGCTTTGGGATTTCAGACAAGTAGTTTAACTTCCCAAACTCAGTTTGCTCAACTGTAAAATGGTCGTGATAAGATTATCTTCCCTTACTGAGTTGAGGATTAAATAAAATAATTCCCGTAGAGAGCATAGCACAGTGGCATATAGTTAGGGCTCATTCAAGCTATACCATCATTATTACTAGTGAAAACTAAAAATGCAATGTGAGGATGGGCTGCTGTAAAAGTGCATCAGCAGGTGTTATAATGTGAACTCCGGCAATTATATCTCAAAGGTGGTTGATTAAGGAATTAACACGATACTCTCTCTATATGAACCTAAGATTATTTAGCAATAATAATTGCAACTGCCACTGAGTATACTAGAATAGAAGCTTAATTGATAAGCTAACAGAATTGGCTCATAAAACATTTTGCTGCGGGCTAAAAACAAAAACTCAACTCAAGACCTTGTGCATATTTATTTATGCATGTAAATATCTCACTTAAAAATCTATACAGGAAATTTAAGCAAATCTATAATACCGACAAAGAAACTACATATAACTTGAAAAATTACAAAATCGAAGTAAACATGTGGGTCAGCAACGTGAGTGATTCCGATCTTCCCACGTGGGCACGTTATGTCACACTACAGCAACATTTCCAAGGATGAGGAGTTAGCTGGCTGTCTTCTCATCAGGGAACTCTAGTCTGTCCATACGCGTGTATGTAGGGCTTAGCCGATGAAGCCCTACTACCTTACTGAGTTTCTTTTTTTTTTTTTTAATTTATTCATGAGAGACACAGAGAGAGAGAGAGAGAGAGAGAGAGGAAGAGACACAGGCAGAGGGAGAAGCAGGCTCCATGCAGAGAGTCTGATGTGGGACTTGATCCCGGGACTCCAGGATCATGCCCTGGGCCAAAGGCAGGTGCTAAACCACCGAGCCACCCAGGAATCCCCCCTTACTGAGTTTCTATCATGGCTGTCCAGGCTATTAAAATAAGGTCATAATGTAATAGTTCAGGTATTTCTGGTCCCTATGCAGGTTAAATGTTGGCTTATCCAGACTAAATGTTATATAAAATTAAGGAGGAAACCTGGGTAACTGACCATAGAGGATTGCATATAAATCCTATGTTTTATACAGCCTGAAAAGTTTTTTAAATCTGTGTGTAGTAATTCTATTGAATTAAATAGTAGAACTATGCCATGCTGCTCGAAGGGCTATTTTCCCTTTCCAGTCTGGTTCTTGAGGTGCTAGTCTCTAGGAGACAGGATTTGTTTGCTAAGCTTAGGTCTCAGCTAATGAAGGTTCTAGTGTACTTCTTACTTGGCCCTCTCCCTCACAGGTATCTGTGCAACTTTAAAATTTTGTGATGCTCTGACCTCATCGGAGGGCCTGTCTCCAGGGTTGGAGTCCAGGCATGAGCATGTTTAACGAGATCCACTGGGGGCGCCTGGGTGTTCAGTCGGTTAAGTGGCTAAGTCTTGGTTTCTGCTCAGGTCATGATCTTGTGGTAGTGAGATGGAGCCTTAGTCCGGCTCAGGGCAAAGTCTGTTTTAGATTCCTTCTCCTTCTCCCTTCCCCTCCATCTTGTGCCATCTCTTTCTCTCAAATAAATAAATAAAATCCTTAAAAAAAAGAAAGAGATCCACTGTGGTTATGCTCTACCTGTGCACCCTAAAAGTCGAGAATTGCTTCTAAAAAAAACTCTCAACTTTCATAAGCTACTATACAAATATGTGTGTGTCATATGCTCATAGATATATTTTCACTGAAATATTTTTTAAAGTTTATTTGTTTATTCATGAAAGATACACAGAGAGAGGCAGAGATATAGGCAGAGGGAGAAGCAGGCTCCCTGCAGGTTTCCTGATGCAGGACTTGATCCCAGGACCCCAGGATCACCACCTGAGCCAAAGGCAAATGCTCAACCACTGAGCCACCCAGGTGCCCCTATTTTCATTAAAATACTTAGAATTTTTTAATGCCTACAAAGCTTATGCTTCTGAAAATTTGATTAGGAAGTCAAAGTGATTGTGGATTTTTCTGCTACGTCAGCAAGGTATTTCAGAAGCTTATCACAAAGCTCTTTATCAGATAAGAATGTTTTCAGCAGTAAACAACAGAAAACCTATCTGAGTCACCTAAACTATTTGAACGGTGTTTTTCTTCCCAAACTATGAAGTCTGCAAGTAGGTAACCCAGGACTAGTGCAACAGCTGAATAATGTCAATGAGAACTGAAAATCTTTTTCTTGCTCTCTTTGGATGTCATTACCATGTAGCTTGTTGCTTCATGGCTACAATATGGCTGCCTCTGCTCCAAGCATCATGTTCACATTCAAGGGAGGAAGGAAAGCAAGATTGGTGTTAGCCTATCTTTATCAGGAAGATACATACATCTTCCTGTGTCTTTATCAGGAAGAAACACAATTGCTCTCATCTCATTGGTCAGAACTGTGTCTTATGGAAATCTTTTGCTGCCAGGGAGATTTCTTTGCCTCCACAGTAAAGGAACAGGTAGGAAAGAGGGTTAGGAATAGTCAGCTGTTGGCAAGTACCATATTTTGTCTATCTGTATGCCTAGTTCTTTAACTTCCCTGGCGTTAGGGAAGGAGTCTTTTTTTTTTTTTTTTTTCCCAATTTAAGTAAGCTCCAGGCCCAACATGGGGCTTGAACTCAGGCCCTGAGATCAAGGGTCACACGCTCTACCAACTGAGCCAGTCAGGCCTCCAGGGAAGGAGTCTTAATACACCTCTCCAAATCATTCAAATTTAAAATTGCCTTTACTGTCATTGTATTAAAAATGGCAAGTGATTATCATTTACTGACTTACTATGTGCCAGGTGTTGTGCTAGCGGATTTTTCTACCTTTCCTCCAGTCTAGTTACAGTCATCCTACCTGCAAGGGGAAAATCACGTCCCTATTTCACAGATAAGGAAATAGGCTCTCTGAGGCTGGAGAGGGTAAATTGTTTGCCCAAGGCTGCATACTAAGAAGTGATGGCGTTAGTGAACGAAAGTCTCTATAGCTCTAAAGCTTATGCTTTTCCTAAAGCAAGCACTGCCTCCATACCTGGATCAAGACTGGCCTTGAGGGATCCACACACATGAAAGAAGATAGATTTTTCATAATCACCATACATTCTTCTTACAGCAGGCTGCATCTATTACCCACTTGCTGCCCTCTTACAACTCCTCGAAGTCACTCAAGTGAAAAAAAAAAAGGCATCCTGATGTTGAAGACGTCTCCTGAGTGAGGTTGGTAACTGAGCCCCAGCAGTCAACTCATCCCTGGGACTCTGTGCTGGCCCTGCACGTGCACCCCCCCACCCCACCCCCCGCCCCGTGCTCTCTCACTCCTGCTACAGGGCACACAGCTTGGCAGCTTCATGTTGCTGTCTTTCCAGGAATTCAGCAAGGGCTCTGGGAAATACAGGGGCCATGCAGTTTGAAAAGGGGAAGTGCTGTGGACATGTTACTTCTCAAATAGTAATGGATTTTTCAGTGGCAAGGCCAAGCCTTGATTCCTGGGGGAAAACCTCAACTGGGCGATGGTGCTCTGTGAAAATGGTCAAGGAGCTATGCAAGTCCATTCGGCAACCCTTGGGTACGAGTCTATGGGAGGCTGGCAACAGGCGTGGACCCACCTCGGGCAGAGTGGCCCTTTCTTTTTCCAGTCTGATTTACAGGAGATGTGCCAACATGCAGCAGAGAGACTAACCTCTGGCAGCTCCTTAGATGGAACTTTCTGTAAAAAGAGGAGCCTGCTGCAATTGTGAGGCTTTCCTTCTGCTCTGGAAAAGCCCTGGGGACATTTCTCTACTGGGTTTATAAGGCCGAAATTCTCAAGTTTTATAAACCAGCTTCTAATGGCCTTGGGATTCTCTCAAGCACTTTTGGGGTCCTTGCTGAGTGGTCCCTTGAACAATCAGAGGAGAGGTGGGGGTGGAGGGAGTCTCTGGGGGATCTATTTCGCGCCATGGGAGCCCAGGTAACTATAATAAAACCTGTATCTGCAGGTTAGTCAGTGCTTAGAATTCTTGTGAGACTCGAAGGTAAATCAGAAAACATTTTCCTGATTTTGACTCTTGCAAATACTCAGTTTTGCTTGCATCAGTTGCTTACTCCGAGGAGGCAGATGATCAAAGGTGACCCTGGGACAATGCCTCTTCTGTCTGCCGAGGAGCTCCCCGTAGCCTCTGGCTTCTTGGGATTGGTGCAAGCCAGAACCAAGACTTCCTTTCAGGTAACCCATTTGCTCACTTGTCAGGCTTGGATGATTTAGGCAATGAGCCCCCATGAAAGACACCCTGGGGACTGAGAGCCAGAAATGCAATGTATTCTTCTTTGGGCCTTGGCAAACAAAGGCAGTTCTTTGGTCCTGCCATCTCTCTACCTTACTGGTGGCATTTTCGCCCATTGGCGAGGAGTCCCACGCATTAGGGACTCAGTCTCCACTGCCTACCTATGTTGGTAGATTGGGGGTGTGGTGGGGGAATCTCTGTACTCGAAGTCAGCCTAGAGCTCTGTAATGATTTCAGAGATGAACTACATTCTGCTTTTAAACTCCAGACAATTCCTACATGACTTGGTGCTAATAATGGGACCCTGAGGTTTCTAAATTCATAAATTTATAAATATTACTGTCTCCTTTTCCAAAGCTAACAATTCAGATAAGGCTGTAAACATCTGAGGAGGGTCCTCTGAGGCAGCCCTCCAGGCTTAAAATTCTCTTAGGCTTTTCTTGCAAAGCAGCAGATGACTTGGGGTTTATCAAATTTTCCATTTCTATTTTTGTCTCCCTCAGAAGGAAATAACCTGAATCTCATGGCTTCTACCATTATATCATCCAATATGTCTCGTGTCTTATTCCCCCTCATTCCCTTAATTCTTTGTGACTTTTTGCTCTTTCAAGGAGAAAAATCCTTAGGGTAGAGAAGAGAAACGGGTCTGCTTGTCCTAAAAATGGGCAGCCCTTCCCCAGGAGGCAGAAACAAGTTTGACAGTTGAGGATGAGGCACATTATTTTCTCAGTCAGTTCACATTCAGCAAGTTTCTTTGTGATATCACCATCTCTGTCTTCTTGTTTTTGGGCAATTCAGCAGGAAATGAGCAACACAATACCTCCCCACAAAAGTGGCAGAATGGGGGGGACTGGTTTACCACAGACCTCCAACAGGTGAGGTTGCCTAAACAACCCAAATAGATTGGGATTTTTGTTTTAACTGTAAAGTCAACACAGGCGCTCCAGGGGAGTGAACAGAGGCCTCCTAAATCCCTTCAGTGGCAGATGCGTTTGGAGATGTCTTTCCAGCTCCAGGTCATTTCCCCTTCTCTGAGGTTGACCTTCGTTTCACCATCTCATCCTCAGCAGTTGGCCTCCAGAAGCCATGCTCATTTTTTGTGACCCTACCTTTTGATTTCTCCTTTGTGGATTTAAAAGTGGGCTCCAAACTAACTCTGCAATGATTGGAGATCTTCCGTCACATCTTATCTTCTCACTGGGATCTACTCTGATGAATGTTCAAAGTTGCATCCTGGGTTCCCCAAACCCCTTACTCTGCTCTAATTTTCTTTCTCCACCTTCTTCCCATCCAACATGCTAGAGTATGTGCTAATTGATTACGTTTACACCTCACCTCTCCTGCTGGAATGTAAACTCTGGGAGGGCAGGGCCCTGTTTTGTTGTTTACTGTTGCAGCCTGAGCGCCTAGACCAGTGTTTGACACGTACTATATCCAACAAATAGGAGCTGACTAATGAAGGGGAGCTGTGGGATGGCCGTATTCTGTTACATGGTCTAGAGAAGCAGGAAAAGCCAGCAAGAATCAAAAGGAGAAAGAAGCAGCCTTTAAAAAAAAAAAAAAAAGATTTTATTTTTATTTATTCATGAGAGACACAGAGAGAGAGGCAGAGACATAGGAAGAGGGAGAAGCAAGCTCCCCACGAGGAGCCCGACGTGGAACCGATCCCAGGACCCTGAGATCACAACCAGAGCCGAAGGCAGATGCTCAACCACTGAGCCATCTAGGTGCCCCAAAAGAAGCTGGCATATAGGGAGAGGTAAACAAGGGAATAAGAGCTCTGTCTCTGGGTCTCAACCCCTTCTTGGGGTCTGGCTTCCTCCTGGCCTTGGGTTTCATGAGTCTGTTGTAGTAAATGGCCACCCTTTCCTTTAAGGTAGCTGTAATTGGTCTCCATGACTTGCAACGAAAGGACCTTGACTAATTACACAAACAGACAAAAATCCCAGGCTTCCTAGAGCTTGCTTTCTAGGAGAGGGAGACAAACAATAAAAAGAAATGGTGTATGTGATAAATCATATAGTGATAAGGGGTAAGGGAAATGAAAACAGGAAAAAAGGAGCAGGAATTTCTAGAAGGAAAGCATTTAAAATTCTTAGAGATCCCACTTAAAATTCTCAGGGAAAGCACCCCCACCTAACACACACACATGCACCCAGAGAATGGGATGTTTGAGCCAAAACCCAAAGCAGATGAGAATGCCAACAAAGACTGTGTATGGGGAAGAACTTTCCAGGCCGAGGGAACAGCAAGTACAATGGCTCCAAGAGAAGTTTGAGAAAGATCGAGGAGTCCAGCGAGTGGAGAGGAAAGTAGGACAGAGTGGCAGACTGGGTGGTGAGGGGCCCTGTGGACATAGTAGGAACCTGGGCTTTTACTCTAAGTAAGATAGAAAGCCACTGCAGGGGCAGCCCGGGTGGCACAGCGGTTTGGCGCCACCTGCAGCCTGGGGTATGATCCTGGGGACCCTGGATTGAGTCCCACATCGGGCACCCTGCGTGGAGCCTGCTTCTCCCTCTGCCTGTGTCTCTGCCTCTCTCTCTGTGTGTCTATGTATAAATAAATAAAATCTTAAAAAAAAAAAGAAAGAAAGAAAGAAAGAAAGAAAGAAAGAAAGAAAGAAAGAAAGAAAGAAAGAAAGAAAGAAAGAAAGAAAGAAAGAAAGAAAGAAAGAAAGAAAGAAAGCAAGCAAGCCACTGCAGGATCTGACCAGCAGTGGGACATGTAGATCTAGTTCTGGGTTTGGCTCCCATTCAGATCTGTTTTCTCACCTGTAAAATGAGGGGCTTGACTTCCAAGATCGCTCATGGATGGTCCCTTCTGGTTCCAACAGGCTGTAATTCTGAAGACTGTGTGAGTACATCACTGAAGCCAGATCCAAACCAGATGCCTAGGTCGTAAAATAAGTGACAAATCACGCTGGCGGTTACTGGAATGATGTAAGGAGCTCAGCCCTGCCTCGGGCCCTTAGTTACTAGAATGAAGATGGTCTGTGATAAATATTACTAACTGGAAAGAGAATAGGTCACAAACTGAAGCTTAGATTACATTAATGTAGCAAACAAAAGGGTGAGATATACCGCAATGTGAGCACGGGTTCTCTCTCGGGAAGTGAAGTTATAGGTTTTATTTTTTCCTAGACTAGTCTACATTTTTGAAATCCTTCACAAATCTTTTAATATAATTTAATGGATGCATGCAATCATAAATGTATGTGCCATTCACAAATGTGGTCTTTATATTGCTTTTCCTGTTTGGATTGTCCCCTTTCTTTCTCCCCCTCTCTACATCTGGGCACAGCACCCTCCAGCCCAGAAACCCATTTTCTACAATGAACATCAGTATTACATGGGTTGTCATCCATTCTTTCCTTTAGAGAATGACTCCAAGGCACAGCCTGGTCCCTCTACGTACCATGGGAATCATCTTGGCTCTGACCTGTTTTTTTTTTTCTTTTAAGATTTATTTATTCATTTATTTGTGATAGACATAGAGAAAGAGAGAGAGAGAGAGGCAGAGACACAGGCAGGAGGGAGAAGCAGGCTCCATGCCGGGAGCCCGACGTGGGACTCGATGCCAGGACTCCAGGATCGTGCCCTGGGCCAAAGGCAAGCGCCAAACCTCTGAGCCACCCGGGGATCCCCAGCTCTGACCTGTTTTTGATGGGTCAGGGAAAGGAGTGTAATGAGACTAGAGAGACAGGGGTATGAGTGTGGGGGGACCCCTGTTTGTTTCCTGAGTATCAGAAAGCTGAGGACTAATAAAATCATTTGTAAAACCACGGGCCAGTTCTGAGAAAAGAGCAGCTTCGGACTCCCCTACCAGACTTTAACTCAGGGCAGATGTCCCCGGACATACGGATTGCTAATGTGTAGTTCTGGATGAGGGACCAGGGAGCCTGAATGTGTGAGGCTGGGACTGGAAACACACCCATTCCTGAGGTAAGCTACCCCATAACCTGACGTAGAAAGTGCAGTTAGGAGATTCCCCCTTTGGCCTCCAGCCTAGAAAGCAAGTCTGTGGCAGGCAAGCCTCACCCGCCAGGAACAGGATGTATGACGGGCCCCACGAGACAGAGCAGGATGTTGACAGGGTCACTTCCTGCCAAAGAGAATCACCTTGGAGACTTAGAGGGCTAAGCTCTGGGCTACCTCAGTCCTTTGACTCTTTCCTAGAACACGTCTTTGTATCCGTGCACATATTTACCTGCCTGTGTCTGTGTATATTTTTTCCTTCTTTCCTTTAACAACTGACTCGGGCTTTGATGGGGGTGAGAGAGGCCCATGAGGAGAACCCACATGTGTGGATAGAGGGTGTGAAGCTGCTTGGTTCCCAGGGGAAAACAAGAGCCCTCGAGAAGGTTGGGGCAGCTGGGCCAGACAGGCTGAAAATCACAAAATAACACAGTCCGCTACTGGAAGAAACTGGATAAAAACAGCTCTAACAGCCATGGAGGAGCCTTGGAGGGCATTTGTCCTTGGTGCTCCCTTGGCAGGCGAGGAGGCTGAGGCCCAGAGAGGTCAGAGAGGAGACCCGGCTCTTCAGCAGCTCAGTGACCACCGTCGGGCTAGGCCCGAGCACGTTTGCCTGCAGAAGTCGCCAAGTGCCAGTTCTTCACGAGGAGGGAGGACCTGAGAAGACTTCTCCTCTTCCTTTGTCACGATTAAACCAAATGTTGATTCTTCCCAGGCAAGCTAGAGTGTTAGGACTCCCTTAGCCTTTGCTGAACGAAAGCTAAGCGGATCTCCATCCTTCTGTGTGGGGGGTGGGCTGGTGGTGTTTACCTTAGGATATTTGTGCTAAATTGCCTGAAATTTTTATCCTTAAGGTGTTCGGAGTAGACTCAGAACCTTAACTTGTGGTTTGAGTTTCTCATTCTTGGTGATTTAGTATTATTTTGGGAAACCCCAAGGCAGCGGATTGGCCTAAATATAACCTCTTGAAACATCTGGAAGGACTGACTGGTTTAGGGACATCAATGCCAAACTGAGCTTCCCAGCAGTCGCAGCAGCAGGAGCACATGCTTCCAGACCCTGAGTCTCTCTCCTCAGAGGCTGTTAAATACACCAGAGGATCTCCTCTTTTTTTTCACGAACCCAGTGAGTCAATAGCTCCTGTGTCAAGAGTTTTTAAAAAATAATTCCTATACAGGAAAATGTCCTTAATTCTGGCAAGTATCAAGGAACACCTGCCTGCATTAGAAGAAGAACCGATTTAAAGGATAAGGTGAAATAAAGTGAGTTTAACCCCAAATATGTGCCTATATTAAAATAAGGCATGTCCCATAATCTTGTAAGTAATATACCCAATCCCAGGGCACATAATATTCAGTGGAGGTTCATCAAAAATATTTGGCATCAGTGGTTTGAAGTACAGATATTCTGAAATGCTGAAAAGCCGCTGTGGGATCTCAAGTAGTGATAAAATACCTGTTCATTCCTACGAATTAGAGAAGAAACTACCAACTTGCTACTAAGTGATCTATTCCCACGGATGGATCTGTGAGAGGGAATAATGAGAGAACTGCAAATCTTTCTCAGGGTGTTTGGGACATGTTTTGTTTTATTATTATTTTTTTTTTTACAATTTTATTTATTTATTCATGAGAGACACCGAGAAAGAGGCAGAAACCCAGGCAGAGGGAAGAACCAGGCCCCCCATGAGGAGCCCGATGCGGGACTCAATCCCAGGACCCTGGGATCACTCTCTGAGCTGAAGGCAGATGCTCAACCACTGAGCCGCCCAGGTGCCTTGGGACACGTTTTCTTGAAAGAGCATTTACATGATCTCCATCGTCTGAGACACCCTTGCTCCTTACACAGTGGCCAATATATGAAATATGTCTTTTCTATGGAAAAAAAATTAGGGATCCTTTGGGAAAATACATAATTGATGCAATAATCAGGGAAACTACAGTTTCCTGGATGCAGACATACATTAAGGGCAGGGAGCACCTGTTAGGAGTCAGATGGAAAAATGGTAAATCTGGAATGCTTTGAATGCAATAATAATTCTTCGATCCTTCCATCAGCACCAGAAGGTCGCTGGATGGCTCCCACCCGGTGTGACTCTCCCTCTCCTCGGCCTCTGATTTCCCTTGTGACCCGTGCCATCCCCCGGGGGCAGGAGGAGAGCAGAGTCCCGGGCTGCACGTACTCCTGTCTGAGTGGAAGGCAAATGAGCCTACGAGGCACTGTTTCCTCGGCGCTGTCCCCATTATCACCTGTGTCTAAAAACTGTTTTGTTTGAGGGTTGTTTTAAAAATAGTTTGCTCTAGAAGAGATATTGGCCTTTTTAGAAAACTGCTTCTGGCACGAACCAAGATATTCAGTGGCTCCAAGCTCTTCGGGAAGGCAGTGTGTATCGGAGAGCAGGCAGTAAAAGCGATGGTTGCTAAGGGAACAATTGAATTGCTGACACAGAGACAGATGATGGGACTGGAAACTCTTTTTTCTTCTCCTGCCACATGGAAAAGAAAGCAGATGAGTCAGAGGGAATGGTGGACGCTCCTTTCTGCCCGTTAAGAAAGCTAAAAGGCCGGAATTGCCCATTAGTTAGCCTAACGGGAAGAGTCTAGCGGTGGTTAAGGCAGAGAAAAGCTGAGAGCAGCTGGAAAGTTGAGGATAAGCCCATGAAGCCTGCAAACCCCACCTACTAATGAGAAGCAGCACGGAAGGCACTTAATTATATCTACATATATGCTTCTTTACACACTTCAAAATATTTTTGATTGGTTAATTTATTCACTCATGTACCATATCTATTGCCATTTTTGAGATCCTGTTGTTTAAAGAAACACCTTTTTTGGGAAGTATAATTACACACCCTTAAAATTCATCCCCTGTACCTATGAAGTTTAATGATTTTTAAAGTAATTGTAGAGGGCTTTGCAGTCCTTTTCCCAATCCAGTTTTAGAACATTTCCAGCTCACCAAAATGTTCCCTTCTGCCTGTCCACAGGCAATCCCACTGCCAGCCCCAGGCAACTAATGATCTGTTTTCCATCTCTATAGATTTGCCCTTTCCAGAAATTTTATCTAAATGGAATCATATGATCTGCAGTCTTTTGTATCTGGCTTATTTCATTTCACAGTGTTTTTGAGGTTCATCTCTATTGTGCCATATATTAGCAGCTCATTCTTTTTTTTAATATTGAGTAATATTCCATTGCATTATATATCACATTAGATTATGTACATGTGCATTATATATCACATTTTGTTTATCCGTTCACCAGTAGAGGGACATTTGAATTGTTTCCAGTTTAGGGTGATTATAAATAATGCTGCCATGAACATTCACGCCCTATAAGTCTTTGTGTGGACATACATTTTCATTTCTCTTGGGTACATGCCTAGGAACAGAATTACTGGACCATAAGTATATGTTAAACTTGTTAAGAAACCACCAACTGTTTCCAAAGTGGTTTTACCATTCCCATCAGCAATACTCGAGGCCTCTGTTTTCTTTATGTCCTCCATCTACATTTACTATTTGTCAGTCTTTTTGGTTATGGCTGTTCTAATGGGTGTGTAGTAATATCTCATTGTGATTTTCAAGGGCATTTCCCTAATGAGGGAATCCCTTCATGTCCTAAAGTTTTTATTAGGAAAAATATATATTTTTAAAAGATTTTATTTATTTATTTATAGAGACACAGAGAGAGAATGAGAGGCAGAGACACAGGCAGAGGGAGAAGCAGGCTCCATGCAGAGAGCCTGACGTGGGACTCCATCCAGGGTCTCCAGGATCACACCCCGGGCTGCAGGCGGTGCCAACCGCTGCGCCACCAGGGCTGCCCTAGGAAAAATATTTAAAATAATATTTGAAATAATAGAATTTTGAAATCTGAAAACCAAAAACCTATGAATTGAGGTGCATGTCCAAATATTCTCCATTAGGGTTTATAGGACAGTGCTTCTCTGCAGACTGCTTGCATCACAGTCACCCAGAGTGTTTGTTTAAAATGTACACTGTCCCTCACCTGTAGAATCAAGGCCTGTGTAGGGGTTCCAAAACTCACATTTTAAACTTCCCCTTCCCTGGTTGATTCTTATGCACACAGGAGTCTGAGAGCCAGCACTCTCAACCCAAGGCACTTTTGCTCACCTTGTGACCATGTAGCCATAGACCACATATTCAGCAGTCACCACTATTAGGTGAGGGCCCAAGTAGGAGACCTTTACCCCAAGCATCATGAACTCAGTGTGTAAACCTTTAGGAAAACCATCTTTCTGACTCTAGATTTCTTCTTCTGGACATGGAAAAAATTAAAACTCATCAGACACAATGTACATAATCATTGTGTGTTAGAATTGCAAGAACTTGGTTCCCACCTCCTTTATAAGGTAGAAGAACACAGACCGAGAATGTTCATAGAATTATGCATTGTGCATTCAGCTCAAACTATGAAAACATAGTCTCACCCAAGCTCATGAAAACATTAGCCATTTTCAATAAGGAAAGCCCCATTTTAGTATCGTTTCCAGAAGGAAGGTTTTAGCTTTGTCATCAGGTCAAATAAAAACTCATTAGTGAATGGCTTCAGGATTGAGTCTGGTGGTTCAGGACGGATGAAGTGTCCTAATCAATGTTACCGGTTCCTCAGATACTTATCTGTGAAGGCGGGCTGACCTAAGGGATTTTAAAATTCTCTTAGACTCAGGGTTCTTACCATCACCAGGTCATGCTGTATGCGTTAAGTTTGTAAGCACTATTGCTGTTACCCAAAAAATAAGAACAGAAATTGAAAATGCCATGGCCAGGCCAGGTTTTCCGCCAACTATTTCACTTTAAAAGGACGGTTTAGGACTCAAAGGGACTCATTCTTTGTATATCACGATAATGGCTTAAAGCAGAAAATGGTAATGAAACCGGTAGACAAGGGTTCAAAGAGCTTACAGTGGAGGTGGGCTGGTGGTCTGGAATTTTACCAAGAAACTGCTTTCCTTTCCATAAAGGAAAGGCTAAAAAGGGAATCTTCCCATTTGTACTTCGAACTCGTTTTAAATATATTAGGAAAAAAATATATACACACAACAAATCTCCCACCCAGACACCCTCCCACGGGCTGGTAATTCTATTTGAATGGTCCGTGGGTGGCATCCCGGGCAGCCAGTGCATCATTGTGCTGCTCTCAATACCTCCAGGAGGGATGTTGGGAGTCCTCACGTATGACGGCAGGACTGCCTCTCCCCGTGCTCTCCGTGGGACCCTTTCCCTCCAAATGGCCACTTGGAGGCTTTGTGAAGTAGAATTGCTTCGTAGGAACCCAGAAATGAAAACATTTATGGAATCACTCAGCACAAATTACTTGGCACTGCAAATTGGAACAATTAGCAAACCTTTGTGACGGAAGAATGCTGAACGTGAAACAACTTGAGAATGGAATAAAAATGGACCTATTATTCTTTGACTCAATTAAAGTGCCCATAATCTATTCAATATGCTTTTGCCAAGCCATATATTTATCTACTGTTGGAGAGGGTGTGCCTACTCCCAAGCAAGACCCATTCATGCCAGCCCTGCCCCTCACCAACCTTGGAATGAAAGGAACAAGCAGTTCCTTCAAATGGATGGGAGCTAGCGTGGTTGCACAGTATCTTGTACACGAGTAAAACTATGCTAAAAACATTGGGTTCTTTCTTGTAGTGGTCACAGATTTTTAGAGAAATCAGCGATAGAGAAATGGATCGTTTGAAATAATGCAATTTAGCGATGTGACTTTCTTTCCCTTTAGATAAGTCAAAATTATGGACATACTGTTCCCTGTATTTGTCCAGATGGTAAACTAGAGACGTTGGTTGGAAGTGAGCTTTAAAATTGGCACAAAGTTAACATTTCTGTCCTCCTAAAACAAAAATATCAAGTGGCCTGGTAATAATTTCACATTTTCAAAAGGCTATGAAATCCTTTTCTAGCTTGTCTATCCAAATTATTTTAAAAATGTAATCTGTATGGTTATCATTAACATGCACCCCTGGGGAATGAGAAACCAGTGCCTTCAGGTTGCCACAGAACTTGATGGGACTATAAAGGAGTGGGTCTCACTCCTTCCCTGTGGGTCACCGGAATCCTCCTCTTTCAACGGCTTATCAGTCTAGCCCGAAACCACTCGGTGTCAAGTGTGTGCAAAAAATGGCACTGGACAGCTGTGTTCTTGCCCTACAGTGAGGGGCCTGTAGGGCCCATTCACCAGGGACCTCTTTTTGGTATTATTTTCTTCTGTCCCTTCTTTCTCTGTCTCTGTCTCTTTGCATTTGTTTTTCCTTTGAGAGTCATCTTTGCTGTAACGTATATACTTGCTTTTATTCCTCAAACTTTTCTGATTCTTAGAATATTCAAGTTGGCAGTGTCTTGGCATTCATGTATATAAAGTTTCTTCTGTTTCAACTTTGAGGATCTTCCATCTTAGGACTCCTCTTTGTGGGGGGAGGGGTAAGTTTTAAATTTTGAAATAATTTCAGAATTTCTGAAAAGTTGCAAGAATAGTGCAAAGAATTCCTATATACCCTTTACCCAGATTCTCCAATGGTTACCAAGTTCCCACATTTGCTCTATCATTTTCTCTCTGCACTATACATATTTATTAGTTTTCGTCTGCACCATTTGAGAGTAAGTTGCAACATGAAGCCCCTTTACTCCTACATACTTCAGTGTGTATCTTACTCTGAAAAGTATTGCACTTCAATGCTGAAAAAAGAAAAAGCAGATAAGCAAAAAGAAGGAAATTAAAATCCATCTGGATTCTTTCTACCCAGAAATAAGCATTTTGCTGTATATGCTTCCAGTTCTTTTCTATGCATATATTCAAATTTCTTACACAAATGTGACATTATGTATACAGTTCTAAGCCCTGCTTTTAGAGGAGGCTCTGTAGCACAGCGGGAGAGCTCTGGTCCTGGAGTCAGTCTGGGTCCCAACCCCTTGTGTACTACTCACTATCTGTATTCACTTCCTGTGGCTGCCGTAACAAATGACCACAAACCGGGTGGCTTAAAACAACAGAAATGTATTGTCTCATTGTTCAGGAGTCCAGAAGCCTAAAACCAAAGTGTCTGCAGGGCTGGTTCCTTCGGGAGCTCCGAGTGAGAATCTACCTGTTGCATATACCTCTCTCCTCTACCTTCTGGCAGCTGCCAAGTAACCCCTGGGATTCCCTGGCTCCAAGTAACTCCAATCTCTGCCTCCATCCTCACGTAGACTTCTACCCTCTGGTGTCCCTAGGTGTCTCAGACTGCTCTCTCCCTTCTCATATAAGGATACCAGTCATTGAACCCAGAATGACTTCATCTTGAGATCCCTAATTAATCACCTCTTCAAAAACCCTGTTTCTAAATAAATAAATAAATAAATAAATAAATAAATAAATAAATAAAAAAAACAAAACTCTGTTTCTAAATAAGGTCACATTCTGAGGTTCAGAGTGGACATGAATTACAGGGGGGCGCTATTTATTTCATGATACCATGGGCGCTATGTTCATGGATAAGGGCTTTTACCTTCCTTCGCGTAAGTTCCTGGGTGTTTTAAATGTAACAATACACGTGAACCAATTAGCAGTATTATCTAGCACATAGTAAGCATTGAATGAATTCTAACTATTGGTTATGGCAATAATGTGATTATAACATTATTTATTCAATCAATAGCCTATTTGCTATTTAGATCTTTTCCAGTTTTTTGTTATGATCAGCTCCTAATAAATATCCTTGTGACTTTATTTTTGTAAAATTTTCACATGTTTATGATGATTTCCTTAGCATAACTTCATAGGCAGAGGTCACAAAATTCTAAGGCTTTTGATTTAATAATTCCTTTCTTGGACCACATGGTCTTATGATTGACTTCCCTTGTCCATTTTAGGAAATCATCTTTGGCACAGCAGTCTGGAAACCTTAGTTTTCCCTAAATTATCATTCCTGGAAATACACACCACGCTGAAGGTCTGAGAATGTCAGTGCCTGTTCCCTAGGTGATTCTTCTCCCCTGGGAGCACAGCCTGGCCTAGGAAGGAGGAGCGCGGCAGGCCGTGTCACTGGGGCCAAGGCTGGGTGAGGCACGAGAGGTACCAAATCTGAAGCAAAGCCACTGGATTCTGCAAAGCAGTTTTGAACACTCAGGTAGACGGTAAACCACAACAACCGTGGCAGGAAAACAGCCCACCACAAATAAAAGCCTAAAGCTCCAGCTGACACTCCGGTGTTCACGTCTTAATTAGAAATTGCTCAGCAGTTCAAACCTCCTGGTTCAAAGCCCTCACCACACGTGGAGGAGCCTGAGAGGCTATCTTTCCGGGGGTAACCCTTAGGCCACAGGTGACTCCGGGCCAACCTGCAAGTCCCCTCCCTCTTCCTCCTAGGCACAGAGGTAGAGTAAGCAGAAATGTACGCTGCAGCTGGAGGCCTTTGGTTCCCCATTTTAACTGTGCTCTTCCTTAGGTCAGAAGGCAGAGAGGCTCCTACAAGTGCACCTGCAAACCGGGTCAGAAATAAATCGACTGCAGGCACATCAAGGCACCGGCACCTGACAGTTTCCTCTTGGAGCAAACGCACAAACCTTTAGTCAGCTTCTTTTGACCACAATTAGAAAATATTACCAGTGTAGGTGACCACAAATGGTATTTAAAAACATCTTGACAGTTTGGTGAGGGAGGACAAAATAGAGAAATACTCTCCTCACCCATACACGCCCGGCTTTACTCCACCTCCCACACAAACCTACTTTTCTTTTGATTGACACTTTTGCAAAATAATGTTTGAAATAGTTCTAAAGTCATGAGTTTGGAGGTGAGTGGGTCTATCTGAAAAATCTATATTTAGCTTTGCAACGGGTTTGTGAAAACTTGTTTTTATTTTGATTGTTGTGGGTTCACACCCCTCGAGTTTCGTTTTGACTTTTCGGGTTAAATGAGTTTCAAAACGAAACTCCTCCGATTGTCAAATTTTCCCCCAAGTTTTAATTTAAAAAGCTGGAGGCTTTCTTATTCCATAGATTCTGATTGCTAGCCTTTCTCCAGGATTCCTTTCCTCTCCTGGTTGCAAGCTGAGTATATCCTTCCTGCTGTGTGTTTAATGCCTTTCTTTTCCTTAATGCCTCGGGAAACAATGAGTGAGGCCAAGGGAAAGCCCTTGGTTGGAGTGTCAAAAGAGCTGAGCTCATATTCTTCTTCTTCTCTTTTTTTTTTTTTGAAGATTTTATTTTTAAGTAACATCTACACCCAATGTGGGGCTTAAACTTGCAACCAAGAGATCAAGAGTTCTCTGACTGAGAACTACTGACTGAGCTAACTGGGCGCCCCTTGAGCTCATATTCTTGAACCTGGGAGGCAAAGCAAACTTGGTCAGACACATGCCTCAGTTTCCCCCCTGGAGAAATGGGGTGCAAATAAGATCTCCTCTCTATTTTTCAAGGGTGCCATGACCAGAAAACCAAGTTGAACTTGACTGTCAATTAAGGAATAATATTCCTTCTATGTGAAAGTTGTTGTCATTATAGGGAGAGATTCATCCATCAAATGTTTTTATAACATTCTTGAAGCTTCAAGACTTGATATCAGAAGCTACAAAGTGAATTCTGCTACCTGAGAAAGGGACAGCCTCAGACAGATCCTCTAATTGGCAAAAAGAAGGATAAATTATGAAGCCAATCAAAAGAGAGAAGGTGAATGAGCTAATCAACACTCGATACTTCCCTCTATTGTCATAATTTATTAGGATTATCTTTTTAGGGACACTTGGGTGGCTCAGTGGTTGAGCGTCTTCCTTTGACTCTGGTCGTGATCCCGGGGTCCTGGGATCCAGTCTCGTGTCAAGCACCTGCTTCTCCCTCTGCCTATGTCTCAGACTCACTCTGAGTCTCTCTCAGGAATAAATAAATAAAATCTTTAAATAAAGGATCACTTTTTTAATGTCTGTTAAACATTATACAAAATGTTTAATA
Source organism: Canis lupus familiaris (assembly GCF_011100685.1). Lineage (NCBI taxonomy): Eukaryota > Metazoa > Chordata > Mammalia > Carnivora > Canidae > Canis > Canis lupus. Next base: position 49,838,138 of record NC_049233.1, read on the forward strand.
AGCTATAGCTATATTCAGCTTACATTAATTTCCTATTGCTGCTGTAACAAGTTACCATAAACTGAGTGACTTTAAGCACAATGCAAATTTATTACTTTACAGTTTAGGTTAGAAGTCTGAAACCAGTTTCAGTGGGGTCAACTCAAGGTGTCTGCACAGCTGTGTCCCTCCCAGAGGCTCCAGGGGAGAATCTGTTTCTTGCCTTTCTCAGCTTCTAAAGGCTGCCTACACTCCTTGGCTTGTGGTCCTGCCTTATTGGGACCTCTCATAAGATTTTGATTTTATGATTACATTGGACCCACCTAGATAATTCAGAATAATCTCCCTATCTTAAGGTCCTTAACTTCATCACTTCTGCAAAGTCCCTCCTGCCATCTCAGGATGACATACTCACAGGTTCCAGAGGTCAGGATGAAGACATCTTTGGCGGGCCCATTGTTCAGCCTGCCACAGGCTATAAAAGCAGGAACCCAATCTCCCCATGCTCAGTATTGATTCGAGGACCTAGCACACACCTGCATCACAGTGGGCACTTAATATACACATAGAATGAATGAAAAAAATAGATTATACCTGCTGTTGGCAGTTCAGTTTATCAGAGGCTTATTGAACACCTACTGTGAGCCAGGCCTGAGGGGTGCAGATAACAAGGAAACTGAAAGGCACAAAAATCAGCCCTGGGTGTCCAGAACCCAGAAGAGCAAGGGCACCGTAACAATTGTTTGTATCCTTGCAGTTTCCCCCCTTTTGCTATTGCTGCTTTCTTCTCTAAGAATTCTTTGAACACATTCCCCTTGGCAAATGTGATTAATTATATTCAGATTTATTTCTTTATTTCTAGTCCCCCCACCCTCTGGGTACTCTTCTGATGTGCTAAGAATTTCCACTGAGAATTATTAAAAGAATCAATGTCGAGTCTCTGCAGACCCTCCCCAAACCCATCCATGTGCCCCATTCGGGGAAAGCTTAAGGGAGGTCTGAAGTGCAGCTCAGAAACACAGAATAGGTTAAATGGGTTTCCTGAGCCAGCCTGAGAACCTAAGCACTATGGCTTATTGGTTTTATGTGTAAATGTAATTCAGATTTCAAAATGCCCATATACACATGACACTTCAGAGTATATACCTGTTAGCAAGTTACAGACCGCCTGCTTGTGCACGGGTGTCCAGAACCTGAATTCCCCTGGCTCATTTTAGGACAACTCAGGTGAGTTACAGAGCACCATATGGCTTAAAGCTTTTTTTGGACAAGGTCATCTGGATTTCAGAAGGGCTGTGCAGATGTAGTAGGACTCCTAAGGATCCAGTGGCCGTTGCCTGTCTGGCTTAGGCTTGGGGCTTTTTGCATCTCTCCCATTTCCCCCTTCTCTCTCTCTCTCTGGCAGTCTGAAAGGGAGTCCACTCTGTCTAGTGGATAAGCAGCAGGCTCAGAGGAGGCAGTCAATGAGAGGCTGAAGACAGAGAACTCCGGAGGCTGCAAGCAGCCACAGAGGACAGGAATGGGAGAAGCCGGCTGCTGGAGGACAGGCCAGGTCTAAATGCAGGTCCCTCAGAAGATGAAGACTGTCTGATGTTTGCAAGCCCACATCCCCCCCCCTCCTGAAGACATTGGGCTCTTGCAGAAATACATACTTACCCATTTTTGAAAGGTTGATGGGTCTTCCCAGAGTTTGAAGGGATGTCTCTGTTGTTCAAAAGGTATGAGTTAAATTGTGAACACATTTGGTTCAAGTTTAGTCTTGAAAACGTTTCCTCTACAGCTTCTCATGTCCTATTAGCTGATAGCACTCCTGAGCACAAACATTTCTGTGCTGCTGCCCTTTCAGTGGTGGATGTTGGAAAAAATACAGAGTGCTAATCCCACACACCTGCTTTCAATTCTGCCCACATGGGTTTGGAGTAGGAGGTCTGTTCACTCCGAATATTTCTACAGTTTTCAAAACCTGCATTTTTCCATGCTAACACATCTCTGCTTGTCGGCACCTAATTGAACACACACACCCACCCACCCCATGTGTTCACATGCCTACCATTTAGGTCCTCAGGGAGGAGTCTGTGCGTGTGTGCCAGGATGACCACTGGGTGGCAGTATATGACGCACTCCCGTGTGCTCAGGGGAAGGAAGTTTTAGGACTACCCAGAACTGGGGTTCCCAGATTTTAATCTGTAAATTTTTTTTTCAAAAGAAAAAGAAAAGGGGAGCGCTGGATAGGCTTGTTAAATTATTTTTCTAGGAACATCATTAAGATACAAATCAATTTCCATTGTTTCCTATGAGAAACATTTTAACCATAAAGAAATAGGGGTGCCTGGGTGGCTCAGCAGGTTAAGCGTCTGCCTTTGGCTCAGGTCATGATCTTGGGATCCTGGGATTGAGCCCTGTGTCAGGCGGTCTGCTAGGCAGAGTCTGCTTCTCCCTCCCACTGTTTTCTGTGTCTCTCATATAAATAAAATCTAAGAAAAAAAAAAAAAAGGAAAGAATCTAAACATTAGGGATCATCCTCTAAATCTAATAAATGTAGCTACATGAAAACTGACCATATGGTCTTTTTGTTTTCATTTTGATGCCAATCAAGGAAAGAGTCATCATGGACAAACGTTTGGGAAATCAACCTTGAGGGAGATTTGCAATTCCAGGATTGTTTCCATGAGTGAAATCACGATACTTGGGCTTGCACTATCTTATCTCCAAATTGACCCTAAGACTTAAGGATTTCCATCCAGGGCCACAAAAGAGAAGTGGTGACTGCCACTTGATCAAACTGGATTTCATAAAACCCACTAAGACGCGTGCATCCAGATGAGTACATGGGAATACCTGTGCACATGCTGGCTGTGTTGTGGAACCACCAGCCCGAGCATCTGGACTACCTCAGTCTTCCTGTGCTGGTCAGGATCAAAATGGATCACTGCTAAGCCTCCCTGGCCTATGGGATGAGCCCAGTTACGTGAACCTCTGCTGAGATTGGCCTGCGGAAACTTCACGCCTGTCCCAGGTTGCTGAGTGGGGCAGTCCCAGTCCGGGCCCTCTATCCTGGCATCTTGCTCTTACTCACCAAAGGATTTAGCACTAGAACACGGGGCCCCACTGGCATGCCTCCATTCTGTGGCAGAGGCAGGGTGAGACACCATGCGCTGCTAAAGGATGTGCTAAACACAACTCTGGGGAGACAGAGCATAGGCTTTCAATCAGAGAGACCTAGATTCTAACTCTAGGGTGTGGGCAACTCACTTCACTTCTCTGACCCTCATGGTCCTGGAGCTCGGGTAGTAATAGTGTACACCTCTTAGTCACAGATTAAGTGTGTAATACAGTCCTTACCATGTGCTCAATATGCATTAATAAATATTAATCATATAATTAATTTTAGTGCTGAGCGCTCCTTTCTAGAGGCAGACAGGCTGGTTCACCCCAAAAGATGCCCTTCTTTGCCATGTGAGTGCTACACACAATGTGTTGGAAGAAATTTGCTCCCAGTAAATTGCCACTGCTGAGTCTCTGATTCCTTTCAACAGCGCTTCGTCTGTAGCTGGTCACGTCACTGAAAGTGGCTGGGACGTTAAGAAGTCTGAGGGTTTGGTTCTGCAGCGCAGTGCAGGAGACCTGGGGTGTCTTCCAGGATCCCAGGCAGCCCTGCTTACTCACAGGGATGGCAACTACTGGGTATTCAAAGGGTGGGGAGCCTGCTGAAGCTTTTCCCTCATTCACTGTACTTAATCCAGTAGAAAGTCCCATAGCTGGTGTCACCCCCAGCAAAACTATGCAGCCTCTAGTAAGGTTAGAGAGCTCAGAGAAAACTCCAGATAACCAAACACACTGAAACTGATACCACGACACTGGAGTTGTGGGTTGACTAAGCAGAGCCGACTAGGAAAGCCCTCGCTTGCCATTGCTGCAGATAGTGGATGCTGAGGGGTCCCTGGAAGGCTGTGCTTGTATTGCCACCTAGTGGTTACAAAAAACTAGACCCCGGTCTGGGGAGGACTCGGGACCTAAATGTCACCCAGCTGTGCAGTTACTCCCAAGAACCGGTATCTTCCTCACGGAAATTTTGTAAGATGAACACAGTACTCACAGCTTTGCAAGCTATTCCCCTGATTTACTTTAATGACATCAACCCCCCCCCCCCCACCCCGGCCCAAGCACTGAAACATTGAGATTCAAGGTAGAACCAAAAGACCAGCCTGGGAGTCTAGAGGTTCATTTGTCACTAGCTCATCGTACAGCTTTGGAGAAGTGGCTTAAACCTTCCATTTTCTCTTATAAAAATGAAAATTAACAATACCAGGGTCTGGGGGGCTGTGAAGTTCAAGTATGAAGCCCCTTTACAAACAGCATGATGTTTTCCTGTAACATCTGGGTCCTCGACTTCACCTGGATTCTCTCTGAGCCCAGATGCCCACACCCATCTTTCAGTGAAACCAACCAGCCAACCTCCTCTTCTCTCCCAGGAAGTGGAGATCCCTCCACCTTGGTACTGGAAATAGAATATAAAAACCAAATAAAAAGTGGGGAACAGCCAGTCCAGGATGTGCTCTGGGAGAGAGTTAACAATAAAAAGAGTCAAGGGGTACACCTGCCAGTCACCCATTTCCCAGGACAAAACTTAATTTAGAGGACAAAACACATTGAGGTGGGTTGATAACAGACAGGACATACCGAGTTTATACCAGATGATGCTCCCCACCCCAAGCAGAGACGAAGGGCTCTGCTTGTCTTCCCCAGGCTCAGCCCTGGGCATTCCTGCATGACCTGGGTAGAGACATCCTCAGAACAGTTTCCTGCCTGGCTCAGCTCCTGTTTGATCTCTGAAATCTTCCCAGGATCTGAGATTCTGCAAACCTTTCAGTGCTCCCCTAAGGTCAGACCCTGCCTTTTATTCTCCATGGGGCTGGTTGTGTTTGTGAGTCCTGTGTCCCCAGCTGACCTCCAGGGCAGAGGTCTCCCAAATTGTTTGCCTCTGCACCCCTATCTGTAAAATCATTTTAAGCAAATGCCTCACTACAAATATTTGTGTGTGTGTATCATGTATATTATAGGACATCTGCAAAAAAGATCATCTAAAAGGGTGAGAAATTTATACATAATGTTTCATCATGCATATGCTCTAGAGTGAATGCAACCCCCTTTGGGCATCAAGGGTCTGGGGTGGGCGTGGACCCTTCCTCTGTCTGTAAGAGCTACAGTCCAGGCATAGAGAGGTTATATCTCAAGAGCTGGCATTAGATAAGAGAAGCTGGACAGACAAAGCAGATCTTTTCCTGAGGCTGCCATATAAGCTCAAATTTGAGGGAGATATTTGCCAGAAAAGTGTGGGGAGGAACCACAATTCCTCTAAAATACACCCACTGTGGGGTGTCTCAGAAAAGTGTGGCCATGCATGATGGAGAACCTCAGACACAGGCCATTAACTTTCTTGCCCTGTATTACAGGATTTCCTGATTCTCCTGAAAGGACTCTTGTCATGATTCGCTGAAGTAGAGATAAACAGCTCTCCAGCATCTACTGGATATAAGCATTAATGGTTCACTTACATACATTGTATAGTTTAATCTCCAAGGCCATCCTGAGAGGTCAGTGAGCACCCTATTGCATACTGAAGTTGAGGTTGGGAGAGGGTAAGTAATGCCCTCAAGGGGCATCATCCCATGAGAAATAGGGTCTGCCTATTTGTAAACCCCCAGACTCATCATACAAGTTCAGAATAGTCAACTTTGCTAATAATATTAATATAAAATCAGTTAACATTTATGGATTGCTTAATCTTTATAAAGCCTTCACTGTTGCATTTGTTGCATAAAAGCATTATGAGTTGATTTTATTATTTATAAAGGAAACTCAAGCTTAGTGAGGTAATTTGTTCAGAGTTGCCAGTTCTAGAAGTTGTGAAAATGTGATGTCTGACCTCAAAGCTGGACATTGTAGCTTTTACTTCCTTCTCCAAGTCAGTCTGGCTCTGCTGACTGGGAAATGGGAATGTTGGACCCCAAAAGCAGCATTCAGAACTTGTTGAAAAGTTTCTCCTACCCCTGAGTATTGCCTGTACTGGGAAGGGTTTACTGGAAGGGGTTTCTGTTAAATAGAATTAGTTCTGTTTGATTCGAAGAAGGCAGGGCAGAGCCAGGACCTCAGAGTCCATGTGAATCTCTCAACTTGTTGTCTTGCTGTGACATGGAAGAGCTGGATAAAATACTCTCCAAGATCCCCTTTACTCCTGATTTCTAGAAGACAGAAAATGGACATTTTTGTGTGGATAAGGGAAAGGTCTGAGTACAAAGAAAGATACTCCTGCCATTTAACATGGAATCAATTCTGCCCCTTGCCTGGAGGGACATTACCCACCAACTGTGTTCTCCAACTTCTAAACACATACTGTTTGTTCTTTTTAATTTAACTATCATGTAAAAAAAAAATCAGTCCTTCATGTAACTCCTAAATTTCAAGGAAATATAAATATTTATTTATTAATACTAATATTAATAAATATTCTTTATCTCTGGAGACTTGTTAGCTTCAGAATGTGAATTAGTGGGATGCCTGGGTGGCTCAGGGGTTGAGCGTCTGCCTTCGGCTCAGGGTGTGATCCTGGGATCCAGGATGGAGTCCTACATCGGGCTTCCTGCATGGAGCCTGCTTCTCCTTCTGCCTGTGTCTCTGACTCTCTCTCTCTCTCTCTCTGTGTCTCTCATGAATAAATAAATAAATAAAATCTTTTTTTTTAAAAGAATGTGGATTAGCTACCTTAAGAATATCAAACAATATTCACATGGCCTTGCCACTCTGTGGGTGGTTTTCTTTTTAATTCAGCAACAATTAAACCAGAGTTTTACCCCAGAATGTGCCGAGTCCCTGAAACACAAAATTTGCAAGGTGTATTGAAGTTATAGGTTCAAAAATCCTTCCTAAGAGTCAATCTATAAACATACTTTCAGCTAATTTTCAAAACTTATTTGTTGCGCGCTCTGCAGCAACACGATCAGGGTCCCGAGGGTAAGGGGATGAGGAAAATAAAAGAAAAGTAAAGACATGGGGACAAGAGGGACACAGTGGATGATGTCTAAGCAGTGTCAACTTTATTCAAGGTTCTTACGGTATTATATAGCACAAGCAGAACAAAAATAAAGGAATACCCACATGCATGACAGACCCTACTGACACAGGAGGGTCCTAGTTAATAGACAAACATGCTATTCTAGGTGCATACACTTTCAAAAGGACAATAGATATGATTAACAGACCAGTAAGAATAGCACAGACCCCTATTTAACTTTACCACCAGGCTAGAACACATTATATCAATTGTATTATGTGGGCGATCACGTAAAAGCGAGCTCCGGAAACCATTGCTCAAGCCCTTTCTCAAGTGTCAACCAACTATTTACCCTTTGGGCTCCCGAGCCTTATGAGTAAATGAGGGATGCAAGTCCGAGCTTGGTTTGGTTTAGTAACTCTAGCTAGTCCATGACCGTCCACATTTCCCCCTTTTTTGTTTTAAGATTGAGGAAATGTAATTGTGCATCCATGTTGAATCTGTGTTGTCTTGCCTTGGCCTGAACCACACACCATGCAAAAAATAGAATCATCACAATAGTAAATATAATTATAAACATCCAGAATGAATGTTTCAATAGATTGCCTGGATTAAATCCGTGCAGGCCATCCAAGATATGAGCCATTATTTCAGCTGGGTTTGTCATACCTCTCTGAGAATGACTGATACTGGAGATTTCCTTTTGCAATTCCAACAAATCAAGACTCATATTACTATGAAACCATATTCCTTGTAGATGTTTTTTAACTTGTCCCCATGTTACATTAGTGGCTTTCATAGGGGTGACACATATATGCTGAAACCCGCCATGGCAAACCAAGGACATCTGGGTTTTCAACTGGGATAGTTGATTCCCCAGAAATTTTACCTCTTCTTCAAGCCCATCAAGACAACTGAGAATTTTTTGATCTATACGCTCCTGAGTAGACAGCGCATAAGAGACGTTTTTTGCTAAGTTGTTAACGTATTGTGCTGTCTGTATGCCCTGGGATAAGGCCACAGAGGCTGCAGCTGCAGTAGCTATCAGAGCAACCAATGCAGCAATACCGGCTATCAACAGCCCAAGGAAGCGTTTCAATCTTTTTAATTGTAGCTGCAATTCCACAGCAAACTGATAACCATAATTAGCATACCAAGGGCCTTCAATCTCAACAGGTAATAGTAAATAAGGCGGTTGCATAGTCAAAAAGATAGTGATAGGACCTGTTTGAGGTGAGGGCAAGTGCACAGGCAAACAATTGGTTAATACACAATTTTTACATCCTAGTTCAAATAACATATCAGTTCCATTATTTTGCATAAAGGAAAAATTTGTCGTTCCATATCCTACCACCAATAGGAACGGCTTAGGGACACAGGCCTGTATAGTAAGATTGAAGTCCTTTGTGTTCGTGTAGCCGCTCTTAGCCATCTGCCTCTTGGCTGGTCCCATAGCGGTGACCAATTTCCAGAGTTCTGCGTGGTACATTTCTCCGACGGTGGAAAAAACTCCTCCGGGTATAGTCACATTATGCATTGGTCGACCAGGTGGATATGCAATATAGCGCAGAGGCTCCTTTCTTGTCATTCTCGACCAGTCTGTGATAGAAAATTCAGGGATGCCGTGAGGAGAGATGACCAAAGGTGTCTTCTGAAGGCACTCTGTCCAAATAGGACCTGAAATAGCATAGGTTAAGTTTTGAGGACAATTGGGGTACCCGGGAGGGCGCCTACCTTGTTGAGGGTCACTGGGAGGGGTGTCACCAGTGACCTCATAGACAATCCACCTTTCTAACATTATGTTAAGTCGGGATGGAGGGTTTTCATTCTTTTCCATTTCTGAGAGATATGTTACTATGTGAGGTACTGGCTGAACTACCAAGCAACCATTAACTGGTTTTTGGTCACATAGTGGTAATTGGAAGCACATGGGTACCTGAGCTGCCAGGCCCGTCCAATTGATAGAATGGTTTGCAACCTCCATGTCATCAGAACTACTCCCTCCAAAATATTCTGTCATATTGGTGTGTATTTGGGGAGTAGGATCATCCCAAGTAACCGGCCTTATAGTAGGTGGGTCGGGTAGATAGGCCCAATATACAGCCGCTTCACCAACGGGAGGGGTGGTAATAGCTAATACAGTAAGAAGGATAGTAAGTAAGGACTCATTAGGCTGTGTCTGTTCAGCCAGACTTATCGCTTGATTGATCAGTTCCCTTATCCGGGCCCAACAGTAGGATGGGAGATGTCTCCTTCTTCTTTTTTGTTGGCGAGTTATGGTTAGGTTGGCTAGTCTCCGGCGTAGGGGTGAGGAGTCGACACCATCACTCCGGGAGCCAGCGCGGGGTGTCCTCATCCTGGGGGAAAATACAGACAAACCCACGCCCCTTGCGAAGGACAGGGTCAGGGCCCTTCCAAATGCCAGTCAGTGGATCTTTCCACCTAGCGTAAGGGAGAGGAGAAAAATCTAGATGCCAAAACCGTTCAGCTGTCGTCCGTCCTATATCATCAACATTCAAAAAATTTAAAACAAAGAGTTAGAGTTAAATGCATATGGGGAGAATATTTCACTGTGCCCTGTAGTACCTCCCCCTCTTTTAATTTTTTAAGGTAGGATTTGAGAGTACTGTTAGCTCTTTCAACTATGGCTTGACCTTGTGAGTTGTAGGGAATTCCTGTAGAGTGCTTAATTTGAAAGGTAGCACAAAGGTTCTGGAAGGCTTTGGAACTATAAGCTGAGCCATTATCAATTTTTATGGCCTTAGGGGTTCCCTTTCGGGAGAAGGCTGAAAATAAATGATTTTGAACATCAGTAAAGGCTTCTCCAGAATGTGCAGTAGCGTGGATATACCGAGAGAAAGTATCGATAGAGACATGTATATATTGTAAGCGGCCGAAAGCAGGAAAGAGGGTAATATCCATTTGCCAAAGATGATTAGGCACCAATCCTCTGGGATTAACTGAATAAGAACAGGATGGTGGATTGGACAGGCCGGACAGTTTTTTACTATTTGGCAGGCCTCTTCTCTAGTGATGCGAAATTGTCAACGAAGAGCTGAGGCATTTTGATGAAAACTAGCATGACTCTGCGTGGCCAATTGTTTGTTGTTTATGTTTGTTATATAAGTGTGAGTAATGGTGTCAGCAATGTGGTTGCCTTCAGAGAGGGCACCAGGCAGATTAGTAAGGGCCCATATATGGGATATAAAAATAGGAGCTCGCTTGGCCCTTAATAATTGTTGAATACTAGAGAATAAGTGATATAACTCCTCATCATTTGTGAGTATATAAGCGCGTGGCAAGGCTGGAACAGCTCGAGCCACGTAGTGGCTGTCAGTGAACAGATTGCAGGGTTCAGGAAACATTCGCAAAGCCAGTTGGACAGCCTTTAGTTCAGCTCTCTGTACTGACTTAGTGGGATAATGACTTTGATAAGTTGTTTTAGCCTTAGAGGATTTCTCGTAAATTTTTTTTTGAACAAAAATATATTCCCATTCCTTACATTTTTCTTACATATCTCCTTTTCTACATACAGAGTTGCTTTCCTTATCAGTCATCAGTCTTATTTTAGCAGAGTTTTTTCATTTTTAGGAACCTTAGTGTCCAGTGAAAACTAAGGAGTAACCGATTTTTGAACACCAGAACTCTTTAGACGGCAAATTTATGAAACAGTTAACTACAAAGCATGTTCACCAATAGATTCAAATCAACGTTTTAGCACTTTTTCCTGTTCGGAAAAGACCTGGATGTCCGATGAATTTAATTCCATTTATTATCAACGTGTGACTAAGGTTTCAGGTTACCAAGGACTTTGAAAGGTATCTTAACAATTACTTATGAAAACTTGGAAACAGACAGCCATCAGTTTAGTAAATTTTTTTTTTTTTACTAACATTGCAAAAAGATAACAGAGTTTATGTGACCTTTAGTAAACTTCAGTAGAATAAAAGTTTCAGGTTTAGTAGTGATAATTTTCAAGACCTGTTTACTATGTTCCATCTGGATTCACTTAAAGTTAATCAATTTGCTCCCCTTCGTCAATTTTTATCTGAGACACTGGTGGGGGAATCTGGAGGGGGCAGTGTTAAGTAATTGGTGGTCTTTTTGCTATCCGTTTTCTAAACTCAGGACAAGCACCTGAATTGGGTGCCCCTCCTTATTTAGGACTTTTGCTCCTTCGGGGTGGAAGCGAATTTGTGCCCCCATCTTGGTGAGCAAATCCCGACCTCCTGGTGGTGATGGTGACTCAATCATCGAATTATTTTTCTCTTTTTGTTCCTCTGAAGAGGTCTGAACATCATTTTCAGGGAGGGATTCATGAGAGGCTATAGAGATTAATGTGAAAGTATGTTGTGGATCTAAAGCCTCCCTTATTTCCTCCCAAATTTGCATGGTGCCTGGAGGACAGGCCATAGGACCACGTTTTTTAAGTTGATTTTTAATTTCCTGTCCTACCCTTTGCCAGGTGTCCAAACTGACAGTCCCTTCTTTTGGAAACCAGGGACACAAGTCTGATACAGTACAAAAGAATTGCTGCAAGGCCTTTTTAGAGACCTTGGACCCTTCTAGCTTCATAAGGGCCTACAAAGCGGTCATAAAAAAGACCTGTTCCATAGACTGCCACTGCCCCATATTTTTTTACTCCTGTTGTGGCCCTAAGTAACCGGGCTCCCCTTACCTAATTGTCAGCGACTACTCACCTATATGTGCACCTTCTCTTGCATGTGCTCAGGTCCCTGTTCGGGCGCCACTTGTTGCACGCTCTGCAGCAACACGATCAGGGGCCCGAGAGTAAGGGTGAGGAAAATAAAAGTAAAGAGTTGGGGACAGGAGGGACACAGTGGATGATGTCCAAGCAGTGACAACTTTATTCAAGGTTCTTACGGTATTATATAGCACAAGCAGAACAAAAATAAAGGAATACCCACATGCATGACAGACCCTACTGACACAGGAGGGTCCTAGTTAATAGACAAACATGCTATTCTAGGTGCATACACTTTCAAAAGGACAATAGATATGATTAACAGACCAGTAAGAATAGCACAGACCCCTATTTAACTTTACCACCAGGCTAGAACACATTATATCAATTGTATTATGTGGGCGATCACGTAAAAGCGAGCTCCTGGAAACCATTGCTCAAGCCCTTTCTCAAGCGTCAACCAACTATTTACCCTTTGGGCTCCCGAGCCTTATGAGTAAATGAGGGACGCAAGTCCGAGCTTGGTTTGGTTTAGTAACTCTAGCTAGTCCACAGCCGTCCACACTTATTAAGTATTGTATATGCTCACAAGGGAATATTTACAAATACAAAAATCTAACCTGGTTCATAAACTCCCCATGATAGTTTGCTGCCTCTAACCCAGCACGGACAGTGTATTTGCATTCACCCTCTGAATGGCCCTGCCTGAAGGTTGGAGGGCACACCTCATACATCTTGTTTTTCTACAGCTATGGTTCAGTGCTGTCCCCACTTGTTGAATTGCGTGGATTTTTAGGAAAAAGGAGTTCGTAAGTTTGTTTAGTCTATCTGTTGCTGGAAAGCTTTAATAGAATGTAATTCTCCTAGCACAGCTAAGACATATTTCCATGTAATGTGCTCCTCATAGGTGGGTGGATATTAGGAGAGCTCACTAAATCTTCACTCACAGACAGCAGGAGGAAAGACCAAGATTACTGGGAGCCTCTGCAAGCAAAGACTAGTTTGGTTTTGGAGACTACTCCCTCTTGCTTTTTTGGTATTACAGCAGATGCCCAAATCACACCAGCAATATGCTATAGGAACCAGCCGTACAAGAACATGTATATGCTTCCCTGACCCCATTCCATTGGTAAATGAAGTCTTTTTACACCATCTTCCACCTTTAAAGCAGGATTCATCCTGCATTTAGTCTCTGGGAGCTTGTGGTTTTCCATCTGGCAGGATATATGGTCATTACTAGGTCCCACCGACTCTGCCATCTTTCCCACTAATCCCCTATCATATGAACTAGAAGTTTCTGCCTTTAGATTGTATTTTATACAGAGCATGTTTTAAAATGCATCATCACAAGGTAACGATAGGACCATCTATTCCTCCCTGAATGAAGTCGGGGTGGACAATGTAGAGAGCCAGGTAGGATGAGTCACGGGACAGGAGGGTTCATTGTGACTCAGGACATGGGACAGGCAAGCTCAGAAGCAGGGTGTATATCATCCATGTCTGCACTCCCAGGGCTTGGACTAGAGCTGGGACTTCACTGTGCCAAAGGAAATGGGATCCAGAGGGTGCGGTGTGCAGAGGCAGCACTCATTGCTGGGTATCAAGCAAAGAGACAGTAAAGAAAGACTGGAGAACTCTAACCAAGCTCTCCAATGAGAAGTAGAGCATCTCTGTGCCAGTTTTTCACTTTGTCTCGTCCTGGCCTTCCAAATTTATGCTGTACTTGCTGGAATGCATGACACCATTCTGGAACAGTTAACCTTTGCCCTAGTTCCTATTATATGAGGCTTAGTAATGACTTTCAACCCATTGTGAAAACATAGGCCAGCCATAGGTTAAAAGTTTTGTTTTGTTGAGTAGTCATACAGCTGGGCCATTGGAGTGTAGGATTAGAACTGGGTCTAATCTCCAGCACTTTTTGATCCTGGGTACCTCACTTAATATCAGTACCCTCATCTGTGAAATGGGACAACAGTAAGGATTCCTTGTCAGGATTGTCAAGGAGATCAAGTGAAGTAATATTTAAGACAATATGCAAAGCAGAGAGCTCCGTACAAGTGTCTGTCATTATCTTTATTGTTGTTCCTTCATTTGGCACCTCTTTCTTTTTTTTTTAATTTTTAAAAAAAATTTATTTATGATAGTCACACAGAGAGAGAGAGAGAGTGAGAGAGGCAGAGACACAGGCAGAGGGAGAAGCAGGCTCCATGCACCAGGAGCCCGACATGGGATTCGATCCCAGGTCTCCAGGATCACGTCCTGGGCCAAAGGCAGGTGTCAAACCGCTGCACCACCCAGGGATCCCTTGGCACCTCTTTCATAGCAATTACGGTACTGAATTCTGGGTGGCCTTCATTACCTTAGGTTCACCAGATGTATGTGTTTCCCCCCCTAGATTTATTGTGTTTAAACAATTGATGGATCTACCTAATACCCTTATTTGAAGATGATGTAGTCACAGTCTATGTGGTTTTTGTGAGCCAGCGAAGAATAGTTTAATGGTTCAATTAGCTCCTTGAGGAGATACATGGTGCTTGAGATATGCCAAATAAGCAGCATGCAACCTCTGTGGGGAGAAAAGAAGTCAGCCGACTTCTTGTGAAGACACAGCTTCCTGCAGAGCCAGATGTAGTTCGCATTTTCCTCTTGCTTTTTCCCAATAGCAGTGCTCAGGGGGGATAAACTTTACTTAACCTAATTAATTTTAATCACAGCTTTCAAATCTCATACTGTGAAAAGAATTACAAATTGGAATACATTAATAGAAGCCATAGTTTATGCTGTAAGCTAATCATGAAATGTGCATTTACATTTTCTGCATGAGTTTGCAATTACCATTAAAATAAAATTCCGTTATGTCCTTTTAAATTACCAAAATGTGAAGAGCAGGTTGAGCCAGGCCCACTTTTGTGCTAAATTACTAGCAGAATGTCTAAATTTCCAAGAATTAGACAGCTTCCTTCATTGGAGTTGCAGCAAGAAATGATTTCCAGACATCAGCTTCAAGCTATTCCTGTTTTTTTTTTAAATTTCTGTTTTTAAATAATAATCTTTTAGACTAATTGTGCAAATGTCTCACCTGCTTCAACAAATGGTCCTCTGAGTTGAGTACAGAGGAGAAACTACATATCTATACCTAGATATAGAAACATATGTGTCTGTATGCACACATACATGTATCTATTAATACCTATAGGTGTATTTAGATCTATACGTGTAATTTTGCTTTTAGGTTCCACGTAGACTTTTATTGTATGGACATATGTATGCAAGTAAATGCTTTCTGGTTCCGCAAAGGATCTGAGGCAGTTTAGAGGAAACTCAGAGGGTATAGTAATAAGATTTTAATAAAGAATAAGTTCCCAAATTAAAATAGAATGGCAAGACATCTGTGGACTAATGTCATTGCTTCTGTGTGTGGAGGGCTCAGCAGGTTTTTTTAGCTCCTTTCACAGATTTCCTCCCACTTGGTCCAAAGGTAGAAAGTATGAGGGGGAGGGGGCTGGTTCCATTTTACACGTGAGGAGACTGAACACGGAAATGAGGAGCAGAGAGGGTCTTCCAACTCCAGTCTGAGGCTGTTTGTATAGGAAGGCTCCTGGCATCTAGAAACACAACTTTTGAACTGCGAGATGGAGGAGGAACAAGCGGGCGTAAGCAGCAACCAAGTATCAACGGCATCCTGATTTCTGCATGTTAGTGATGCACGACGTGGTGAGGCACATGCTCCTCCAGAGTACTTTATGAAGGTTCCGGTGGTTTGTTTGGCCACTTTGCTGGACTCATTTAGGCTTTGGTTTCCTGAGAATATTTTATATTGAATTATGCCTGGGAATGTTCCAAGAATGTTGCTGGCTGGTTCTCTAGCAAGGCATGGGCATAGCACCCCATGACAACAACAATAATAGTAATAGCAGCTCCCAATCACTGATTGCTTACTATGTTCAAGGCACTTTGTCATATTATATAGTCTTCCCATTTAGTGCTCTGTCTCCTTTTTTTCTCAGGGAGATATTCCATTTCTGCCAAAGTTTCTGTTGGAGATGGCTTTAAGATGCCCACCAACCAGTTTGTCTACCTGGGCACATGCTCAGACCATGAGAGTTCTTACCCTTGGCTGGTCTACATGGAGGCAGGTGAACTTCAGGACCAAGAGGGCCAGGACTCTTTTTCCAAGAGTAGTCCAGTTCCAGATACCAGGTGTCCTTCAGATGACAGCTTCTCCTGACCCACTTCCTCGTGGCCTAGTGCTTCCTTTATTCGTGGCTGACATTACTTGCTTTGGATTCAAGTATCAAGAGTCCCTACCCTAGGATACCTCAGGCCCAGGCCCAGAGCCTGGCTATCATTCCTCATTATAAAGGACAGTGGACAGTGTGTGGTACTGGAAAGCCTTGGGCTTTCAGATCATGCAGACTTGGATGTGACTGTGGCTCTACTGTGTGTCTGCTGCGACGCTGGGTGATTTACTGAATTGTTCTGCACTTCAAGCTCCTCATTTGTTAGCAGGGATTTATAGTCTGTTTTGCAAAGACTTTGGATGAAGATGAAATGTGACTTCTGTGTAAAGCATAAATTCAGTCCCTGGCACACAGTTAGTGCTAAGCACCCCGACTCTGAGGCTCCACCTGGGCCCTTGCCTGAGCTCTTGGTTCCTTTTTTGTGCCCGTTAGTATCTCACTTAATCCCTGTCACACGAGGTATCTGGGCCCATTTCTAAGCACGTGTCAGCCCCAAACCACCATTTCTACCTCTTTCTTCCCCAAGACCCCCCTTCACTTCTAGGAGTGTGGAGCCAAACCTGAGGGCCTGGACTCCGGCTGGAGGGGACCCTGTGTCCCAGGTGTGTGGAGGATCCAAACACGGTTCTCTGGCAGACTCTGTACCATTGACTAGTGATTCAAGGGTAGTGAATCCCCTATGGTCTGTCTGGGTTGGCAAGTGATCAAGACTGTGACAAGTGCATTGAATCTTGATACTCAAAAGTGCTCTGTGGATGGCAGCATTGGCATCACCTGGGAGCTTGTTACAAATGCAGAATCCTAGGCCATGAACCAGAATCTGCATCTGAACAAGATCTCCAGTGATTCATAGGGACATCAAGCCTTGAGAAGTCCTGGATGGGCCACCAGAAGACAAAGGCCCCACACATCATTTCTGCAGGAGGCCTTAGGTTCTTCATTCCGAGGGTGAGCACTGGTTTCCACAGAGCCTCCAATAAGTGTGTTCAAAACATCCATTAAAGTCAAATTGGTCTGTGTAGGAGTCAGTTTTGTCTTCTTTCTAGGTTATCTAAAGCAAACCTTTGAATCCCTCCATGATAGGAAAGGCTGAAGTAGGTATGGTCTGGGGACCTAACAGAAAGGCAATGAGGACAAGCATGTTGATCTGAAGCAAGCTAGCAGCACCCTGGATTTTTTGTGGGTCTTGGAAACTCGATCACACACAAAGAGGCAGGCACACATACATGGATGCATACATGAACATACATCACACACATGCATACACACACACCGGGTGCCATGCCATTTCCTACTCCTGGACCTGAGCTTGTGCAGTTCTTTCTGCCTGGGATGGCTTCATGCATTGATTTTTCTGGATTTTAGTCTTCCTTTAAGTTTCATTTAAAGTGGCAGCTCAGGGGTGCCTGGCTGACTCAGTTGGTGGAGGAGCACTTAACCCTTGGTCCTGGGGTTGTGAGTTTGAGCCCCACATTAGGTATAGAGATTACTTAAAAATAAAATCTTTAAAAATAAAAAAGTGCCAGTTCAGCTAGTGCCGCCATTTTGCTCTCAAAAGGCCCTTTATACAATAGCTATGTGATGACATCTCTATTGTCAACTGTTTATGGTTTGATCATGTCCTGGAAACACTGAACCCAGCGAGCACAGTATCTCCAACACCTAACACAACGTCATGTACATTGCAGATGCCCTGAAAATGCTTATTGCATAAGAGAAGTGGTAAAAGGATTGTTCTAGCAGCTTAGCATTTTGTCCTTTGAAGTTTAATCAGAATGAAATAAAATTACTGCAGACTCAAAGCGTTTGGGGAAAATTCTGTAAAACCTTGCAACCCAAGTGGAAAAAGCAGATCAAAGGGAAATTAGATGGCAATTTGTTTTTTAAAAAATTCTGCAGCGGCGTTTTAATTAGAGAATATTCTTCTCATTGAAATTAAGAACTCCCAAGGAAATACTTGGTATGTTCGAGCATCCCTCCTCATACTTTTACACCTGCTACTGCAGGACCTGCTGAGCTGCCTTTGTGAGGGAGAGCTCCGAGGAGGACAGGACGCAGCACAATAACATGCTCAGCACTGACACAGCATTCTGCACTTAACACAATTAAGCCTTTCACCACTCCATGCACTGTGGGGAGAATGTGGAAGAACTGACAGGATTTGATGGCTGAGATAAGAGACTCTGAGCATAAGTGACCCGCTTGATGCATACAACTGGACTGTCACAGGCAGGATTCAGCGTTCTGGATCCTCCTCTCATGTCAGTCTTTCCCCCTAGTTCAGCATGTCATACCTTTTGACAAACATATGTCAAAACACAAGGTTCTTTGTAAGGAGGCAGTCGGGGCTAGATCAGTGTTTCCTAGACTTTGGGACATCACAGATCAGTAAAATTGTTGAATCTAAGGTTAAGGACGACTAAGTTTAGAATTGCCAGATTTGTTTTGCTCATTAGAAACGCTAAGAAAAAAAAAAAGAAAGAAAGAAAGAAACGCTAAGAAAATCTATGATCAGGGCAGCCCGGGTGGCTCAAGCAGTTTAGCGCCGCCTTCGGCCCAGGGCCTGATCCTGGAGACCTGGGATCAAGTCCCACGTCAGGCTCCTTGCATGGTGCCTGCTTCTCCCTCTGCCTGTGTCTCTGCTTCTCTCTCCTCTCTGTGTATTCTCAGAAATAAATAAAATCTTTAAAAAAAAAAAAAAAGAAAATCTATGGTCAGAATTATGTCATAAAAGAAAATAAATGTTGACATTTAAAAAATGATCCCAGAAGAAAGTCTAGCTTTTAAAAAATTAAATACATTTAACTTTATGAAACACTCATCACCTTTTCATTATTTTTTTTTTTTTCTCATTTCACAGCAGGCCAGTGACAACAAGTGATAGTTTGGAGCAGTGTTTGGGAGATATGGGTTTGCCAATCTTTAATATACTAGCTCCATGTATTTGTCGAAATCCCAAAGCCAAGTTTTTGTAGTAGGAAAGTGAGTGAAAGCTTGCATGCTGGCATTCTACACCTGGCCAGTCACTGGCTTGATCCTTTTATAACTGTGGCCAGAAGCACAGCTCACTCATGCCATTACTTTTCCAGGGTCAGTGTGTTATGTCTCTGCTTTATGTTCATTAAAAAAGATGGAGGACTTGAAACTCTGGTGTGATTTGTCTAGGGAGTTCGAGGTAGGATTAGGCTAAGCTAAAGTTTTGAGCTGAGCACAAGAAAAATAAAGAAGATAACTTATTTTGGGGATGTGAACTTGGGGGCTTATATGCTAAGGGAAAATAAAAAAGAACACAAAACTCTGTGTACATTATAAGAAAACTATGGAGTAAAAAAGATGAAAAAATAGTAACAGTGATTGGTTGAAGGAGGGGGATTGTGGATAGATTTTTCTGTCATGTTTTCCAAGTTCTATATTTATATTATTTTTAGAATTTAAAGTAATTTTGTAATTATAAATAAGTGAGAAAAATTGAAGAATTACATCTTTAGGGACTTTTAGAGATGCCACGGAAATGCTGTAAAAGCAAGTTGCAAACTAATGAATGTGTTGTGGCAGACTGTATTTTTCAAAGATGGCCACAACAACACTGTCCCTCCACAGACTCCTCTTTCAAAGGACCTAACATTTCTCCCACTGAGCAGTTCCCCTTGAACCTGGCCAGATTTTTGTAATGTCCTCAACCAACTGAGGACAGTATAGTAGGGGATGTAATGTGACGTTTGAAGCTAGATTATAAAAATATCATATAGGGGATCCCTGAGTGGCTCAGTGGTTTAGCGCCTGCCTTCAGCCCAGGGTGTGATTCTGGGGTCCTGGGACTGAGTACTCCATCGGGCTCCCTGCATGGAGTCTGCTTCTCCCTCTGCCTGTGTCTCTGCCTCTCTCTGTGTGTGTCTCTCATGAATAAAGAAATAAAATCTTAAAAAAAAATTAAAATATTATATACTTACTCTGTTTTCTTGGGATAGATACCATCCCTTGAATTCAGTAGCCATGTTATGATGAAGTTCAAGGAAGCAACCCACATAGAGAGTCCCCATGTAGATGCTTTGGATAACAATCCAAATGAGGACCCAATATCAACTGCCAGATATGTAAGTGAAGAAGCCTCCAGATGATCCAATCTTCAGGCTTTGACTCTTTCCAGAGGCCTCAGATACCATGGAGAAGAGATGGCTGTCCCTTCTGTGCATGGGTTAAATTCCTGATATTCATTGCATCCCTAAATCTAAGCACAATTAAATGACCACTTTATATTATTAAGGTTTGGGGTTTGTTACATAAAGAATACGTGTGTAGTATAATTCTTTTTTAGGAAAAGTAAGCAATCAAGAGCAAAAATGAAATTTCTGTATTCCCATATCTCTCCGTATAAAACATCTATACAGTTGACCTTTTGAACAATGTAGGGAGTTAGGGATGCGACCTCACCCGCTACACAGTTGAAAATCCATATATAATTTTTGCCTCCCTCAAAACTTAACTACTTAGATATTAATAGCCTACTGATGATCAGAAGTCTTACCGATAACACAGTTGATTAACACATACTTTTTATGTTTTATATATATATAATATACTGTATTCTTATAAAAAATTCTTATAAAAAATTAAGCTAGAGAAAGGAAGTGTTAAGAAAAATCATAAAAAAGAGAAAATACATTTACAGGACTGTATTGATTGAACCATTTTAACCATTTTTAAATGTATAGTTCTATGGCATTAAATATATTCACATTTCGTTACAATCATTACCACCATCCATCTCCAAAACTTTTTCCATCTTCCCAAACTGGAACTGTACTCAGTTAACACTAACTTCCACTCCCACCTCCCCTCAGCCCCTAACAGCCACCTTTCTACATTCTGTCTCTATTAATTTAACTATTCTGGGCACCACCCATAAGTGGAACCATATAATACAGGTCCTCTTATGACTGACTCACATCACTTAGAATAATTTCTTATAGGTTCAACCATACTGTAGCATGTGTCAGCATTTCCTTCCTTTTTTTTTTAAAGATTTATTTATTTATTTATTTATTTATTTATTTATTTATTTATTTATTTATTATGATAGACATAGAGAGAGAGAGAGAGAAGCAGAGACACAGGAGGGCGGAGCAGGCTCCATGCCGGGAGCCCGATGCGGGACTCAATCCCGGGACTCCAGGATCGCGCCCTGGGCCAAAGGCAGGCACCAAACCGCTGAACCCAGGGATCCCCAGCATTTCCTTCCTTTTAAGGGGTATGTTTTGTTTATCTATTCATCTGTCAGTGGACACTTGGGTTGCTTCTACCTATTGTAAATAATGCCATTGTAGTGTAACATGGACTTGTTGAATCACTATGATGTACACCTGAAACTAAGGTAACACTGTGTCAGGTACATTTCAATTAAAAAAAAAGATAATAATGTGATTGTAAATAATGTTCCTAAGAACATAAGTGTGCAAATATCTATTCAAATTCCTGTTTTCAATTCTTTGGGGTACATACACAGAAGTGGAATCTGGGGATCATATGGTAATTGTTGCTAATTTTTCTTGTTAATTTTCTGAGGAAGTATCATACTCTTTTTCATAGTGACTGTACCATTTTACATTCCCACCAACAGTGCATAAGTGTTCCAATATCTCCACATCAATACTTATTTTGTAATTTTTTATATATAACAGCTATCCTAACAGGTATAAAGTGGTATATCTCATTATGATTACTCATTTTCATTTTCCTAATTATTAATATTGTTGGAGCACCTTTTCATGTGCTTGTCATTTGTATATTTTCTTTGGAGAAATAAATATTTAAGTTCTTTGTCCATTTTAATGGGTTATTTGGGCCTTTTGTTTGTATATAATCTTTTAAATGTATTTATACATGAACAAGGCAGAGGCAGAGAAAAATGGCCAAATAAGAGTGTTACCTTAGAGTCTGTGTGGGGAATAAGGGAACCAGGAAAAGGGAAGCCTCTTTGCCTTTTGTGTCATGTATTGCCAGTTTCCACTTGTCACCAACATGTGTCACTAATTGAAGAAAGAAAAAAATGTAAAGAAACTATCAATAAAATGTCATTTTGCTTATGTATCTTAAAATATCTAACCCAAGCATTTTTTGAGAATTTCTTTTAATAGTACAGCCAAGAAAATGAAATAGTCTTGAGCTGACTGACCCTCCAAGCAAATTTCATAGGTAAGATTTCAATAATGAGAAGAAAACTTCATTGTTCTCGTTGAAGATCCTTGGCCTGCCTTTCCCTCCTCTCTCCCCTCCTCCCTTCTGGAAAGAGCTCAGACTAAGAGAGGAGCTTGTCTCTCTTTAAAGAGAGTATTTGTTTCCATGGTAACTTGCCTTCTTCATCTTCAGAGTTGTAAAGTGGGAAATTCTATTACAGGCTTATCCAGGCAGTTGCTTTTGAAATGGTGTCTGATATTAGCTGTTTGTTTCATTCACCTTTGCTGCTCAGGAGTCTTTTGAATTTGGTGATTCTGTTTTGATCAAATGGAGGAAGTAAAATAAAACAATATGAAGCTGATTATAATCAGTCTGATTGGGCCTGCTGTGCACTTTTGCCAGGAACTGTTGTGGGCTGTTGGAGCCCCCCAGGTGATGGAGTGATGTGTGAGGTCCAGTCCCACCTCTGCACTGATCCAAGGCAGTGGAGCCCAGCACACAGAGCTGCTTGGAGATGCCATGTGAGGTCAGCTGAAGAGGAAACAGAAACTACTTCTGCTGTCAAAAATGACTTATTGTTAATAGATTTCATGCCTTATCTATGAGATTCTGATGTGGGCAGGTGGAGTTATTATATCCCTGCTGTGAAAGCAACTGTAGTTCAAATAGGTGCAAATAAAGCAAGCAACCAAATTACCGGAGGCTGGTGATTTTCATTTTCCCACTAGCATCTATGCTTGTAAAAGCTTCATTTATTGACTCTTGGAATAAAAGGTTTTGAAAGTTTTTATTGATTGGTATGCATGAAATCTATATGGTTTTTAATCCTTCTGAACCCTCAAACAAATGACATTTAAATCAATTTATATATATAGAAAATCTCTCAAAAGTACCTTTTCTACTCAAGAAATTTGGCTACTTTATTTCATATGAAAGCAACTTCATGTGCTCATAGTGGAAAAATAAAATTCTATTGGTTTTCTTTTTTTAAAAAAAGCTAATTGCTAATCAACAGTTTACCTTCAAATTCTAAACAGATTTCTTAGGCAAAATATTAGTATTTAAAAATATTTAGATTGGGTTGATGAAAAAGTTCTGGAGCTGGATGGTGGTAAGTTTGTTTAACAATGTGAATGTACTTAATGGTACTGACTGTAGGCTTAAAAGTGGTAAAACGGTTAAAATGGTAGACTTCACGTTATATGTATTTTACCACAATGAAAATAGTACTTAGAATTTTCCAATTGGAAAATACAAAAGTTTCTGCAATTGCTAAAGAAAAGCATATTAAGCAAAACACAATTATCAAAGAATCTTAGGCTCCTAGCTTTTTTCCCCAACTTTTTTGAGTATAATTGAAAGATAAAAAAAATTGTTTATATTTAAGGAATAAAACTTGAGGTTTTGATACATGTGTATATTGTGAAATGATTAGCACAATCAAGCTAATTAAGATATCTACCACCACATAGTTGTCATCTCCTTTTATTGGTGTGGTGAGAACTCTTAAGATCTACCCTCTTAGTAAATTTTAAGTACCTGAGAGATGTACCCTTTAACCCAACTCTCCTCATTTCCTCCATTTCTCCTAAGGTGCTGGCAACCACAGTCCTACTTTCTGCTTCTATGAGTTTGACTATTTTAGATTCCACATACAAGTGAGATCATGAAGTATTTGTCAGTGTCTTGCTTATTCTACTTAGCATAATGTTCTTCAGGTTCATCTATGTTGTTGCAAGTGGTAATTTCCTTCTTTTTCAAGGCTGAATAATATTCCATTTTACATATACACTCCCCCACTCCCCTATTTTCTTTATCCATTCATTTGTCCACAGACATTTAGGTTGTCTCCATGCTTTGGTTACTGTGAATAATGATGTGATGCAATGAACATGCGAGTACAGATATCTTTTTGAGTATCGGGCTCCTAGCTTTCTATGAAGCTTTCCTTCATCCTTAGACTCTCAAGAAAATTCCAAATTTCACTTTCATCAGCTTCAGTTTTGAAGCATTTAAAATGCTTCCCTTTCCCCATGAAAGATGATACAAGTACTGTGTTCAATAACCGTTACCTTTAGAGATGTACTTGTATTACTTCGTTCCCAATTTGTGCCTTGGAGGAGTTTGCTGTCTCACAAGGATAAGCAAAGAACACAAATTATCCCGGAATTGCAAGGGATCTCTGTGGCCGACTCCTTTGTTGTCCTACCAAAGTAGGTTCCCCTCTCTAGTATCTCCGACAGGTGGACATTCAGTGTTTGCCTGATTAATTCCAGTGATGAGTAGTTCTCCACCTCCCAGGTTGCCCACACCACCTTTGTTCAGTCTCATACTACACATTCAGTCAATAGTGTGTCTTGGCTCTGTGTCCAGCACTGGAGATGCCAAAGGAACAAAATGGATGTGGTCCTGCTCTCCTAATGTCTATGTTAGGATGTTGTTCTTTTAGGCCAAAATCTTCTTTCTTTACCTTACGCTCATTTGTTCTAATTATGCCTGCAGTCATAAAGAGTGCATGATGCCATTAGTGCATGCCTGCCACGGGCAGCCTGGTGCCAAGAACCTTAATGGCTTCATTTCTTTTCCTCTTCACAGGAATCCTATGAGGCAGAGACCATCACTGTCTCCATTTAACCATTGAAACTAAGACTTTAAGTATCTTGCCTAAGATCATATAGTTACTATTTGCTTCTCCATTCATATTCATCCATTCATTTATCAAACGCTGGTGGAGAATCTACTGTGTAACTAATTGGCAATGGAGAAAAACGTGGTGATGGCTGTCCTAAAGAACTCACCAACAAATGAGTTTGTTGGTGACAGACAAGTATAATGCAGTGTGCTGGGCTGTGCTCTGGCAGTGATGACAACTTGGAGGAAGGTCTCTCATCTGGTCTGTGGGTCCAGTCAGGCTCCTGATTATGCAGCCAGCTCCAGCTGCTTTCTGTCACACATCTGATCCCTCTCATCCATCCATTACCTGCATCCTGAGTGGTCTTGTCACATTCATGCATTTCCTTGTTCAGCCAACAAATATCTTTTGAGTGCGTACTTTGCAAGCCTTTGGGGACACAACAGTACATAAATCAGATGTGGTCAGGACATTTACAGAGTTTGTAAGGTAGGTAAGAAAAAGACACAGAGAGATAAACAGCGTCTTAAAAAAAAAAAAAGCACACAGCCACTGTGGAAAACAGTTTGACAGTTTCTCAAAAAGTTAAGCATAGGAGCACCAGAGTGGCACAGTGTTTGAGTGTCTGCCTTTGGCTCAGGGCATGATCTCAGGGTTGTGGGATCGAGTCCCACATCAGGCTCCCTATGGGGAGCCTGCTTCTCCCTCTGCCTGTGTCTCTGCCTCTCTCTCTCTCTTTCTCTCTCTCTCTCTGCGTCACTCATGAATAAATAAAATTAAAAAAGAAAAGTTAAACACAAAATTACCACATGACCAGCAACTCCACTCATTAGATATATATCCAAAGGAATTGAAAACAGGTACTCAAATACCTGTACACAACTGTTCATAGCAGCATTAATCACAATAGCCAAAAGACAGAAACAACTGAAACATTCATCAGTGGAGGAATGGAGAAATGAAACTTGGTGGTATCTATGCAGTAGAAAGTTATTTAGTCATACAAAGGAGCTGAACGGAAGCAAGGCACAAAATGTTACATATCATACAATTCTTTTTATGTGAAAAATCTAGAATAGATAAATGGATAGTCAGAAAACGGATGGTTGCCTGCAGTCAGGAGGGAAGAATAGGGAGTAACTGATGGGTTCAGGATTTCCTTGTGGGATGATGAAGATTTTGAAACTAGAGGTGAAAAAAAAAAAAAAAAGAAACTAGAGGTGGTGGTTGTGCAACATTGTGAATGTAAATGCCACTGAACTGTGTACTTAAAAATTATTAATTTTCTGTTATGTGAATTTCATCTAAAAAAACCCCCAAAAGGCATAGCAAAGGAGCCTATTTTAAAATGAGATCAAGCAAGGATTCTCTGAGGAAGCACAGTTTAAGCTGAAACCTAAAGGTTAGCGAAAGTTAGCTAGGAGTAGGTTGTTGAGAACATGCCATTGACAAGAAGTGGCTGTGGATGAAGTTGAAGGAGAAGGCAGTGGCAGGATGAGGTAAGGATTTGTAAGCATGTAAAGTATCTCAGATTTTATCACAAATGCCATGGGAAATCTGAAGAGTTTCCAGCCAGGTACAGTCATAGTAGCCTACAGGTTATCACTTTTGTTTTGTTTTAAAGATTTATTTATTTATTTATGAGAGACACAGAGAGAGAGGCAGAGACATAGGCAGAGGGAGATGCTGGCTCCCTGCGGGGAGTCTGATATGGGACTTGCTCCTGGATCCTGGCATCATGCCCTGAGCTGAAGGCAGACGCTCAACCGCTGAGCCACCCAGGCGTCCCAACATTATCACTTTTGAATTCTGCAGGAATGGGTGGCAGAGGAAAGAGAGCAGAGCAGGGACGCAGGAAGAATGCAATGCACAACAGTGACTTGGACTAAAGTCCCTGAGACAGGCAATTTGGTTCATACCCTCCAGGGTCACACCTGTCATCATGACCTTGTCCCCTCCCAGTTCCCCTGGCTCACGTCAACTTCCTCAGCTCTTAGCCTCTGCTCCAGCCATAAGGAATGGCAGGCACTCAGTACTCAGGAGTTCAAGAGGTACCGCAGTCTCTTTCACTCCAGGCCACTGGACATTGTGCTCCTATCCTGAAACATTTCCACATAATATTTGCCTGGCCAACTTCTCTTCAACCTGTGACATGCAGCTAAGGCTGATGTGGCTCTGGCCCCAGGCTCCTATAGGGCTCCCCTTAGGAGCTCCCTCCAGCACTCTGGAGGGATTGGGTGGCCTTTGCTGTTTTACCCCCTTGGTTTTTTCCATTAACTCATAAATGCCTCCAGGCAGGAATTCCTTTGTCTTGCTGCCTTGCATTATACACCGAGGTAGATGAATTCCTTCAAGAGACGGAGTCAGAACTCAAGGTGCCTTTCTTTGAAATCTGCTTTGAGTTCTTGGTTAGCATCATTTCTTTTGGGATGCCTGGGTGGCGCAGTGGTTGAGTGCCTGCCTTTGGCTGAGGGCATGATCCTAGGGCCCAAGATCGAGTCCCACATTGGGCTCCTTGTGGGGAGCTTGCTTCTCCTTCTGCCTATGTCTCTGCCTCTCTCTCTCTCTCATGAATAAATAAATAAAATCTTAAAAAAAACCAAACCTGAGTAACTCAGTTGGTTGAGCGTCTGCCTTTCGCTCAGGTCATGATCCCGGGGGCCTGGGATTGAGCCCCATGTCTGGCTCCCTGCTCAGCAGAGTTTGCTTCTCCCTCTCCCTCCGCCTCTCCCCATGCTTGTGCTCTCTCTCTCAATAAATAAATAAAATCTTAAAAAAACCCAACCCACATCATTTCTTTTTTCACTGAAGATCTCCATTCCACCCTCCCACAGATACTGTCCCTTATTGAAATGCTTGGCTCTTTCCACCTTTCAGTGTCTCCATCCTTCGACAATATTAATCACATTTAGTTCTTCCGTCTTCTCATGGTGAACGACCCTCTCACTGTTCCTTTTGTTCATAATGCCAACAATACTTTTCAGTAGGTTATTTTCCTTCCTTTTTCATGACACTTCTAGCTCTTTAATCTGAAGACTAGCAATTCATAAATGATTAATAAATAAAGACCTATTGTTCTAATGGCCATTTAACCCTTGAGTTGCAAGTATTGGTCAAGTTTTTACTCTTGAAGACCCAATTTTAAAAATATATTCATTTCATTGTTATTCAGGACATTATCCATTTCCCGAAGACATTCATCTATTATCACCCAGATGGTGTTTAGGCTTCAGCATAGTGTTGGAGCCCAAGCAGCTTATACTGAATGCCACCTCTGCCATGCACTAGCAGGGTAACCTCAAGCAGATTATTCCTCATCCCCATGCTTTTGTGCTCTCCTTTGTAAACTGGAGATGATAATGGTACCCACCTTGGAGCTTTTGTGAACACTGGACAAGTTAATATTTATAATACTCTCAGAGCAGTGCTGGAGTTGGCAACAGCCACAAATACCTTCTGAGGAAGGGGAAACAGAGGGGAGTTGCTGTGTGTGCTAAAGCAGCTGGGACTCCTGTCCCCACAATTCCACCTGCACCTTTCTCCTTTATGTAGAGTGATGACAGGCTGCAGACAGCTGGCTTGGGAAGACTGCTGCCGCCTGCGTAGCAATACATCCAGCAATATACCCAACGGCAAAACACATCTTCCTGAAGCCACAACAGCCTAAGGACTTTGGTCTGGTTGTCATGGTACCCTCCTCCTATTTATCAAACTGATAAAAAAAAAATTCTTTTCAGTGCCTGGACTGAAAGATCATCCCCTACCAAAAGAAAAAAGAAATAACATTCCTGACAACATAGCTTTAACTTAATTTTCATATTAAAGACTTTACTGATAAGAAAAAGCTAAAATCTAAGACAGTGTAAGGAAAACTGAAATGGAAAATACTTCTTTGCTTAGCTAAAGAAAAATGACTTTTTTTCTTTGAGCAAAATCAACGTGACTGAGCCATTGCTACATTTTGACTCTATCAACTTTCTGAATAACCTTTAGTGAGCGTTTATCTGCTGTTTGCCTCAAAAAGTAGAAGTAGTTCATAACTTCAATACCATGGGTAACAGAATCAATGATTAAAATGCAAAGTAGCCACCATGCGGAGGATGTGTAGATGGCCTAGATGTCATCTACTTGGCACATGTGATACTCAGGGGCAGGACATGGAACCAGACACCCCCTTGGGGTTGGGCAAGGATTGGGAGAGGAAGGATCAGCAAACTCCAGTGAATGTCCGAAAGGTGTTTCAATCAGGTAGGTAGAGCTTGGTGCCCAGAGAGGAAGGTGATCAGTGAAGGTAACTGGCCATTCAGGTAAGTAGCTGACCTTTGAAAGTTCTAGCAGGGTATCATGGGCTACAAAATAGGACATCTGGGAACAGACCATATTTGGATGTCAGATAGCCAGGGAATTGCACAATCTGAGTTAGATCACCTGCTAACATATTTGATGATGATATTAATGGAATTAGGGCCTACAATGGGCAAGATCAAGGTAGAACCCAGCCCTAAAGGGAAGCTGTCATCCTGTGAGGGCATAAGCTCAGCCAGATGAGTAGTAAGGGGAACGTTATGTTTCTGAGTGGCCCACACTCCCAGTGTCTGGACAGGGTTGAGTCAAGTCACATGGAGCATCATGACAGGGATGTGGTAGTAGGAAAAGGCTCTCCTTGACTGGTTCTATCAGTTAGGTAAGCTATCTGCTGCAAGTGGCTGAAAATCCAAGTTGCTGTGGCTTTCTGTGTAGGAACACTTACTGGTTATTAATAAGAAGTCTGGAAATTGTGATCTCAGGGTTGGTGGGGCAGCTTGTCAAGGTCATTCCCATCCTTTGCCCCAACACCCTTACCTGTGGGCTTTTTGTCACCATCATCATATGAAGGTTCCACGTACTAGTGGAGGGGTCTTAAGCAGGAAGGACAGATGGGAGCAAAAGCCTGCTTCCTTTTAGGCCAGTCTGGAAAAAAGGCTTTTTCAGGAGCCCTCCCAGCAGTCTTCCCCCTACTAACAATATGTAGGTTATTCAGCCACTCCAGCCTGTAACAGAAGCTCGAAATGCAAATCTCTTGTTTCCAGCCTCCACAGAGGCAAGACAGAAGGTGGTAAAGATAATGACTGCTGGAAATCTAGTTTTTATTTTATTTTTATTTTTTTAATTTTTTTTTTTAATTTATTTATGATAGTCACAGAGAGAGAGAGAGAGAGAGAGAGAGAGAGGCAGAGACACAGGCAGAGGGAGAAGCAGGCTCCATGCACCGGGAGCCCGACGTGGGATTCAATCCCGGGTCTCCAGGATCGCGCCCTGGGCCAAAGGCAGGCGCCAAACCGCTGCGCCACTCAGGGATCCCTAAATCTTCCCCCACCCCGCCCTTTTCCCCTTAATTTGAGCACCCCAGATGCCCCTTCCCTCTCCCTTTTCAGAAGAATATTAAATTGCTTTGGCTCCTTTTAGGAAAAAAATGGTATTGGTTTTCTCAAAGACAGTTTATTCTTCTCTATAAAACTGATCAATCCTTATCCTTCACAGTGAGGTGTTAGAGCACATAAGTCTTGTACCACAACTCATGGTACTAACAGCTGGACAGATGGCAGCCAGAGAAAATACTACCCTATGTTGCTTGTCTTGTAATACTGCCAAACTCTTACGGGCCAAGGAGAGTCAACTTTGAGGCAGTTGAGTTTTCACTTAGGACTTCTGCCTCTCCTCATCCCAATCTATGTCCTTGGACAGAAAAGGCCTAAGGATAGAATAATTTAAAATAAACATATAGAGTTGCCTGGGTGGCTCAGGGCATGGCCCTGGAGTCCTGGATTGAGTCCCATATTGGGCTCCCTGCATGGAGCCTGCTTCTCCCTCTGCCTGTGTGTCTGCTTCTCTCTCTCTCTCTGTGTCTCTCATGAATGAACAAAATCTTAAAAAAAAAAGAAAAAGAAAAAAGAAAAAAATATATAGCACGTATTTCCTTATATGATAAAAGGGAAGAGACTTGAAAACTGAAAAGATCAGCTTTCTTAGTCTAAAATGGTCTAGAAAACAGTTGAGCAAGGCCATTTTAGGATCCTCTGAGGTGGTGGTGCTCGGGCTTCAGGGGACAAACATATGACAGAACTGAGTACACCTCTGGGAGAAGTGTAGGGGTCACTAGGCATCTAGAGTAGAATAAAGATATGTTCAGACAAAGTAATGTATCAAAAAGTTTACCACACTGGTGCCGTTTCTGAAGAAGCTGCTGGATGACACACTTTAGCAAAATGAGTAAACCACAAAAGAAGACATGAAGTCCAGGAAGTAAGGATCTGGCCCAAGAAAGCAGCAAAGGTAAGTCACTGGATGACAGCTCAGCAATGGCCTGAGAGTACCAAGTCTGTATGGGAGCTCAGGGAATTGTAGTGGATATCTGCAGAATGATGGCTCCAGAAATGGATCCACAACAGTGTTTGAGAATATGAAAAATTAATAGGTGTGGGTGATAAATCTGTTGGAGCATTTTTTTTAAAGGTTATAAATCTAGCTCTTCCTTGGCACTGCCTGCGGAGGTGGCAGCCATCTCCTACCTGGCATAATGGCTGCCTTCAGACCTCTGGTGAAGCCCAAAGTTGTTAAAGAGGACCAAGAAGTTCATCCAGCACCAGTGAGTATTATATCAGAATCAAGCACAAATGACAGAAATCCAGAGGCAGAAGATTCAAGAGCCAGATTGTGATGCCCAACATTGGTTATGGGAGCTATAAGAAAACAAGCACATGCTGCCCAGTGGCTTCTGGGACTCCCTAGTCCATGATGTCAAGGAGCCTGAAATGCTGCTGATGTGCAAAAGTCTTACTGTACAGAGACTGCTCACAATGTCCCCTCCAAGAACCCTAAAGCTACTGGGGAAAGAACAGCTCAGCTGGCCATCAGTCCTCAATCCCAATACCAGGTTTCTAGTGAAGAAAATGAATAGACAGCTTCTGTGCATGTCATATCTGTGTTAATAAAATCATAAAATGCCGAAAAAAGGTGATAAATCTATAGACAAATGAGAAAGGTACTAGGAGAAACAAATGGTTTTAAGAGAAAGACCATATAATGATAGTCATACATCACTTGGCTCACCTGTGAACACTAGTTATATAGTCATAATAATGCAATATGGACTGATTTAATCTAAAAATGTGATCTAACTATATTGGGATGAAAGGGTAGAGAAAATGGGACAGGTAACTGGTTAAATCCTCTACTACCATAATATGAAGTCAAAATTTTGGTATGCAAAATTCATAAATAAATAGCAGTATAAACATATTATTTACAAGTATGGAGATAAAAAGAAACAACAGGCCCCAAATGGAGTCACCTGTGCTAATCCCCATTCCAGCAGACTAAGATCTAATACCTAACCTAATCAAAGTTTCAGTCTCTCCCAGGAATGCCATTTGGAACTATCTGTCTGAAATTTCATGATCAACATTATTGAGTTAATCAGCATGATAGACTCCTGCTCTTCCCCCAAAGGAAAGCAGCTGGGGTGCCTGGGATGCTCAGTCACCTGAGCATCCAACTCTTGATTTTGACTCAGGTCATGATCTCAGGGTCCTGGGATTGAGCCCTGAGTCAGACTCCCTGCTTGTCAGGGAGTCCGCTTGAGAATTTCTCTCCTCCCCATGCCCCTCCCACGGCTTATGCTCTAAAATAGATAAATAAACCTTAAAAAAAGAGGGAAAAAAAGGAAAGTGACCTTGCCTGAAATAATCCCCCTCCCCCCCTTTTAAAATGACTTCCTTGCCCATACCCCCTTCTGGCTATAAAAGCCTTCCATTTTGTACAGTTCCTCAGAGCTCCTTTCTACTTCTAGATGTGATGTTGCTCAATTCATGAATTGCTGAATAAAGCCAATTAGATCTTCAAACCTACTCAGTTGAAAATGGTTTATAACAGGGTAAATAGAAGAAGTGGTCTGAGAGCAAGAGGCAGGGCATAAATTGCTCATTTTGCTAGAAGATACATTGATTTTAAAACTAGGTGCAAATATCACCTTAAAAAATCAAAATGGATCTTTAAAATGCATATAAAAAGTCAGGCAAATTGTTAATTTACTTACTGAGGTGTATTCTCCTCCTTTGCTCTGAAACTTCTCCCCACCAGCCTGTGATCAGGCCATCATGGATGTGCTATACAATCAAGACCCCTAATGAGCTGATCCAGCAGGCAGAAGTAGAGGAGGCATCAGCATTTCAGGGTTTGGCCACTCTAGATTCATCCATGTTGTTCCAAATGACAAGACTTCATTCTTTTTTATGGCTGAGTAATGTTCCACTATATATTTATAACATTTATAACATATATAATGGAATGGAATATATATACACACACGCACACCCCCCCTCACATCTTTTTTATCCATTCATATCAATGGACACTTAGGTTGCTTCTGTATCTTGGCTATTGCAAATAATGATGCATTAAACACAGGGTGCATATTATCTTTTTGAATTAATGTTTTCATTTTCTCTGGGTAAATACCCAGTAGTAGAATTACTGAATTATAGGGGCATTCTATTTTTAATTTTTTAAGGAACCTCCATACTGTTTTCCATAGTAGCTGTATCAGTTTGCATTCTCACTAACTGTGCACAAGGGTTCCTTTTTCTCCATATCCTCAATACTTGTTATTTCTTGTTTTGTTATACTTATTCCAGAGCATTCTGGGAGTGTCTATGAAAAGTGAAATCATGTTCTTAGATAGAACATTCCCACTTTGAGGAATCTACAGGATTAAGAGCACCTGTATAGAAGGATATAAGGGCCAAGAAGTTAAATACTGCATTATAACCAAAAAATATATTTTTAAAATTTTATTTATTTACTCATGAGAGACATAGAAAGAGAGAGACAGAGACATAGGCAGAGGGAGAAGCAGGCCCCATGAGGAAGCCTGATGTGGGACTTGATCCCGGAACTCCAGGATCATGCCCTGAGCTGAAGGCAGATGCTCAATCGCTGGGACACCCAGGCGTCCCCCCAAAATATTTTTTAATTAAAAAATATACTCTAAATCTCAAAAATGTCTATTGATAGGGAAAAGATTAAATTATGGTAAATGATGCAGTTTTTTTTAAAGGACTGAATTAAGTCTATATATGTTGATCTTGATTCTGTGATCTACTATGACATGAAAATAGGACACTGAAGAGTAGATATATGATGCTGTTTTGGTAAAAAAAAAAAAAAAAGTTAAACCAAACAAAAAGCCTGCATGTATAATATGACATGCATATGAATATTAAAAATAGTCAGGAAGGATACTCTTAACAAATTATTACCTTTTTAAATGTAATTGTGAATTGTTTGGCATGTTTGATGAGCACAGATAACTGTGCAATTTAAAAATCTACGTTTGAAGAAGGAGGGAGAAGCAGAGAAGGAACAGTGAGAAGTCAGGTATTGAAGGTGTGGTGGTCTATGGGGACACAGGTTGCTGTTGGAGAGTGGGAATTACAGGAGATTTCTATTTGTGTATTTTGTAATCGATTCTGCAACAAGAATATGAATTTCTTGGTTTACAAAAAAAGTGATTTACATTTTTGAAATAAATGTTTTAAATTATAGTAATTTAAAAGTAGTTGTATCAGATGAATAAAGCTTCATAAAATGTATTTATAGGGATTTATAACATATATAATGTAACCAACCTAATGAAGGCCTGCAAAGATAATGGTTTTTAGATAATCAAGAATATTCTTTTCTTTTTAAAAGTGATCTTCTGTAATAACCAGTCTGTAAATAGTGACAGACTCTAATAATAAATGAGGTGAGAAGGAGGGAAAATACAAGAGCACAGCATAATGAACTGGCCTATAACCATCTAGAAGAGAACAAATTGCAACTAGCAGCTTTTCAGAGTACATCTGCAGCCACATATATCATGAATCATAAATCTCTCTGCACCCCAATGTTTTTGATCTGAAGCACCCAAGGAAAGCTTCAAGAAGTTGAATTGTCTCCCTTCTGGGAAAGAAATGAAGGTGAATTCATAAGTCAATGACAAACAAATTCCAATCTCACTGAAACCCTCAGCTTATATAGAGTTGCGAGCAGATTCCCATGGACAGAATATACGTGCAGACAGAAAATTTGCATAGACAAAGCAAAACCCCTTTGCGTCTATGTGACCAGATCTGAAACCAGGAACCAAAGAAGCAGGGTCCTTTTCATGAACACATACCTTTACTAGCACCGAAATGTCCTTTAACTTTGGTTACTCATTCTTTTTAAGAGGATGGGGGTGCGGGGGTAGGTTTCCTGCTGTGCTTCCGCGGAGGCCCTGCCAATATTGTCAACCATTTGGGGGCTGACAAAAGACTAGAGAAAAATACTGAAGAGAGATACTTTAGTTTTAAAGCTACTTTAGTTTATTCTCAGAAAGCATTAGATGGGTCTCCTTTTTCCAATATTAGCTAGGCCAACTATCACAGTTAAAACAACATGCTAACAAAAGTGACTTTTTCTTTCTTTCTTTCTCTTTTTCTTTCTTTCTAGAGGGGGAGAGAGAGATAGGAGAGGGGAGGAGGGCAGAGGGAGAAGGAGAGAGAGAATCTTAAGGCAGGCTCCATGCCCAGTGCAGAGCCAGACGCGGGCTTGACTTCACAACTCTGAGAACATGACCTGAGCTGAAATCAAGAGTCAGACACTTAACCGACTGAGCCACCCAGGCACCCCCATAAGTGACTATTTGAAAAGAACAGAAAGAAAGCATGTACTCTTTGGGTAGGTTGATAAATTGAAAAATACAAGAAATCAGCTTTTATATTTTTCCTTGCCTCAACAAGCTAGTACCTGAGCCAGTTTTGCTGCCTGAAATGTTTAAACATTGCTATAATTGTTCCTTAGAACTTCATTTAGGATCTGAACAACCTGCCATTTCCCTTAAATAACAACCTGTCATAGTGACATATGCGGAGGTGGTTGGTCCGCAATGCAAAAGTAGTCTGTTTCAGCAGACTGTTCCACGTATGAACAAGAGGCAGGTTCATTAAAATGAAAGAATAAAATTTGCCCCTACTGAGACACAGTGCTTTGGTTATTTTGGGGGAAAATGTCTTATTTTATACTTAAAAATAGTCAAATGGGGGCTTAGAAGTATTAAATATTTGTTACTTAAAAGATTTCCTTTACTACCTTTGTTCCAAGTTCTCTTATTCTGTTGGCTGGCAGGAATGGAGCATTTTATTATCTATTAGAATGTGACATTTCATAAGACTGTCCCCTACAAACTGATTTCAAGAACATATGGAAATACTTCACGTTTTCTTTGGTGAATAGCCGTCTTGTTTTTTAGTGATTTTTTTTTTTTAATATAAAGAAAAAGAAAGGAACCATACTAGTGAGGACAAGGTCAGACTATTCACTGACATGACAATCTCCAGTTTTTATTATTTGTAATTCCAAGCTAGGCATGCCATCTACAGATGTAATGGTAACAAGTACATTTCCGTTTTCCCCTAGATTGGCATTCATTAAATTGCTCCTGGCTGTGGGGAAGGAGGTGCAGTCATCAAATGAGCTTTGCTTGGAGTCTGAAAAAGAGAGGGTTATAGCTGACTGGTGAAGGAACAGTAATTTCCTGGAGGAAAAAGACCTTGGAGGCAGACTGGTTCTGGGCCTGGCTAGATGCCACCTTGCTGTTGGGAGTCAGGAGGCCTAGCCAGTTTCCACGCCAAGGACACAGGGTGGCCTGGAGCCAATCCTAAATGCTTGTAATCTCAGTGTTGTTAATTTACCCTCCCCATTTTCTACTATGGCAAATTCATTTCTTCTGTTACAGATATACTTAAGGTGTTGATGAGCAAGAATGCATCAAAATGCTGGGAGGGGAAACCGAATTGAATGTCTATTTGTTGATTCCTCATTTCAGAAAAGATTCTAAGTCCTTTCATTTACACTAACACCGTTAACATAAATTCTTTATATAGTGCCTTTAAAAATGTTACCTTGATTTAGGAATCTGTAAATGTTCTGTGAACGAATATAATAGTCAAACTCCCCATAGATCTTTAGGTCTGTCAGAAGAGTCTGGATTTGGGCCAGATTATTGCTCCTCTGCACAAGGGATGTACTTGCAAGACCAGCATAATGGAAAGAGCCTTTCTCTGGTAAAATGGCAGGGTAGCATTCCCAGATACAACAACATAAGACCCATTCTACGTCTTGCTGTGTTAAACCTGAGGGACACCGAGAGAAACAGCTGCTTCCAAACATAAGTGGAAAGTGAACTTAATACTTTAATCACCATAAATTGTAGTGATTATTTGTGTAAAACCGTAAGTGTATGCTATGACTAAATGAGTCATTTACAGAATATCCTTTCAGTTGTTAACTTGGCATAAATACTAATCCCTGAAGATTAAGTTGAACGCTAATCACTTTGAACATTCAAAGACCTTTCTTAATCCCGAGTTTCTTATTTACATATGATAATTTCCCTGGTGGTAGCTGAGTATGGCTGATCATTGCTATGTAAGCAGTAATGTATGACAAGGCAAGCTGGGACAAGGGATGGGGTTTTCTTCTCTCAATCCCTCCCAGTTCTTCATTCCCAATTTGAGTTTAATTAAAACTCCTCAGAACTTGGCTCTGATAACTAGAGGGCCAAACAAACCCTGAAATGCTGACGCCTCCTCTACTTCTGCCTGCTGGGTCAGCTCATTAGGGGTCTTGATTGTAGAGCATCCATGGTGGCCTGACCACAGGCTGGGTGGGGAGAAGTTTCAGAGCAAAGGAGAATACACCTCAGCAAGTAAATTAACAATTTGTCTGACTTTTTATATGCATTTTAAAGATCCACTTTAATCTTTTAAAGTAATATTTGCACCTAGTCTTATTTTAAAGATGCTATTTATTTATTCATGAGAGACAGAGAGAGGCAATGACACAGGCAGAGGGAGAAGCAGGCTCCATGCGGGGAGCCTGATCTGGGACTCGATCCAGGGACTCCAGGATCACACACTGAGCCGAAGGCAGATGCTTAACCTAAGCTGAGCCACCCAGGGGTCCCTGCACCTAGTTTTAAAATCAAATGTATCGTCTAGCAAAATGAGCAACGTACGCTGTACCTCTTGCTCTCAGACCACTTCTATTTACCCTGTTATAAACCATTTTCAACTGAGTAGATTTGAAGACCTAATTGACTTTACTCACTAGATGTGATTGAGCAACATCACATCTAGTAAGTAGAAAGGAACTCTGAGGAACTGTACAAAATGGAAGGCTTTGATAGCCAGAAGGGTGTATGGAGAAGAAAGTCATTAAAAAAAGGGATTATTTCAGGCAAGGTCACTTTCCTTTGGGGGAAGGGAAGGGGTCTATCATGCAGATTAGATTTCACCTAGAAAGTGTTATGCTAAGTGAAATTAAGTCACAGAAAGACAAATACCTTATGATTTTACTCATATGTGGAATTTAAGAAACAAAATAAATGAATAAAGAAAAATAAAGACAACAAAAAGACTCTTAAATATAGAAAATAACTGGTGGTTGCCAGAGGGGAGACGGGAGAGAGAATGAGTGAAATAGGTAAAGGGGATTAGGAGTACACTTATCTTGATGAGCACTAAGGAATGTACAGAATTGTTCAATCATTATATCGTACACCTGAAACTAAAATGTAACATTGTATGTTAATTACACTTAAATAAAGACTATTAAAAAAAGAATTTCATAGGAAAAAATAAAAGCTTTTTCTCTTTGACAAATATGATTAAGAAAATGAAAAAGGCAAGCCAGACTGGGACAAAACATTAACAAAAATATCACAAAAAAACTGTAACAAGAGTATATAGAAATCTTACAGCTCAATATTAAGAGAAATAGCCCAATTAAAAAATGGGCAAAGGGGCAGCCCCGGTGGCTCAGCGGTTTAGTGCCATCTTCTGCTCAGGGCGTGATCCTGGAGACTGGGGATCGAGTCCCACGTTGGGCTCCATGTGTGGAGCCTGCTCCCTCTGCCGGTGTCTCTGCCTCTCTCTCTCGAATAAATAAATAAAATCTTTTAAAAAAAACGGGCAAAGGATTTTTAACAGACACTATACAAAATATATTATATGAAAGCCCAATAAGCACATGCCAATACACTGGAAATCATTAGTTGTCAGGGAAATACTCAAATTAAAGCCGCTGTAGGTTACCACTACACATCTATAAGGGTAGCTAAAATTAAAAAGACTGATCATCCCAAATGTTGACAAGGATGTGGAGAAACTGTAAATTCTGATACTGCTCTAGTACTGCTGTTGGGAACATAGAATTAGCTACTCTGGAGAAGTCTGGCAGTTTCTTAACAAGTTAAATATATACCTACCATAAAACTCAGCTGTTCCACTTCTAAGTACCCCACAGAAATGAAAACACACGTCTATGTGAAGACTTGTACACCAATGTTCATAGGAGCATTATTTGTTAAGAGTCCAAACTGGAAACCCAAGGCAGCCTGGGTGGCTCAGTTTAGCGCCGCCTTCAGCCCAGGGAGTGATCCTGGGGACCCGGGATCCAGTCCCACGTTGGGCTCCCTGCATGGAGCCTGCTTCTCCCTCTGCCTGTGTCTCTGCCTCTCTCTCTCTCTTTGTGTTTCTCATGAATAAATAAAATCTTAAAACAAAAAAACTAGAAACCCAAAATATCCATCAGTAGTTGTGTGTATGAACAAACTGCTGCATCTATACAAGGAACCCTGCTGAAAAATAATAAAGGGACAAACTAGTCATATATGCAGCTACTTAGGTGAATAGCAAAACATTATGCTGAGTGACAAGCCAGCCAAAAGAGACTATATTCCTTTTTTTTTTTTAAGATTTTATTTATTTATTCATGAGAGACAGAGAGAGAGAGAGAGAGAGAGAGAGAGAGGCAGAGACAGGCAGAGAGAGAAGCAGGCTCCATGCAGGGAGCCCGACGTGGAACTCGATCCCAGGTCTCCAGGATCACACCCTGGGCTGCAGGCAGCGCTAAACCGCTGCGCCACTGGGGCTGCCCATGAGACTATATTCCATAGGATTAAATTCTAGAAAATAATTAGTTATAGGAAGCAGATTAGTGGTTGTCTGGGAAAGAGGGAAGAGGAGGGATGGATTATCAAGGGGTACAAGGAAGCTTTTGGAATTGGGGAAATTCTCAGTATCTTGACTGTGGTGGTTTCACAGATGTATACATGTTGTAAAACTTATCAAATTGTACACCTAAATATTTGCAATTTGTATGAAAATTATACCTTAACTATTGAGCATTTGTTTCCTAAATCACTTTCTCCAGTTTAAAACAAATCTATTCCCAACTCCACTGGGCTTCTGACTGAAATTACATTAAACAAAAAATCTATACAATTTTTATGATATCGTTTTCTCATTTAGGAAAATGCTAAGTTCATGTCTTATTTTATATTATTTATTAAGGCTATAGTGTTCATCAGTCCTATTTCCTGTTAGATGTTTTCTCTGATATTTTATAGTGTTATTGCCATTGGCAGTAGGAGTAAGAGAAAAATCTCATTTCTACTTCTGATTATTGTTATTATAGAGAAAAAACTAATTTTGATACATACCAGATATAGTTACTCTAGCAAAGTCTCAAATTTTTAGAATTTAAGTAGAGTCTTGTGGGCTTTCAATATAATTTTATATCCTGCAAGTAATGATAATCTTCCCATTGTTTACACTAATTATTTTATTTTGGGGTCTTTTCATTAGCTAAAACTTAAAAAAAAATGCCGAATGGCAGTGTATCTTTGCTTTGTTTCAGATTTAATGAAAATAATAGTTATTTAATCAGTATGCTGTTGGTCTAGATGTGTGATCTTTATCAAGTTTGGGAAACTCCACTTTAATCCTTCTTTTATTGTAAATATTATCAAATGTCCCCTAGGCATCTCTTTATTTAAATGATGAATGACACTGAGGATTTAAAAAAAAATGTTGCAGTTTTGTTATAAATACTTCTTCATATGTCAATCTTTTAATATTTTGAAGCACTCAACTTGGACAGATTTGTCCATTGCAGAACTATATCACATTGTCAACCTTAAAAAAGTTATTTTAACAGCAAAACGGATTTGGAAATAGCAGAGGAATTACAATCTGAAACATATAAACTATGGCAAACCATAACCAAGTCAGATAGAAGGAGAGGAATGGTACTTGATGGAGAAAAGGAGGAAGTTGGGAGGGGCTTTTTTGAACCAAAGTCTATTGAATCAAAGTGAGAGGTCAGGGTGGTGAGGGTTTCTCATTGGCTGAGTGTGGTATTTTCTTATTGGTTGCGCTAATTGCACGCAGAAATTCTTCCTGTTGGAGTAGTTTAGGAGGCTTCTTTCTATTGGAAAAGCAAGGTATGTCTCTTCCTGCTGGGGTCTGCATTAATGATGAGTGGTAGTACACAAAAACTGCCCCCTCTGGCCTCCCAACTCCATTTTATTTTATTTTTTTAAAGATTTTTATTTGCAGTAATCTCTACACCCAACATGGGGCTCAAACTCACAACCCTGAGATCAAGAGTTGCATGCTCCACCGACTGAACCTGCCAAGTGCCCCTCCCATTTTAAATAAGGTTTCCTTTATTCAGTTTTACAATACTTGGTGTAGAGCTACTATAATTTACTTAACACCGATCAATGGCTATTTAGATTGCTTTTCAAAAACTCAATGCTGGGACATCTGGGTGGCTCGGTTGAATGTCTGACTCTTGGCTTTGACTCTGGTCATCATCTTGGGGTCTTGGGATCAAGCCCTGTGTCAAGCCCACTGGGCTCCACACTCAGCTAGGAGTCTGCTTGTCCCTTACCCTCTGCTCCTCCCCTGACTGGCTTTCAAATAAATAAAATCTTGAAACAAAACAAAACAGTGAAATGCTGTGATAAACACAATTGTGTAACAATGTACCTCTAAATGATTTCTGATTTCACCTTTATTTTCTATGCTTCCTCCATAGAGATGGAAGTGGTAGAAAAGACAAGGTTCATATATTCAAAACTTCTTGAATTTCTGATGTTCAGGCATCACTACTTATACAGAAAGGTGGATTTCTCCCCCAGGCTCCACTTACCTAAAGACATTCTGAGTTGCCCTTCTATATTTTTGAAGCTCTATCTCTGCATCTTCTCGAATCTTACCTCCATGGTCCTATGTTTGGTGAATATCAGGGACACAGCAGGTTTTATCTTTCACTGACTCATTCAAGCATTCATGACCCTGACTCCAAGTATGTGTGGGCGTTTCCCCCATACCAAATCATTCGACACCAGCTGGGTGTCTTATAGTTCAACTCAATTCCAACATTATCTACTCAGTGTAAGATTCCACAGGTTAAGGGTTCAGTCCTACAAGACTACCTCCTGCCCCCATTTCAGGAACTAATTGCAAGTCCAAGTTGTAATCTGTGCCTCTGACCTCACTGGCTATATAAATCAGAGGTCCCAACAATCTTTTCCTTGGATTTGATTAATTTGCTGGAGTGGCTCAGAGATCTTAGAGAAACATTTTACTTACTAGATCATCAGTTTGTTATAAAAAGATATAAACCAGGAACAGCCAGATGGAGATGTACAGGGTAAGGTATTTGGAAATGGTGTAGAGCTTCCATGCTTTCTGTGTGCATCATTCTCCTCCAACCTTTGAGTGTTTACCAACCCAGGAGCAGTCTGAACCCTGGTCTTTTGGGGTTTTTATGGGGGCGCCATTACACAGGCACGACTAATTAAAATACTGGCTTTTGGTGACTGAATTGCATCTCTAACCTTCTTCCTTCCCTGAAGTGGAGGAGGGAATAAGAATTCCTATCTTCTAATCCAGTGGTTGGTCTCCCAGACAACTAGCTCCTATACCCACCTAGGGGCTTTCCAAAAAACTGCCTCATTAACAAAGCAAGACCTCTTTATTGTTCTCACCAACTAATAAATTTCAGCTGTGTGCCAGAACACTTGAAAGAAGACCAAATATAGATTTCTTATTATACATCACAATATCATACTCCTCCTCTTAGTTTATACAACACTGGATGGGTTAGAATATAGAAAATTTACAATGGCAATAGCCCTGTCTGCTCTATGGTGTTAGGTAATTCTCAAAACTGTCAATGTAAAGGAATTACTTTGGGAAAAAAGTTTATATGCCTGAATAATAGCCTGTCATGTAAAGCAGGAATTAAGAGGCTGGGGTCCCTAGAATGTGCGGTAATAATAATAACCATCATCATCATCATCTTCAAGACATTAAAGTTCTGATTTAGGGTAGCTCCGGTGGCGCAGCGGTTTAGCGCTGCCTGCAGCCCAGGGCGTGATCCTGGAAACCCTGGATCGAGTCCCGCGTCGGGCTCTCTGCATGGAGCCTGCTTCTCCTTCTGCCTGTGTCTCTGCCTCTCTCTCTCTGTCTCTATGAGTAAATAAATAAAAAATCTTAAAAAAAAAAGTTCTGATTTATGTTTTTTTTGCTCCTCTTGTTGAGACTGTGCTTCATCCTCACCAAAATCCATGGGAGGACCTTTGCCATCCCCTCCCTTTGGGTCTACCTCTACCTGCAGGGATCCAGGCTGGGACCAGCAGCAGAAGGGAAGTTCTTGCCCCTGTGGGATTCGTGCAAGGGCTCCAATGGTTATGCCCAAGGCAAAGGGCCCCGAGTTCCTGCCAAAGAAACATGGTTAGAGTGATATGTAAGGTTGTGTTCTCCTGATTTTAATTTTTACTGTGCAGAAAACAATAAAAAGGTAAAGAACTTTTAAAAAGGAAAAATTACTACAGTGTCTATACCCGAAGACAACAACCACGTCATTTTTCCATTTTCTCTCACACCTTTGTTGGAACTGTTCCATTCAATGGCATTATTTCATTTCCATTAAGGACTAAATACACTTCTATAAATAGACTTAGGAACCTAGTTCTCCCATTTATTAAGTCTGTAAGAAAATGTATTCCAAATTCTAAACTAATTAAAAATGAATTTTTCTGAGCCTTGAAGCTAAGAAAGACCTGGATGTGAACTGCAGTTCATTATTTACTAGCTGGGCAAGTTTTTGAACACCTCTGTTCTTCATTTTATTTCTAAAACAAGAGTAAAAAGTACAAAATGCCTAATACATGGTATATACTTAGTAAATACCAGTTCTTTTTTTTCTTTACAATATCTCCGAGTCTGTTAAAATTTTTTTTCCTTTTATGGCTATTTTTTATTTTCTCATCAATAATGATTTGTTCTGACATTTCTATTTTCTTTCTTTCTCTTTCTTTCTTTCTTTCTTTCTTTCTTTCTTTCTTTCTTTCTTTCTTTCTTTCTTTCTTTCTTTCTTTCTTTCTTTCTTTCTTTCTTTCTTTCTTTCCTTTCTTTCTTTCTTTCTTTCTTTCTTTCTTTCTTTCTTTCTTTCTTTCTTTCTTTCTTTCAAGATTTTGTTTATTTGAGAGAAAGAGAGAGAGAGAGAGAGAGGCAGAGACACAGGCAGAGGGAGAAGCAGGCTTCATGCAGGAAGACCCATGTGGGACTCGATCCTGGGACTCTAGGATCATGCCCTGGGCCGAAGGCAGACGCTGAACCGTTTGGCCACTCAGGCGTCCCTCTATTTACTCTTTCATTCGAGATACAACTTAACGTTTCTTTTCTAAGGTGGATTGTCTGTTATCAAATATCTAAATTAC
Source organism: Canis lupus familiaris (assembly GCF_011100685.1). Lineage (NCBI taxonomy): Eukaryota > Metazoa > Chordata > Mammalia > Carnivora > Canidae > Canis > Canis lupus. The sequence goes on from NC_049233.1 coordinate 49,882,559, forward strand.
TTCAAGTCTGATTTCCAATTAGTGTTCCAACTAAAGTGCTCTAATTTCACATTTTGAAGTTTTATTTTTCTAAGCTGCACCAATTAAAAAATACAGGGAACTCTTTTAAATATTGTACACCATACTGATTGGATTCTGACACTACTATGCATTCTTCTGCTTTGCCTACTTTCCATATGGAGAGAGGGGACAGAGGAAGTAGAGGCGGCAGTGGTCTAGTTTCCTTTCCAAGACTGTGGTGAAGGGTACTCATTGTCCTCTGAATCTTTTTGATCCTTCTGTTAGGCATTGGCTGCCCATTTGTACAGACATTTCCAGCCTCCCTGCAGGTAAGGTAAATGCATATAACTAAGTTCTGGCAAATGGATGTGAGCATAAGTGACCTGCACCTTTGCTGCTCTTGCCCTTTTTCTCTCCTCTTTGGCTAGGATGCAAATGAGCAAAACTACCACATTACTTTAGACTTTTTCTGGTAGAAAGAAAAAAAGTGCTATCTTGTTTAAACTATTATTTTGGGCAGCAGCCAAACTCGTGTTCTTATGAATCACAGGGTACATGGGGCACAGAGACTAGAGAATTTGCTGATATGGCTGCCAAAGAAAGTGAAATGGGAAGAAATACTCAGCTTAGGCCAAGGAACTTTGTACCACTTCCTCAAGTCTCTTGTATATAAGGTGTGGAATCATGAATGGGAAGACAGAATTATGTAGTCAGATATTGAGTTTTAGTATGAATTTTTAAGTAAGACTATTGTCCAACAGCAATGTACTAATATGTAATCGCCCAAGTGTACTGAAACAGATCACTTGTTCAGCATATAAATTATCATATCCATATTTATCTAGGGGAATAAAGACATATTTCCAATCCTCAAAGAAATCGTATCTGTTAAAAGGTTCTCATGGAGGGCACCTGGATGGCTTGGTGGTTGAGCGTCTACCTTCCACTCAGGTCACGATCCCGGGGTCCTGGGATCGAGTCCCACATCAGGCTCCCCTCAGGGAGCCTGCTTCTCTCTCTGCCTATGTCTCTGCCTCTCTGTGTGTTTCATGAATAAATAAATAAAATCTTAAAAAAAAAAAAAAAAGGTTCTCATGGTACATTCAAAGGAAAGAAGTGTGGTACAGATTTTTCCAAGTAATATGCTCATGACATTTTACATGGATTTTAAGTAGTATCTTTACAGGTAATGGATTAAAAGTCAAAAAGGCATGTGAGGTAATATTACCATTTTTTCTTCAACCATAAAAAAGTTACACCCATTTTCAGATTTCTTCAGTCTCTAATTTGAATTTAGCAAATTTATCATCAATGATCAATGCAGATTTTCCTATAATAACTTAAAGAAGAGGTACCCACAAGGAGAAACAAAAAAGTCTGAGCAGGAACTGCATTTTGTACATTACTTTTGCTTTTCAGAAGATAAATATCCAGCATTTGCTCAGTGATTTCTGGTATTCAAAGCAATTATCTTGATAATGCCATATGGCATCTATAAGGTATCACTGACCATTAAACTACAGGATAAAAAATACATTTCATTACTTGGAAATATAAAAGCACCATGGAGGTGACTGGGTGGGTCAGTCGGTTAAGCCTCTGCCTTTGGCTCAGGTCATGATCCCAAGGTTCTGGGATTGAGGTCTGCAGTGGGCTCTCTGCTCAGCATGGAGTCTGCTTCTCCTTCTCCCTCGGTCCCTCTTCCTTTCCACCTCTTTCGTGCTCTCTCTCTCTCTCTCAAATAATAAAACCTTTATAGATATGTGTATCTATAAAGGCACCATGAAACTAGGGAAAGTTAAATAAGCATTTGATTCTCAAAAAGACTTTGCTGAAAATGACATGAAGGACAGTTCATTTCACAAACTCAGTTTAGGTGGGACCTCATGGCAGTAGAGATGAGAAGCTGAGAGCAGGTATTAATTACTGGTGGAATAGGAAGGTCCTGGGAGTAAGCAGTGCATGATTTACCAGGGTAATCCTATTATTTATGTCTATGGGCACCTCTACAGCATACAGGACCACCAACAGTATGGGTATGAGATATCCATATCAAATACTATATACAGAAGACTGTTTGTTATTTAAAATATTATTTCCCAGGTTTCTGAGCAAGCAAAACAGCAACTGTAATCTAAACAAAAATGAAAAGAAGAATTTGTAAAAAGTTACACTTATCAACCATATTTGCTGAAAACTACCATGTACCTACTAATATGCTACTGTCCATGTCTGCATTGCATTCTAACACCTAAATACAGTGGTCAACATGCTTACTTTAACAAACAATATGAAGGATTTTGTGAGCAAAGTATTAAGGTTCTGTAAAAATGTAAAACTAAAGTGATCTTAAATGTTTCAGAAGGCAACACTACATGACCAAGTTGGCCACAATGGATGCATCTATTTCTTCTTAAAACCTGTTTTCTCTACTGATACTGGAAGGTTTCCAAGTATCACTAAGAATGGTTTAATTAAAATTTCCTGTCAAAGGAATTAAAACAACTATTCAAGAGGGGGAAAAAGCTTAAAAAGCAGAGTACATATTGAATGATTATATTTATGTAAAAGTCTAGAACATGCAAATTTATATTTTTAGAAAGCACTGTGCCCAGGGCCTGGAGTAAAGGCAGGGAAGGACCCCAAAGGGGCATGGGAGACCCTGGGGTGGGAGGAAGGAAATGTTCATTATCTTGCTTGTTGGATGGCTTCCCAAGCATATGTACATGTCAAAACTCAGTAAACTGTACTCATTAAATGGATGCAGTTTCTTGTATAAAAATTAAATCTCAATTAAAAACAAAATGGTGAAAACAAAAAAACATAACAAACCAAAAATGAAAAAGCCTAGATTAAGCCTTTCCTGAGAGTGGAGGACAACTCTTCTTTTTAGATCAAGCCTCACAATATCATTATTTGTATTTCCATTTTTAGTACAGCTTTCAGTTGAGGGAAGGAAGAATGAAGACACCCCACTCACTGAATAAATGAACATGAAAGCCGAAGCACTCAGCAAGTTTTAAATTACAGTACAGCGAAGTGGTTTAGAGCGCAGACTTGGGTTTACAAGACACATGTGGGTCTCAGTGCTGGCTTTGTTGTGATCTATAGAGTGGTCACAAAGTCTGTGCCTATGAGGTAACTATGTAAGTTACCTCATATTCGCCCCCCATCATTTGCATTTCTCATGTTCTTCTTCACATCATGAGCTGATGGTTACCAGAGTCCCCTTGCATGAGATTCTGCCTAAAACAGACAATGGGGGAAAAGCAGACTCAGGAACAAGTCTTAAACTTTAGGAGCCTAGTTTTCCATCAGAGAAATGGGAATATGATCTAACTACCATGGGATCAAAGAGAACATGTGATTTGGCATTAGCCATAAGCTTCACTTTTAATAGGTGCTCAATAAATATTTGTTAAAGGAAGGAATGAATGATGAATGAGCTGATTTATTAAAATGAGGGTCAAGTTTGTAAGAGTGTGTGTACATATGTGATGGTTGGGAGGCTAAGAGGTTGATCAAGGAATGAAATAATGTAACGTAGACACACTACAGGAAATCAATTTTCTAATGAGAAGAATCACTCAGTAATGTATATACTATGCTGTATTTCACATAAATCGTGATTTAATGAAATTGTGAAGAGCACCGATTTAACAAAAAATCTGAAATGTTATAGATGGGTATGTTAGCTGGCCAATCAGCCTCTCAAAAATCATGATTACGTTAAAACCATGTTGAGTATTTTAAGAATACTCACTTTTTGGTTTTTATTCAATTTTGTGTTGGTAAACACACTGCTAGAGCAGAACACCTCACAGCTCATTTGCTGATAATAAATCATTAATCACTTTTATAAACAGGTTTAGAGTAACAATCTCTATTTTATTATAAACAAAAATAAATCGAAAAGCTTCCTTCAAGTATACAGTATGCACAAGGATTTCTGCATTACACTGTTTTACATAAAATGTTCTGAATGACAGAAGTAGAACTTCCTACCATTTGAAGGAGAGAGGAGTCAACTGCTAAAAAACCACACACTTACAGAAAGAAAAAAGTTTCAGACAAGACCTGTGATCTCTGGCTACAGGCAGGAGCTGAAACTAGGAACACAGAAGAAACTTGGGAGGAAAAAAACACATTAAACACTCTAAACCGGTTCAGCAAAAAGAGTGAGACATATGTAAACAACTTTTAAGCAAATCTCTTCAATTTGTGGTGTTGTTATAAAGTAAATAATTTTAAATGATTTTCATTTGACTCAAAAAAAGTTGATTTTAATTTTGCAGTTTCTGTTTTCTTTCCCTCGAGGAAAGAATGAAATGTAATTAGGGATTGATCAGGGATTGTCTGTGAATTTCCTACATGGGGACCTTTATGCCACTTGCTTGTCTGTTCGCCATTTCCAACCAAAAATGAGGCTTCGAATAAAAAGTGAAACCAGAATCATAAAATATTTGGCTCCTTGTTAAAATTTCTTTAAAGGTTTGATGGGTGAGGATGCTGGTTAAAACTGGCGGTGGATTTTAATGATCCCTGCTGTCCTTTTCTCCCATCAAGGACAATCAAGGACTTATAAAAAGTATGAGCTTTGCAACACAACTACTTTAGGCTGAACTACTCTCAGCATCTAGGGCAATTACAGTGTGAGAATCCCTAGGAACTTACTGTAAACAAACAAGCAAGTGTTCAACAACCTTTTTTTGCACTTGGCACCATGACTTAACATTACTATTTTCTTCCATTTTCCTATTTGAGATTTTTATGAAGTGATTACATGTGATAACAATTAAATTTCCCTTTAAGTATGTAATATAGAGCAAAAACACATTCATGACTTGAAATAAAAGCTGAAATCTATAGTGCTAAATCCTAATGGAAAGGTCAAGCATTAGCATCCACACTTGAATATCTCATGCTCTGAGATAATCAGAAAAGTCTCTGAACACTGACTAGGTCCCTTTTGGTGGAGTGACACACATATATCAACAAGCAGCAATGCTATGAAAGAGTTCTACTTTTCCTTAGTCTATAGTTATTTTCTGTGCCAATTTTATTTTACTATTAATGTGTTGAGACCAGTATCACTTTCAGCTAGGCAATCAAATTATTTGGGAATGATAGCCCTTCTTTTTTTTTTTTTTTAAAGTAATGGTAGACATCTACTTACTGGAAACTTTCTAACAATAGATTTTGAGGAAGCTAAAAAGGACACAGTTTAGTACAAACTGTCTTTTACCTTTATTGCTTGTATACACAGGAATACATTATAAAACTCAGTGGGAGGAGGAAAAAAATAACAGAAGAAAAAGTTACCTGCTTTAGCATTTTTAAGAATAGTTTTGATAACTTCTTAGATCAACTTGCTTATCTGAAACAGAGCAAAACTACAATACAATCATGATATAATTCTAATAATCACAGCAATTATGCTTTCATTTTTAATTTTCTCTTCATAAAACATTAATGCTATAAAAATGAGGTTGATGACATCATTGTTTAAAAGACACCTTGTACTGGTACCAAAATGTGATTTATTTTAATACCAACTGAAAAAATAGAGCTTATATAGTCTATTATTTCAATGAAGTTCTTTAATTACTTTTATTTTCAAAGTTGGTAGCAAAGTTATTGTTAACAATATAAATTTTCTCTTTATAAGTGTCGAAATTCCCTTAAAACTGTTGAAAGGCAGCAGGCATTCTAGGATGGGCTTGCAAGGAAAATCAATTATTCCAATGTTGATAAATAGTATACTTGATGAATTTTATATTGACTTCTTTAGTTTCCTTACTAACTTCTCCTGATTTGCCAGGTTTTTTACCCCTTTTGGTTTCATAAAAGGAATCTAAGCCCAAGCCTTTTGGCTGGAGCAATTATTTCCATTTTCCACTATTTCTCTTTATTTTTTCAAATATACACTAAAACAATCCAATAATCATTGCAGGAAGGAATGATCATTTAAGATGGATCGTGTTCATTTACCTTTTAATTTCATTTAAGAGATATTAATACTAGAGTCATAAAATCTTTACAGTTTCAACACACATACACGCAATCACAAATTAAAAATCTTTGTATCTTAAAAAAAAGGGTTCCATTTTGTTCAATGTATCATAGTCAAATTTTAGTCCAATGAAATATGGTTTTATTACATACAGCAGCCGCCACTTACCTTTAAATATTTTATGGGTGGAACTAAGCTCAGCATTGACTGCAGGATGCTGGCGTCAGAGCCCTTACCTGCAACTGTCCCTAAAGATTCTGCATTTCTATAATGTACCACCAATTATTCTAGATTTATAATACCCTGTCTTCAACTTGGCATATACCATCTTTTGGAAAAAAAATTGTTTTCTGAGATGAGATACAAGAACAAAATCATTCTTGAGGTTCCACCTCAAAAAAAAGACGATGTTTGCACATAGCAGCTAGTTTGATAACCCCTGTTTTTGTTAGGCTAGCCTTCACACAATGAGCATGCATGTACAGCCATGGTTCACTGCATCTGTTTTGAAGTTGAGAACTGCTGCTTATTCAAGTCACAGATGCCCCCATGTTATGTAAGGAGACAGTTGAATTGTATGTCCACCATGAAAAGAAGAAAATAAACGATGAAACAAAATGCAGCAAATATAGGCAGTTGGCATTCAGAACACGCCCAAAGCTAACACTCATGAATTGTCATTATAAGGGCTTTTCTTTCCTTAAAAAAAAAAAAAAAAAGAAGTCTGTCTTTGCATATTTTAAAATTTAAAGGTCCCAGAGAATCATGAAGTGCCTTGTCGTTTTTGCTGCTGACTTCTGATGACCTCTAGTTGTTTCTTGCATTGCTGGTAGTAAGTGGAAAGGCTTTTGTTTTCATCTAAAAGCTTTTTATGTTCCTGTACCAGACGAGATGTATTTTGCTGGTCCTTTTCATCCTGGTCCAGTTCTGCAACTAGTTCTTGCCTAAAAACAAATACCACATAATAAAATATTGTACATCTTGTACATGATAAAAAATCCATACTTAGTAACTGATGAGCTTGGCTTGTTAGGGCTTTCTGTATTGACTGTTACACATTTTAGGTACACTACTCAAATATAATTGTAGGCTAGAATGGAAACTATTACCCACTCTTCTGGTGTACCCACACGAACACCACACCACGATCCTTTTGTAAGTAACTGCACTTAGATAATTAATGAACGCAGATAAAATGGCATAACAAAAGTTTCAAAACATTTTACTTGGTATCCCCTTTGTGTAAGAAGAAGAAAAAAGGCTGGGGAAGGGCTCTAGGCACAGGAAAATAACATGTTTTATCATTCACATTCCACTTTTACACTCGTGAACTTTTATTTATGTTTGAAGTTACATCTTATTTAACTACAGTACAAAGTGGGGGCTCATAAAACATTGGCAAGCTAATTAAAATAGATGCTATCAACTTAAATCTATTTCCTACTTTAAAAGTGAGAACAATACAAAGTACCAATTTCGAATGAGTTACTTTTACAAACATTTTCAGGAAGACCATTAGAGACTTTTACAGCCTGATAAACTTTTTAAAGACCCCTTTATTTGGGAGATGTTCAATTTTAACTCCTAAAGTGAAGTTATAAGTGATTAATTAATGATATAAATGAATAATTAATGAAGAGCCTCCAGATGATTTTCTTGTAGTATTTCTCAAAGTATTTAAATAAAATTGATTAAAATTGTCATAGTTTTCGCATTCCCTCAATCTATCATTTCTTTTTCCAGCACAGAACCAACTCCTCGTTCAAATGAATAAAAAAGGAAAAAAGTATAGACTAAATATGTAAAGTAAGAGGTTTTTTTTAAAAAACATAAAGTGTCAACAGTTCTACAATTAGCTCCACAATTTGCAGACTCAAATATTTATTTCCTATAGAGCCTTTAAGGTAGAGTTGCAATCATTTAACAATAAGTTGTGATAGAGCTATTTTTTCTTTTTTTTTTGAAGTACAAACGGAAACTTTCCACAAATTACTTCAGAAAGCAAGAAATTTTCACTTATTTAGATTAAAATCAATAGAGGGAATCCTATTACCATGCCATGATTTTTTCCTATAGCACTTCATTTCAGTTCCCTCTAAAATGAGGATCCATGCAGAAACTTAAGTTTTTGTTTTTTTTTTTTTAAGAATTTCAAATAAAGGAGCATGAAAATTGATTTTCTTAAAAAAGGGAGGAGAGGAAGGCAAACTCAATAACTCTCAGAAAAACATATGCGTGAGTATAAAACACCTTATAAAAACACTCATGGGTATAAAATAAAGTAATCCTACTCTCCTAAATATATACCTGGAAAGACTATATCAATAAAACATTTCTAAGATAAAGTACAGTTGAACATTAGTAAATCAAATTATTTTACCTATGTCTAAGGAAACAATAAATCATTGTAACTATAAATCTAACCAGCTTCTGGTTTCAAAATTCTTAGAACATGAAACACCAGTTTATTTTCCTTAGTTTTAATATAATACATACAGCCAATGGGTTGAGTTTTACATGAAAAACAGCCGAAAGTTCCTTCAAACTTAAAAGATGAACACATATAAAACCTCCAAATTGGAAATACAGTTGACCCTACAATGAGATGAGTCTCAACTAAATGGATCCACTTATACATGGATTTTTGTTCAGTACTGTAAATGTATTTTCTTTTCCTTATGACTTCCTTAATAAAAGTTTTTCTCTAGCTTACTTTAAGAATATAGTATATAATACATAAACATATAAAATAGGTGTTAATTGACTGCTGATGTCATTGGTAAGGATTCTAGTCAACAGTAGGCCATTAGCATTTTTGGGGAATCAAAAGTTACACATGGATTTTTGAATGAGTGGGGGTTCAGCACCCCAACACCCAAGCCGTTCAACAGGCATCTGCATGCTTAATGATTAGTTCTAAAAATTATCAAGCTTTCATGTCTTCCAACAATATTTCATCTTAACATATTTTAAACTCAAAATACTAACGTGTTTATTCACAAAAGATAACTTACTTTCTCTGTAATAACAAAGCAATTTCTGTTTGAACTTTCATATATTCTTGTGCCATTTTACAATGCTGTTCAAACACTGCCATAGATTCTTTGGAGTTTGGGCACGGTGCTAGAGGCTGAAAATAAATCAGGACTGTTAAAACATAATTAAATCAAATCTTAATATCAAGCTGAAAGTTAAGACAGTGACTGTGACATGTTTTTATAGCACTAAAGCAATGGTCTTTTAAAAGTAAGTGTTAGACCATGGCCTAGAAAATTTCAGTGTCCTTTTGTCAGAGTTAACTCAGAACTTAAATTCACACTTGCTGTCTTAACACTTTTGTTGTTACAGAGAATCATGACTATAGAGTATCACTCGCCTCTGGCTTTACATTTCAGGTTGTCAAACCATATTATACGATAAGTTTATGGCTTTCATACTCATGAGGAGACACTGAAGTGTATTACTTATGTTTTCAGTCACTATGAACATGAGACATTGACAGTGTATCATGAAATCTATTAAGTACAAATGAGCTTATGCAAATTTTATATTACAGTACTAAAATTAGAGATCAAAAATGCTATATTCTTGGCATTTTCTTTCTTTCCTTTTTTTTTAGAGAGCAAGAGAGAGAACCTCAAGAGGCTCCATACCCAGCGCAGAGTCTGATGTGGGACTTGATCTTACAACCTTCTGATCATGACCCAAGCCAAAATCAAGAGTTAGATGCTTAACTGACTGAGTCACCCAGGCATCTCCTATTTCTTGCCATTCTTTTTTTTTTTTTAAAGATTTTTTATTTATTCATGAGAGACACAGAGAAAGAGGCAGAGAAGCAGGCTTCATGCAGGGAGCCTGACATGGGACTCGATCCTGGGTCTCCAGGATCATGCCCCGGGCTGAAGGTGGCGCTAAACCACTGAGCTACCAGGGCTGCCCTATTTCTTGCCATTCTTAAACAAAGATATGGAAGTGTTTTAAGACAATTAAATATCTTAAGAACATATGATTTTGCCAACTTCAGATTTGATTAATTTAACTGAATGAATCATTTTAACTTGATTTTAGAAAGTTTAAGTAGGCCAACTAAAAGCATAAGTAAGTGAATATATGATGACAGATATAAACACAACTGTCAGCTTTCTAGATAACTTCTCTAAACTTTCTAAGGAAATAGTAAACAGTCACTGAGAAGGCAATTCTTTACCTGTAGTTGGTGATCCAGTGTAAGATAAGCCATTGGGATAGAGTTATCTGATCCATTGGTATCTGGAATTCAAGTATGTATTTTATTTATTTTATATCATAAATAATTATAAGGACAAAGCAAGAAAGCATGCATGAGATATTGGCATTTTTTTTTCATAAAATAAGTAATACATAAAAGTTATTACTACTGGTAATGAAGAAAGTCTATTCTGAATTCTAAAGGTAAAAGAGAACATCCAATTACCAGATAATCAAAATGCAACCATACTCTGATTCAATTTAAGTTGGCTATAAATTGTGTAACATTAAAGCTTATAAGCCCTTGTTCAATTAAAAACAAAAACATCTACCCCTGAGACTAAATACTACATTATATGTTAACCAACTTTAATTTAAACAAAATCTTAAAGGCAAATAAAAAAAAAACAGTGGTAATGGGACCTTTATACTTTATATTGTCTTCACTGACCCTACCTAATCAAACCTCATAGCTCTCTTTCCTTAATCATGCTGTGTACTATAAGGCTGTGTCAATTCCCTGAATACTAGTGTTCTTTTTTTTTTTTAAGACTTATTTATTTATTTATTCAGAGAGAGAGAGAGAGAGAGAGGGAGAGAGGCAGAGACATAGGCAGAGGGAGAAGCAGGCTCCATGCAGGAAGCCTGACGTGGGACTTGATTCCGGGTCTCCAGGATCACACCCCGGGCTGCAGGCGGTGCTAAACCGCTGAGCCACCGGGGCTGCCCTGAATACTCGTGTTCTTTAATGAAAAAAGGGGGAAAACAAGAGACACATTCTCTTCCAGTAGATTATCTTCTATTTATACAGATTCTAGCATGAACCCCCTCCCACTTCTCCTAATAAGAATCACTGTAGAAAATGGAAGATGTTTTTGATGGGAGTATGAACAGTATGGAAATTATAGCTCAATGTCATGCACAAAACAGCTGAATGGGTTAAATCCAACAACCAGTCGATTTTACCAAAGTATTTTGAACAGACAGCTTTTGTTTGTATTTCAAAAGAGGTAAACTGTCATAACAACTTGCATGAGTCACATGGGATTAACATTTATGCCTCCAGAAGCAGGCAGGATAACTGTGAAGTAATAGGATCTTTTTATTTCAGAAGTAGTTGCTTTCCCACTGTTAGGAGAGAGTAAATGAGTTAAACAAGTGAACTGTTCAGCCCTTTCCCTGAGAAGTAACTCCTTGAAAGAGTGGTGCAGATAAAGACAAGGTCGGGCTGACAGCAATGCACTGCATGCAATGCAATAAAAAAATAGGACAGTCTGATGGTTCAGTAACTTCAATAATTTATTATTGACTGATATTCTAGTTTTCTTTTTCAAAGCCATCGTGAATGTGCTTACAAGTGACTCCAAAAGCTAAGCTAAATCAAATGAAGTAAGATAATGCATGTAAGAAATACCATGCAATGCTAACCTATATGGTAAGCACTCAACATATGGTGGTTATTATTACTGTTATTGCTGTTGTTATTTATACTAAATGGAGAATTAGGAAGGAAGAGTAATTTTATATACTCAAGTTTGTATTTCAGTTTGAAAAAACATTCAGTAATGTTTACTAAATACTGGACAGCAATAAAGAAAGAGTAACAGTGTATTGCCTAGTAGTCTTATCTGACCAAAAATCATATACTAACTGAAATGGCTGAACAAGAAATACACTTAACTTGTTATTTCTCTGACCAACTCTTTCCCCACCCACATCAACAGTTTCAAACTATGTAATCTCCAACAAGATTACAACTGATTAAAGATTATTTGCCCCTGACTTTATAGGAAAAATTAGTCTCTTGAACTCTTTCAACGTTTCTATTCCTATTACTCTTTCTTAAATCTTTCATACTTGATATATCTTATTAAATAAATACTCTGTGTCTGATATGTATTTTAAAATTAAGTATACCAGTGTTTCACAGTACTCAGGGAATGGGGAAAAAAAAATTCAAGGATTGTGCTATTAACTATTAAAACACTCAGCTTTGTGCTGAAAATTTAGTAGTGTCTTAAATTTATTAAATAAAGTATGATGATTTTTTTTAAATTTTTAATGTGCCAGAATTATGACTCTAAGATTGCAAGCAGTGGGCCATGTATTATACTTCCATCTTTGCAAATAAGAAAAATTCCTCAGTGGGTTTTTCCCCCTCTGTGGCTCCCTCTACTGTGTCTAGTCATTTCTCTCACTAACTGCTCTTGGGTATCCATGTCTTTCTCTATATCTAATATATTATAAATAGAAATCCAAGAGCACTCAGTATGTGCTATGATTATTAAATTGATAAGCTTTTTAATTTTTTCCAAAAATGCATAAAAATCCCCCCTTAAAAAAAAAACCTAATTAATTAGGTTATTTAAACCTATGTATGTACTTCTAATTTTTTCCTGAATCAGGGGGACTTCAAAGAAAAAGTCTTCACCAATATGTCTTCCCTGTAATTTACTGATTAGCTTGATTATCAATACTTTTTCTCAGAAATTGTGAAAAGCTGAACTTCATTAAATATAAGCTTAAACCAGTATCAACTTCTAAAATTACATACAAAATTATCTAAAAATGATAACCACAAGCTTGCCGTATTTCAAGGCAAAGCCAAAATCTAGGTCAATTTTGGACCTTCGCATGATTTCTAGTTATTGGTATTTTAGGTCACAGAAAAGAAAAACATGAGATTGGGGTTGAAAGGCTGGAAGAACAGATGAAAGTGAGAGAAGCAAAGAAGAATTTTTATTTTACTTTCATGAATTTAGTCATGTTGACTGGTATGGCCAGATTAGTCTAGGCTGAAGTCAGGAGGCCTTGCCAAGGTGAGCGCTAGGTCTTGTCAAATGTTGTAATGTCAGGGCAACCCTCACCAGGAGGTTGAAGAACCAAAAAGAACTAATATTACCTGAATGTTAATGATCAAATTGGTCGAGACATTTCCCTATCTACCTCTGAGGAGAGGCACATAGTGATGAATTCTGCACATGTGCTGAGGTGAGCAGTGAATGATCTGGACAATCCTAGGTTGGGCTATGCTAGGGGTTAAACACAGAGGAGTTTTTGCCACTACTAAATTTAAGCTTACTAAAACTAGAGAGTACACCCCTGGCTAAACATAGTTGTATCTTACATGAAACAGAAAAGCTATTCGGTTAATTTTTTAAATTAAATTGTGAACTTCACTAAATCATGCCAAAAATCTATAAATACTTATAGTAGTGTTTTAGCTTGTAAAAGCAGAAAGCTGACTTTTTAATTTCAATTTAATTGCCACTATTAATAACATAGTTGATCTTACATAAAATCCCAAATGGTTTCATTTTCCAAGGTTTAAGGGATCATCTTTCCCTCTCTGACATAATAAAATATAAATAATAAATTTTCATAGAATGATACTACTGAGTATTTATCAGGGAATTCTCTTAATGCTAAGGAAAAGTTAATTTCACCATGACACATAATTTCCTGCTTGCCCATAATAAAAGTATTCCATCATTAGATTTTAATACTAGTATTTTGACCAGTTAGTCATTCATATTAGGGAGTTTTAATTAACTCTTAAAAGGCTTTTTAAAAGGTCTAGTTAACAGAAATTTTGTAACTGAAATCAAATCCTCCCTACCATTTAAAAATGATTCAAAAAGTCAATGGTCAGAAAATTTTTTTCTCACTGACATACATGGTATCTTTTATGTTTAAAACAAATGACTAAGACGAAGATGATTATTTTTATCATTCTGCTGATTTTAGTTATTTAAAAGATAATGGACTTTACTACTATCATCCAGTAGGATGGATCAAAAATAGGAAAATCACGGACGGACTTAAGTATCAGGAATATAGTATCTTCCTCTCTGTAGTGACCCCAAACCAAAACATCTTCAATATACATTTTTTAGTATCCAGGGAAAAAAAATGCAGAAGGCAAGACAATTTATCTCAGTACTTAAAAACTCATCTTTAAGTTTATTGCTAAATATTTGATTTTATTAATATGAAAATCTAAACTACTGTAAAATGCCTGGCTTTATGAAGATCAGAATCATGATATAAATAAATAAAAACAAATACGATGAATTCAACTTCTTAAGTATAATGAAGAAATACATTGGTCACCTGTGGAATCATCAGGAGTCCAGGGATGACTTCGAGTTGGCTTTTCTGAGGTTGGTCCTGAGGTAGTGATCATTCTGACGCTAGGACTGGATGACCTACTGCTTACCTATAGGAAGAAGTGACAGAAGGAACAAAATATGATTTATATGTGGAAAAAAAAAAGATAAGAAAAAATTTTTTATTATAAAGCAAAGGATAGACTTCCATTTCTATCATGAGGTCCTGAAATACTCTTGCAAAAAATAAATCCTCTAAGATTTTACACACACACACACACACATACACACGTATATACACAAACATAAAAAATTTATATGCACTCATGTATGATATCTCTTAAAATTGATGAGTCTTCAAAAAAGTAAGAGAAATGCTCTGAGACCAGAAATGAAGCAGAATCAGGAGTCCGGTAAGTATTTAAAGCTGTTAGCCCCGGGAATTTCAATTGAATACCAATGATGTAGAGCTTTTGTATTGACTACCTTCTACACTCACAGGAATAGGCATTATGTCTTGGGCCTTTCCAGGAAGGGAGTAAGACTGGAGAACTACTGTGCTTAAAGCTAAAACCCAAGAAAAGCTTCAGTCTTGGGGAAAGAGTAAACTAAGAAGAAAGATCTATCCTACAAAAGCAGAGAGCAAATAAATTTGTCTGTGTTGGGAGTGGCTTTGGATGGAGGGGAGAAAATGTATCCAATGTGAATTCACAAACTATTTCCATAATTTGTGGATGATACAAATCCCAACCACAACCAAACCCAAGCAGATAAAATAACAGAAAAACTACAATAATGAATTAAACATGGGTCATTTGTAGTCAAGTTCTAGAAAACAAAGACAAATAGAAGATAGCAGAGACCAGCCTCTGAGACAGATTATTTACAAACCATACCAGTGAGATTCTCAATAACAAAAAGGAAGCTAGAAGAGTGTGGAATATCTTCAATAACTACCAACCTAGAATTGTTTAGCCAACAAAAATGTAAAGAATGAGGTCAAAATAACATTCTTAAACAAGCAAAAATGGACTCTATTATCCGTAGGCTCTTATCATAACAATTTTTAAACCATGTACTTCAGGGATAAGAGAATTTTTCCCTGACAGAAAGGCCAAGTTGCTATCAGGAATACTGCTAAACAGAAGGATGAATCTATACACAGAAAATATTAAACATTGGAAATATGACTAATTTACAAAATTACCAAGCAAACAAATAAATAAGACAGTACTAAAACCTGAATAAAACAGTATAAGCAAGAGAAGCACTGATTTAAAAATCCTTATGTTGGGGATCCCTGGGTGGCTCAGCGGTTTGACGCCTGCCTTTGGCCCAGGGCGCGATCTTGGAGTCCCGGGATTGAGTCCTGCGTTGGGCTCCTGGCATGGAGCCTGCTTCTCCCTCCTCCTGTGTCTCTGCCTCTCTCTCTCTCTCTCTATCATAAATAAATAAACCTTAAAAAAAAAATCCTTATATTGAGGATAAGGGTAAAGCTATTAACGTTAGGTTGAGTATGAGTGTTAGAATTCCACAGGTAGTTACTAAAGTAATAATAATATATGGGATTCCCAAATTACAAAGACAAGTAACGGAATGAGAAATATATTTGTTCAATTCAAAGGAAAGCAAAAAGGAGCCAAAAAGGGAAGTAAGAGAAAGCATTAAATAGAAGGAGCAAATTTAGCAGTAACTGTAATATAAATGGATTAAAATCTTCAGTTATTTAAAAAAATCAAACTGTCGGGTGGATTAAATGCTCTTTATAAGAGATATATCCAGGAATCCCTGGGTGGCTCAGCGGTTTGGCGTCTGCCTTCGGTCCAGGCATGATCCTGGAGTCCCGGGATCAAGTCCCACATCGGGCTCCCTGCATGGAGCCTGCTTCTGTCTCTGCCTCTCTCTCTGTGTCTATCGTGAATAAATAAATAAAATCTTTTTTTTTAAAAAAGAGATATATGAAATTCACAGAGTAGAGAAAACAGGAAGTTAAAGGATGAAAAAAGATAATCAGGCAAACCTACCCAAGAAAAGTTATGTAGCTAAATTAATGAGAGAGAATACATCTGAGGGTTTAAAAAAATTACTAGACAAAGAAATAAAATGATTAGTGAGTCAATTCATTATATAACAATTCAAAATTTATATGCTCTACCTATTATAAGATATACCATATCCATACATAGCTTCCAAATGGACACAGTAATAAAACTGAAGAAGGGACATATTCACCACAGTGAGATATTTGAACACTCCTCTGCAAACCATTTATAAAAGCAGACCAAAAAACAAAGTACAACATCAGTAAAACCTGAACTCCATAAAAAACAAGCTTGATCTAATCATATAAATGAATCATGTATCGAAAAACTAGAGAATATGCATTCTTTCTGAGCACCACGGAATATTTATAAAAACGGGTCATGTACTAAGCTGTAAGGCAAATTTCAAAATTCCAAATTTTTAGATGAAGTAAACTAGAAGCAGTGACTAGGGATTTAATTTACAAAGACAAGAACAAAATTAGAAAAAGAACAAAATCATCAACCTTCCCTCAAAAGTTACAAAATAAGAATGAGAGAATATAATTTGGTGCTTAGTAAATTAAAGATAAAACAAAAAATCTGGGGATCCTGGGTGGCTCAGTGGCTTAGCTCCTGCTTTTGGCCCAGGACGTGATCCTGGAGTCCCGGGATCCAGTCCCACATTGGGCTCCCTGCGTGGAGCCTGCTTTTCCCTCTGCCTGTGTCTCTGCCCCTCTCTCTCTCTCTGTCTCTCATGAGTAAATAAATTCTTAAACAACAACAACAACAACAACAACAAAAAAAACCACTCATAAAGTGAATACTCAAGTTTCTATACATTTTAGAAAATACCAAGCCCAGAGGATTTATAGTTGAGTTCTATCAAACATTTTCCATCTTAAAGAAATTATTCTAGAAAAAAGACAGTTCCTCATTTATTGTTAAGTCAGTAAACCTGACTAAGAAACAAAGACAGAATAAAAAACTGCTAGCCAACTTCACTGATGAAAATAGGTACAAAAGTCAAAAGTCCTAAAAATTACATTAGCAAATGGAATTTGGCAGTGTAAAAACAGTAATAATAAAAATCTTTTGAGAAGTTGAGGTTATCCTACAAATGCAAAGGTCACCTGATGCTAGGAATTCTATTAATCCAATTAATCATATTAACAGATTAAAGAAGATAAATCTCATTAAATGCAAAAAAAGCATTTGACAAAATTTAATAGCCATTTATGAAACTACATTTAACAACTTGAATCTCATTTAAGAGAACATAGTTTCTTAGCCAGAGAAGTGGTATTTATAAAAAGTCTAGAAATATGGTAGCACAGAAAATGGCACTGTGGGCTGGTGGATGACACAGGCTGGTGCTCACAGGCAAGGAGCACACAGGAAGACTCATGGGAATCGATCATGTTCCATTTCTTAAGTTGGGTGGTGGATTCATGAGCATCCATTTTATTATCAGGCTTCAGAACTTACATATTACATGTACTCTTATTTATGTATTAGTGTTATATATATTAAAAATTCTCAAAGGACATATAAGCTAAAAATGGATTTTATAAGAATCTTTTTTTAAAAAAAGCACCTTTTTTTTTTTTTCTTAAAGCGTTACTGAATACTCTGTAGGAGACTCAAAAAAAGAGTAAGGAGTTATACAAAGTAGAACATAAAAAAGTACATAAATACAAAAGAAACTTCAACAGAAACACTCAAAGATTCCAACAAGTAAAATGACTCTCTACTACTACTATAGAAATTAGCAGATGTGAGTTCTAACCATGGTGCAATGTCTGATTTAGTTTACTTCAAGAAGTCTTAGCTTCTTTATCTAGAGAGGGAGTGGGGTTGGGTAAAGGATGTGGCAACTTTTAGTATTTTACCCACTGCTAAAGTTCTATTATTTTAAGACTTAAAAACTCACAATGAATTGAGGATAATAAAAATTAATTAAAAGGCACTTTTATAACAATTTCAGAAATAAATCACAAAATAATTTTGCAAAGATCGGGCAGCCCCGGTGGTGCAGCGGTTTAGCGCCGCCTGCAGCCTAGGGCGTGACCCTGGAGACCCTGGATCAAGTCCCATGTCAGGCTCTCTGCATGGTGCCTGCTTCTCCCTCTGCCTGTGTCTCTGCCCACCCCCTCCCCCCGTGTCTCTATGAATAAATAAATAAATAATCTTAAAAAAATAAATAATAAAATTACAGAAAAGGAAGATTAAAAAAATTTTTTGCAAAGATTGATGGACTATTACTTTCATCTTGGGTACCTATTGAAATTGCTTCAGAAATTCCAAAAAGCTTTTCTACACCATAAACAATTTTTAACTCCACATCAGACTGGTCTTTCAAAAATCTTAGTTTATTCATCCCACATTTACAAAGATGCCCTGAACAATGTTCTTTCTGTTTTTCCCTCCTCCTTGCTAATTCTTCTTCATCCTATAGGGCCCAGCTGAGGTTCCCTACATTAAATGCTCATTCTTGCCACATCCTTGGTTTTCTGCACACAAAAGCAGACCCTGTGTTTGAAGACTGCTTTGTTCTAGCAGTGTGTGGAATACAAAATCTTTATTTACTGGTTGTTAATGATCAATTCTGGAATTCTCACCCTGGCATTTCTGACCCTCCAATGACGGATTTTACTTTCCCTATCCAGATCATCTCCCCTTTGACAATTCCTTATGTCCCTCTTTCTCTTTCTACTTTTAATCTGGACCCCATATTCATTCAAGGAGTATCTGGTCTAATGCAAAGAACAAATGTGACAACTGAACTATATGAAACTGACACCTTTACACATCAAAACAGTTAAATACCAGCAAATTCACATGACTGTCTAAAACTTTGTGGAGACTTAAACTCAAGTGTGAACTTGAATAAGTAACTCAGTCTTTCGGAGCCATCATGAGCTAAATTTACATCCATAAATTAGTTAATAACTAAGTCTTTATATTTCAAGAAATTAGTTTTTTGATGAATCACAATATGCTGAAATGTTCATATTAAAAAAACTAAAGAAATATTTAAAAACAAGCCATAACTGTATTTCTTTAACACCTGAAAAATATAAGGTATAAATAAGAAGATCAGGTAACATTTGAGAATTTAAAAAAGTTGAGCTAGTTTATGGATTAAATTTATGTTACTATTTGCAAACTACTAAGAAGTCTTACTTTATAGTAGCTACTTAAAAAAAAAAATCATTGGTCAAATTCTTATGGTCATGTATGCTCTCAAACTATCAAAACTCATTTGAGTTGTTCCTTTCTTCAAGACATTTACAATTACTTTATTCTATTCTTATACAAATTGTAAAGTTTAAGAGAGACAGAGAAACTTGACTTACCACAAGGATTGGATATGAAAATGGTTACAAGAGTACAGAATGCCACACTGCAATTTAAGGCAGCAAAAGAATACGAAGCCAAATTTAAACCAGAGGGCAAATTACAACCAGTAGACATGAAGCAGAATTGGACTTTGCACAGAACTTTATCTCTGTATTTATAAAAAGGAATTGGGAGTTATTTTACAGACAAAAATAAAGCTTTGCTTTTTATATCTCACCTGAATGGGAAAATATTTTCATAAGTCAAAAATTCATGGCCAGTGCTACTATTTAGACTGACATTTAAGAGCTATTTAAAGCCCTCAGTTGCTAAATTTATACAAGCACAAAACACAGAGATTAAATGTTGATTTGATAATTCTGCTGAAGTAACATCTGAATAATAGCATTAAAAAGAAATGGGTATCAAGTTGGTGATGTGGATTTACAAGAGCACTTCCTCCATTAGGACAGTCACAGATAATTCAATTAAATCTATACATGACAGATAATATTGAAAACATCTGTATTACAATCTGAAGGTATAGGATCAAACTAATTTTAGCTTCACTATAGTTCATTATAAGGAAATTTTGGAACTTTATTATTCTTATTCCTTACCTTCTAAATTCTTGGAAATTTATTATTCTTACTACATAAGCCTCTGATTTAGAGCTTTAATAGAAAATTATTTGCACTGAAGGAGGTACAGACTGAGGACAGATAAAAGAGGTAGTATAAAAAATTATATTCCTTAAATAAGTAACAACTGATATGTGATAAAAGGCCTTTAAGGCAAATACTTTCTATGACCCCTAACACAAATTTCTTTTACAATATAAAAGAACTGAATGCCAATGGGATTTTACTTCTTTCCCAGTGGTATTTTTGTTTTCTGGATAGCAATATACTATACTGAGAGCAAGGAAGTGGTAAGAACCTTGGCAGGTACATTATAGGGAAGCAGGTATACATAATTAAGCATCTACAGTGTGTCTGTAAGAACCCCAAGAGGTGGGTGTTATGGTCCCCACTGGTACGTAAGATTGCTGAAGCTCGGGGAAATTAAAGAACTTATCTAGTGTCACATATCTAATAAAAGTATATTCTAAAGTCCATATAAAAATACAGTATTCTCGTTCTCTAAACAATAATAATTGCATCATTTATGGTCATGATTTTCACTGACTGGTGTCCTCACCAAGAGACTTCCAGAAAACAGATCTATATTGGATAAAACTCCAGAAAGGGCATGCAGACATGCACAAAAAATGTGTAATTTTAGTGAAACATAGAAAGGCTCATCCAGATATATAATAAATAACTCTGTGTAGACATCTGCAGGAATTTATTATCAAGGTGAATTTGCCTTGCTCAATAATATAATACAAGCTAAAACTTGTCATCACTGAAAACTATTTAAATAATGATAATGCAGACTATCAGAAGTCAAAACACTTGAAATTGGAGAGATGTAGGACTACTTTAGCATGCAATACATTCAATTCTACATGCAAGACAGAATGACAGAGTGTAGTTTGTGTGTTTTGGAATCAGGTCTGGATTCATAACCTGGTTATAGCAATTACTGGTAGTACAAGGGAAGAGACTTTGGAAAGTTTCTCTAATTTTCAGTTTATTCATCTGCAAAATGAGGAAAATAAAAGTATGAAATTTTCAGGGTTACAACTTAAATAACATGTATTAAAGGCCTGACTGGCGGGGTGCTTGCTTCTTTCACCATTCCACTCTAGCAATGGCAGTATAAAAAAATATCTAATTTTAATTTACAGATGTAAAGTCTAAAGGACTTTAAGGTCAGTCTTGAATCAAGAGCCAAAGTATAAACTCCAATCAGTTCACTCTCCTCTAATGAGATATAATATTAAACTTTATTAATAAGTCTTCTCTCTTCCTCTGATGATTGTACTAGGTGGGCAAATATTTTTCTTCATGTTCTTTATCAATCCCATGGCTAAAACCAACCAACCAACCAACAAAAAACCACCATGCATCTGTTTTATCACTGTTAAGCCAGACTTTTTAAAGAACCATACTGGGCAGCCCGGGTGGCTCAGTGGTTTAGCGCCGCCTTCAGCCCAGGGCGTGATCCTGGAGACCCAGGATCGAGTCCCATATTGGTCTCCCTGTGTGGAGCCTGCTTCTCCCTCTGCCTGTGTCTTTGCCTCTCTCTCTCTCTCTCTGTGTGTCTCTCATGAATGAATAAATAAAATCTTAAAAAAAAAAGAACTATACTTTTAATTTTGAAAAATCCATAATGTGCATGATTTTTTTTCAAATAATTAATGCTATTTTCATGAGTAATTAAAAATATTTAATGGTCATTTATCCTAACACTTCAGAAGAAAATGTTTTCACAGTGCATTAGAATTACTATTTGCCAGCCTCATCCCAAACTAGCATTTTAAGTTTATAATACTTAATTTTGAAAGAATGGATCAATGTAAAAACTGGCTACATAATGGTTATATATCATCTGTTTTAGAACAGGTTGTACTACCACACCAAATTCCCCCTCACTCCAAATCTTTTGTAGTAGTCCATGACAATTCATGCAATGATTGTCACACAACCACAGTCTGCCTCAGTTCTAGTGTTTTCCTACTGAAGGTATGAAAGGGTAGCAATCAAAATCTCAATTAATATAGAACCTGTGATGAAATAAGGAAGCTTTGGTATGGTGAGGTCAGTCCTCAATTACAGTGATGCTTTTAGTATAGAGTACAGAGAAAAGCACTTGCGTTAGCAGATGCTCCTGAACTGCCTTAGAACAGGCTTTGCATTCTCAGTCAAAGGGAGAATACTTGGCTAGAGTTTCTCATAACTGGAATATCAATGGCAATAGTAAACAAAGTTAAAAAGGCTGAGCTCATCAAGCCTCTAAGGAATCAAAGCAAATACCAGATGCCAAACTATCTGTTACTAAATGCCCTCATTAATACTTGAAGTATTTGAGGGTGAGAAAGTGCGAAATTTCATTCAAAAGTTTTGGGGTTTTACAAAAGTAAATATAATGAAAAAACCCATTAAATAAATGAAATAAAATGCCTGTATTCATCCATAATACTTTCAGATTTAGGGTTACTTAATATCATATAAAAATAATTTAATATATATGTATAATGTGTCTGTGTATATATGCATGTTTGAGTATATGTATAGGTATTGTAAGAAATAGAAATATTTCCAGATATAAAGAATAAAGAATAAAGATATTTACCATAAATATCTCAAGTGCTTTTGTTAGTTAAGTTGATGGCCATAAAGGGCTTTCAAATTTTTAATGACTACAAAGATTCTTTAAAATTTAAAATATTTATAAAAATTAAATAATAATAAAACACTTTTCTAGAATGAAAAGTACTTGTGCATTTTACCATAAATTAAATCACTTTGTTTATAATATATAATCCTATAATTTTACCTGATACAATGTGATATTTTTATTACTTCAGATGTATGCTGTACTAACATTCATTTCAACACAAGTGAAAATAAATAAAAATACTTCATAATTAGTTCTCATTCATTTTAAAAATATCATATTATATATGTCCAGTATATTGATCTGAATAACAGAAAAAATAATGACCGAAATGCTATTTGTATATACTTGTTGGTTAAAACTCTGTGCTAGTCAGTAACGGCTTAAATTAGAACAGTGTTTGGATCATTTAGAAAGAAAGTGATAAAGAGATAAGAGGAGTTTAGAAGAAAGTCCAGAAATACAAGAGGAAGAAAACCTTAGCAACTGCGATGAAAGCCTTTCTGGAATTTATCCATCTGCTTAGGAATGTCTTAAGCATACTTCACAAAAATATAAATCCAGTAGACAAAACAAATTAAAAGATATTAGAGTCATCTAGATCTGTCAGTGTCTTATGTGATGCCACAAGAGTGACATTTTCTTGAGGAAATATTCACTAGTAAATATTAATAATTAGTAAAAATATTTTTTTTCACCTCATAAAAGAGACTGCACTAATGATTAACTTTTGAGGACAAGGATAACAAGAAACTGTTAAATTACAAGGCTGATACTTCCTTATTAAATCATATATAGAAACCATGTAATGCACATGGAGCACTATTGAATTAACCTACCATGATAAATTATCCCTCATGTTAAACTAATAATGGCATATATACTTTTTTTCCAAGGTATTTAAATTCAAGTGCCAATGAACGTCTCTACTACGATTTTAGGTCAACTCAGGAAACTAATTCTGCAGAGTGTATACATTATAGTTAACTCTTTATCTCTGCTCATTATTATTCTTCAAAGATAGAAGGTTCAAATGTTAGGTCTTACCTGACCAGGTTCTGTCCCAGTAACAGTCAAGTCTTGGATGGATCTACGTCTTGGCTGTCCGTTGCCTTTTAAAGGATTAAAAAAAAAAAAAAAAAAGTAGAATACTGAGACCTATTCAAACAGATAACAAGGTTGTTACTGCTACAGTAGGAAGTTGAAATTTGTTGCTCCGTGGATCTACACAAAATGTTTGTAGAAAAAATAATTAAGTTAGTTTATTGTTAAAAAAAAAAAAAAAGAAGAGAATGTTGTAAGGAAAAGAAGAGAAACAGCTGCAGAGTTTTAACTCAAAAGTTGCTGGTCTACGGCAAAGTAGGTCCTAATACAATTAACCACTCCTACTCCACATGAATAGCTACTGAACTCTCTTGCACCATCTTCTGTCATGTATTTAAATAGATGAATGCTTGTGGGCTGGGGCTGATGATGGCATCTATTTCAAGGGCCTTACGTTACAGTTTCTACAGCAAGACAGCTAGCCAGGAAGTTGTATGACATGACTGCCTTTAACCAACAACAGTACCTTGTTCTTCAGGGCCTACAAGGATGTTTAGGCTTAAATTTATTATACTGAGGCACACTTACTTAATCCCATTAATCTTTGTAAGAATCTAGTAGTTCATTTTTGGTGAATAACTTTTAATTTTCTACTGAAGATGAATGACCCTCATTCCATTCTCAAATATACAGCGTTTTTTGAGATGGCTATTGTGTTAATCCTGCTTTAGGAACTTCCACGCTAATAATAACTTAACCTAAAAAGCCGTTATGAAAAAATGTTACAAACATAAACATAATAGAATGAATTAAGCAACAGTTTCACTTGGTACTTTTATTTGGGAATAGAGCTTTTTATATGGTATCTTCTAAGATGAGAGATCAGCTGTCTAAAAGGAAACACCAAAATATTGTGAGAAACAGCTGATAAAATACTCAGAATTCTTTTAACTCTGAAAGCTCTATTATATAATTTCTCAACTAGTAGGCAGCACTCAACATGCACTCTAAAAATTTTGGCCCAACTAGCAGACAGAATTTGTTCTTAAAATTTTATATTTCTAGGGCTGCCCAGGTGGCTCAGCGGTTTAGCGCCTGCCTTCAGCTCAGGGCATGATCCTGGAGACCTGGAATCGAGTCCCACGTTGGGCTCCCTACATGGAGCCTGCTTCTCCCTCTGTTGGTGTCTCTGCCTCTCTCTCTGTGTCTCTCATGAATAAATAAATAAAAATCTTTAAAAAAATTTATATTTCTATAATCCTAAGAATCTTATTTTAAAAACAATCAGCAATATAATTTAACATCTTAATCTGATTATTTTGCATGTAAACTAAAGGGACCTTACAACAGAATGAAGTTTAATGAAGTAATATGTGTAGTAAATATAAGAACTCAAGTTTATAGCCACACTCAAATTTATAAGATATCATCACTTTTTTTCATTTTAAACTATGTTTTAGAATTCTCTGCAGAATTTTAGCTCAAATTTACTTGAAATTTCATTTCATTCCAAGTTCCAACTTTTGGATACAAATTAAAATAACATAAATAACAGTACATTTGTTCAATCAGGCACACTAAGATACTTTTGTGAAAAATTTTAACTATTCCTGCTTCCTGAGGACAGAAAGATTGCCACCACCATGACTAATAAGCAATTTTAGACACATTTCATTCAACACAATCATTCTAAAATTAGCTGAGATGAGACAGGCTTGTAAAAGTGTCTGGAATTCTCTTTTCAGATTAGCAACATTTGTGAATCTGGGGAACCACCCAGCACATGTGTCTAAAAAATCATTACATCACCACTGCAATAACAACAAAAGCAAACTCAAATCTAAGTGGGGTAGTAGAAGGAAGGGGAATAAAAACTTTTAAGGAAGTAGGGTAAATAAGAAGTGACACAGTTAACAAATGCCATAAAATGAGAAATCTTCAAGCTACAACATGAGTCAAAGCAAGCAATATTAGGCAATGCATTTTAATTAGCATAACCATGGCAGAAAACCATCTGGCAAATAGTTTAGACAAAGCAAAAAAGGACTGCAATCAACAAATACTTATTGCTCCAATATTAAATTTTAAGTCATAATTTAGAAATGTGAATGTAAAAAAAAAATAAAACTATTATTGCAAATGAAAATTAGAGTATGTTCTCAGTAAATTTAGCTTGATTCTGAACTTTTTTTTGCAACTAAATACTAATTTAGAAACTCACTCATTTTACATTTTTTCGTAGTTCTTTATCATATGCATACCTATATTACACATGGTAGTATAAATGAAAAAAGTAGAATCAAAGGCCAATATGTCTACAGATGCCTGATGGAGGAATACGAAACCTGCAAAAGCATCCTGAGTATTTCATTTTGTAATAAATTCTGGAACTTTTAGGACTTATGACAGGGAATAAGTGACATTTTTTTTAGAACAACTTTTCTAAGTAAGAGCACCAATATACTATATCCCTAGCTCATCATAATTCCCCAGCCACCCCCACCCCCGCCCATAATCCCTTTCCCCCCTAAAAGAAAGGGTGGTTGAGATAGCGGGTTACAGGCCAATTTAACTGTTTTTTATAATATCACAAAAACAGAATTCATCTCTTCAAAAAGCTGCTCTTTTAAGTACAACTTATTTCCTAAACTGATTTGAACAGAGTCCACCTTCCCAGTCACTCTTGTGTCTTTTCCAATTGGTTTAAGTAAGCTCATTGTTTTCCTTACCTTAACTACTCTTAATTTTCTATTTTCCAAACTTCCTGAAGGCTCTTTTCATGTAAAATTCAATGCTACATTTTCCTGGAGACATCTCTTCACTAAATGTTGGAAATTTTGAGATTCATAAGTTTTGAATATTAAAATTGTGGGACACTGTTCTCTTCATCTGTAAAATACATAAGATTTAAAAAATTTTGTATAGCACTATATACACTGTAGTATTATATCACCACTTCATGGTAAACTATGCAATTTAGAAATATATGTTCTCATTTAGGCTGCTACAAATTTCATATTCTTTTATTTATTTCAATAAATTCTGTGTCATTCCTTAGAAGGCCCTTCAGGGTGGGTTTTTTTTTTCCTTCTATCAAAGGAAAGTAATTATTATTGATGTTTTGCTTTCTAACACACTAGCTTTTATTAGGTAAGAGTTCAATTTTTTGATTACAAAAAGTGATCCTGATAGGCTAAAATACATAAAGAGACTACTAAACATTCTCTTTAATATTGGTTAGATGAACTTCCCTATTTAATTAGCCACAAATACAGAATTTTATTGAAGGTGATGTGGCTACAACACATGACAGAAGCAGATATATTTCAGCATAGCTCTCCTTGAGCCTCAGAGTCCCTAATCCAAAGATTTATAGCTGCTAATGACACTATGTGTCCAAGGTAGGAACTTGCCAAATCTAGTAAAGTCTACTTCTTATCTCACTGTCTCTTCACATCAGCACTGCACTATTTGGGGGGGAAAAAATGAACCAATAATTTATGTACTTGAAGTAATGTTTATAAAACATTAGTATGTACTGGTTCTTGAACCAAATATAGTATTAAAAGGTTATATTCTTAAAAAAAAAAAATAAAAAAAAATAAAAGGTTATATTCTTGTCCTGATGGGAGAAAGCAAAATAGTGCCCAAGTGTCTCTGAATAGTATTACAGCCTCCAGCTATCCAGCATTCTACAAAGCCCTCAGTGCACTGTCCTCCACCAGTCCAATCCGTCTGCCAACTCCCTAAGATAGCTGAAACTTCTGAAGCAGGAAAAGGTGTAAGTATGAGACATTGAGCTACCATTTATTTTTGTTAAATATGCCTGGGATCTCCCATACTCTACTTATTCTATTTAACTACTCATCATACTCTTGAAAACAACTAATGTAGACCTAAACGTGTCTGACTGAAATTAAATGTAAGTATTCATTAAATTTTTCTCAGTAAGTATATCTAAATGCAGCTGAAATTATAAGGATACCTGAAGTTTCTTTCAGCTTTAAGAACTGTATTACAAACAAGAATATCAGTTAAGTTCAGGTTCTTCAGGGTCCTGGGCAAAAATATTTTACATGACTTTTAAAAATTTTGCATATTCAATCATCATTATTTCTTATATCCTTAAGTACAGTATATAAGATGGAGTACCATCTTTGGTCAAAGCATACTATGATTCTAAAATGCTATGCCATGTTATTTTAGCCTTGCAAAAGGTATACTGAAGCACCACTATTCAAGGATCTCAAATTGAAGTACATTAAAGCTATTCTTATCTACAGAATAAATGAGAATTTTCAAGTGTTTTAAATCAACTCAAGCATTATAATTTAGTCTGAACAAAGAAATTCAGTACCACTGGGTATAAATATAAATATCCTATAAAACTTTATGGTTTACTTTTTTAAAGATATATTCAAAATTCCGGTAGTCACACAGTATCAGTATTTGGAAAAATTTACTTTTGCAATATTTGGAAATACAGATCATTTTAGGATAGCAATCTGGTATAAACTCTGTATAAGGAATTTCATATTAGAAGAAGTATAGAAGATAAATGTTTCAATTAAATCTTTTGTATGTACTTAAATAGTACCTTTTTTTCAGTGGATTTCAAAATACATTATTACTGCAGTTGATTTCCTTACGTGCTGTAACTATTCACTCAAGGACACAGGAGCAGAACTGCTGACTTTTTTCAACCACTCAAACTAAAGCCATGAACAAAATCATGACTTAACTACTCAAGTCTCTTACTCCATGCTTTAAATGGGAAAAGTTTGTTGCTCCTGTTTTGTTAATTTTTTTTTGGACATTTTACCTGTTTATCTCTGGCATCTGCATCTTTGAAAGAAATGCAAAATTTAGGTATTCTAACACCAGTAAATGTTATTATCAAAACGTATTATATAGTTTCACAATTCATAATCCCTATTTCATTTGAGTATATGAAATAAAGATTGGGGGAGGGAATAGAACCTTGGAAGCTTGGAGAGTAACAAAAATGAATGTGGGAAAGTAAAAAAATCAAGTGGAAAAACCCAATAAATAAAAAATCATATTCTTATTAAAATCTTGGGAGGAAAAAAAATTAGTAAATTTAAAGCAATCTAATAACATGCCAGTCATTCACCTTTTCTTCAAATAAAAGTAATACAAGTTAAAATGTACCGGCTAAACGGGAGAAATGATTATGTTTTTAAAATTTCCAAGTTTTAGAAGACATTTAAGAAAGGCTATTTCGGGATCCCTGGGTGGCGCAGCGGTTTGGCGCCTGCCTTTGGCCCAGGGCGCGATCCTGGAGACCCAGGATCGAATCCCACATCAGGCTCCCGGTGCATGGAGCCTGCTTCTCCCTCTGCCTGTGTCTCTGCCTCTCTCTCTCTCTCTCTGTGACTATCATAAATAAATAAAAATTAAAAAAAAAAAAATTAAAAAAAAAAAAAAAAAGAAAGGCTATTTCCTCTTCTCAAAGTTCATTTCAGCTTATCATTTTGTAATGTTCAATAAACGAATAGATTAGAAAATGGTAGGTCAAATAGTTTAAATCCTGAGCAAGAAACTTCTACACTTATATTTACTTTGCTTATATTTATTCATAACAGATAAGATAAAAAATATAGTTATATTTTAAAAAAGTGCTTACAATTGGGATCCAATATTAATAAATACCAGTTTGGGTATTATCAAGAGGTATTTAATACCACAGAACTTATGGGAAACAGACTTTCAGGAAAAAAACTGCACAAGGTACCAAGAAATTCTGGCAATTAAGTATCCCTCTTTGTAATTTAAAATGGCCATGTAAGACATCTGAAGTACTCCCAAAGCATGGGTTATATTTTTATATTTAATTTAAAAATACAACCTAAGAATACATTAATATCTCGCTCTTATGTCCAATTGTTATAAGTCCAGTGCTTGTATTAATCTTTTATTAAAGAAAGTAAAAACTGATTAGGTTACTGTTTAGATATCTGGGGGAAAAAAAGTCACCAAGAATATTTAATAAAATGTGTTATTGAATACTATTTCTATGTGAACAGCATTGTTGCTCTGGCAATTAAGAGCAGAATTATAGTTTCCTGACTCTATAAGGACATAGTGTCAAAAGAGGGTCTGTTAGCCAAAAAGGTCTCTTTAATGTGGACACTAAAAAGGAGCAAGACAATTTTTCTGTCTTCTCCTCCTCAAACAAAAGAGGAGAAAATGGATGTGATTGGAATCAGATCTAGTTTGGGATCCTGGCTATGTGGCTCTGAGAAAACCACTCAAAATTCATTAGATTAAGTTCCTCATTTATAAAACAGCTGTTAATTTTATCTGGTAACCTAGTTATTAAGACTGCTATAGAGGTCAATTGAGATAATGTACCTTAAACTACTTTATAGGCCACACAAGAGCATTTAAGCAGGGTTTCTCAGCCTTGGCAGGTTGACCAAGTGTCATATTAGGCTGGATAATTCTTGGCTTGTGGAACACTGTTTGATACATTGTAGGGTGTTTAGCAGCATCCCCGGGTCCTTCCCACTATTTGCCACCTGCCACTTGTGACAACCAAAAATGTTACCAGATGTTGCCAAATATCCCCTGGAGGGCATATTCATCCTGGTTGAGAACCATCAAAACTCTTCTTTCTCTTTTCTCTCCCTCATTATTTTGTACAGTACTGGCTACACTGTTCACTACATGAGTTTGTATATATTATTAGTGCTTACTCATAAGACATGGATTAAGACTATATTGCCATATGCCTAAATACTCCTGATTCAAACATTTAAAGTAATCACAGCTTCATAGTATGTATGTCTAAATGTTGCTACTTCTTTAGTCAAAATAATATGCCCCTAAACACAGTACCTTTCAGTATGGAGGCGAAATAATCTCAAGTACTCTGTTAATTATGCATGCAGGCCATGACTCAATTAACGAAATTGCTATGTGAGAAATAGGTTAAACTCTTTTCCCTGAACAGCAATAATGATGATGTTATAAAATAAATCACTTTGAAAAAATAAAAATTAATCTAATATAAAGTGGTTTTATACAAAGTACCTAAGAATTATGTTTTATGCATATTTATAGTTTATACAGATTTTATATGTATCCTAGTTCCTAGCCATGGGAGGTCAATAATAGTTGGTTCATTTAACAGGCACATATTTATTAAATACTGCGCATGAGGCCCAGTGCCAGATAGCTGCTGATACAATCAATAATATATAATGAAGACATGGTCTGTATTCTGTTTTCACTTTACTGGAGGAGAAAATGACCTGTAGGTATTAAACTACGAAACAAAACTATTTTAAAAGCACAATCACGGGCAATGCATAGCCCTGAGGAATTTACCCAAAACATACCCATAAATGTGTGTGGGAAAACTGTGTATTTCTTTACGGGGAAGAGGTAGAGGAAAACCCAAAGCAGACAGAGTAATAAATGATTAATTTTGATGACACACGTTTGTTGTCTGTCAAAAACGGTGATTGAGATTTATCTATGAAATTATCACCATAACAAATAAATGCAATTTACCAATTTAAGACATTGAAGTACCATGTGCTAGTTAGGTATAAAAACATGTAGTTTGCAAGAAGATTCTCTTGATAACATACAAGAATCAGAACTGACCATGATTCTTTGGCAAGATACCATGCAAAACAGCAAATCTCTTTTACTTTGTTTCTATTTTCTAGGTTAAGGCAAAATGTTATTTAGCAATTCTCTTTTCTTAACTTCAAATTTCACTTGCTACCAACAGAAAGAGGCTTAGATAGGAAGTCTAAAAGGAACCCCAAAAGTAGAAACTAAGGAAGGAAAGGAGCCAAGAACAGTAAATATTTTAAACAGTTGTTTCCTTTTTCTGCTGGGTGCAAATAAAGTCTTGGTTTAGCTCACCTCACTTAAAAGCAGGGAGGAAGCTGATAAAATTCTAGGCTGGTATTCTCCCCTTCTGAGAAAAGGTTTATTTTGCCTTCTATGCTACCCTCATTTTTGGAGATTTAAGGTATCCTGTCAAGTCTGCTTCAGTATATATAAATGTATTACCTTTCAGTCTGTCTCCCTAATCACTGCATGCAAGGTATCTATTTTTATGTCCTATAACAATTGGAGCAAGAAGCATTTTATAAGTACCAGGGATCATTATTCCGGTCCCACAGCTATTAGACCAACTCAGGTGGTCTATGATACCTGATATGACGATCTCAGGGACATCCAGAATGTTGCCAAATGAAGCAGTTTTACGGTGGCCCCGTTTAGGCTTGGAATAGGCTGCAAAAACATATATATACAGTATACATGCAAACAACCACAAACAGTAACACAGAAAACGATTAACTACAAAAACAGAATAATTTTCAAATAGTTATGTTAATACTTCATGCAGAATGGCATGCAGAACTATCTAACTTTTCATTCATGCTAAGAAAAGGCATGATTTAGGAGAAAACAAACTATCAATAAAGATTTTCACATACTGGTTTTAATTAGCAGGGGGAAAAAAAAAGGACAGAGACAAAGCTGCACAGTAGTGAGGAAGCTAAATTTCAAACATGGGAAACAATCTACCTAAGTGGAATCACTGATAAGCGATGGAGGGCTAGGATGAAAGTGGGAAGGGAGACAGGAGTTAAAAAGAAATAAGCCACCATATTTGTTTTAATTACACAAACAAAGGAATATATGTTCAAATTAGATGTTTCTTGAAGTTGCTATAAAGTGAAATTTGTGATTAAATGGTAATTATTGAATCAAAGTACAAAACATATATGCTTTTGTAAATAAATATTTACATACACTTCTATTCAGCTGAATATTTGCTGTAGTTTCCAAAGGTCAAAGTACATTCCCATTAAATGTGAACAGTGTTAAAAGCTGGAGAATATGAATCTTTCAAAGTAAGACAATTCATTAAAAAAATCTGAACTGTATAAAATTCAGTGGATGTTCAACATCTGTTCCACATTTAGAGGGTAGGATAATTTAAATATATGTGGTTGTTTTTAACCTACTGAAGTATCACTTCTGTACAGAATAATTATAAACCAGTACCTGACCAGAAAAGATATAAATTATAACACCACTTTAGAGCAGTAATTATTATTTAGCAGATCTAACTTGAATGACATCCCTAAAGTGAAAGGTTTCCCAAGTGTGAAGATGTGTCACTGTATACACTATTCATCTAATGCTATACTGAGATGCCCTCACTCCACAGAAGAACACTTGTGACTCAGAGAGTAGGAGAGCTTGTTAGTGGCTGGTAAGCTCCATTCAATTTGATCATTTATGAAGATCCATCTGTGTGGCAAAGATTGCTAGTCCCCTGCCAATCTCTATTCTTCCCCTCTTTCTTAGCAACAGCACACTGACTTTACCCAGGACAGCAATGTTCCTACATAAAAGATCACAGATCCGTTTTTTCCTTGCAGCCCCATGTAGCCATCTATTACTATGGCCAAAGGCATCTCTATGGAAGTAGATAGGGGAAACTTCTGGTAAAGATCCTTGAAAGAACTTGGGCATGTATGCTATGGCCTTCTAATTTTCCCCTCTTGCTGCCTGGATTGTGGGTGTGATGACTGAAATTATGATAGCTATTCTAGAGCACAAAATAACCTTGAAGATGGAAGCCACACAATAGAATTGTGGCCCAGAGACAGAGGAGCTCAGCTGTCTAAGATCATAGAGCAAATTTCAAATTTCTCTATGTATGAAAAACAAAGCTTATGTGTTAAAGACACTGCTATTTTGAATATTCTGTTGTAGCTAGCTGATTCTAATGCTAATATAATCAGTGTTCATTATTAGATGAAGACAAGTACAATATGATGGTCTTCTGGGAAACTTCTTTCTGAAAAGAGCTCCACAAAAAATGACAACATTCTATTTAGAAGAAAAAAAAAAAACAAATGAGAAAAAAAGACCTAAAAAAACTCCAAAGAAACCTGGTTAGCTAAGTTAAGAAATATACATACTAATATGCATGAAAATACACATGTATACATACATACGGTTAAAAGACTAGAAGTAAAGACACAAAATTGTTAAGAGTTTATCTCTTAGGGGGACAGTTAAGGAAAACTGGTTTTTGGTTGTTTTTATTTCCACATTTTCCACAAAAGAAATGTATTTACTTTTATAATTAGCTTTCCTCTACCCCTGGAAGAACTGGAACGAAAACAAATTAAACCAGCATTACCTAGCTAAAAACTGGTAATTCACTCAGGTAATAAAATATATACAACTGACCATTGAACAACATGGGTTTCAATTGCGAGGGTCCAATTATACATGGTTAAAAAAAATACAATATAGTGTTATTAATGTATTTTCCTTACATTTTTAAAAAGATTTTATTTGACAGAGAGAGGGAGGGAAAGGGAGGGATTACAAGAAGTGGAAACAACAGAGAGAGAGGGAGAAGCAGACTTCATGCTGAGCAGGCTCGATCCCAGAACCCTGGGATCATGACCTGAGTCAAAGGCAGACGCCCAACTCACTGAGCCACCCAGGTGCCCCTATTCTCCTTATAATATTCTTAAGTTCTGGGGGAGTCATAAGTTACATATGGATTTTCTTTTTTAAAAAGATTTATTTATTTTTTAGATTTTATTTATTCATTTAGAAAGCAAGAGAGAGTGAGTGGAGAAGGGACAGATGGAGAGGGAGAGAATCTTAAGAAGACTTCGTGTCAGATGCTCAACTGACTGAGTCACCCAGGCACATGTGGATTTTCAACTGCAAGGCAGGTTGATATCCCTAACCCCTGTGATGTTCAAGGGTCAACTGTAATTGTTTTTGTGAAAACCAGTCCTTCAGTAATTAATCATTTAAGTGAAAAAATGGAATTCAAATACTAGCTTTTCCAGGATTGAATAAAATTACCATGATCTTTTAGATAACAATTAAAAGAATTATCTATACCAACTTGGCTATTCTTGCTACTGGAAGGAAGAGAACACACAGTATGGCCAAATCATATTTGGATCTAGAGTACATTTTTCTGCTAATTTCAAAACAAAATATTTGCTATTATTTGAAGTCAGCACAATTTCTAGTATAATCACTAAAAATCTGCTGAAACATTCTAATTTTGGCAAGATTTCAATTTCCTACTTAAATTTTGACCTCATGTTTGAGGTGAAAGATTTATATTTAATAAAAATATATTTTATGATCCAAATAATTTTGTAAGTCATACTTGCCTTATTTGGAATTGGAGAAAAACATACAAATTATGGCTAGAAACTTAGAAAGTATAGTGTAAGCCTACTTCCTGCTTGAAAAAAATTTATGACACAAAAAACCTGACATTCCCACTACTGAAACAATTAAAACTTTTATTTCCACTTCTCTTTAGGTTTTTGTTTCCTTTTTACCTGTGGTTGCAGCAATTCTGGCTTCTATTTCAGACATGTCAGCACTCATCCTCTTGCCCTCGGAGGTTGGGGGCAAGCTCTCCACGCTGCTTCCACGGGAAGCTCCCAAGCTTAAACGTCCCGATTCACTCTGTTAAAATTACAAGAATTACTGAAGCTCTTTAAATTTAAAACTCCTGGGCAGCCTAGGAGGAGGAAGATATCACCTAAGATTCTTATGGATTCTGTTCTGTTCTGAAAGAAAGTTTTAAGGGAGAAGAAATTGCAGGGGTTAAGGGAGAGCAAGCTACAGATGGCTGCTTTTAAGAAAGGGCAGTCACTGGAGTTGGGAGTTAGAGGCTACAATTATTAGTTAACCTAAATGCCTCAGGTAAGATAAATAAAATTACTACCTAAAATACTTTTTAACCAACAACACAAAAAGATAATAAATCTGAACAATATGAAATGATAGATTTAGGACAAATTCCTTTAACTGGGTAGCAGAACCGGTTTTTTTTTAGCACTTTACATTTTTAATCAACCATTAAAGCTAGGGAATATCACAGGGAGGGAGTTGCACTATTGGCAAAGGCAGCAATCATCAGAAGGGAAAACAATTTGATTGTGATAAATGGTAGGAGAATCTCATTTTATGTCTCTATGGTTATCTGCTTCAGGAACAAGATTCAGCATTTGTATAATGGAAGATGACAAATAGTTTCAGTCAGTATAAAGTTATGACTACTAGTAAAGTCATCATATGATTTTACTTTTAGTAACAAAACAAACCTGTTGCTTTGCCTGGTTTTTCAACAATTTTGATTCTAAGCGTTTAATAGTATCATTTGTGGCAGGAACTTGCTCCATATTAGTGTCACTTTTATTACTGGTATTTGTAGAAGCGATGTCCATGAATGAGCCTAGGAAAGCAGAAATATTTATGATTACAAATTGGGAATTATACAGATGCTTTGTTCAATAATATGTAATTTAAATTCTTTTCTAAACTAACAAGATATGAATCGAAACTAAGACTTTTCAAGCCAATGAAGATATCCACACCCTTTATTTATGTATGTATTTATTTATTTAAAGATTTTACTTATTTATTCATGAGAGACACACACAGAGAGAGAGGCAGAGAGAAGCAGGCTCCATGCAGGGAGCTCGACGTGGGACTCGATCCTGGGTCTCTAGGATCATGCCCCAGGCTGAAGGTGGTGCTAAACCACTGAGCCACCCGGGCTGCCCTCCAAACCCATTTTAAATGAAACTTAAGGATAGCAGAAACAGGGAACCAAAATGCTTAGTCTTCTAAAGTCAAGGGTGACTGTAAGGTTCTTAGTCTGAGCTAGTAAATCAAAGTGGCTATTAATCAAGATGGGGAAGACCATGGGAAAACTAAATTTGAAGGGTATATCAGGAGCTTAGTTTGGAATATGTTAAGTTTGAGTTCCTGGGCAGCCCGGGTGGCTCAGCGGTTTAGCGCCGCCTTCAGCCCAGGGCATGATCCTGGGGACCCGGGATCGAGTTCCACGTCAGGCTCCCTGCATGGAGCCTGCTTCTCCCTCTGCCTCTGTCTGTGCCTTTTTCTCTCTGTGTGTTTCTCATGAATAAATAAAAAATCTTAAAAAAAAAAAAAAAAAAAAGTTTGTGTTCCTATTAGATATCAAGTAGCTGGATATAGGAGTATGAAGTTCAGGCCAGGGATGAAGCAAAACATCAGCAAATAGATGGTATATAAAACTATGATACTGGATGAGATTACTGAGGAAATGAGGGTAGAGAGATAAACAAAAGAGCCTTAATGACTGAGCGCTAGGCATGGTGACATGTATAGGTTGGGAAGATAAAAAGTTACCAGCATAGGAAACCATCAGAGAAAGTGGCCAGAGATAGAAGATGGAAACCCAGGCTCATATGGTAACCTGTGGACTAACTAAAGAAAATGCTCTATATAAGGAGAAGGTAATGAACTGTGTTAAATGTTACTGAAAGCCAAAAAAGATGAGAACTAGGAGCACTTGGGTGGCACAGTTGGTTAAGCATCTGATTCTTGGTTTTGGCACAGGTCATGATCTCAGGTCTCAGGTCATAAGAACCCAGGTCAGGGCAGCCTGGGTGGCTCAGCAGTTTAGCACCACCTTCGGGTTAGGTTGTGATCCTGGAGACCTGGGATCGAGTCCCACTTCCCACGTCGGGTTCCCAGCATGGAGCCTGCTTCTCCCTCTGCCTGTGTCTCTGCCTCTGTGTATGTGTGTCTCTCATGAATAAATAAATAAAATCTTAAAAAAAAACAAAAACCAAAACGACCCAGGTCAGGTCCCTGCTCAGGAGGAAGTCTGCTTAAGATTCTCTTTCTCCCTCTCCCCCTGCCCTTGCTGTACATGGTCTCTCTCCTTCTTGCTTATTTAAATAAATAAATCTTTTTTTTTTTTTTTTTTTTAAAGAAACAATGAGAAGTGAAAATCATTTCAATTTAGTCATGTGGAGACAACTAGTAACATTGACAGGGGTAATTCTGGAGTAGTAGTATATAAAAGCCTAAATGGACTGGGCACTAGAGAGAATGGGAAGAGAGAAGCTAAGAGGATGCAAATACAGACTATATATGCCCTGGGAATGAATGATTCCAGTAGAAAGGCTAAAACTGATGATGCAAAAGACCGAGGGAAGAACTGCTGGGAAGAGCAGATGGGATACACTGCTTAAGTAGACAAGCTTGCCTCTGGTGAGGAGCTCAGCCATGGTAACAGAAAAGAATGTAGAGCAGATGGGCACAGATACCGGCCGGTGGGCAGATGTAGTGGGGGAGCTTCTGGAAGCTACCTTTTGATCAATCCAATTTTTCAAAGAAATAGAAAATAAGATCAGCTGAAAGTGAGGAGTGAAGAGGAGATTATTTGACATTTGAGGAGACAGGTTAAAGTATAAAGTTAAGTCACCTAAGTGAGAGGAGACAGACTAAATTATAGGACAGCCATGTAGCATCACTAAATCACTAAGGTGTTTGAAGACAGTAAATACGTGTTGTCTCCAGCCATGTGCACCCATACTGGCAGAGGCAAGCAAAAGCAATCGTCAGATTTTTTTTTTTTTAAGATTTTATTTATTTATTCATGAGAGACAGAGAGAGAGAGGCAGAGACACAGGCAGAGGGAGAAGCAGGCTCCATGCAGGGAACCTGACGTGGGATTCCATCCCAGGTCTCCAGGATCACACCCTGGGCTGAAGGCAAATGCTCAACTGCTGAGCCACCCAGGCTGCCCTGCAAGTGTCAGATTTAACCACTTGTGGTTAATAGCCAAACAAGCCTGAGACAAGAAATTAAAATAACTGGAATTAAGTGAAAGGAAGGCTCTGAGAGAACTGGAGCTCAGTGAAAAGATGGAAAGATCAAAGGACTGAAGGTCACAGTACTTAAACAGGGAGAGAGTCTGGAGGTGGTGGCAGAAACAAATCATGGAATTTCAGAGAAGTTCACTTTAGAATTCAGAGCAACTTACAGATTTTCAGTAAAGATGGAATTTGGTAATAACTATTAAGCCAGCTTAAAGTAAACGTAATTATTTTCGAGGAAACAGATCAGTAAAAATAAAATCTTAATAAAAATACTTAAAAGGCCATATATTTTGAAAAGCACAATTTTTCTAAGAGAGTTATCTCTACTGTCTTTTTTGATGTTCACATACTACGGATCCCACTATTACCTTGTATTTAGAAAACTAAGGAACTTTGAACTAAAAACAAGAGTTCTTAAATAAGAGTTTCTACAGGCTTTTCTACAAAGTAGGGTGAAATAAGTAGGGTGAAATACGAAGAAGAAATACACTGATTTTTACATTTACAATGATTTCTAATATTATTTGATCAAGCCGTTATCTGTGTAAAAATGATTTTCTTTCAAATAAAGAATGACATTCCCAGCAATACAATATTCCATATTTTTATATTTAACTATGCAAGAATTCTAATACTTGGAAGCAGATCTTTAGTAACTCTTTAATCTGGATACCTTCATGAAGAATGATGCACCTGGAAACCCAAATTGCAGTCAATCATATGAAACGAAGAAATTAAAATGCAAATGGAGACATCATTCATTACCTCTTGATTATAATTTCATGGGAACAGAGACAAAAAAATTAGGTTATTACTCTTCCAATCTATCCATTTACCTGTACTGGTGGCAGAGTTGCTCTGTCCTTCATCTGAATACTGACAAGGATACTGTAATGGTTCATCTGCTCCTGGAAAGTACTATATATGAAAAAGTAAATCACAATTTAAAATTTCTTTAATGTAAAATAAATCCTGTGAAAATTAATTTGAAGAATACACATTATTTTCTTGTCCTGAGATGTGAAAGTAGCAAAGATACTGCTTCATTTTCTCTAAGGCATATACTGAATTTGTGGATACATATACTCAGTATATGCCTTAGGTTTTTGGTTTTACAAAGATGATGATAATGTGCTACTCTTTTGTATTTCACCTGTGATCAATGCCATGTATGTACTTAAGTATCTATTTTACACAGAGCCTAGACAGTTCTAAAGAACACAGCTATATTTTTCTAGAGGAACATAGGTAATATAATAGTATCATTCCTTATAATTATATAAAATGTATTTTTTTATAATTATATAAAATGTATTTATGTTCTGCTGATACAAACTTCCAAACTGTTGAAATTTCTGTCAGTCTGACAGTTGAGCTTGGTATGCCATAGAATAATTGTCAGAACTAATATTTTGAATATCAAAAATAGATTATGGCTGTTCCTCTATAAACTGGAGATATAATATTGGAAATTTTTGCTGGGCAAACATTAGAAATTAGGGGAGAAAAGGAAAGGTTTTCTTTTCAAATCAGACAAAGCACATGTAAGTACAACAACAATCTGAACAATTTTTATATCCCAATGTTTTAAGGTATCTCACTATGGAGACGAAGTAGATTTCTTATGAATGTATCTTTAGGGCCTAGGATCCTATGTATAGCTGGAATTCACATATGATGGTAAGTTTTAATCAGATTACTTCAAGCTTGGTTTGCCTAAATCATTTTCAATAGAATAAACAAATCTCTAGCCATTTAGAAAATCTATATGTAAGGAGATTGAAGGGTTCTTCTATTGAGCAAACTGTTCTGAAATTCAGGCACTTTCATAAGTATGTGAACTTTTCAAGTCAAAGTACCACTCGATAGATTTTATTAGTGCACCCAAAACTAAAGGCCTAAAATTATTCAAATAATTCTCAAACTGTTTGTTTATAGACTAAGAAATTTTGATAATCATTTGAAAGGGTTCCTCTAAATTAAAAAATCCTATCTATAAATCCTAGAAGTTTAACATTTTAATGGCAAATGAAAAGCTAAAACTGTGCAATGAAACACCAGAAGGTAAAAATCATTTAAACAAATGTGCCTGGGTATACAACTGTTCTATTGCCCTGCATAAATGACTCCTTGATGAAGATCTGTACTCAAGAAAATTTAAAATTTAGTTTGGCAAGTATTAGAGTCAGAAAATACCTAAGTCCTATCAAGACAAACGCATTTGTCCACTAAGTTAAGCAAGAGGAAAAAGCAAGTTCAGAAACCAAGTCTAGTTATCTTTCCATTATAAAGAACTCGATTTTTTCCCCAAAATGATGTTTCCTCCTCTGAATATGAGTAATAAATGCCCATTCGAAACTGGACAAAACAGAAAAGTATAAAGCAGAAAATAGCAATAATGTCTCTTCACATTAAACCCCATCCAAACTCAGTATCTATCAAATTCCCCTAAATCCAAAGCCCCTCAAAAGAAGGATTATACCCGCATCAAGTGAGTCATTATTTTCACAATTTCCTCCATTGAAGGGCGCTGAGAAGGATCTTTAGACCAACAACGAGTCATCAGGCTCTCAATGGGCTTAGGTAAATTTTTGATCAGTGGTGGTCGAGTACCTAGAATTGAAAATTAGAGGAGGGGGAAGAATGTATTTATCCAAAAGAATGGTATAAAATTTTTATATGTATTTCCAACACAGTACTTATTTTATAGATCTTGTAATTTAAGATTTTGGAATAGTGAAGTACTTTTTTTTCTGTTAACATTGTATTTTCATAAAGGGGAAGCTACACCTTTTGCAAAGTTAAAATAAAATTTTTATGTGCATTATAGTAAGATAGAAATATTCTTTTTTTTTTTTTTTATTTAAAGATTTCATTTATTTATTCATGAGAGACAGAGAGAGAGAGAGAGAGGCAGAGACACAGGCAGAGGGAGAAGCAGGCTCCATGCAGGGAGCCTGACATGGGACTTGATCCTGGGTCTCCAGGATCAGGCCCTGGATGGAAGGTGGCGCTAAACCGCTGAGCCACCAGGGCTGCCCCCTATCTCATTTATTCTAAACTTTTTCCTGTAACAAATAATAATGGCTTAGTGGGCACTTCATTAAAAAAAAATTAAATGGTGGTTTTAAGTAATCTTACCTGAACTATATTTTCAGATTCACTGTAAAACTTTCAAATGTGTTTGAAAAATCCTCTTTCATATCAGGAAAGTCATCAACTATGGTGTTATACTCAGTGACCTCTAAATAACTCTTTTGTCAGTGGCAGACCTTTTTGGCTGCTGTGAATCCATCATTTCACAGCCAGAAAACTGTCAACTTTTGTGTAAATACTATAGTGAGGTCCCTAACTTAAAAAAAGCCTTTAATATTATGAAGTCTTTGTAATTTTACCAACAAGTTAGCTCTTTTATTCCTTACTTTACCGAGTTGATAATTTACTGACAATTGACAGAAAAACACAACAAATTGTCTTAGTCATTACTCTAGCATTCTCTACAATGACATTAAAGGTAGTAAAATGAAAAGTAGTACAGGAAACCAATAAAAACACTTAGGATTACTCAGATAATGATACTGTTTGACAAGT
This sequence comes from Canis lupus familiaris, assembly GCF_011100685.1. Classification (NCBI taxonomy): domain Eukaryota; kingdom Metazoa; phylum Chordata; class Mammalia; order Carnivora; family Canidae; genus Canis; species Canis lupus. The sequence continues at coordinate 49,924,902 of NC_049233.1, forward strand.
CTATGATACTTAGGTAAGTATTTTATGATCTGTGGAACAGTGTATTAAAATGCCAAAAAAATTAAAATGCCATAATCACAATGATTATAACCAATTGATAGAAATTAAATAATAGTGAAATAAAAATTAGGAAGGTTAAGCAATTTCCCTTCATGAAGAGTTTATTTTCCCAAATCAAATGTGAAGTAACTTGATTAATGAAGAACATGTATTCTAACATCCTGAGTGGTTAGAAATATCACAATTACATGTCTGAAAGGAGCAGGAGGGATATAAGGATACTGAATTCATAAATCAATATAACCTAAAAATATGGGCATTGGGAGTCAGAAAGATATGGATGTGAATCCCAGCAATACCACTTACTAATCTGGTGACCTTGGGCAACTTCCTTTCCCTCTCTAGGTCTCGGTCTCTGTAAAATTGTAAAATGAAGCAATAATAGTACTCCCCTTATAAGGGTGAATGAGAAGATTTTAAAAAGAAAGCATATGTGAAGCGCTATGTTCTGCCTTTATGAATAGCTGAAGTAACAACTCTTATTATCTTTTACTCCCTCAAAAGAAAAGGTTATATCTCCTCAATTATCTGAACCTTGAGAAAGATTTTATTAATTTAATTTAAAAATTTTATTTTCTTCACAGAGTCTAATCTGATGCTTCTCTATCCCCTGGAGAAAGCCAACCTAGGTACTTGGCTCTGGCTGTCTACTGATGGCTCTTCCCTAATCAGCAGAATCAGCAGACCTCCTCAGCCTTGGGCAAAGGATGGGACCACTCTCACCTCTGCCCTCCTTGATTTTGGGGGAGAGTAGGAGACTGATGAGAGCAAAGTATTCTGGTAACAAAGAACTGGATATTTTAATATTTGGGATAAACGTTCTTCTTTTTTTTTTTTTTTTTTTGATAAATGGTCTTCTTTAAGGTAGACGCAATTTTCCAGACAGAAAATATACAAAATATATTAAAGAAAAACTTTGTTTTACTAACCGTTATGAACAGCCCACATGATACGGAAAGCTGGGCCACCAATCTCATCAAAGGGTTTCCGACGTGTTATCACTTCCCAAAGGATAATACCCCAGCTGAAGACATCACATTTTTCACTGTAATTGCTACCTAGAGGAAAAGGTGGTATAATTTCAAGATTCTTTTTCTACATGACTTACAGAAACAACTGCTTTCATAAATTTTTAACAGCACTGTGTACAAAAACAGGAGGACACAACACACAGAGCTGGGAAATTACTCTTTCCTAAGTACCTTATGTCTCTGCAACAAAACATTTACTTATGAATTAAGTATTAATAATGCACTAAAAAAACACTTTAGAAAGCTGGACACTTCATACCTTTTCACTGAGAGGCACAGGATTTATTTTTTATTTACTCAGACTTATACTTTCTCTAAGGTAGAGAATAAAGCATTTGTACTTTCCTTTCTGTAACTTTTTAATCTTAAATTTTCTTTCCCCATTCATTCTCTTGATGGAACTACTCTATCAAGGCAGAAGAAATTTCTAATTTAATGTTATGACTTTCTTCTAAATATCTGGCAAGATAAAATTCTTAATTTGTAAACTTAACAGTTGTAAGCAGTGAAAATTATAGATAACAAATTTATAGTAAGCAGATTATGCTGAAAAATTTATAGGATCACTAAATTGGGTGAATCAGCCCAATAAACAGCCAAAAACCCCCAAAAAACCCACTGTAAGAATGAACAATGATTACAGTGATAATTACATTTGTATGTAGCGTGTGTACTTCACATGCACTAAGCAATCTACTGTAAGCATTAAAATGATATTACAATCTAATTTTGGTTTTAGGTGCTGACATCTTTCAGAAATGAAGAAATCTATATAGCCTCATAGTATGAATTTTGCTACTCTAAATACTAAAAATAACTTATTTCTTGCCTCTTTTGTATAAATAAATCTTTTTGCTTTTCACACTATAGTAAAACTATGCTAACTCACAGGAAAACATTTTAAATGAATAGTTTTAAGCCAGTGTATTCTACACATGAACTTAAAAAAGAGACATTATTTGGTTAATTGTATAATTTAACATTTGCTAGTTCATTCACTTTTTAATTGAATTTTATGGCAAAATAGCTCTACTCAAGTGACCAACTGCACGGTAAATTTCTCTCTCAGGTGGCTAGAAACAAAGAAACAAAATACTTTAAATTTGCCAAAAAGAAAATAAATAGGCCATAATCAGAATCTGATTACTAAACATATCTGAATCTTCTGGACAGCCATACTTCCTAACATACAAATCCCACATCTTTAATCAACTTTTCTCATTTAAAATATAACTTAATATTTTCATACAGAAACCTGTTATGAAACTTGCAGATCTCTCTTTTATAACTTGAGGTACAGAGATGTAAAAGAAATTAAACAAGTTTATCAGTTACTTGCCTTTCTTAGTATTATATTTAAACCAAATTACCTGCATTCCTTCTAAGGCATGCTCATTTAAACTTAGGCTGTCAATTTTTAATTGCTAGGAAACTAATACAAAGCACAGTTGATTCTTGTTATTCTTGGTCTTTATGTTCTATACAGTTTGTGACGACTGGACTAGTGACTGCTGAATCATTGCTCGTAGGTGCAGTCAGGGTTAGGTTCCTATGAACCTTAGTGTCAACTGATCAATATATAACCTTGTTTTATTATGTGTTTCTGTTTAAGATACTTTATTTAATATATATTGGACATTCATTAACATTGAACTCATGGAACAGCACTATAAATCATGCCTGAATAAAGATTAGCCAGCACATGTATTTTCTAAGACATGTCACAGCCTTGTTATAAATAGGAACACTAGAAAGCACTTCAATGCTGCTTCTGGAGGCCATCTTAAACAGTGAAATCACCAACAAAAAGCACATAAAAAAATAGGAAAAAAAAGCACTAAGTAGAGAGCAAAATAAGAAGGCAGTGTGTTGTCTTATTCCTCAGTTAGGAACATGTGTTGATGACTCAAAATTTTTCCCTGCTCTGTATATGGCTGCAAATAACCATGAAAGCACCAAGAATACTGGTTTTAGGGTTAAAAATAGTCAGGTTTTTATAACTGCAATTGGTGGAATATGAAAATGAGGACTGACTGTATATATACTTGAACTTGCATAGAACAGTGCTAGACAATACAAATTGCTATTAAGATCTAGGGCTATATTTGTTTACTAACTCCTTAGACTTTACTACAGTTGACCTGTGAATACTGGTTTGAATTACAGAGGTCCACTTAAATGCGTATCTTTTTTTTTTCTTTTTTGGATAAATACAGTACAATACTATAAATGTATTTCTCTTACTATTTTCTTTTCTCAAATTTATTTTAAGGATACAGTATATAATACATATATAAAGTAGGTGATAAACAACTGTTTATGTTATGACTAATGCTTCTGGTCACTTAGTAGTTAAATTTGGGGGAGCCAAAAGTTACATGTGTATTTCCAACTGTGTGGGATGGTCAGTGCCACTAACTTCTGCATTGTTCAAGGGTCAACTGTATATGCTTTATAATATGTACTATGCAGAAATAAAACTGTGGAAACAGCATAAAGCCATAAACACACACCGGATGTACATGGAGTAAGAAGGCAGATTATCAATCGCAATATGATTTTGTCATTTACCTTCAAAAACTTCAGGTGCCATCCAAGCAGCACTCCCCTTGTTATTGGTCATGTGTGTCTGAATGTCACAGGCTGTACCAAAGTCACAGATTTTTAAAACTGTCCCCCCTGCAACCAGCAGTAAGCTGTTTACAAAAAATCAAAAATAAAGGTTGTAAGACCAATACTTGATTCCTACAATAAAAGAAGAGACATTTGTGGTAATAGAAATGGTTAAGCACAATGTCATCATTCAACTTCCAACCAGTTTCCTGGTCACTCTAAGAGCTTAATGGTTCAGACGAATATTTGTAAAAATTAAATGACCCTAACCTAGTTCTCTTGGGACCAAGACTGCTAGGCCAAAAGTTTGATGTCTCCATCTCTATCTCCATAATCTTTACTGATTATACATCTCTCTGGGAGAAAATAAAACATAGGGTTTAAAAAAAGTCCTATCAGGTAAACATTATATGTCCTGAAAGGGAAGTAGGTGGATATCAATACCTTTGTAAATCACTTGCCCCCTAAACTTAATCTACCTATTGCAGTGTTTTTTAAGCTACAGGCAGAAACCTACTCATAAAATCTAAATCTTAAAAATCTGTATTTTTAAAAGATTTTATTTATTAATGAGAGAGAGAGAGAGAGAGAGAGAGAGAGGCAGAGACACAGGCAGAGGGAGAAGCAGACTCCATGCAGGGAGCCCGATGTAGGTCTCAATCCCAGGACTCCAGGATCACACCCTGGGCTACCCTGGGCTGAAGGCAGATGCTCAACTGCTGAGCCACCCAGGAGGGATCCTCTAAATCATAAAAATCTATATCAGAGATCTGGAAACCTAGGTCACAAAATTGATTCAGTAGACTATAAAAGCATTTAAAAAAATAGAATAGAAAATATCAAAGTACATCACAACTAGTAAAATGAAATACTGTTTGATGTATGTTGTTTTAGTCTTATACACATTAGTATGTAAACATGATAGACTGTGAAGTATCTCTTATTATGGATCATTGTCCAAATGTTTATAAACTATTTTATTTTTATTAACCTTATGGTGAACAGAAATGAGTTGTTAGATTAACCTAATGTTGCCAGACTGGTTAGCTGCTCACTGACCCCATTTCCTTTCCCTCCTGGACATAAAAGATTTTCTTTTCTTTTTTAAAGATTTTACTTATTTATTCATGAGAGACACAGAGAGAGAGAGAGGCAGAGACAGGCAGAGGGAGAAGCAGGCTCCATGCTGGGAGCCTGACATGGGACTCGATCCCCGGTCTCCAGGATCAGGCCCTGGGTCGAAGGAGGCGCTAAACCGCTGAGCCACCCGGGCTGCCCAGAGGTTACATTTTCTAGACTTGAGTAGTTAGGTGTGGCTATATGACCATTCTAGTCAATGGGTTGTAGATGGAAATGTACTTTGCTTTCAAGCCTGGCCATAAAAATCTCTCACATACATATATTCCTTTTCCTTTCCTCATATGCCACTGAATGCAGAGGCTTTTGAACTACAAGACAGAAGGAGCCTGGGATCTTGAGCCACCAATGTGAAAACTGCTCACTAATCAAAAACATTTCTTTTGGACATCATATGAGTAAAAAAAAAACAAAACAAAAAACTTGTACTTTGTAAAGCCATGATATTTCAGAGCTTATTATAACAGTGCCACTCTAACCAATATAAGAAAATGGTATAGAAATGGATGTAGCTATCACAAAAATCTAATATATTTGATATTAGCCTAGCACTAAGCAGCAAAAAAAGCTAAAACTGGAAAAGACAGAGATTCATTAGTGACATGGTAAAACATTTGGTAAAATTTGTCTCCTATGACAAATTTGTGGCCTTAAAGGACTGGAAAAGCTGGCTGCTTCTAGACTCCAAATAGCAGGAAAGAAGACTGACAAAGGCCCATTAAGACTCAGTACTGCAGCAAAGAATAAATTAAGAGAAAGTATTTCCCACTAAAACTTGACGGCTTCAAGGTGCCTCTACTCAGTTGAGAAAAAGCAGTGTGGCCAGAAATTAAATAAACCAGGTTCAAGATTCTGTCTAAAAGGAATTATAGTAATAGTTACAGGTACATGAAACGGACAGGAACCAAGGAGATCAAAAGCCTACTTTTGAGGAAATTAAACTGCCAAAGGAACCACAAATTCCTAATTAAAAGTTTTTGATTGTTTTGAGTCTTACAACAATCCTCAGGACCCCAGATCTACATAAGCAAGGTGCGGGTTGTGAAAACTGTACAAACTCTGAGGAGAGTATATGCCAATACCCACATCTGACATTGTATGAAGAATGCATTGAGAAGGAATTTACTAAAGGGTGAAGCTTGGAGTCATGACCAATGGATAAGGGAGTTCCTTTCCAAGGGCTGAAGCAAGGTTTGATCAAGACCCCGTTCACAAATCCTGGGCAGAGGGACTAGACAATGCCAAGACTTCATCCCTATAGACGAGTTACTGTGGTATGCTTCCACGCTTTCCTTTTCCCAGTGGAAACTTTTACTGATTATCCTGTCTTTCTGTTATTATGTATTGTGTGAGTTGGAGAGGGCGAGGTGACAGATAACTTGTCCTTTTAATTCATTTGTTTCTAAACTATGGGAGGCTACATCTAGACCAGCTGGAGGACCACATGTCATCTTGAAATGCTCATCCTGGACAGTGAATTGGATGGTGACTGGAAGAGCCTTTGGGATGTTTAACTGGCAACAGTAAGTGGTTCTAACCTGTGGTTAGAGGAGTAAATACTCTGGGTAACTGGGACTGGCCAGCTGCTCATAAAAGCCATCTCCTTCTTCCTCTGGGGGCATACAAGACATTTCCTAACCCCTCTAGGAAGTTACAGTTCTAAGATTGAATTGTGGCCACTGATATGTGATTAAAGGGAGGGTCATTTCTAGACCTGGCTCAAAAAACCTCTCATGTGATCTCCATTCTCTTTATCTGCTGGCTAAATGATTAAGTTGCCAAAGCCCTGGAGGATGGCAGAAGTACAAGATGGAGGAAGCATAACTGGGTCCTTGAATGACAATACGGAAGATCATCTGCCAAACAGGAACAACTGTTTTGGATTTCACATGCACAAGCAATAAATTTCTACTGTGATAAGCCCAGTATTAGCTACAGCAGCTGGTGTTAAAACAACTAATATTCTTAGCTATTATGATTCCTTTAAAGAAACTGATACTCAGAGTCTTAGGTTTTTTAATATCCCAATGTAACTTATTACTACTATAGAGACTGAAATCAACATAAGAAAGTATTAAAAGAACTATAAAAGTAAAAGACAATTTTTATTAGCTTATTAAAAGAGTTAAACATTTAAAAATAAATATGTAACTCACTTTCTGTATCATTACCTAAAAGGCTTACAGTCCTCAGGGTTATTCTGTAAACTAGTAGAAATAATTATTTATTTTAAATCCCCTTTAACCACCTTCTCTTACATGCATAAATGTATTTTTGTTTTATACAGTCAACTTTTATTTTAATGTGTTTCACCATTCCTTCTTGAATCTTATATTTGTCCTATGCAATCATTTTCTTTCTTCCCAAATACCTTCAATTAAGGTCCATTTATAGTAAATTCTCTCAGGTTTTGTTTCAAAACATCTTGAATTTGCACCCTTCTCCTTAAAAAATAATTTAGGGCAGGTACACTTTTTTTTCTTAGCTCTGTGAAGTTATAATTCCAGTTTTCCAGCTTCCACTAATGGTGCTGGAATATACCCTTCCGTCTGTCAATCCTTTGTAGGTAATCTCTTTCCTGATTAGCTGATTTAAAAATCTCCCTTTTGTTTCTGTTGTTCTGTAGCCTCACTAACATGTGTTATAGGGTAGATTTCATTTATCCCTGTTTAGAAATCATCTTTGTCCAGAAAATTCCTGGTCAGTCCCTCCTGAATTATACTCTCTCCATCTTATTTTCTACTGTAGTTCTGTATTGTTAGTCCTGTCTTTCCTTTCTCTGTTCCTTAATCTATCATTTTTCTCCTTTACTTATTTGGTTGTGTTGCATTCTGGGTAACTGCAGATATATCTTATAGCTTGCCAATTCTCTTGTCATGTATTTCAGATCCCCTATTTAAAAATTTTAATTATTCCTAAATGTTGTATTTAGTCCTTTTGGCCATTTTGAGTAATTTATTCCTTGCATATTTTAATTCTTTTTTTGGGTAAATAATATAGGCATATTTACATCATATTTCAAATATTTGAAGTCTAAATATTTGAGAGCTTAATTCTGCTTTGTGTTATTTCTGCTGACTTTTACTCATGGTAACTTGGACCCTTATGGGTGTGGTAATTTTTACTGTGGCTTCATATTTGATTAATTTTAATCTGGAATAATTAAAGGCCTGGACTGAAGGCACAGGACTTTTAAATGGGAGCTTCATTACTATCAGATGCCCTGGGACACTACCAATCCCAAAACACTTTTATTGTCTTGTTGGGATTTTCTTAAGTGTGCAAGTAGGGCAAATCCAAATTCACAACAAGAGGGGAGATCTCTGTTAAGAAATAAAAGTTTGCTTAAGTAAGAAAACTGGTATTTTTTTCTAGCCTACTTTTAAGTTGTTCCCTCTGGGAATACTAAATTTATGGAGAGATCTCAGTTCTGCTATTTTACCTGGTACAGAACAAAAGACTTATCTCCAATTACACAAGAGCCATTAAAACCGGGGCTTTATATTTTTGATACTGACAGAAGCTCACATACAGTCCCTTAGCTTTCATGCTTGGATTGTATTCTTTTAGGATTCTGTTCTTTCCATTTTTTGCCCTGATGATTTCCCTTATTTTCTTGTAAGATCACCTATGTATGTAAAAGGATGTTTGTTGTAATATGCAGTATCTCTGGGTGTTTGTTGTAGGACGGTTTTTCAGTTGATCTAGTTTGCCATATTGCTGGAATGTCAAAATTCTTATTATGTGAGCATTAAGAATCAAGCCACATTTCCATATAATCTCTATCACAGGTTGTTAGGATTTAAATACATAGATATTGTGGCTTAACTTTATGTGCTTTGTAAACTAGGGTATGAAACCTTGTCACTATACCAGTCAGTGTGTGCCAAGGTAAGTGGCAGGGAGCCTACAGAGCCCCAGGTTAAAACTAGCACTTCTCCTTAGACCATCGTTTTTACTCAGTCTTAAGTATTTTTAACATCTGAACATTGACTTTAAAACAAATTACATAATATATGAAGTTGAATGCAAAATTTGCATGCAAAATCCAAAAAAGATGATTATTTGGGCTCTCTCTCCCTACTCTTAAAACTACTGAGGTTGTATTTTATCATAACTTTGTTCAGGGGCGGGGAGAGGAATTTGAGAAGCACCAACTTAGGGCATTAAAAACTTTGCAGAATCTCAAAACATCAAATAATTCAGTAGCAGTATATTTTCTAAAAACAGCCATAAAAATCAAGTCTTCCAAGTCTAAGATTATTTATAAGATCAAGAATAGTTTCGAGTATTTACCAAGAGTAACAGGGAATATTATTTATTAAAAATAGAACGGTAAATATCTGAATATAGTGATATGAAAAGATGTCCATGTAAGTGAAAAAAGCAACATTATATAAAGTATAAATCATACATGATTAAAAAAACAAAATAGTGGTTACCTTTGAGGAGTAGAAACAGGAAGCAGGAAAGACTCGCTTTATATTCTTCTATTTGCATTTGTTTTTAATCATGAACATATATTATTTGAAAATAACTACATATTTATTTATTCATCTATTTTAAAGAGTTTATTTATCTGGGAGAGAGAGAGAGAGTGAGAGAGAGGGAGTGTGTACGTGCACACAAGTGGGGTGATGAGAAGAGGGAGAAGCAGATTCCTGAGCAGGGAGCCCAATGATGCAGGGCTTGATCCTGGAGGCATTCCGGGATCATGCCTGGAGGCAAAGGCAGCCACTCAACTTGACTGAGCCATTCTGGTGTCCCAAATAGATATAATTTAATTAAAAAGGTAAAATAAACGTATACAGGAGAAGGAAAAAATGGTCCTGATTTTAAATGTCCTTATTTATTTTTTTAAAAGATTTTATTTATTTATTCACAGAGATACAGGGAGAGGGAGAAGCAGGCTCTATGCAGGGAGCCTGATGTGGGACTCTATCCCGGGTCTCCAGGATCACGCCCTGGCCTGAAGGTGGCACTAAACCACTGCGTCACTGGGGCTCCCCAAATGTCTTTATTTTTAAGATACTTCTAAAAATGTTTAATCTCAAAACTGTTTCTTATGTTCGAAGTGTGTGTGTGTGGGAGGAGCATAACTTTATTACAGTTAAAATAACTTAATGAAGGGCGCCTAGGTGGCTCAGTGGTTGAGCATCTGCCTTGGGCTCAGGTGGTGATCCCAGGGTCCTAGGATTGAGCCCCCCTCAGGCTCCTTGCAGGGAGCCTGCTTCACCCTCTGCCTATGTCTTTGTCTCTCTCTCTCAGGAATAAATAAATAAAATCTTTAAATAATAAAGTAACTTAATGGAAGGTTTCCAGTAAATTTTCTGAACTTAAGATTCTGATTTTCCTAGGTGCTATACCATCCAAGTTCAATCACCAAGTAGTATATACCCTTACTTAGGTTTTCCTTTGGATGACAAACAGAAATAAGGATAATTTGTACTATCACACTGTAGTAATATTCAACAGCAGTATTTGGGGGGGGGTGTTCATGGAAATTACAGTTTTTATAAATTCTTTGTATATAATTTTATATTAAAATTCTAACTAGAAAGATTATTCAGAAATCAGTTTCTTTTTAGTCCAAATGACTAGGATAAATAAACCAGATAAACAACTATACAGATCTCATGTCAAAAATACTTCTATGAAAACTGAAGTGGAAAGAATGCTAAATGCAATTTACTTTTAGATGCATTTCAACAAAAAATTGCCTGTTTTATTGTTCTTGTTCCAGCTCTAACTATTCTTTACCCAGAAAAGAACTGTAAAACTGGTTTTCCTCGTTTTATTACCTAGTAGATTCAAGTTAATTTTTTCTGAATGACTTTTATATTAATGTTATTATAATTAGTACTCCTTCACTCATAAGATTTTAATAGGTCACCAGCAATGAACATGACATTCAAGACTCACTGAAATATGAACCTAAATTATCTTTGTAGGCTTACATTCACACAGCTGGGACCAAAACCACATTTTTATTTTTGGAGTACATGCAAACAAACCTGCAAAAGATGAATAAAATAGGGGCACAAACACAAGTTGAAATTATATAAAATACCTAATCAAATCATCACGTGCCTTCTTTATACACCATTCTCTGGAACACTCTTCCTTAATACAGAATCCACAGGTTTTCCACTGACAGTAATATAGTATGTGTGCTTGTGTATACAATTTATATATGAAAGCATAGCCATTCCAAAGACTTTTCTTTTTTCCAGTACATTCTGAGAAATCAATTCTAACTCTAAAGCCCAAAGTGTATACTGGGTGTCCTAAAAACAATCTGCAATACTATAGAACGAGTACAACCATAAGGATGCCTAAGAGGAATGAATGACCTACGCTAGACTTCCTACAACTATACTGATGGTATCTATTAGCAAAAGGAAGAGTCTGTATCTACAAATGATTTAAGTAGGACATATCTAAGTAGGTTGGTTAAATAAATCTAACATTTATGGACTTATGGCATATGGGTAGATGGAGAATGAAGGTAGTCATTTCAGTTGTATAATTATGGAATAGAAAAGATGTTGGAAAACTGAAATGACTTCCTTTTGTGAGGTATTTTCATGTATATTGTTTAACAATAGTCAGTTATTCCAAAACCAAAATATGACCTAATGCAGAAGAAACAAGATACTTTTGGGAGTTCCATCTGATGGTTTCTGGCTCTTCCAAGAAAAAGATGCCTGATGCTTGCCTGTATCCTCTGAATCATTAGTCAATTTGTGGCTGGATAAGAGCTATGATTCTCATGAATTTGTTTTGATAATTCAGCTGTATATTAATTAAGAGGAGCAAAAGATGATTCAATCTTCGTAAACAGGAAAAAAAGATGAAATGATTTCTTCTTCATTGGCCAAGATAGGTAGCTACGGCAATAGCCTCAAGGAGTCAAGTAAAAAAATAAAAGAATCATGAATCTGAGTCTTAAACATTATTTGACCAGGGACCTAGGGAAACAGAAATCAGTTTATTTTTTTTTTTTTAGAAATCAGTTTAAGTCTGAGAGTAGGAATAATGTACACTAGTGAGAACAGCCATTGCAAGAGCTGAAAGCTATGTAGAACGTATTAGATTAGACATAAGAGTGACAAGTTGTACCCAGACAGGACACTTTAATGCTTTAAACCTGTATCAAGAGAATGGAATACTTGAGACTGATTTCCTAGGGGAAACCTCTTATATGAGGACTGATGTAGTGGCGGGGGTGGGGAGTGAGAGAATGGCATGTGGACTTTTTTTTACTATCACAAGTGGATAAAGAAAAAAAAAAATAGAGAGGAAAGGGGAAAATACCACATGTATGTTTTCTTTATTTAAGTACCTATGCAAACAAAAAACCCCCAAAGTATTAGCCTGTTAATGTACTTATTTAGGGGAGTTTTAAAGTCCTATGATCCTTAATAAGGAGAAATCCAGAATATTTTCAGGTTCTACCCAGATGCCAGACACGTCCATTTTCCTTCCTCTAAAATGGCAAATAATAACCACTCTGTAAAATATTGTAGAATGTCTATTATATATGGACATTGTACTAGTTATTAGGAATATAGTGGGGAATAATATAAACTTGGGGACTGTCTAGGGGCAACAATAGATACAGCAGGCACAAAATAAGATTTACAGGCTAACCAATTATAGAAGTATGCCAATCAATGGCAAGAGTTATTAAAATATAACAAAAATATGACTAAAATTAAAATCCTACTAAAGACAGTATTTTAAAATGCAAGCTTAGATAAATGACTAAATAACAAAGGTGAGTTAAAAATAAACTCTTTCAAACTAGCCAAAAGGGAGGAGAAAAGAGAAAGTCAAGTGCAACAATTAGCTTGAATTAGGAAGTGGGCAGGGGTTGGGGCAAGATAGACAGAGAGAGAGAGATGGAGACAGACATCACACTATTAGAACTTACTTTGGTGGTTTCAGGTCCCTGTGAATTAGAGCTTTGGGTTGCATGCTGTGAAGATAAGCCACTCCTTGGGAACACTGTAAACACCAACTCATTGCATGGGCAGCAGTATAATATGGCAATGGTTCAGCACCATGCAGCACTGCAAAAGAAAGGCACAAACTAAAAAGAACTTTATTGCATATAACAAAAGACACAAGGTGAATGAGAGCACTATTGGGACACAGGACTGGGTATTTTTCTACACATGCTCCCATCAGTCCTGCTTTTAATTCTTTTCTAAATATAAAGATGGAAATATCTAATAATTTCAAATAGAGAACTACCACACAAGTATCTAAAATGTAATAGTACCTCTATCAAATGTTATACACACTCTCTAGCAAAATTAATATGAATTACTGCACTTTTCCGGCTTAAAAGATGGTCTTTCATAATAATATAAATTATAGGCAATGTGATAGCACTGAGATACAGAGTAGTATGGAAGGAAATAAAACAATGTGCATCAAGATGTATATAATTATGCTTTCTACAATAGCTAAAAACTAGAAATAGTTCAACCAAATAAGACAACCAAGTGTTAGAGATACCCATTAACTATGATGAACACATGGGCATTAAATATAAATGAAAATTTAAATAAACCGTTAATTAAAAAAATAAAATGCAACAATTTATTTTATATAAATGCAATCATTAATATATTTACTATATGGCTGGTGTCTCTTAAGAGTGAAAAATCTCTGTTCTATAAAAATAACTAAATGACCTTGTTTCTTTGTTATAATTAAAATGTTTTGTGAAGTGCGTTTTCGCAATTTTATTTTTTGTAAAGAGAGCAAATTAAGTAGTAAGAGAGGGAAGAAAGTACAGTTAAAGAGTTCTCAAATAAGGAGGCTCAAAGATAAGAGTGGGCAAATGAAAAACATGAAAAGTATGAAGATATTTTAAAATCTATTTAAAAAGCAAATTTTACTTTACTTAAATGCTTTTAACATTATGAAAAGTACCATCAATTGAAAAGATTGATAGGCTTCTAAATTTCACATACTAATGTTGCAGCATCTTATCTTTTCGTTTCTAATCTTTAACAGATTTTTCTTTTAAATTACCTCCTTTTGAGATTCTGAAGGTAGTAAACTGTGAAGAACATTAAGTAACTAACAATGTATATTAAAAGCTTTTCAATGATTTTACTCTACTATATAAAGACAGGTCTAATGACACTCACCATTATATAAAGAGCCCCCTTCAGCATATTCCATCACAAGACACACCTAAAAGAAACATGTCAGTATAATTAACCACAGGGCTATAGCATCTTAGATGACTTGAGAGAACTTAGTTCAATCTGTAATTTTATAAATGCATTAAAAATTATTCTTTTGGTCCCCACTATGTAAATGGTACTAATGGAAAAAGAAGGCCCTATGATCTAAGGCCTTGTCTTGTAGGGGCCCACTACAAAATTAGTATGTAATAAATAACATAATAGATATTATAATATATAATAAGAGTGGAGGTGAATGTAAAAACAATCGCAAAACCTTTGAGAACTTTCAGTGCTGAGTAGACTCTGTCAAGGAATGTCATAAACCTCATAAGATGAGGTTAGTGGACAGGACCATCCAAGATAATGCCTCCAACATACTATGTTGCTAACAGACAGAAACAAATAAAGTGTAATTTTTTTGGAAATAATATAACAGATCAAAATAGGTTCATAAGCTACACACCTGCAAACATTTACCATGTCAATATTTATAGGTAGGTGACAATGAAAAAATGACAAACTTACTGGATTCAAGCAGGCTCCATATAGCTTTACAATATTAGGATGGTTCACACGGGATAACTGTCGAAGCTGTAACAAATTAAAGTTTCTTTTAAAAGATGCTAACTTTTGAGAATTGATTTCATAGCATCATTACAATTTTAGGGTGTACAAAACATTAGTTTAACCATTCAACAATCATTATTCACTATGTAGCAGGCACTGTGGTCATAAATGCCTACCCAGAATGACAAAGATTCCCTGTCCTAGAGCTCTCATGCTTTACTTGGGAGACAGACGTAAACAATTAAGGCAAAGTGCAAAGTACTATAACAGGAGTATTGAACAAGCCATGGTAAGTACAAATAAAAAAAATAAACTTCAACTAAAAACGTTAGGACACCATCCCAAAGATGGCACTGAGCTTAGTTATCCAAAGCAGAAGAAGCTATGTTACCGTCACCACCTTCACAGCTATGGCTGATCAGTCTACCAAACTCTGTGCCAGGCCCTGGTCAGCACTTTATACATACTGTATAATTCTCACATTTTTATTATTATATGCTTAAATAATAATACAGTCTGAATTACCTGTACGTATTAACTTTGATAAAAATTTTTTTTATCCTAGCTATCTTTCTAACTCCTAATTCCTAGCATTTAATACATATGCTTTTAGCTAGTTTTGTGAAAGTGCCAATGCACTCTTAGACCTTTACCTAAATCATAAACAAAAATCATGAATAAGGCAAGGCTGAGGCCACTCTTGGAGTATACTACTAGAGATCATCTTTTCTTCATGAGGACCCCAAACTATCAGCATTTCTTTCTTTCTTTTTTTTTTTTTTTTTAATTTATTTATTCATGAGAGACACAAAGAGAGAGAGAGGCAGAGACACAGGCAGAGGGAGAAGCAGGCTCCATGCAGGGATTCTGACGTGGGACTCGATCCCAGGTCTCCAGGATCACACCCTGGACTGAAGGCAGGCGCTAAACCGCTGAGCCACCCAGGCTGCCCACTGTCAGCATTTCTTAACTCATTCAATTAATTACAAAAATCCACTTCATCAAATCCCAACTCACTTCTCATTCTCCATGTTATACATTTAAAAATACCATAAAGTATATTTTCAAATTATAATTAAATTTAATCACATATAAATTTAGAAAGGTCTGTAAGGTAAAGAACACTTACCCATTGGCCAATGAGAAAAAAAGTGATAAAACCACTAATTTAAGGAACTACTGCGATCTAATATACAAAATAGTACAAAATTAATAAAGAATAAATCTGATAATTACTATTGATTACTGAATTCATGATTATTGAATTCTCCATCATCAAATCTGTAAGAGAACAGTTGTAGATTTTCATGCTAAATGAGAAAAAAAAATCAAATTTGAAATTATTTCCCTGTAAAGTGATCTCATTTGAATTTCTAAAAATATTCAGCCAAAAATGAATGCATAAAATTTTCCTTCTTAATTTTAGATAACAGGAAAGAATACTATTTCTTTTCTATTTTAAAATTTAAATCCTATGCCTTGAAATAGATCTGAATTACATAGATGAGACTGTATTTTAATTCAGGGATGAATTCATTTATGTAGTTAAGAGTCTTTGCCCCAATTTTTAATCAGAATTAAGAGTGTGAATGAAAAATGTTTCTACGGCATTATCTTTGGTTCAATAAAATTGCTTAGGCTCAAGTACAGAGAAATTATAATTGGGAAACAACTTTTTCATATTAAATCCATAGAGTATCGTAGGTAAATAATTACACATTGGAAACATCTCAACTTACCTCTACAATAAAAGCTTTCCTCTCAGATTCACTTTCTATTTGTTTAATAGCAACATCTTTTGCTCTCCACTTAGCTTTGCAAACTACTCCAAAGGCTCCTCTTCCAACAACCTGAGTTAAAACAAAACAAATAAACAAACACCCATGATAATTAGAAATAAACAGATCTAGCCCAACATACAACACGGAAGCCTACTTCAAAGACTTATTGAAAGGTTTTAGAAATCATCACTATCTGGATTTGCCACTGAGCAAGTGTAAAGTTCTTAAAGTGAGGAAATGATGAACTTATCTCTATCTTTGAAAGTTTATAGAATAGACAGCTCTTCACTATCAGATAAAACCAAAACATCAAACAACAAAGACTCCCTGGAGCAAGAAAACAAATTAAAACAGGCAAGATGAATGGCAGAGGATAGAAAGATGATGTTTGGGAAAACAAATATAAAAAGAACTTACTATCAATGTTTTAAGCTATCATATTCATGAAATTAAAAATAGCTTTTGAATAATTCAGTAGGGGTATGAAATGGAGGGAAAAGTATAAAAATATAGATGCTATAAGACTGGCCATCGTGAAGGCAGACAAAACATGTATTACCTATACAATGGAATACATTCATCAAGAGAAAAAAATGAACTAATTGATACATGTTACAATATGGATGAGCCTCAAACACACTATGCTAACTAGACACAAGAAATCACATGCTGTATGATTCCATTGATATGAAATATCCAGAAATCCACAGATAGGAGATGAGTAGTTGCTTGGAATGGAGTAAAAACTGGGATTAAGGGCAGCCCTGGTGGCTCAGTGGTTTAGCACCACTTCAGCCCGGGGTGTGATCCTGGAGACCTGGGATCAAGTCCCACATGGGCTCCGTGCATGGAGCCTGCTTCTCCCACTGTGTCTCTGCCTCTCTCTGTGTGTCTCTCATGAATAAATAAAATCTTAAAAAAAAAAACAAAACTGGGATTAACTGTAAATGGGTATAACTCAATGTCAAGGGGATGAAAATATCTGAAAACATATTTATGGTGATGGTTGTATAACTTGGCAAATTTGTACAAATGACTAAACAGTCCAAATGGGTGAATTTTATGATATGTAAAATATCTCATTAAAGTTGTTTTTGCAAGTTATAAAATGAAGATTGGCCATCTACTGTTGACAGCTAAGTGATGGGTACCTTATGGGTTCACTGCTTTCTCACACTATACTTTCTACTTTTACCAATGTTTGAAATTTGCCATGATATAAAATCAACAAAAGAATAGCTTTTGATACTTGTAAAACAAAATCATTAGATGTTTATCATTGTAAAGGACCTTAGTTAAGTGCCATCTACTCCAATTTTTCAGCTTCCAATGTATCTAAGTACTTTGTGTCACAAAGCTTTTTGCTTAAGTGAAATATCTACCTCTCTGTACATCTCTCGTTTATGATGTACTTTCTGTGTAGTGCTTTACATACATTACCTCATTTACACAACTACAAGAGACAGGTACTAATGCTATTCTTATTTTACTGTAAAGCACCTAGTATTAAAGAAGTAAACTGCCCAAGGCTACATTAGTAAAGACTTAGTGCAGTTTGATGCCAGAGACTTTAACACCAGAATGTTAGGAATCCTAATATATGTACACATATATTTCTATTCTATGTCAGAAAGGTAACAGTTATCTTTCCTTGGAGGAGGAGTTTTCACTTCAGATAAACTTACAAGAACAAATCCCTGGGCACAAAGCTCTTTTGTAACAAAGCTAGCTATGGCTAAGGTGATCAGATAACTTATTATTTTCATCGGAATGCTTTCTAGCATAAGAAGGAAGTGCTAATTACCAGGACAGTAGCTGTAAACTGGGATGTATGGCCACTCTAGCCATAGTTCAAATTCTTTTTTTTTTTTTTTTAAGATTTTATTTATTTGTTCATGAGAGAGACACAGAGAAATGCAAAGACATAGGCAGAGGGAGAAGCAGACTCCCTATGGAGAGCCTAATGCAGGACTCAATCCCAGGACCCTGGGATCATGACCTGAGCCCAAAGCAGATGCTCAACTGAGATACCCAGGTGCCCCACAGCTCAAATTCTACTTCATACATTACACAAAGTAGTATAGACATTTTTCATGTTAAATAATGCATAAAATCACCCAAATGGTTAACCATGTGCCATTTATTGAATGTTTACCATGTGCCAAGTACTAGTCTATGTGCTAATCATGCATTAACACATTTAATTCTCCTCCATTTTATTTTATTTTAATTTTATTTTATTATCTCTAAGTATTTTTTAAAAGATTTTATTTATTTGTTCATTAGAGAGAGAGAAAGAGCGAGAGCGAGAGCGAGAGGCAGAGACAGGCAGATGGAGAAGCAGGCTCCATGCAGAGAGACTGATGTGGGACTTGATCCCGGGACCATGGGATCGTGCCCTGGGCTGAAGGCGGTGCTAAACCGCTAAACCACCTAGGCCGCCCTATCTCTAAGTATTTTTTATTAAGTTTTTAATTTTAATTCCAGAATAGTTTACACAGTATATTACTTTCAGGTATATAATATAGTGATTCAAAAACTATACATTATTCAGTGCTCATCACTCTTTAATCCCCATTATCTACTTCACCAATCCCATCTCCCACCTCCCCTCTACTAACCATCAGTTTGTTCCCTAGAGTTAAGAGTCTGTTTATCTTTTTATTTTCCCTTGGTTCATTTGTTTTGTTTCTTAGGTTTCACATATCAATATGTGAAACCATATGGTATTTGTCTTTGACTTATTTTGTTTGGCATAATACTCTAGCTCCATCTAGGTTGCTGCAAATGGCAAGATTTCATTCTTTTTTATGGCTGAATAATATTTCAGTGTGTGTGTGTGTGTGTGTGTACATGACATCATCTTTATCCATTCATCAGTCGATGGACACTTGGGCTGCTTCCATATCTTGGCTACTGTAAATAATGCTGCAATAAATGTAAGGAGGCCCATGGATCCCTTGGAATTAGTGTTTTCATTTTTTTGGTAAATAGTAGTACAATTACTGGATCATAGGGTAGTTCTATTTTTAACTTCTTAAGGAACTTCCATACTGTTTTCCACAGTGGTTATAACAGTTTGCATTCCCACCAACAATGCATGAGGGTTCCTTTTTCTCCATATACTCCCCAATACTTGTTTCTTGTTTTTGATTTTAGCCACTCTGACAGATGATGTGAGGTGATCTCATTACAGTTTTGAATTGCATTCTCTGATGATGAATAATGTTGAGCATCTTTCCATGTGTCTGTTTGGCCATCTGTATGTCTTCTTTGGAAAAATGTCTGTTCATGTCTTTGACCCATTTTTTAATTGGGTTGTTCTTGAGCACTGAGTTGTATCTCTCATAAGAGAAAGAAACCACATCAGTCATTTGAACTAGTCATCCAGCTATTTTAACATGAATGGTTATTGGCTAACCCTGGCAACATCAGAGTATGGGAAAGAGTACACACAGGCTCTAAAACTCAACAGACTTGAGTTTGAATATAGGTTCTGTCTACCTATTAGCTATTAATGCTGGGGAGATTAACATCTTTGCACTTCTGTGTTTTTCAACAGTGTTCTCAGTGATATCTACAGGGTTCTTAAGTGAGCCAAAGCCACACGTTTTCTTAAGTCCTACAAAAGAAAAACTGTGTAGAGTTGGGTATGAATAAGTGTAAGAGAGCTGTACTAATCATTTCTCTCACAATTAACCATGATAAATAGCAAACAGGTCCTGAGACAAATTTCAACTTTATGGCAACATTAGGCTAAGAAGGTAGGGATGGAGACCAGACTATTGATAAAACTATGAAATAATGACTATGAATTTAAAATATTCTTCAACCATGTATTTAAAAATACCTCAAAGCAACTGGTACTTAGTAGGTCTCCTCCTGTTTCATTTTCCTATTCTCAGGAATGTCCATGCAGGGATTCCAAACATTACATTTGTGGATCATTCACTTGTCAGAAAAACTGTTAGGTGTTGTATGACTAGTTGTGATGCACAAGTGCCATCTAGTGCCGAGATAATGGCTGAGTCTGAGTTTTCAATTTAAAATCATGGGAACAAAATGCAGACAAGTGAGGACACAATAAATTTTCTTCCATTTGCTTAAGAAAGCAATTTTTGGGAATACTTTGAACTATAAAACAAGCATATTCATGTAAGGTAAAAGCCCATGGCTTTAAAAAGCATCCACTCATGTTAGAGCCATAAGATATTTCACATATATAGTGAAACAACAGATACAAAATGATAGTAAAGAAAGTATAAGATGCCTAAGGTTGTACACCGAAACTGAAATGCATGATAAAAAAAATTGCTACGAATTCAAAGGAGAGGTTAGAAACACAGAGTTAATGCTTAAAGAATTAAATTTCTGGGGGTGTCTGGGTGCCTCAGTAGGTTAAGCATCTGCCTTCAGCTCAGGTCATGATCCTGGGTCCTGGGACCAAGCCCCACATCGGGTTCCTTGCTCAGTAGGGAGCCCCTCTCCTTTCTTCTCCCTCTCCCTGCTACTCCCCCGCTTGTGCACATGCTGTCAAATAAATAAATAAAATCTTAAAAAAAATAAAAAGAAATTTTCTCCACACCAACAAGCAATGCTCAGATACCAGCTTGGTGTCTTATAATTCAGTTCAATTCTGACACTATCTATTTGGATAGTGTAGCATCAGATCTTACAGGTTAAGATCTCATTTCTATAAGACTGCCTCTTCTCCCACAACTTCGGATGCCAGTCACAAGCCCAGGTGTCACTTGTGCTTCTGACCAATGGCTTCAGACTGTGGAGGTCCAATGACTCCCTGCTTGGGTTCAATTAATTTGCTAGAGTGGCTCACAAAACTCAAACAATTTACTTACTAGATCACCAGTTTATTATAAAAGGATATAACCCAGGAACCACCAGATGGAAGAGAACCAGAGGGTAAGGTATGCAGAAAGTGTGCAGATCTTTGATGACCTCTCCAGGCAAGCTACTCTCCTTGCACCTACCTCTACCTATTCACCAAGCTGAAAGTTCTCCAAACACTATCCTTTTGGGTTTTTATAGATGCTTCATTAGACAAGTATGATTGATTAAATCTTTGGTTATTGCCAAGTGATCTGACCTCTGGCTCCTCTCCTTTCTTCTCCTCTCCTGTCCTTGAAGGTCAGGAGGCTGAAACTGAAGTTCCAAACTTCTCATCACAAAGTAGGTTCTCCTAGCAGGAGCCCCATCCTTTGGTAGGCATCAAAAGTAACCTCATTACCATAACAAAACACACATATGCGACATACAGGAGAAAGAAGGGGAGGAGGAGAAAGATTTTTGTATCTCTCTTCACTTAGGAACTACTGAGGGTTTTTGTATCTCTCTTCACTTAGGAACAACTGAGGGTATCTCTCTTCACTTAGGAACTCTGAGTCAGAAACTGTGGACAAAAGTCAAATATATATACGAAATATACATCTGGTCATTCAGATTGCAATATCAAAAAAAACCTCCCATTTTCCAAATAGCATAACTATAGAGACATTAACAGGAAAAAAGATACAGAATTGACCCTTGTGAGGTAGAGAAACAACTCAAGACAAAATAACACTGTTAAAATAATTTTTTAAATACCAGCTGAAGTGAGCCAAAGGTGAGTCTATGAGGGTGCCTAAAGAAACACCCCATCCCCTTCAGTGATAGGTTCAGGGATTCAGGATAGGTTAGGGATTTGAGGGCAAAAAGGACTTACCCTTCCCATTTCTCAAAGAGATCCCTAAGAGAGGGTAGCCTCACACAGCTTAGCCCACAAGGGAAGCTGCAGATGATTAAGAATGCAAGGGAGATAAACAAAGGGAGGCCCTACTCAGGTTCTCTCAGCCCCAAAAGAACATGGAAATGATACAAAAACCTCTTGCCAAGAGAAAAGTGAGGCAACTGAAAATTAGAGTCTTCTGAACTGTTGGAAGGAGGCTGTTGCAGGGCAAATTGCTGGAACCTATATCACAGGCAGTGAGATGGCAGACAACTCAAGTACAGGGAGCTAAGTGTAGAGCTTGGCTACATTTTGGAGAATCAGTGAAATCATCCTCCTGACCTTTAAGGACAGGAGAGGAGAAGAAAGGAGAGGAGCTGGAGGTCAGATCACTTGCCAATGACCAAAGATTTAATCAATTATACTGTCTAATGAAGCATCTGTAAATTTTGGAGAATCAGCTAGAATCTTACCAAAGGGTAAGACCTAGTCAGTAAGCAAGGGAGAAATAAATCATCTCCTTTCAAAGCGGTAAAGGTGAGGTTCATGTCAAGAAAATAATGAACTTCATTTGTTTACTCCTTAAAATAGTAGTTTTTGGTCTACTATATCTAGCTACCATTTAGGATACCAGAGATAGAGCAATAAATAAGACAAAGGCCTTGATCTACATGGAATGTGCTTTCATTTGGGGCTGGGGAGCAGACAACAGACAAAACGATGAATGAGAAAAATACCAGATTGCAAAAAAAAAAAAAAGTCATGTAGAAAACAAAAAAGGAAGATGATAGAACAAAGAGACTAATGGAAATTTTGGGATGGATAGTATGGTAAGGCCATCTGATGAGGTTACTACCTTGATACTTGAATAATACAAGGAACCAACCAAAGAAGAATAAACAAGTAATGTGATGGCCCTAAGAGGGGGAAAAAAACCCCATTCCCTATTCAACAATATTTGAATGCTGTCTACAGACTAGGTGGTATTCTAGACCCTCAAGATATAGAAGTGAACGAAATAAACCATAATCCTTTTTCCTACTGCTTATATTCTTGTGGAGAGACAAATGAAGCAAGACATACAAGAAAACACATTTTAGTAAATAACAAGCGTGCTAAGAAGTAAAGGAGCAAACTCTTGTGTGTACACACACAAATGCACTACCCCCGCCCCCACCACACCGCCAATTTTAAACAGGGAAGTCCTGTAAAGCTGCACTGAGAAAGGTGACATTTTAGTGATGACCTAAAGAAATATTTGGAGTGTTTGATGTGGGTGGTGCACAGTGGAAAAAGGGAAGAGTGATGCCAGATAAGGCTGGAGAGACAGGCAGAGTCTGGATCCTGAATGGCTCTCTGCATCATGAAAAGGATTTTGGATTTCACTCTAGGTGCAATGGGAAGCATATTAAAAAAAAAAAAAAAAATCATTCTAGCTCTTACATGAAAAATGGATTGTAGGGAAGCTAGACTATATAGAGAGACCAAAGAGGCTATTTCAACAGTTTAAGCAAGAGAGAATAGCTTAGGACAAGGTTGATGGTAGAGCAGAAAAACAGGCAGATTTGGGGTATGTTTTATTATAAGTTTAAAAGAGTTTGCAGGGGTGCCTGGGTGGCAGTCTGTTATGTGTCTGATTCTGGTCATTTCAGGATTTTGGGATTGAGCCCCCCACTGGGCTCCCTGCTCAGTGGGGAGTCTGCTCTTCTCTCTCCTTCTGTCCCTCCCTCCCTACTTTTCTCTCTCTCTCTCTGCCTCAAATAAATAAATAAAATCTTTAAAAAAAAAAAAAAAGAGCTTGTTGATGGTCTGCATGCAGGCAGGATGGGCAGAAAGAAAATAGATGAATTAAGGATAATGTCTAGATTAGGCAACAGCTTAATGAAGGAAAACAAAGAGAGTAGGCAGATTTTTGTAAAATAACACATTTAGCAACTAAATAACAGCATTTAGTTGTTTCTAGTGAATCAACTGGATGAGATTACCAAAAAAGTAGTCTCTAAATACTTGGGCCCCAGAACTGAGTTCTGAAGAACTTTAACATCTTGAAAAGAGAGGAGAATAAAACAGCAAAAACTAGGAAGGAACGGTCAATAATGTAGCAGGCAAATCAGATTAGTGTCATAAGAACCCAAGGGAAGACTTCCAAAAAGAAACCAAATGCAAAACCAGCAAAAGCATTAATTCAATGGCTCTCAAATTGTGGTTTCTGGATCCAAAGCATCAGTATCACCTGGAAATTTGTGAGAAATATAAATTCTCAGGTTCCAACTCAGAAGTACTGAGTCTGAGGGTAGGGTCTAGCAATCTATGTTTTAACAAGCTCTTTAGGTGATTCTGGTTTGAGAATGATAATACTAGGTTATATTAAAAACATAATTAACAGAGAAACAAGATACTCTGGTGGAAGCTATCACATAGACCAGGGAGTCCTCTCCTGTTGTTGATATTATTTATGAAAGTTTTCCAGAGCACTAAGATGCCAACTTGGGCGGGAAGAAAGGAGAAAAAGGGAATTTTTGTGAACAATCCAATATTTTTCCTTATACACAGAAGATGAGTAGAAATGAGTGGCACACATGGCAAATTGAGACACATTTGCAACTAAGGTAAACAATGAAAAATCCAACATTCAAACTACAAAACAAGGAAAGAAAGTCACTTTTTACTTACTACTAAATTTTTAATTCAAGTTCACAAATCAAATATGCTTTTTGGATAGAATTCCTATCTGAACATAAGTTTCTCTGACACATTATCATTAACAATTATTTTGAATGACAGCTTTCTCCAAAGATCAATTTTCAGCAAGGGTGTAAAAAAGGGCACATATCCAAATTACAAGTATCTCTCCCCATCACACACGTCCATACAAAATGGCAAACTCAGAAATAAATACTAGATATTTTTCACAATCCCTCATCTGTAAAAACAGAAAAACAAAAGGAATGCAAAGAGGACTTTGGCTTTAAAAGGGAAGTCAACTTAGAAATATTTCCTCCTAAATTTATGAATTCATTCTAAATTAAAATGTTGTTAGATTAATTCTCTTATGACATGCATCTACCCCACCCCCCACCCCCATGGTGTAGTCTTCTTGGTTTTGGGTCCACAACTTTAGTTTCATATAGTAAAGCAGATTTAAATGTAATTTTTAAATGTAATTTTTAAAAAATTCTTTATTTATTTATTCATGAGACACGCACACAGAGAGGCAGAGACATGGGCAGAGGGAGAAGCAGGCTCCACTCAGGAAGCCTGATGTGGGACTCAATTCTAGGACTCCAGGATCACACCCTGAGCCAAAGGCAGACGCTCAACCACTGAGCCACCCAGGCGTCCCTTAAATGTCATTAAAAAAAAAAAAAAGAAAAGAAGAATGAGAGTGCAAAGACTATTATCAAGCAATTGATATTAAAAAGCACAAATATCAAAATCAGGATTCATTCTGTTATGTGTTTAAAGAAAGCAACTCCTTTAAAAACGAATTTCTTTAGGATGGAAGACTATTCCTTTATCCAAGTCATGTTACTAAAAACAAATGGACAAACAAAAAAACCCACTTAAACTATACTAAATGGAAAAGGATGTCTTTGTGCTCTTAATTTACTATGAAATATTATTCTTAATTGTCCCCAATTCATGTTATTTTTAGTTCAGTGATTTTAGTTGTCACATCAACTTGGCCCTGCTCTATGGACTATGTGAATGGACCCTGGCTATGCTGCCACTGCTCTGGCTAGAAATACGGAACATGACAGAACAAGCACAGATCTTACATTAATGTGTTAGAACTTAGAGCTTCCAACTATTTCAGAACTCAGAACTTCAATATCTATTAATAAACTGTGGCAGAGTAGAACTGCCATCTGCTGACAAGACAGTCTTGAAAACATAGAAGTAAAGCTTTGATTATTCAAACTTATTTTTGAATTTTCATGCAGTTTTTTAAAACCTGCCACAGACATCTGACACAGTTAGTAGGCCTTTCTTTCAAATTATATGCCCATGTCATCTTTTAAGCTAAACACACACAATATAAAAGTTATCATGTACCTATCTTCACTGTGATAACAATTCTAGATTTCAAATGAAACCAATGATCATAAAGTTTCACATGGAAGAGGGCAGCCCGGGTGGCTTAGTGGTTTAGCGCCTGCCTTTGGCCCTGGGTGTGATCCTGGAGACCTGAGATCGAGTCCCACGTCAGGCTCCCTGCATGGAGCCTGCTTCTCCCTCTGCCTGTGTCTGCCTCTCTCTCTCTCTCTCTCTCTCTCTCTCTCTGTATGTCTCTCATGAATAAATAAATAAAATCTTAAAAAAAAAAGTTTCACATGGAAGAGTTTATTAGTAATTTTTGATACCCACAATTAAATACTAACAAATCTAGAGACTCCGTTTTTTCAGGTCGCTATAAACAAAGTTTTTTCCCATTATCAGTTGTCTATAAACATCTAAACTACAAAATAAACATCACTACCAAAAGTTCTTTCTATATTTCCCTTTAAAACAAAACCTTTGGGTCTCTATAACAAAGTTTAAGAACATGTAAGTACTGTAGTGATTATATGTGCCTTGCTTATTATATTATACTTGAGGTCAACACTGTGGGTCTCCCTTTTAAAAAGCAACTATACCAAATAGGGTCTTCTTAGGATTTTAGTAATAACTCACTAGTGGTTTACTTACAGCATCTGACCCTTCACGGCGTTTTTAAAACCCCTGCTAAACCAAAGTATTTGCTAGGTATAATGGAGTATAATGGAATCAACATTTGGATAGAGAATCAGATTTCACTTCTAAGTGTAAATGCTGCCTTAGCCAAATCACAAACTCATCACAACCTCTGGTTTGTATCACATACAATAAAGAACTGGATGAGCACTAAATCCTCATGATTATGCTGTGATAACTTCAACTACTCCTTCAACAAATATTTACAGAAAAAATAGGTGCTACACATTGGTGTTACAAGTGTGAATAAGGCACCTTATATTTTGCTGGGGGGATACACAGTTTTGCTTACTGGTTAAGTGCCACAAAGGATAATAAAACTGACAAAGATCTAGGTTGCTTAGGCAAAGTATCCCTAAGGAATAAACATTTGAAGTGGCACCTGAATGGGAAAGCAGTCAGCCATGTGAAGTTCTTGGGGGAAGAGAATTTTAGGCAGAGGAACAACTGCAAAGACAATTCACGTTTGTGCCTTTCCCAGTCTATAATGCTTACTTTATTCAAAACTGAGTTTCAGATTACTTTCTATTCACCTAAGTCTTCTGTGATTAACTCTACTTTCAAATTATGCCTTCAGTGCTCAGTTTATAGCCACAGTTTTAAATTTGTGGTTCTGAAAATGTTAATTATTAACTGTTCTGTGTTTATTCTAGCCTGACAATAAGTCAAAAATTTCAAGGAGAGAATCTAGAATTCTTCTATTCATCTTCCACAGTACCTTAGCAGTATTGTATACAGAAAAGAATGTTCATTAAATGCATAGGACCAATCACTGTAGGAAAGGAAATCAGTATTGTTTCTCCACTTTCAGAATAAGGTTTGGTCAGAGTGCTTCATAAAGAACTAAAGTAACACTGTAAATATAGTAGAAAGAACAATTGGCACGAGTGAGAAATCTCAAATTCAATTTCCAGCTCTACCACTTACTTAGACATCAGGCTTCTAGTAAATCAAACCCTATGACCATTTGTCAATATAAAATGGGGATATCTGTCCTGTCTAATCAGGGTTGGTTGTCACCAACTATATTCCACAAGAGATCATGTAAAGCTTACTGTGGAAACATACCAAAATACTGGAAATAACAAATGTGTTTTCACTTTAGAACTGGAAGACACTTTAAATACCACGTTCAATTCTTCATTTTACCTGAGAAGTCAGAGACCCAGAAAATTGAGGTTACCTGCTCAAGGTTACTGAAATATATTTTGGCAAAATCAGTATGACATCCAATTTTTAAAAATACCCAGCCCAGTACACTTTTTACCACACCACATTGTCTTTACCACTTCTTGCAACTTAGTCTTCAATGTGCATACCTCTAATTTATTCTGATATTCTCTTCACTCAGATCCAGAATGGTAACAACTAGATGGCTTAAAAAAAGGACAAGGTACCTACCTATGTAAGTTTCTGAGGCTGAGACCTCCTATAATTTGGTATCAGAACTGAATTTAGGAAGTGCCACCCTGATATTACTGAGTCACAAGATTAGGAATGTAAGGATTATAATCAGCTGATGCCTTAAAAATATGCATCTACTAAATGACTGCATATTTGGCCTGTGGCTGGAGTATTTTTCTTACATAGTTTCTAACTGAATCAATATAATTCTGCTTCAATTGCATTGCTTTTTTTAAAAAATATTTTATTTATTTATTCATGAGAGACACAGACTGAGAGAGAGAGAGAGGCAGAGACACAGGCAGAGGGAGAAGCAGGCTCCATGCAGGGAGCCTGATGTGGGACTCGATCCCGGGACTCCAGGACCACACCCTGGATCGCGCCAAACCGCTGAGCCACCCAGGGATCCCCTTCAATCGCATTGTTATTTGAGAAATACAGAACAGGATTTTATTTATAGGCAATATATTTGTACTATATAAAATACTGAAAGCAATGTAAAATACTTTTTTTTTTTTTTCTGGTCATCTTTCTTCAGTCTCTTATTTATGATTTTAATCTAGAAGCAAAATCTAAATTGAGAAATAGTTATTCACTGAGTGCCTATAGTACACTATGGATTATATAACACTGTTTTAACATGTGCAAATGAATGTAATGGGAACTATGTAATAGTTTTAATTTTAGAAAGGTCCAAATTCAATCTTTAAAGTGAAAATAAACTGAGTATTAAAAAATGAAAATTAAATTAGATAACCAGGGGTAGGCCAAGTGGCTCAGCGGTTTAGCGCTGCCTTCAACCCAGCGTGTGATCCTGGAGACCAGAGATCGAGTTCCACGTCCGGCTCCCTGCATGGAGCCTGCTTCTCCCTCTGCCTGTGTCTCTGCCTCTCTCTCTCTCATGAATAAATAAATAAAATATTTTTAAAAATAAATAAGATAACAAGCTAATATTAGAAATTTTCATCTGAAAACAAAAATGTACTCCTCAGGAATGTCCTAAATATAATAAAGAAAAGGTTCAAACAATATCTAAGTCAAAAGAAGAATCTTTAGAAACTTAAAACCTTATCAGAAGTTAAATGGCTCTCTGGGAAGAGCAGTAATATGAAATGATGTCTCCTCAGTAACTTCCATTCTTCCAAGAAGCAATAATGTAAAATGCTTTAGAAAGTAGTGTGACAATATAAAGGCTGTAAGAATCAAATGATGTTTAAATCTGTGAAAGCAGTTGGTAGACCATGAAGTACAAGTTATTATTATATAACAATTTGTAGTCTACCAGCACAGTTTGCCACAGAGTAGACGTAAATGCTTATTTAAAAACTGCAATTCGGGATCCCTGGGTGGCGCAGCGGTTCGGTGCCTGCCTTTGGCCCAGGGCGCGATCCTGGAGATCCGGGATCGAATCCCACGTCGGGCTCCCGGTGCATGGAGCCTGCTTCTCCCTCTGCCTGTGTCTCTGCCTCTCTCTCTCTCTCTGTGGTGTGACTATCATAAATAAATAAAAATTAAAAAAAAAATTAAAAAAAAAAAAAAAAAAAAAAAAAATAAAAACTGCAATTCTTTTATACTGACTCATTGAATTTTTATTCTTAAAAAAGAAAGTTAGCCATGAAAGCTGGATCAACTATCCACTTCTGAAAAAGGAATTTATCATAGCCTCAATAGAAATCACCCCCCCACACACACACAAATAAATTCCTCCCTCTTTTCAAAATATGGGTCCTTCTTTTAGCCATGTGACCTTAAAGAGGGTCACTGTTCCTCTCAGGAACTCAGTTTCCTAGTAGTAAGTGTCAGGTACCCTGTTGGGTTTTGATTATATTGCCTAACAGGATGTTATACAGATAAAATTAAATAAAAATTATTATCCCTGTTTTATATTTATAGTTAAGAGATAAAGCTATAATGCTCAAAGTGTTTATGAAACTTGCTTCAAATCACACAGCTAATAAATGGTATACCTGATATACTGAACATTCTTCTAACTCCAAAGGCCTTGCTTACGCTCTCTTGTAAAATGAGGCTGTTCTCCATGATTACTTTATGCAATAAAAAGACATGCTTAAAGAATCCATTATTCTTCCAAAACATGCCATAGGAAAAAAAAAAAAAAGATTATTTGTTGAGTGAAAATTATCTCACCACTTTACCCTGCCACTGCCTAAAAATAATTTTGGATTTTTAAAGTAGAGGTAACTCCTTGAAGTCTGTGACACAGAACACACAGTGTTCTTTAAGGACTATGTACTGCGAAGTACTTAATAAATTTTAAAAATGAAGAATACATGGTAACTGATAGATACTATTTTCAACTAAAGTTTTAACACTTTCTAAAGTGTGTCTTTAAAATATACATTGTTTTCACTTTTCTAAATTGTGTGGTCCGATCTACTTTATTTATTTTTTAAAAGATTTTATGTATTTATTCACGAGAGACACAGAGAGAGAGAGGCAGAGACACAGGCAGAGGGAGAAGCAGGCCCCATGCAGGGAGCCCGACGCGGGACTCGATCCCGGGGCCCCAGGATCACGCCCTGGGCTGCAGGCAGGCCCCAAACCGCTGCGCCACCCGGGCGCCCCGATCCAATCTACTTTATATATTTGAAAAGAAACGACATGTTAAAAGCACCTAACTGCCTTTCTCTAAAATAACTTCTTACAGAATAAAGGACGGATTTGGGTTTTCAAACAGCGATTTCTGGTTTGGTGTTAAACTGTGGTTGTCACTGAAATCACTGAGTTAGCTCTTCGGAATATGCCACCTTGAGACATCGTTTCACCGTAGTCTACATTACTGATGCTAAAATTTGTCCAGGCTAGTCCAACAGAGGACAGAACGTTTATTATTAGGTCTACTGCTCTATCGAATAGGCCAAAATGAGAATCATTCGGTAGCTGGGGAAACGCTGTATACGACAGGATGACAGATTCCTTTACCAAGCGTTCGTACTAGGTACGGAGCTATATACGTCAGACGTAATACAACCCTCGGCCCTGAAGAGCACCAAGTCTCGGGGAACCGAAACTCCAAAACGGCCGTGGTCTTTGATGAACCTGCTACCTATGTATTTAGGAACCGGTGGACCACACCATCTCACCAGTCCGTCCTGCTGTTTGAGGTGATCGAACTCCAGACCCCGGACCCAGAAGAGGAGGGCAGCAGTGAAGAAGAAAGCAAGCTTCCCCAGGGCATTTGAAGGCAAAGTCCTCTCTCCACCTGGCCTGGGTAGGTAGGGACTCCCGGGTGGACCCGGCGGGGCCCTGAGAACCGCAGGGGCCCGAGGAGCCCCCTGAAGAGCTGGGACCAGGCAAGGCCGGTTCGGGTGCCTCCATGCCGAGCCTCACTCACCTCTTCCACTTCGATCTCCTTGTAATCGATCTCTTCAAAGTTGAGGACTTGGGAGGGGGCTTCGATCATCTCACCGGCCGAAGACGAGGAAGAGGAGGAAGCGGCGGAGGCTGTAGACATGATCCCTCGCGGAGCCCGGGGGGCCCGGGGAGGCTGCCACCCGGACACTCCGGGGGAGACCCGTGCCCACCCGCCTCCGGACCGACCTTCAGCCTGAAGCCACGGCGATCCGTGGCGGGGGACAGGGGCAGCGGCCACAGCCGAGTCCCGGCCCCGGCTCCGCTGCGTTTTCCGCCGCCGGGCCCCGCCCACTGGACTTCCGGTTCCGGCCTGAAATCGGAAACTGGAGGAGGGCTGCGAGCTCTAGAAAGGGGAGGGGGGAGTTTTGTGACTGAGACGGGGAAAGGAAGGGCCGGTTGGGGGTGGGGTCGGGGAAGAGCGAGAGGCGAGCTTAGAGCTGCAGGACAAATTTCGCGAGATCTTTATTGAAGGGCGCCCCCCCCAACATCGGATGATACCGCGAGAGCTGATGCGGTGACGCAATTAAAGTGCGCGAACGGAAGTGGCGCGGAGCCTGACGGACTATCAGTGCGGTTGGTCGTTCAGAGACTGGCGGGAAAGATAAAAAGTAAGGTTTCAACTCTGCTCCGTCAGCTGTGTTATGGCGCGGGTCCCTTTAATCTCAGAGACCTGCGGACAGATGGGGTAGTGTTGGACTGAGTTTTTGTGACGGAGCATTTTTCAGTTTCACCCGTAAGGGAAACTGAGCTATTTCTTTAAGAATCCTTGGGAGATGTTTTCTCTCAATGCGATGTATGGAAGGAAGCAGTTGCTACTCTTTGAGCCAGAGTCCCTGATGTTACGAGGGATTCTAAAGAAAATGGTACAGAGCGAGCCAGCCAGCACGTGTAACCTGAATAACACTATGTAGGCTGAGTGCGCAGGAACAGACCTTAATATTAGGTAAGGTAGATATTTATGACTTGTATTCATCTGAAGTTATGGATTGCATTAATAGTCCTTGTCGAATGCGGAGCACTCAGGTGCTTTAACGTTTATAATGTAATCATCAGTAACATCAAATATTTTGGCTGCCGTTTTTAAAGACCTTAGAAAATAGGCTCAGAGAGATGCAAAAAATAGGAGCTTCACGGGCTAGTAGAAGCTCGGTCGTTGTAGCTCCAAGGTGGATAGTGGTGCCTGTGTGGTGCTATCCACAGAACTTATAGTTTTAAACTAGACTTTAGTCGGTGTGACCTGAAGCCTAACTGGAAAAAATTGTGGAGTTCGAGATGAAGGCTGAAGGACCAAGGATGAAACCTTAACACATGTCAAATTCTGAGACTCAGTAAAGGTAAAAGACAAAAGGAACAATTCAGAAAGGGGAAAGTGAGGGGAATGGAGAAGAGTTTTCCAATTAAAGAATAGGCGGCCCAATAAATGCTGTACAGAAAAGTAAGTTAAACACATTTGGGATAGCAAATAGGTCATTGGAATTGGCAATTAAGAAATTATGAAGAAATTATGAACTGAAAACGATCTGTCATTTTTTATAGTTCCGGTAATACTCAATGATAGCTTGGTGAATAGCATAAAAAGAATGAAATAATTCCTTCTTGTTACACACTCTGAATGATACACAGTGTCTTGAATATCTACACCACTTTTATGACCACTCCCAATCTCCCAGGCTCAAATATTACCTGAATTCCCGGACTATTGAACATCTCTATTTAGGTTTACCATAAACAGCTAAACTTCAAGATTCCAAAAGCAAATGCAAAAGTTACCCCCCGCAAATATGTTTTCCTGTGTACATTTTCTAAGTCCATAAAGGATACCATCCATCTACTCCTTTGTACAAGTGAGAAATCAGGACTTTATTTCTACATTTAAAGTGATGCTTAGGGGTAGCCCGGGTGGCTCAGCGTTTTAGCGCAACCTTCAGCCCAGGGCCTGATCCCGGGTTCTGGGATCGAGTCCCACATCAGGTTCACTGCATGGCGCCGGCTTCTCCCTGCCTGTGTCTCTGCCTCTCTCTCTCTCTCTCTCTCTCTCTCTCTCTCTCTCTCTCTCTCTGTGTCTCTCATTAATAAAAATAAATAAATAAATAAAATGATGCTTAGTGCACTAATAACTAAGTAGAAGCAGATTAAGTCCATGGGATAACCATTTCACCTGTCATTTCTGGATTTCCGAAATTAGGATTATATCATATGATAATTCTACCTGCAGGTCATTAATGATTTCTATTTAACACCTTGATTTTAATTCAGTGGATCTACCAAGTGGAAGCACAAGAAATGTTTGGTCAATGTTCTAGTTGAATGACTAGCTTTGCTAGTTCCCCCTTTGCCAGGCGTGTAAAGTCTGTTTTCTGTACCTTCGGTTTAGAACTAGAATCCTGCTGAAAAGGTATTAATCATTCTAGCCATGATGCTATTCTCCTGCTTGATTTCCTCTCCCCACCCCAACATATTTACTATATCAAACATACAAAAAAAATTGAAAGAATTTTACAGTGAACTCCTATATACTTACCATCAAGATTCTAACAACATTTTACGATACTTGCTTTATCCTATATTTGTCCATCTACTCACCCATGCACATGTATTTCTACCATTTCTTCTGTTGGATGCATTTCAAAGTGAACTTCCTACTGTTTCTGAAATCCACTCCAGAATTTCTGCTTCTATATTTTATCTACTGATTTGGACTTAGATACTGATACTAGTCTAAAGTCAATTCTGTGTGCTTGTAGACTGTGGGTGGGTGGGTGGGGGGGGCAGGGGATGGGCAGGTAGGTTCCAGTGCCTGGAACATTTTCACTAGCTTATGATAAAGTCCTGCCACTGTTCATGTGTGGATCCAGTCATCCCCTAGATCAAAGTTCACCTCTCCTGTGATTTGATTATGTGGGTGGTAAATCCCCATTTTTCATTTAAGCTGAGTCAGGTTGTATTTTTGTCACTGGCAATCAGTGTCCTGAGTAATACAGTTTGAATCCAGAGAAATGAGGAAGGAGGGGCTGAACTTCCCTTAATTCACCTCAATTTTTATTTTGTGTTCCCTTTAACTTTCATGAGTTAAGAATAGAAGGTTGGACCTCACAATTTCAACTTCAGATTCCTGTCTGTTGTGTCTACACAAATTTCCAGAGATAAATACAAGGTTATTAAAGGGCCTTCTTGAAGTCCCTCGAAATTTGAGCACTCTCCACCAACCACCCTCATGTCAATGTCCTGATAACTACTCTTTAACCTTCAACCCTGTCTTCAATTTTAACTCTGTGCTATCGATGGGATGAGGATTAAGAGTTTTGAAATTCATTTCCCACTATCTCTTTGCATGGTTTAAGTGGGATTCTTATCTTACTTAGCTCATTTTGGATATGAGGATATCTGGCGCCTATTTTCATGGAGACTTAGCAGAAACAGACTAAAATAGTTCCACTTTAATATTCTTTTGCATTGGCATGTATAATACATCAGATAAAGAATTCCATACTTTGTCAGTTAATATATTTGTTATGAATAACAGGAGACTCATCTCAAAATGGCTTAAACAATAAAGGGAACTTATTTTCTTAGTTAAATGGAAAGTCAAGAGCTAGAATAGGTTTTAGATGTCATAAACTTAATGATAGCATTAATAATTTAATTTCCATTATTGTCTTCTCCTTTTTGTGGTATTTGCCATTGCTCTAGAACAGTGTTTCTCAACCTTTTTTTCTTTATTGCTCCCCTAAAGAGCCTTTTAAGATTTTTTTCTCAATGCTTCCCCCTGCCAAGTTTTAATATCACAGTTATAGTGCATGTCTGTTTATGGACTGTATGCCTGTTTTATGATTTGTGCATAAAAAGAATAAGATTTTTTCTTCTCAGTTTTTACCCCCACTGAGAATGTAGGCTCTAAGGAGTTTTGCTTTTCATACGACATACACACTCTACAGTACAATGACAGAGAGTGTCTCTTTTGGTAGCTCTTTCAGAAGAGCAGGGAACTTCTTTTTCAAAAAGCCCTTGGCAACTGTACCCTTGAGTGAGCAATAGAGGACAGGTGGTTTGAGGTTGAAAATATCTGGGATAACTTAGGCTGAGGACTCATGGGATCATGGGCTTTGAGAGGGAGGAGCTCCTAACCAGAAGAAAAATCTGAAGACTCCTAGGAGGCAAAGCAGGGAATGGTTGTTTGGTTTGCAACCAACAAATGTTCATTATTAATATGTCTATTCAGATGGAGCTCTATATCTAGAAAGTGTATCTTTACTGCCTGTCCTAGAACCAAACTAGCCCAAACTGATCAACTATTATTCTTTCCAGGAAGCTCACAAATAGTTTTCTGTTGTACTTATTCAAAACTTCAATACACAGAGGATAGCCAGCTCCTTAGCAATTCAGTGACACTGCTGGAGAGCGGCTCTCCAAATTCGTGCATTTCTCAAATATTTGAGTGTATTCCATATTTCCTAACTCCCCACATCTTTATCCTAGGTCTTTCACAGCCCATGGAGTTGCAGAAAGGGTTTGTGTTTCAGATGCCCACAGCGTGGATGGTAAAGGCCTGTGAGGGGGGAGTAGAGACAGGTGCAATTCCAAAGCATTCTCGACATTATGTATAACAGACATTTCTGTTTGCAGCTAACTAATGTTTTATTTTTCACTCCCTCAGCTAAGCTGGCTGTAAGGCAACTGCTTTGATGGTGCCTTTATGTCCTACAGATGAAATCTCCATTGTTTTTGAAATATTTGATAAGAAAAAGTTCAACTGGTTTCAAAATCCATTCATATTATCACAAGGAATTTGAATATTACATTTGTATTTTTTTACATTTGCATTTATTTTTTGAACATTACATTTGCATTTAAAGAAAAGCTGTTAGAGTCTTAAATATGATTTCAACTTTTGCAAATTTTAAAATGGTTCTAAAAACTTTTGAACACTTTTTTCATTTATTTGTATAAACAAAGTTCCTCTTTGGTGATGACTATCAAGAATTTGAAGGGAACATCCTTAAAGGTCTCCATCAGGAATTGATAGTAAGCAGTTTAAGCAGAAAATCTTATATTAAAAAGTGAAATTTATGAAGGAAAGCATATTAAAAATTATTAAAATTTTGAAAAATATATTTGATATTTATATAAACTCAATGCTTAACATTGTTTCTAATGTTTTGTGTTTATTTTTAAAATTACATAGTATGAGAAAAGCAATTATATTCTTTTATTAAGCCCCACCCAGATAGATACCTTAAAATCCTTCACAGTTCATCTCAGAGTATCTTACAATATCATTCTCTATGTGAAAAACTTTAAGAAGCACTAAGCTGTTGTAGTAATCAAGGCAAGAAATAATAGTGTTTTTAACAATGTAGATAGTGGCCATAGAAGTTATAGATAAATGGATAGATTTGAGAGATACTGAGGAAATGAAATCGGTGGAATTAGAGATTTACTGGATGTGGAGGGAGGAGGGAAAGAAAAGAGCATTATAAAGAATAATTTCCAAAATTCTCACTTGTGCAACTTAGATACGAAGGGTGCTATGTACAGAAGCAAAGACTGGAACAAGATTGAGGGAGAAAAGAATAAAGATACCAGTTTTAGACACTTTGAGCTAGAGGTACCTGAGAGACTTCCAAGTATAATTATCAGTCTTAGGGAAAAACACTGTGCTAGGGAGACAGGTACTGATCTGCTGACAATAATTTAAGTTGTGGAAATAAAGAGGTCATTTAGGGAAAATGTGTCAAGTGAGAAAGAATAGGACTTAAAACGAGCCTTAATAAAATATTTAAGGCATGAGTGGATGCAGAGGAATTGCTAAAGAAATCTGTGGAAAACTAAAAATTAAGATGTGGGAACCAGGATAAAAGTGTGTTTCAGTGTTCAATACTTCCAAGGAGTTAAACATGAGGTATCCACATGTGGGTGTTGAAGGTTCCTTGCAGTATAGACTTGAGTTCAAAATAGGAGAAGAGGGGTCTAGGTCAGAAGCTGAAGGCAGGCTTTGCTCATACTACCACATTCTGGTGAAGGTAATGTCATCAAGGTAGGAGGATGGAATATATTTCCTTTACCAGCTTGTTATCTTGAGTTGGAACTTATGTAGACATGTAGTATGTGAGCCTTTATTTGTATTCTTGCCCTGGGCCCACAAATATTAGGAGTTCTGTTTTTTATGTGTTAGGATTCTGTTCCTGCATACTAGTGGTCTACAGGTAAGCTGTTCTCAACTTGGATTTGCAATTTCCCAAATTTCCCGCAGATGTCTCAGCTCAGTCACCATTCCAGAGGTAGTGATGTTAGCCCCCTCTTCATCAACATACCCCTTCACTTTCCATTCATTACTCAGTTTTATTTCTAGCCCTTTACCTATCTTACATCATCTTATTTAATTATTTGCTTCCTTGTTTATTTTCTGCTCTTCCAAGCCTCCCTACTCCTACTCATTGGATATTTGTTAGTTCCACGGCACAGGGATTATAAGCATTGTGCTCATCACTGTCTCAGGATTTAGAACAG
Source organism: Canis lupus familiaris (assembly GCF_011100685.1). Classification (NCBI taxonomy): domain Eukaryota; kingdom Metazoa; phylum Chordata; class Mammalia; order Carnivora; family Canidae; genus Canis; species Canis lupus. The sequence goes on from NC_049233.1 coordinate 49,963,042, forward strand.
CATCTGAAATGTAGTAGACATTTAATAATTTTCTAAACTGTAAATGAGTATCTTTACTTCTAAGTAAATACTGTTTAATTTATTTCAGGCATAAGGAATAAATCACATTTTCCATAGTATCATTGAGAGAAGATTTAATAAATGGCTGAATTAATATATAAGTAGCGTATCAATTGTTTATCCTGGAGATTTCTTAAGTATTTGAGAGTTTCAAAAATGCTTTGTTCTCCTGGGCAATTTAAATCTTTCACCTATCTTAAAATTACTAATTTTTGAGATATTTCTCTTTCTAGATTTTGCAAGGATAAACTTCAGTTCCTCTTCTTTCCAAATACTCAGTACTATTTAATGCATTTAAATTGCTTATTGAGATTGAAATGTTACTGTGGTGCTAATGATTAATTTCAGAAATAACTGATATTTTAACTAAAATAGATAAAATCACAGGTGCCTGGCTGACTCAGTCGGTAGAGCATGAGACTCTTGATCTCAGGGTCCTGAGTTCAAGTCCTATGTTGGATGTAGACCTTACTTAAAAAAGTAAATGAAATAGGTGGAGAATCAAACAAAACAGACAGATTTTTATTGTTTGAGCTTCTGAGGCAAGCTTAAACATGATATACTTCAGCATTAGTTTTTAAAAGCAAAAACTTAAATAAGAACATACTTCATAAATAAAAATAATCTTCATAGAAATAGCACTCTTCACTACAAAAGTACATTCATTAAATGTTTTATTTCATGAAATAATATGTCAAATCAGTTTCTTAGATGGTCTATTTCAGAAGAAATTCCAGAAGCAATTTGGCTTCATTTACGGGAATAAATAAGGGCGTTTTATTTCACACTGCCTCAGGGAATCACAAATTAAAACTTTCCACTAAAATGGATGCCATCTACTATTCATTATTTCAATAAACAAACCACTCCACTCTGCTGAAGTTGCAATCAGGGTAAGGGATATATAATGTTTGAAACCTGCAAGGCTGAGAGGGCCTAGTTTGCATTCTTATTCCTAAGCAGCCCATTTCACGTCTTCCTTTGAGTTCCCCAGCACCCCACAGAGCTACTCTCAGTGGTGCAAAGCTCCATTAAGTAAATAGAGGCTCCATATTTAGAAACCATCTCTGGGAATTCAAAGTGTGCTGAGAGGGAAATTGGTACTATCAAGATTAAGGTATTAATGAAAAGTTCTGTTAAATTTCTGTTGGGATGCTAATTAATCTTCTAAAAATTGTTAATCAATTCAATTATGTAACACACTTAAACTTTAACACATGGTACAGGAAAGAAAACAGGGTCTTTCATTTATGCCCAGAGGCATTCAGAAAGTTAAGGGAAATAGTCTAAATGAAAATCATCCCCCAGTGGTGTTTTAGCTTGATCTTCAATACTCACTTGTTCTGTCATATTTGATAAGTTTGGGAAATCAATATTTAAAGCTCAGATAGTTGAAGAAATACTGGAAGTATTAGAAGAGTTCAGGAAATGGAATTATGACAATTTAGATGGAATCTCCTACTTGTAGTGCGGAAGACAATTTTAGCATGGAATATTAAATTCATGCCTGTAGCTTTAGCTTGAGTTGTTATAGAAATAATCCAATAATTTTTTAATATTTGAAGCCTGACTGACCACACTGTCAGTATTGAGCTAAATGAGTTACACTGGAAGTTATGCTATATTCCTATTAATATTACAATATTTTGTGTTGTTAGGAATATGAATCATATCAAAGTTGTTAAATATTAAAATGTCAATCCATCTCTAAATCTTAATGTATATGAAACAGTGTGAAAGTATATAGTACAATTCCTAGGAAACATGTGGTGTTCAGAAATGTTAATATGAATTAAATACTAGATAGAGGAACAGAAGTGAATGACATATGACAACAAAAGTTAGCCACAGCCTATAGTTCTGTCAGTAAGTATTACTCCTAGAGAATCTGATCAGGTAGGTCTAAAATGTGACTGAGGCAGGCTTGGTTTCTATTTCACAGCCTGGTAGGAGTTGAGAACTGTTAAGATCACATATAGGTAGTAGCATATATTTTAACAAATAATTCTAATAATTCATTTTGAAGAACTAAAAATTATACAACTTTAATCTTGGGCCTATTTTTCTTTTTTTTTTTTTTTTTAAGATTTTATTTATTTATTCATGAAAGACAGAGAGAGAGAGAGGCAGACACACAGGCAGAGGGAGAAACAGGCTCCATGCAGGGAGGCCGACGTGGGACTCCATCCTGGGTCTCCGTGATCGCACCCTGGACTCAAGGTGGCGCTAAACCGCTGAGCCACCTGGGCTGCCCCTGCGCCTATTTTTCTATTGTTTAAAAGAAGAAAGTTGATGTTAGTGATTCTCTTCTGATTTTTTTTTATAAGTTTTTTTTCAAATTTTTATTTATTTATGATAGTCACACACACACACACACAGAGAGGCAGAGACATAGGCAGAGGGAGAAGCAGGCTCCATGCACCAGGAGCCCGATGTGGGATTCGATTCCGGGTCTCCAGGATCGCGCCCTGGGCCAAAGGCAGGCGCCAAACCGCTGCGCCACCCAGGGATCCCTCTCTTCTGATTTGTAATACTTTTTTTTTTTAATACATTTTTTTTGGCCACAGTTGAAGACTGTTCCCAGTAGCATCTATGGAACAATTCATGTGAGGACACATTGATCTTGGCTGTAATCTTTGGTTATATAAATTCAATAACTCAGTTTTATTGGTTCATTCAAAGGATGATTAGGCTTTAGATTTCTGCTTATCAAAACCACTAGTGACCATAAGAACTAAAAGCTGCTACTATATACTAGTGCTTCTGAGTGAGGGACTGGAGAAAAGGAGCCTAGTTAAAGCAGGGGACTACTATAATAGAGTAGATTAAGAAAAGGAGGCTTGAAAGGGGTGGTGTTTTTAAAGATTACGGTGCAGTTGCGATGAACTCACCAGTGTCCTATAAAATCATTTTACCAACATTCTCTGAATACTTTTGTAAAGACAATAATTAGCGTTGTAACCGTAAAAAGATGTCTCATTTTAATGGCCCTTGAGGTTCTTTGTAAAATCACCAAAACCTATTTACCTGAAAGCTTAGAGCCAGATTACTACTCCTAGCTTCTATCGAGCTATTAAATTAGATCCTACTACCAGTTGTAGCTGCTAACAATCCAGTTCTAGACTTTTGCATATTGGACTGTCAGATGATCAAATTGCTTTGAAGTATATTGAGGTTCCTTAAGAAAAATAGATTAATTGTAACCTTATTTGTTTGCAGGATGTTTTTTTTTGAATATGGGCCTTTCCTGGAAAAACATGGAGCCTTTTTTATTTATTTATTTGATGAGATAATTATATTTTAGGATTACATCATTGTGATTTTCTTAATAGTATTTCCTTTCTTTTCTTATTTGATCACTATCTATGGATTTAAGGCCAATTATGCTTAAAACTTGGGGGTGGTGTGGTGAGATTCTTTGGTTTCAGGGAGAAGAAATTAAAGTTGAAATTTAAGCAGAGTAAAACATTTTAAAGAATGCAAGGTCAATTAATCATTAAGAATAAATCTTCAGGGATGTTTAGGAATATGATCATGCTGTAATAAGTGTATCAAATATAATGTACTGCATGGTACATTATATTTGGGGATGATGAAGAATATTCAGTTTATGTTACAGTTTTAAATCTCCAATTTTTTTTTTTAAAATTTTCCTAGTAAATACTTGTATTTCCTTGATAAATGGCACTTGCTTAACGTTAGTAGTCATTATCCTGGTCAAACTGGGTTCACAGCCTAAAGGGAAATTTCATTCTGAGATCAAATTAAGCAATTCTTGGTCAATCTAAATGAGAGTAAGTTTTACACTTCCTTGTATATCCAGACACTTCAAAAGTTTATTAATCAATATAAGCTATCTTCATTAAAAGAGAAGCAATAGCATATTTGAATTGATGTGTTTATTAAACTAACAAAAATGGAGTTGTCTTTGGTTTTAATTTCATATAATATTGCTTACCTTTCTTGCTCAGAATTGATCTCTGTTTTTTCTAAAGGACTCATTATCAACTTTAATAAACCTCAGATTGGGGATCCCTGGGTGGCGCAGCGGTTTGGCGCCTGCCTTTGGCCTAGGGCGTGATCCTGGAGACCCAGGATCGAATCCCACGTCGGGCTCCCGGTGCATGGAGCCTGCTTCTCCCTCTGCCTGTGTCTCTGCCTCTCTCTCTCTCTCTGTGACTATCATAAATAAAATTTAAAAAAAAGAAATAAATAAACCTCAGATTGATCCCCTTTGGAAAACAAATAATACATTATTTCCTGTGTCTCTAGCTTAATTTACACACAAAAATGCATATCCTCAGAATTGATTATTCACCTCCAATTGAAGCATATTGGGCTGACATACAAAAGATTTCTGAAAGCAGCAAAATTTAGCTGTAGGACTATAATATGTGAAATCTCACTTAAAAATTTGAAATGCCTTTAGATTTTGAGAAAGAATGTGGAAGATTTAGGATACGTAGAGAATAAGTTAAATGACTACACTTCTTTCAGAATGCTTTTTCACTTTAAAAGAATGCTTTTTAACTTTAGATTTTTAATTGACTATGTAATTGTGTTTATATTAGGAGAAATTGTTGGGATTTAATCTATTATTTTTATTTTTGATGTTTTATGGCTAAGACAGTGTATATAACTATCTCTTAGAAAAAGTCCTACATCAGAGCCATTCCCTCATAGCTAGATTGTGAAAAGAAAACATTAAAAAATAAAATTGAGAGTTCAGTGTGAGTGAGCTCCTGTATCTGTTCCAGAATAGCTCAGTCGTAAATAGGTTATCCACTCCTCCATTTACTGGGTGATTTACTGAGTGTAGACAGTAGTAGCTACTATACTATAGTGCCCTTAGAGGCTATTGAGCATGGTGCTATGAAGTAAGAGTTTTATTTTCATATTCTCTCTTTTAAACTCTACAGCCTTTTCAGTTACACATACCAATTGCCATTTCTTACCTGTTATAGCAGACACTATGAGTGTCATACCCATAACCCTCTCAGATTCTTTTAGTATTTCCAAGCATGCCAGCTTGATTTTTGTTGGGGAGCTAACTTTGGTTACCAAAACTCACTTTGTCAACATGCTTGGGTGGTCTGAAAATGCATGAAAAGTAATGGCTCTTATCCAGTGGTCATTGGTATAGGAGGTATAAATACCAGGCTCTTTACCCCTTTACTGGAATAATTCTAGAGCTTCCCTGTGGTGTCCACAGTGGTAGTTGGCTTGTGCACCATGTATTACCTGCCTTTCCTCTTCTGTATTTTCATTACCCTGTTAAGGTCACTATCTCAAATAAACCAGGTGCATGCAATCCATATCTCAGGATTTGCCTTTAGGGGAACCCAGCTAAGAACTTGTTATTCTCTAAACAATAAAGAGAGAATCTTGGTTGTAGCCAAGCAAGTCTACAAAATACAAATAGTAGGTACAATTTTTGTTACTTTTTAAGGCCTGAAAACTTTTATACTCCAACATATGACCGGCAAAGTCTTACTGGATATATCTGATTTTAAGTTCACATTTACGTGTATGCTGTTTTGGATTCACCAAATGATCCACCAAATTGTTCCCTTTAAATAATAGGAGTAACTGGTTAGAGTGATTACATATGCCATTTTTTTAAATTGAACAAAACATACTGAACATCCACCATGTACTAGGTACTATTCTAGGCTTTAGAGATACAGCAATTAACAAGACTATTGATTACTTAGTCTTTTTTTTTTTTTTTTTTTTTTTGATTACTTAGTCTTAACTCTCCACCCTTTTATGGAAGTTTAAGGTTGAGTTTATTTTATTGTTTTCAGCTATATTTACATACTATTTTTGCAAATCTTAATAAATTATTGGTTTTACTCGATGTGTTTAATACTTTTCCCTAGTACTTGTATTGTAAAACTCAAAGTTATACATTTCCTCTGTTATGCTTTTCCATGTTGATTGCAGCTTACTGATGTTGTATATCTGGTAGGTCTACTTAATCAGTTCTTTTTTTTCCTCTTCAGTTTCAGACATTCTCTCTTTCAAGACTGCTTTTTCAAGAATGACTTCATTATTGCAGAATTTGTTTTGAGGTCTACTTTATTATTCCAGTAATATCTTACTGCAATTAGCATTTTTCAATGTTCTATTTGATTCAGCCATATTTACACATAAGATTTTTTTGAGTTTTTGATTAAGTATAAAAATGCTCACAACTGAACACATTTTTTATTAAGTAAAAAGGGGTCTTAAACACAAGTAATTCTTAATACTATCTAGAATAGTACATAGCATTTTGAAATAAGCATCACATTTAGCTTTTCACATTCTAACAATTTTCAGCTTAATTTAGAAAATATTAAGTTAAAACTTAGAAATGCATAAAATTCTTGTAAATGGTTATTGCCTTCCTGTCACGTGTCAGGATTAACCTAAATTAAAAGCTGTGTTTTTTTTTTCAAATGGATGCATTGATTGGAATGTTCACCGGAATTTGAACTCAGCTGAAACTTGAGGAAATAGCAGGGAGTTTATACATATAGAATCTGTTAAAGTTTTGTATTCATATGATCTGTGTGTTCCTTTGGGAAAAAAAAAAAAGTTATTCTCTGCCTTTAATATTTTTTGCACATAGAAATGATTCTTAACACTCTGTAGTTGGCTTTTTATTCATCTAATATTCAGTGTCCTTTCTTCTGGCATTAGCATCTTGGTTTTCCTTTCGAATAATCCCTCTCTGTACTTGGGTTTCAGGTGAAGTTGACTGCTCCCTCCCTTTCAGTGGCGAAAACCATCCAAGTGTGGCCAAGAAGCGTAGTACCTTCCTTTGGGTCAGGAGTGATTGGTTCAGGAGTAGATATATAAACCAAGTCAGGCCAATCAGAGCCAATAGACTAGCTACAACTATGAGAAAGAGGCATTCTCTTTCTGCCAGGGTTGCTAGACTGGTAGGTATTCTGTATACCCAGAGCTACTACTAGGTGTTCTTATGCCTATTAGGGGAGACCTTGCTTGAGAACAAAGCATGTAAGGGAATTGGAGCATGGATGGAAAGAGACAGGATCCTAAAGACAATGCCTAAGCATCCGGGTTCAGAGGTGCCTGGAGACTCCCCCTGAACTATTATTTGCATGACCCATTAAGTTCCAACTGTTCCACCAAATAGTCTCCCACTACCCCTTCACAATTTTATGAGACTTGTTCTCCCTATCCCAATAAGACTTTTGTGATCAAAACGCCAAATAAGTAGGCTTCTATTTTAAAATCTTTTGGCTCTTGGGATATATGCAAGAGAATTAAGCTTTCTTTTATGTGAGGCAATAAGAGGAGTCTATGATGTTGAAACCATAGTTAGTTGCTTAGAGGAAAGCAGAGCCATTGAAACTGAGTATGACCTGAATCTATATGACCTGAATCTACAATAATAAAGAAGATCTGTGGGGTACCTGGGTGGCTCAGTGTTGAGCATCTGCTTTTGGCTCAGGTCGTGATCCTGGGGTCCTGGGATAGAGTCCTACATCAGGCCTTCGCAGGGAACCTACTTCTCTCTCTCTCTGCCTATGTCTCTGCCTCTCTCTGTCTGTCTCTCATGAATAAACAAATAAAATCTTTATAAAAAAAAATAAAGACCTATTGTCCTTTGAGATACACTGTTGATTCAAGAAATGTATGCCAAGTTCCTGTTACTTTAGGCATGGGAATAGAGTAGTAAGTAATACAGATAAAAATCTCTGAACTCTTGGAGCTGACATTCTTGTGTTATTCCAGAAGACTTGGTACCCAGAACTGGAGCCATTTTGGGGGGGGGGGGGCAGGGAGCACTCAGGAAGACTTAATTCCTCTGCCTGAAACCCAGTGGTTTCCCACTGTACTTAAAATCCCAAGGCCTTAGCAAGCTTACCAGTACTGCATGGATCTGGCCCATGTTCACTTGTCTAAAACCTTGTCCAAGAACTTACACTCTCCTTACTCAAGCTGCTCCAGGCAAATAAACTTTCTTTCCTTTCTTGAACATTCATCTGTCTCACAAACATTCACATCTCTGCATCTTGTCTATCTCTTCCCCTGACACTTCATGTGGTCACAGTTTAAATGACACTCCTGTCAGAGAGACATTCCCTCCCCACCCAGTTAAAGTGGATCTCCTTAATATTTGATCTCTTTTTTTCCATAGTACTTATAGTAAATTTAATATGCATATATATTTATTTATATTGTTTTTTAATGTTTATTTACTACCTCTCCCTCTCTGTGAGGTCAGCGACTATATTTGTTTTGTTCACCGCTGAATTACTCAGTGCCTGGCATAGTGCCTAACACATTGTAGGGACTTAAATATATTTTTGCATAAATATGTGGCTTGACCTCAACCTTTTTAGAAGCAGCTTCTACTGTCTTAACCTTTTTTTTGAGCTTCATGCTTTCTAAGTCAAGGACCCTGTATTTACCTCTTCTTTAAGCTGCTTATCCTAGAGGTCATTCTGGTACAGCAGTCATCGTCTATTTATGTGATAGGCTGGGCTGCAGGCACCAAACTGGGAGAGTGACCACAGAAACCTGATGAGCTAACTGAAACCAAAACAGAAACTCTGCCCTTTGAACTAGAGCTTTTCAGAGCTGGAATTGAAAGGAGCAGGGTAATCCCGAAAACCCGTTGGTCATTATGGGAACATAGAATCCCAAACCTAACTGTGGGCTAAAGAGGCTCAGGCAAAACATGGAAGCCAGTGATGAGACTGGGAATATGGGCAAGTATGTCAGCTTCTAAGTTTGTTTGGAGTGTGATGTTTGTGTGAGTTGGAAGTGGGTGGTATAGTGGACAGCTATAACTATTTACATACTAACTGCCTGACACACAGAAAGGCTGGATTACCAGGCAAAGGTAGACCCTCCAGGTAGGAGAATCAACATAATCTGAGGTGGTGGGGGAATTGGAGGCGGTGGAAATGAGATGAATCAACATACTGCTCTTTCCTATTCCCATCCCATACTTTATTATTTTAATATTTTATTTATTATTTTAATCCCAGTTAATCCCTTTATTTTAATCCCAGTTAATCCCTTTATATAATAATCCCTTTATTATTTTAATCCCAGTTCGTTATTTGTTTTAGATGGGGTGTAAACAGATCCTATCAGCCTACTCTGATCCCTTTTAGATATCAAGCCTTCTTAGAGCCAAGGTATTAATTTTTCTCCCAGATGTTTCATTATGAAGTTTTCAAATGTACAGCAAAGTTGACAATATTTTACTGTGAAACCCAAATATTTACTACCTCGAGTCTAACATTAACATTTTTATTTTCCTTGTTTTATTACTTCTCCATCTATTTAGCTCTTTATCCACCTCTTAATATATCTTAACTTTTGATGTATTCATTGATGAAGGTAATTGTAGACATTGCTACATTTTTCTTTAAGTGCTTCATCATTCATATCATTTACAAAAGTTCAGCATTTTTTACATTTTTTTCTTTCTAGTAAGTTTTACATATCATAAATGTACAAATCTTTAGTATCCATTTGCTAGGTTTTGGCAAGTGGATACCCCTATATAATCCGAACTATTAAGGTATGAAACATTGGCATCATCTGTATAAATTCCCTTATACTGCTTACCAATTGATTTCTGCTTCAACCCTCAAAGGCCAGGGCTGTTCTGTTTTTTGGGTTTTGTTTGTTTTTTATTTTTTCCCTATTTAGTTTGAAGACATCAATTTATACAAGTTAAGGTCATTAATAAGCCCTTAAATAGCCTTTTTTTGGTAATTGTTCTTCTCATGATTCAAATAAAAACTGCTTCCAAAATGAAAAATCAATCAAAATTTAAAAGGTAGAACTTGGCACAGGGTCTGCTTCGTAATGAATTTCTCAAGTTAGGTAGAGCCTAGTGTTGTATTATCTCACTCACATTTTCTTAGGGTGCACTAGATTACAAATTCACTTTAACAGGAAGGAAACAGTATTTCTATGGTTATCACCCATCCCCCCTCCTTATCTTACCGCCCCTTCCAGGCCACTCTAAGGTCATTCTGGTGTCTTAAATTCTTACCAGTGCTTTTAAGAAGTCATGCATATCATATAATCTTGCTAACATGACCAAAATCATCCCTCTGTGTTAACAGTAGCTTGTTACCCTTACTTGGGTTAAATTGGTACTCCTAAAGTCTCTGCTAACCTAAGGATGTGTTTCCCAGGAACATCCTTGGTCTCTTTTAGAAATACTCTGATATGTCTGAATTTTCTGTGGGTTTGTAGCTTAGCTTCATCTTGGTGTCTGTTGCTACTATTACAAATGACATCCTTGAAAACTAAACCACTGGGACGCCTGGGTTGCTCAGCAGTTGAGTGTCTGCCTTCGGCTCAGGGCGTGATCCCGGAGTCTCAGAATTGAATTCTGCACTGGGCTCCTTGCATGGAGCCTGCTTCTCCCTCTGCCAGTGTCTGCCTCTCTCTCTGTCTCTCATGAATAAATAAATAAAATCTATTAAAAAAAGAAAAGAGAACTAAACCACTGATGAGGGCCATTCCTTTTTTCTAGCTGTTACTCCTCCAATACCATGGGAAACACTTTGTTTTCTGTTGGCCTTTAGCTTTCATACATTCCTTTTCATGTCTTAAAGTGAAGACTTAATACATTTAAACATTGACACACCTGCACAGCCTTCTGCACATTGAATTTGGGCTCCTATACACCATCTTATTAGCAATGATTTAGAAATCATGCAACCAAATCATTAGCTTCACCTATCTCCTTGGCTTTATCCAAGTAGCAGTATTTATTTAATAGTTGAATATCCAATTGTATTTTATCCTTATTTGAAAAATGAATTAACAGTAGAAAAATGAATGGTCTGGTGGGAAACAGGACAAAGTATCTTATTAATAAATTTAGGACAAGGACTACAATCATTAAATGTGCTGAAAGCAGTGACATCAATTTCAATCAAAAGTCCATTAGACTTAAGAGTGGCTTTTCTGCATGTTCAGATATATTTTTTTAAAAAGAAAACATGTGGGATGCTTTAGAAATATACCACCAAAGATTGGGTTTAAAAGGTAAAGAAGAATGAGAGGTTTTATAACATTTTGCAGCTTTTTGAGAAGAAAACCCAATGTGAAAATAGTTTATCATAATGTAATTTTCATATTAGTATTTATTGAAATTAATAATGACAAACATACTATGTCATTATTTACCCAGTGTAGATTTATCCCAATATCCTATAATCTCCCTGGATTTTTTTCCCCTTCCTCTTTTAACCATTCTTTCATGAGAACCTAGCAAATGACTAGCACTTACATGGTTTTAATAAATGTTGCATGAATTAACAAATTTGTGTGAGTATTCCTATAGAAAAGCTATTGTGGGCAGCCCCGGTGGCGCAGCGGTTTAGCGCCGCCTGCAGCCCGGGGCGTGATCCTGGAGACCCTGGATCGAGTCCCACGTCGGGCTCTCTGCATGGAGCCCGCTTCTCCCTCTGCCTGTGTCTCTGCCTCTCTCTCTCTCTGTGTCTCTATGAATAAATAAATAAAATCTTAAAAAAAATTAAAAAAAAAGAAAAAAAAGAAAAGCTATTGTGCTGTTAGGTTGAAAGATATGCACATTTTAAATATTGATAGATGCAGCCAAATTGCTCAATCCCATTCTTGAGGTAGTAGGAAAATCCAAAAAGGATGTAGGTTTATTGTTTTCATGTGAAGAACTTAATGTGCTTTTAAAAATCCTATATTATTGTGTTTAAAATGTTCAGGTAGAGAAGTATATTGGATTGAGAAACTATGTTTTAAAATTTTGAAATTGTTGTTTCTTAGAGTTTGGTAGTATGGTTACTCTGGGGTAACAAAAACCTGAAACTTGTATGTGTAGGTGTTGGCTGGGTGGAGAGTAGGCAATGTATTTTGGATACAGGGACAAGCAAGTGCAAATACAATATATACAAACAAAAATCCAAATATTCAACATTTGAGATGAAATTAAGTACATTATATACATCCATACCTTGGATGATAATATGGAGTCAATTATAAGAAATGAAGTGGTTCTGTAGGTACTGACACAAAGATCTTCTTTATTATATTATTTAGGGAGAAAATACAGATGATAAAATCCTGTTTGTTTTTTAAACAAACTATGTGTGTGTCTGTGTGTGTATCCACATACATTTGTATCTGTGCTCACAGAAACAAAGTTCTGGGAGAGTACAAACCAAATTGTTAATTGTGTTATTCCTGGGAAGTGAGTGGGTCATGGCAGTGATACAAAGATTTTTTTAAAATTTAATATACTTATGTTTTAATTTTTTCGATTTTTAATTAATTTTAAAAGATTTTATTTATTTATTCATGAGAGAGACAAAGAGAGAGAGAGAGAGGCAGAGACATAGGCAGAGGGAGAAGCAGCCTCCCTGCAAGGAGCCCGTTGTGGGACTCGATCCTGGATCCCTGGCTCACATGCTTAGCCGAAGGCAGATGCTCAACCGCTGAGCCACCCAAGGGTCCTGAGTTTTTTTTTTTTTTTAAACAGCCAAACTGTGTACATTTTGTAATGGACTATTTTTTAAAGAAAAAGAATGTTTTATATGGAAACATGTGGGCTTCTCCTAAAATGCATTTGTTAATAAGTACATAGGAAGCATCAAGACATTTCTTGTGGCAATTCTTTACTAATCTTTTACAAAATAGGCTAGGTTAGATTAGTGGTTTTCTAACATTTTTAAAGCCATGGAACCTGTTGTTTAAACTCAATACTAGTGGGATTACTGTATCTGAAACTGATGAAATCAGTTAGTTGGTGGAACCTGGGAGTGAGGGGCCTCTGTTGGTGTTCCCCTCCCCTTATAATCTTTTGACAGACCCTAGGGCTTGCTGAACACAGTTTGAAATACACTGTTCTCTTCCCAGGATGCTTTTGATTTAGTCCTTCCTGAAGGTCAGAGGGAGATACTAGCTCTGTGATTCTAAAGCACAGAGAATAAAGAATGCCTACAGGTAACCCCAGAATTCTCTCTTGCCTTGCAGAAAACACATTTAAAAGCAAGAGACATTCATGTCATGTAAGATAGTTCCAGATGTACAATAGCAGAGGCACAGTTTTTATTTTTCATTTCTTGGCTTTGGAGTCTTATAATCTTAAAATGCAAGTTTTATGATCTGTGCCCTTTTTATATTCACAAAATGACTAGAACAGTTGTTAAACTAACAAATATAGGTTCTATACACATCTATACATGTCTGGCTTCTCTGCCAATCTTAAATGTAATGAAACAAACAGCTTTAAAAAGTAAAACATTATTTTGTATTTGTCTAAAAATATTCATCTTTCAAGTCCAAGCAACTGAACAAAGAAATTAAATTTAAAAGGCATAAACACTAATAGTGAAATTTAAACCAATTTTGAAGGAATTTCTTTTCTTTTGGGATGTGTACATAATTTTATATTTGGTGTTTCATGCCTAACATTTGATTTTTGGGATGAGTATTAGAAGCAAAATTTCTTAATGCCGTATATTGTTAGGATAGTTAATAAAACTTGTTTTGACATAATATGCTTGTGTGTTTAAAATAGAGAAGACGTATTATCATAATTTATTCACGTAGACCCAAGTTTTTCTTCTCTGCCTTAAATGGTTTTATTTTTATTTAAAATGTGTGTGTGTGTGCGCACCGCAAGCACGCATGACCAGCTAGTGGAAGGAAATAAAACAGCCATAAAACAGATGAAAAAAACTCAGTTCCCCACAAGGTGGTACTGTGGTTCTTTCACTCTTTCAAAAATCTAAGCACAGAATTGGTATTTCTCCACTTGTCTTCCTTCCCCCCAACATTTTACAGGTGATCTACAATTAGATTCTAATAAAAATGAGAAATAATTTCAAGGGAAACTTGGTACTTTTAGGATGGAGGTAAATGGCAACTAAAAATTCTCTATTTCGACCTTTTTAGAAGAGTTTTTTTCCCCCTTAACTTTTTGCTTCTTTTTATATACAAACTTTGGTTGTAGTTTTTGGTATTGTATTTATACTTTTTATAGTATCTATACTATGTGTATGTAGTAGCAGCTTTTGTTGTTACAAAAAATAGCATTATCAGACATCTTTAAAATGTTTCAATAAATGAGCACAAATGTAACTTCTCATTTTTAGGCAATTCAACTTTCTCCCTCTTCTAATCAATCTCAGTGAAGAACTTGATCTAAACCAGTTCTATAGGTAAAAATTACACAGCATGGCTTAGAAAAAGACAACAAAACACTTGAGTAGATCTTGTGCTATGTTTTTAAAAAAGATTTTATTTATTCATGAGAGACACAGAGAGGCAGAGACCTAGACAGGAGGCTGCAGGCTTCCAGAATCACGCCCCGGGCGGAAGGCAGGCGCTAAGCCGCTGAGCCACCCTGGCGTCCCCGCGCTATTTCTTCTTACACTTTATCTTTCAGCTTATTTGAAGATTCGAAAAATTTGTTCACGTGTGAATATGGAACATCACATACAAGTTCGTTTTTCTCTGTAGTAGGGAATCAAGGCAAATCGTCGCAAGACTGGGTTCCAGGATCAGTTTCTGGGTTCTGCCGGCTGGTAGCTTGCGACGCCTGCGCTCTTGCGTAGAATTCAGGGCCTGGCCGAGGGGACACAATGACAAGGGTAGCGGTAGTCTCAGGGGTCCTGCATAGCAGAAAATTACCGGTCGGAAGTGGGGCGAGGGCCCGTGTGTCTTGCGACCGCGTTTACATAGTAAGCAGAGCTCTTCCTTGACTGACTGACTGGGGTGGCCCGGGGAGCGGCCCCACGGATGTGGTAGGGATTTGCCTTGGCAATCCTAGAGTCTAGGAAGTGGAAACACATCTTTGATGAATTTGTTGGCTTACAGTAATGAACATGGAAAGAAAACGGCGAAATGGACCAAAAAAAAAATAATAATAATAAAAAAAAGAAGAAGTAAAAGGATTCTGGGAGAAATTGGGGAGACAAAACCGAGGGAAAAACCCAGGATCAGAAATGACCATAAAAGCCAGGGAAGAGAGGACAATATAGGGGAGGAAGCAGCACAACTGAAGGAAGACGGGGCAGGGCCCTAGGAGCTCGAGGCTGGGCTCCCGTCCTCTCCTGTCATCCCCCGGGGAGCCGGCGGAGACGGCGTCTTCGGTCCCGTTTAACGGGTGGGAAACGTCGACCCTAAGGGGTTAGAGAGCAGCTCAAGGTCGCCGAGCTAAGTTCCAGAGCCGGGATGCTCGCCCTGCTGGCCCCGACCCGGGGTGCGGCGGGATCGCGCCAGCCCTGCCCAGGGCGGAGGGCGTGCAGGGCGGGCGGAGCGCAGGACCCCCCGACTGGAGTGCGGCTCCGGGGCGCCGCGGGGGCCGGGAGCGGGGCGCTCGGCACATCCCCAACCGGGCCGTCCGGCGGCGGCGCGCAGGCTGCGGGCGTCTCTGTCCTCCCGGCGCGAGTCGGGCCGAGCAGCGAGGGCGAGCGGCGCTGGGCTCCTGCAAGGGCGGGGGCATCCCGGGTGTTCCCGCTCGGCGCCGGGGTCCCCCAGGGAAGCCGTCGCGGTGTCCCCGCTCCCCCTGGGCCGCGTGCGCCGTCACCCCCGCCCGCGGACGCGCCCACGCGGTAGGTGCCGCTTAACCGCGCGCCCCGGGCGGGCTCGTGCTCTGGCGGAGCGTACCTGCCAGTGAGCGCGCCATCAGGCACAGGGAAGCCGAGGGCATCTGCTAACCTCCGGTAACTTACGCGAGTGTACACAAATACGTAAGAGTGGAGACGTGTGCGCCTACAGGAGGTAAAAACAAAACCATCACCGGGAAGAAGAATGCCCAGGTTGCGAGTCCGTGCGGTTGCGTGTCAAGAGCACCCCCGTTCGACGAATAGCTCCTGCCAATGCTTAGTGATTGTTCGATGATTATTAATTGACGAGACACCTTTCACCTGAAAATGGCTTGTCTCCGTTGTCTTTCTTCGCAGAGAACTGCGAATTAAAGTTTCTTTGTTAGGGAGAACAAAGAAGAACCCACATTATTTTAAGGAGGCTTTAGCATTTGACTTGGCAAACCGTTTTGCTAAAAGATCAACCTTCGCTCTTTGATTCGCCCCCTCCCTGTCACAGCCTCAGTGCTGGCTTGTCTTTGAAACAAGGCTAATGCTCCCCGTTGGCTTGGGGGCCCCTCTCTTTCAGAGTTTTAGCAGTTTAGAAGTAAGAGGAGATTTAGAAGCCGCTGAGCACATTCTACCTCTTACTTTCACGCAGGAGGTAAAAGAGGCCTGCAGAAGTCAAGGTCACCTTGCAAGTTTGTGCCAAAGCATGGGACCAACACCAGGTCCCCACCCTCGTGCTCTGCTTGTTTGTTGGAGTAGTGGTCAACTGTTGCCATGGTCTCCCTTCCCTTGGCCCCCCCACCCTATGCTCATCCTTCCTCTTGGGAGCCCACTAAAAACTCCCTTCTTGGAAGTTTGTCAAGAAGGCAATGTCTTCTTCCTTTTCATCTTAAAAATTATTTTCTTTTGCTGTCAGATTCATTCTGACATAGATCAGGGGTGGAAAAGTGTGTGGTATAGAATAGAGTCATTAGTAAATCCATCTCGTTTTTTGTTTCATTTGACAGCAACACATTAAATTAATCCCTGTCCAAAAGAATCACATTAAGGGAGCTGTCAATGCTAATCCCCAGCTCATTGTTGCTACCTAGCTCAGGGTTGACTTTAATAGGTCGCGCTGACATTTGTTTCTTCAGAGACACATCGGTGACTTCATCCAGACCCAAATCTGTTCTCATCAAAAAGTGGAGGCACTGGCAATTTATACAGACCCCGAATTTTTTTGGGTTCCTAGCTTGGGGTTTGGGCGCTTGTTGGAAACAGCGATTCATACTTACACATTTAACTGAGTAACGATGCTTATAACAATAAAAAGAAAATAGAATTTTTCAGAAAAACAAAAAACTGATTTACAAAAAATTTAAAGCTAGAATGATAACTTTTGTTCTTATACTACAAATGTAGCATCCTCTTATTAGCTGCTATCGTTATCTATAGATCTGATTGCACAAATACTGGATTTAAGATGAGAAAAAAAATGAGAAATAAAATGAGAGAAGAATAGATTATGTGGACTAATGAAAAGGGGGAAAGAAGCAAGGATGAGAAAATCTGGACAAACATAAAAGATCTATAGAAAAAATGGAAAAAGGGGGGAATTTACTAGCAAGGAAAAATAAGATTTAATCAGTAATTTAGATAGAATTTGGGCAGTGTAGAAAGTAGGAAAAATACATTATAATACGATAAAATGTTCCTTTAACCAATCTTTAGAAATTATGGTTATAGAATGTTTTCTTCAAATGTAATGTCTCCCTCTCTATCCTGTTTTCCACACCTTCCCCCAACCCCTGCATACTGATATGGATTATCCAGCTTTGTGCTTATGACATTTATGGATTCCAGATCTGACAATCATATATTAGTCTTTGTCTGGGTAGCTAAGAAGAAGCAGAGGACTAATCCAATCTTAAATCATTTAACCTGTTCTTAAAATATGCCTCTCACCTGGTTATTATTATTGAATGCTAAAACTCCAGATACACCAATGCTTTGTACTCAGCACAATGTTTTGTACATAGTAGGCATTCAATGAATAATTTTACATCAATAATGAATGTTTGTGTAACACATTATTATTGTAGATATTTGGCAAATTTTTTTTTTTTTTACAGGCCCCACTCAGAAAAGAATGCACCAAACACATTCGCATTTATTTTTTTTTAAGCAAATGACAAAGACCCAGTTTACCAGCTTTACTTTTTTTTAAACCTAAGCTTAACATTACATATTTAAACAATTGTCAAATCTTACTAAGTTGCCAGCGTTCATGCACAACTAGAAAAACATCCTCAATTTATATTAAACGAGAAATGTATTACCATTAATGCATTAATATCTCTCACTACTAAATACTGAAAAAATTTGAAATTATTTTTGTGGAAGATTCATCCTGGCAATGTTAATTTCACAGCAGGCTGACTCTACTTGGCTCACATTTCAAACACAATGGAAAAGCAGGTCCGTGCTGGTGTTAGTGTACGAAAGAGTCACGGCCACCTTGGATTATGTTTAATAAAAAAGCAAAGTGCATACAGAGAATTACAACAATTTTTAAAGACAAAAAAAACCAAAACCAAAAACAAAACAAAACAATAAAAACCCCAAACAATGGTCCTATTATGTGGTCCCAACAATAAACTCAAAAGTCTATGACAAATAGGGCTCCGATGAGCTGTGTATAAATACTTTAGATTAGGTACAGTTATACTGAAAGTTGAGTTCGTTTGAAATCTTCAAAAAAAAGCGTTCCTGTCAGTCCTCAATGGTGCCCGTTACAGCTAACATTTCTGCTACACGCGTGCGTTGTTACTTGTTATCCAAGCGTAGCAGCTGCTCCTTACCATTTATCGTTAAGGACTTTAACTGGCCGTTCTCTTCAACTTCTACTCTTTCTTCACCTTTCTCTACAATTCTCTTTGTAGTGATTTTTCTGCCATTAACCATTTTAGTAGAAGTGGATATAGATTTGAACTTGCCCATCCCACTACCACCAAATGTCGTGGAAGAGAACGAAGTGAGGCCCCCGTGACCTGGCGATGCGAAGGAAGTAAATCCTGTATCAAAAGAAGAAAACCCTCCTCCAAAAGACGGAAATCCACCGAAGGCGGAGAAGAACGACCCCGTGCCTCGGTTCCTGCCCCCACGGGGGCCTCTTCGGCTCCCAAAGAAGTCCTCAAATGGGTCTTCAAAGAAGTCAAAGGAAAACGGGTCCCTTCCACCAAAAAATTCCCTGAAGACATCATCTGGGTTACGGAATGTGAAGCCAAACTCAAATGGAGTGTCAAAATGAAGTCCACCTCCACCTCCACCATTTAGTCCTCCTTTGCCGTATCTGTCATAGATGTCCCGTTTTTTTGCATCTGATAACACCTCATACGCCTCAGCTATTTGGCAAAATATTTTTGTTTTGTTTTTATTGACGTTTGATTTGCCAACATACAGTATAACACCCAGTGCTCATCCCATCAAGTGCCCTCTTCAGTGCCCATCACCCAGTTATCCCAATCCCCCGCCCACCTCCCCTTCTGCAACCCTTTGTTCTTTTCCCAGATGGCAAAGTTTTGAAGATGAAGTGGGAGCTAAAAATTAAGAAGATGGGCATCCATTATTTAACAAACTTATATTGAGTAAATACTGCACATTTGCTATATCCACATACCAAAAAAAAAGCATATATATATTTTATTTTTACTAACTGAATCATACTTTATTCATATTGGAAAGTGATACTGTAAATCTTTTGTCAAGTGAAAACTCACCTCTGCTTCAGTTTTTTCCCCTTAAGATCTGTATTTTTTTTTAAAATTTTTATTTATTTATGATAGTCACACACACAGAGAGAGGCAGAGACATAGGCAGAGGGAGAAGCAAGCTCCATGCACCGGGAGCCCGACGTGGGACTCGATCCGGGTCTCCAGGATCGCGCCCTGGGCCAAAGGCAGGCGCCAAACCGCTGCGCCACCCAGGGATCCCCAAGATCTGTATTTTCAAGTAAACATGGCACACTTATACCTCTTACTTTCACGATTTCAGTTATTTTTATTTTATTTTACTTTTATTATGGTTTTCATCTCCTTTTGCTCCCTCTGTCTCCTCAGAATCACCTCTGAACATAACCATTTAAAAAGTTACTCTTACATAATATCTGTAAAACACAGAACTACCTATCAAAGGCAATTTCATATATTTGAGTGATTGAACAACTGAGGTTCATTCTCACAAAAACGGGGTAGGGTTTTTGTGGTCTACATAATAAGACTACCAAGGATCAGTAATAAAAGAACTATGCATGCATTCAACAATCTCTAGACAAATGCCAGGAGCATGAGGAATAAAAACTTAGGTTCATATTGCACCAGTGGACTAAGACCTAGTTGACATTTTAGAAATTGGTGGGCTACAGCAGACATGAATAGAATGCTTAAACTCCAGATACTCCAATGCTTTGTACTCAGCACAATGTCTTGTACGTAGTAGGCATTCAATGAATAATTTTTACATCAATAATGGGTGTTTGTGTAACACATGTGTGCAGGAGGTAATGTAGGACAGATTTGAATACAGATAGGAAACAGAAAAGAGAAGGCCAGTGGGGTGGTAGAGTTGGACATTGTTAGTTGTAGAAGTGGGCGTAATTGGTGGTACTTTTCTGGGTTACAATGACTAAGGAACTTGCTCTAGGAATTAAAGCAGAGGGTAAAGCCAGTAGGCAATAATGCAGAGGATATATGAGTACTTAACCTTTGGAAATGTATACATATGGACTGATCACTTTATTCATGCTCAGATAAGAGCTTTGCCTTCAAAGAATATGTATTTTAAAGGAATAGCATATGTTTTCAAATTTAAATAATCCACTGTGTATAATGATGTATTAGGAAATAACGTTCAGTGATTGAACTTCAGTGTGTACCTCATGGTTCTGTGCAGTTAGGAAAAGCTCCTCTCTTCTCTGTTGGATGGTGGAAGCAGGGAATTCCCTAATGTCAACCTATTGGTGGTAGATCTCAAGGCCACTAGTGGAAGCTGGGATGGGGCTTGGGGGAATCTTATCAGTTTGGTGGTGGCTGTAGTGGCAGTGGGGTTTTAGGGTGGGAAACTTTTTAGTAGAGTAAACCTCCAGTCACTCTCCAGAACCTCAAGACCATTTCCTAATACCCCTCCCATCCACTAATCCTCCTACTATTATTTTCTTTACTGGCCCATGGGTTGGTCTGCCTGTTTTCCTTTTTCTACAACTGTTTCCTATGGTTTTCATGTGGGTTTTTCTTCATCCTATGGTGGAATAGAGATTCACTGCTTTTGCCCTATCACTCATCTGACCTTGAAGCAAATACAGCATTTTTTAAAAAAGGGATTGTTTTTATTAGTAATGATGCAAAAGGAGGGGACAGATAGAAGTGTAAGGGTATCCCACTTTTCCCTTCTTTTACACAGGTAGATTTTTATGGAATCAAAAATATATATAGAAGGACCTAAATCAGAGGCCAAGTTTCAGACTTCAGTTTAATTATTTGTCACAGGGATCCCTGGGTGGCGCAGTGGTTTAGCGCCTGCCTTTGGCCCAGGGCGCGATCCTGGAGACCCGGGATCGAGTCCCACGTCGGGCTCCCGGTGCATGGAGCCTGCTTCTCCCTCTGCCTGTGTCTCTGCCTTTCTCTCTCTCTCTCTGTGACTATCATAAATAAATAAAAAATTAATTATTTGTCACAGAAGTTGGAGTAGATGTCAGGGAAGGGCAAGGCTTCTGAGAGGATGGTGAAGATTTGGAGCAGGCATGGGCACTGCTGGCAATGTAGCAGCTTGGACTGGGTGGGGTAAGACAAGGACAGGGAAGAAAAAGTCAGTTCTGGGCCTTTATTCTCCACTCTCCTCACTTGCCTCTGCTTCTGAATACAGGCTTCCTAGTGGGTTCCCTCACCCCACCCCCCAGCCTCAGTCCAGGACAGCAGGGAGCAGGTGAGAAGTCAGAAACGCAAGATTGTTTCTAAGTGTTGATAATTTTCTCTGCGCTTTTGATGTCCTCTCATTGCTGACCTGTGGCACATTTCCACGATATTGTTTTCTGGGTTAGTAGACCAGGCTGTGGAATATAAAGAACACCCAAGGGGGGAAAGGGATGGGTAGGAACTTACATACTTTTAGTTTTGTTCTATTGCTTCTAAGCTTTTGGAAAAGACTGTAACTGACAACCACAACCCATTTTCAAACTTAAATTATATCTGTGCAATTTAGGTAGAAAGCCCCTGGGTAGATATGGTACCTTTTTTCAGTGCCTGCCAGGGTACCAACCACATTGAAGGCATTTAACAAATAATGATAATAATTTAAAGCAATGGGAGCATTGGGTGTATAGGGAGATAAGAAACTGGAAGACTGGGGCCTACTAATAATTAATAATGTCTCAGGAGGTGGTCCTACTGTTTTTGGATTTTAAATCCCCTTGTTCAATTTCTTGCTGGAGTGAATTCCACACAAAAAAGAATAATCTTTAATTTGATACTTAGTCACTTCAGTGTCCTGTGCTGAGCTGGCTAAGATTGCATATTCTTATGAAAATATACGCATTCATAATCAGTCTGATAATGTTGCTCCCCAGGGCTTCTAAATGCAAAAGCAAGAGATCATATATTCAGATATGTGGCTTCAAAGTCATAGGATCATCTGAGAAGTTTGCATTTCTCATTTTTTACTTTTTATTCTTGGAATTGAAAGGAAAACAACACCGTGAAAACTTCTAATTAAATACATAATGAAACAAGGCCCAGCACCGGTGAGTTAAGGCTTCACCAGGAATGAATTCTTGTCCTTTTATGTGATAGAAAGAAATGACAGACATTGTAATAAAATGATAGGATAACTAGACTATGCTTTTGATTAAGGTTTGATTACCAATTTTTTTTTTGCTGCTCCTTATGCTTACATCCTGAAGATTTGGAGTCTGCACTTATTTATTTAGGTTAGAATATTCAGAGATCATGGGAAAGGCTGCCCCCAAAGGAAGATTGAAAGGAATGCAATGTGTGTCTTCTATGCCCATCCCTTCTTCCAGTATGTTCTTTTTTTTTTTTTTTTTTTTAATGTCGGTTATACCCTTTAGCACCTTGGGTTTATTTATTTATTTATTTTTAAATGTTCTTCTTTTTTTTTTTTTTTTAAGAGAGAATCTTTTTTTTTTTTTATATTTGATTTATTTATTTATTTATTCATGAGAGACACAGAGAGAGAGAGAGAAGGCAGAAACACAGGCAGAGGTTGAAGCAGGCTCCATGCAGGGAGCCTGACGTGGGACTTGATCCTGGGACTCCAGGATCACACCCTGGGCCAAAGGCAGGCGCTAAACCATTAAGCCACCCAGGGATCCCTCTAGCACCTTGGGTTTAGTTTAGACTTTCATTCTCTTCTCTGGGTCAAGGCTTGTTATTCTTTGCTTTTCTGAACTGACTCTGTTTCATTTTAGATTCTGCTTTCATAATGTTTTTGAATCTTTCCTCTCCTCTATATCCTCTTTGCCACAGTCTTATTTTGAGACTGCACCATCTCTTGTCTGAATTACTACAATAGCTTCTTGACTGGTACATTCAGTATGGTCTTCTTGTAGTCCATCCTTTACCTGATGTTAGAGTTTTTGTTTTGTTTTATTTATTTATTTCTTAAAACACAGGTCTGATTTTGTCTCTCCTCTGGTTAAAAATTTTGACACCCCACTTCCATCAGCCTTCAGATAAAGATCATACTCCTTAGCAGAGCATAAAAAGTACTTTGTCATCTGGTCCCTGGCTATCTTCCCAGCACCATCAATTGCTACCTGACCATGGATCTTCGTACATGTGTCTTTAAAAGGGCTGCTTTGCTCCATCCATACCTTTGAACGTGACAGTCTGTCTCCTTGGATTGCATTTTTCCCTTTGTTTCTCTGAAAGATGCCTGCCTTTCCTTCAAGGCTCACCTTGAAATTACCTTATTGAATTGAAAGTGGCAATTATTTCCTCCTCATTTCCACACTACTTTTTAGGGGAATCTGTCCTTGGACTGGGTTAGGAGTAAGTCAGATTCTCTTTCTAGGAATTGATATGGGGAGTGACTTAGTTGGCTATGGATGTTGGATGAGTAAGGTCTTAAGGTTTCAAGAGTTGATGTGGTCATATGTGCAAGCCAAGAAAGTTGAAAATGGAGCAATTGCAGGAAAAAGTGTATATGAAAGAGTTGCTAATAAGAATTGGTTCTCATTGGTTTATCAATTCTTATTGGAGTCCCTCTTGAGACTGCAGTTGCCTTTCAGAAACTCTTTGCTATTTATGCTAATATGTTCTTTTTTTAAAAAAATATTTTATTTATTACTCATAAGAGACACACACATACACACACACATACAGAGAGAGAGAGAGAGAGAGAGAGAGAGAGAGAGGCAGAGACATAGGCCCCTATGTTAATATGTTCTTTATTTAACTTGTCTAGTTGAGTTTATGTTTTTTGTTGTAAAATGATTCTTTATTAAGACTTATCAAGGGGTACCTGGGTGGCTCTGTTGGTTAAGTATCTCTCTTTGGCTCAGGTCATGATCTCAGGGTCTTGGAATTAAGCCCTGCATCAGGCTCCCTGCTCAGCAAGGAGTCTGCTTCTCGCTCTCCCTCCATGCTGGCTCTCTCTCTCTCACTCTTGCTCTCAAATAAATAAAATCTTAAAAAAAAAAAAAGACTCATCTAATATATGTGATAAAATGATTGTATATATATCCATCTTTTCCATCAGACAGTAAACTCCCTGATGGTAGGGGCACAGTTTTATTTTTATTTTTTATTTTTTAAAATATTTTATTTATTATTCTTGAGAAAGAGAGAGAGAGAGGCAGAGACACAAGCAGAGGGAGAAGCAGGCTCCATTCAGGGAGCTTGACATGGGTCTCCATCCCCGGTCTCCAGGATCACATCCTGGGCTGAAGGCGGCGCTAAACCGCAGAGCCACCCAGGCTGCCCAGGGACACTGTTTTATTAGTGTTTTTATTTTATTATCTTGAAATCCCAACAGTTAGTTTAGCTGTAGTAGATTGACAATATACGTTTGAATGAATGGATACTAACCTTTTTTTCAATGCCTTTTCTAATAAAGAGCCTATGAAATTACAAAGTTGGGTTGCTATCATAGTGGATGATAAAATGTTAGGTCTTCTGATTACATATTTGTATTTTAATAAGGGCTTTCTGGAATCAATCCTTTGAGGTACAGGAAAAGCTATAAAAGTGGGAATTTATCAGTATTGGATTTCATGGAGAGATATTTTGGGAGCCTTTCAATGTCTGAAATTATAACAAATACTAGTTCAGGGCCAGAGGGGGATATGGCCAACACCAGGAGTAAAGGACTCCTTTCCTGCAGGGACTGATGGAGTGGGAACCAGGACTGGGACCTTACTGCCTAGCACTGCATTTACTTCTTTCCAAATGGTTTTGTATCAGCACAGATCATCCAGGAAAAACAGAAGATAGTCTTAGAGAAACTCAATCAAAATACTGAGTTATTTGAGGTAATACCATGATGTAGAAAGCTCACTTTGTGAATCAGTATATTGCTCTTTAAATATTGTTATCTTTAATAATATGCTCTCATACACTTTCTGCACTGGAATTACTGACCAAATGACACTTAAAAGACATCAAATAAACAATTATTTTCTAAGGTGTAAATTAAAGAGGATGTTGTCATATGAGAGCTGAGACTTTACTATAGGAAAATCAAATGGGACGGATCATTGAAATTAGCCTGAGATGAATGTTTCTCACTCTCAGATTTAACCTTCCAAGGTTTTTAGGTCATATATTTTTGATCTCTACTTACAAGTGAGATGTATATTTTTACCCTCTTTTCTTCCTGATTTACAGTATTACATTAAGAAGCCTTCCCTTTTTTGGCTACACCAAGACTCTCTCTCTCTCTCTTTTTTTTTTTTTTTTTGGTTGGTTAAACCAGGGCAGTGAAACTGTCATTTCTCAAACTGCCATCCTCACTAACTGGCATTTCTCTTGGTGCAGATACTTTTGAGAACATCAGCTTTTATCAGACCAGAGCCTATTTAACATGAGGCCTCTTCTACACAAACAGGGAACGCATCCTTTTTAATACTGTTCTGGTAATACCCTTGCATTAGAGGCTGGCTTTATTTGAGAACTTAATAAATTCTACTTGTGGTTTAAGGTGATATTCCTTTTAACATTAAATGTAATTATAATAGGGTAGAGGTACAGTGTAGGCATGTTGTTGGATAAACACATACATTTATGGATGCTTAACAGATTCTGTGCTTATTCTTCCCTAGTGAAAAATGTTTCTCAGCTCTAGTAAAATGCATATGCACTATCCTCTAGAGAATCTAAGAACATAAATGGAAGTTAAACAGCTGGACAGAATGCCAATGTTTTAAAATATAGCTGGGAATCAAAGTTAGAAAGCAAAAAGACCTCTTTAGCTTCAAAGGTAGCCAATTAAATTGCAAACACTATTGATAATAGTTGCTTTATTCAGAGCCTTATTATATAAAACTCCATGCTGTCTTGAAACTGAAGAGGTTGCCATGCAGTCGTCTCCATAATCCATAATTGAAAGAATCATAAATGTAACAATTATTTCCCTCTATGATTGCTTTCACAATTTCTTGTTCTCTGCAGGATCCTTGTGTTTTTTTTTCTTTCAGCTCATTGCAACAATCAAGCAATTATAGTGTGATTCATATTTAAGATTAAATTTTGCATGTCTACTGAGATATATAAAAATCTATTTTTCATAATTGTGAGCTATCTTTATATAATCAATCAACTTTTTAAGTAAGTAGTATTGATTGCAATATATCCTTTATAAGTAATATCTATTTGGCCTAATTTTTTTATCAATCAATGGCTTATAACAATGTCATTAAAGATGGACATAAATAGTATAATATTCAAATGGGAAAAACTACTCTGATGAAAACAAGATAAGAAATAAAAGCAATTCTTATATGTTGTATTTAATCTAATCTTTAAAAAGTCCTGTCATCCTCCAGAAGATATTTCTGGCTTTCAGGACTTTAAAATGCTAGTAATGAACTAGATGAAGATGTTATTACTTCCTGGGTTCGATACTGTCATACTGTAGATATCGTGCAGTGACAGACGATACTTAGAAATCTATTTTTTCTTCCCTATATTTAAGGAAGTTCAGTTAATATTTGTTTAGGAATGATAGCTCACCAGGCTTGGATCGGAGCTGGTCAGCTTCTCTGAAAACCATAATTTAACAGTTGGGTTTAAGGAGAGAGGTAAAGCTCTCTTTCTTTTTGCCCACTTCTCATTCCACCTCATGTCTAGTGAGAGAAGTTGGAGTGAAACTAAATAGGGAAGAGGAGAAGAAAAATTAAAGAGAAGTGAGGGCATAGTTCTAAGGGGGTTCTCATGCATTTTGAACAAGTGAAATGAAAGTAGCTCTCCACTTGTAAGTTCAAACTCTTTCTATTAAAAAAGAAAAAAGCCATCAAAGTGTGTCATCTTAACCAAAGCTGATAGTACTTTGTAATATTTTAGACTTTATTTATAAAACATTCATGTATTTCTTTTCATTTATAACCTATATATTTTAATGAAAACCCTCATATTTTACTTCAGAGGCCATCTAAATCATTCTCCTAATTGTACAGGAGAACCACTGAATATTCTGTATTATAATTAGGGTGATTACATACTTTATTGTCCAAATCTGGACACTGAAAATAAAAGAAGTTGCTATTAATAATTATCCCAGGACACCAGGTATAAACTGGGGAATTAAGATTTATGACCACCTTTATTATAAAAAATAGGAGCTAAGATTGCCAAATGGTTGAATCATTAACATTAATTTAACTCTGTTTTTTATTGTTCTGCCATTATGACCAAGGAAAAGTTAAATTGGCTATTCTAATTATAGCTAACATTTTTGATCACTTATTATGTACCAAGCAATATTATGAGTATTTTATTTCCAAAACCATGATTAAGCCTCATCATAACTCTGAGGTTGCTATTCTTTTCCCTATTTCATAGATGAGGAAACTGAGGTCTAGAGAGATTAAATTCCTTGTCCAAAGCTGCAAAGCTAGTAGTAAAAGAGGTGGGATGGATGCATAGCCAAATATTTTGGCTCCAGAGTTTATGTCTTAACCATCACCTTATTTTGCCTCTCATATATCCAGGACTGATGGTTGTGGAGGAAGGTCTTGAATAGCAGTAGTATTTGAAGGACTAAACAGATCTCAAAGGTTTGCAATCCTAGGGGCCATAAAACTTTGGAAATCCAGGGTAGCAGGTTGTGAAGTAGATGCTTAGAGACCAGTAAAAATACCTGGTATTAAAAATCAGAAATTATAGAATGAAACTGCAGTTATGGATGACCCTTGGTGTGCTTCCTAACGTGTGGATCTTACACATGCTTCAAGGAAGCAGAAATGATAACCACATGGTGGGTTCAGGGCAAGCAGAGACAAAAGGAATATCTGACTTAGATGAGGAATGAAGGTAGGAAATGGAGACTGATGACTATTCTTTGGTCTACACATGAGCTATATACACAACCTTGGCTTCAGTTTTTATTTATAGAAGGGAATGACTTGCTCTTGTTTCTAGGGAATAAAAGAATGAGAGAAAGCTCATGGAAACAGGGACAAAGGGAGGTGTTTTCAGTTAATGCACTGGGGCTCATTGGCACAGCCTCCAATCCTGGCTACCATTAAACTGCTAGAGACCACACAGAGGTTCCACAATGCTGAGTCTGTGTGAGAAATCACAGAGAAACCACTGGATCCATCATTCCTTGATTTCTAGCTTTCTTTATAATAGGACATTATGGGATTCAAGCATTAAGAGCAATATACTGCCAGTTCTAATGTGGATTGTGTTGATCTTTTTTTTTTAATTTTTAAAACATTTTCGTTAGAGTTTTATTTACTTATTTATTAGAGAAAAAGAGGGAGGGAGGGAGGGAGAGAGAGACAGCATGATCATGGGAAGGAGCAGAGGGAGAGGGAGAGGCAGACTGTGGAGTGTGGAACCTGTCTTGGAGCTCAATGTGGGGCTGGATTTCCACAATCCCAAGATCATGACCTGAGCCAAAATCAAGAATTGGACACTTCATGGACTGAGCCATAGCCAAACAGGTGCTCCAGGTAGTGTTGATCTCTTAGACAGTTATTTTCATCTTTATCAACCAAGAAATCTCTGGTTCTAATCATTTATCATCATATTTATTTTGGTACAAACATATTTATTATATAAACTTTTAAAGCCTTTGACATATTATTTCTAAGTTTCCTTTTAAGAATATGAGAATACATTCATTCACCTCTTTTATTGATAATTTACTTACCTGGTCTCAGTTGTTTTATTCATTAAACTGCCAAACTTAATCTTGATTGTATTGGTCAATGTTATTGAAGATCCTTTTATTGAATAATGATACCAACAAGGAGAAAATAATTCCTGTCTTCAAAGTATAAGAGCCAAAAAGCAAACCAAAACAAACAATAAGCAATGTAATCAAAAGTCACATAAACAAGGGCAGATGATAATAGAATCACTTATATTAACTCTCAGTGGCTATACTTTAAAAGGATATTCCCCAGATATTTTCTCCTATCCTAATCTGTTTGAATATTATTAAGTATTTTTGCAAAACAGTCAAGGACAAAAATAAAAATATGAACGAAAAAATTATCTTAAACTAAATAAAATCCTGAAGTTTAGTTTATATTTATAAAATGCCTGTATATTTTTTCCATGTCACTATTTAAAAAAAAAAAACCCTCTAGTTTTAAATTAGAAGAGAGATCAGAGGTTATTTAATTCAGTCTCCTTCACAGAGTGAGCAACTGAGGATCAGAATTTTTCAGGTCTTGTTCAAGCTCGCTTGGAAGCACAAACAGAAACAGGATCCCTTGGTCTGCAGCCCTTCCAGTAATTTTGTATCCACCTAAAATAAAAAAAATTAATATGTGAATAGAATACATAATATACTCTATAAAACTAGTGCTAAAAGATAAAGGCAGAAATTTAATTCAGGGAAATGTATTTTTTTTTTCTCTAACAAAATAACACATTCCTGTGATGCACACTAAATCAGTACAAAATCAGCAAACTGCATAAATAATTCTAAATTCTAATCTTGCTTTTGTCACTGTCTTTGTGCAGTATTTGGTAGGTCATTTCACCTCAATGACAGTTACCCCATATACACAATAGGAAAAATAATGTCTTTATTTTCTGAGGTGGAGAAAAGGCTGTCTTGTTCTTTTTTTTTTTTTAATGCATCGACAATAGGAAGGGAGTTTGAAATTCCACATTATGGACATACTATCATGTTTTAAGAAGCAAATTATTTGAAGTACTAACAATATATAGTTAAGCAAGACAGAAAGTATTTACTCATATTCTTTATTTATGCCTTTGATTTCTATTTATTCTTTATTTATGCCTTTGATTTCAATTCTATTCTTTTCTGTATATATGTTTTTTTTGTCTTGACCAAATTCTTTTTAGAAATAAGTTGTGTTGTAAAACTACAATAACTTTTCTGAACTTAGTAAACCAAGTTAAATCTAATAATTTTTCCCTGAATTCCTGCCTTAGCTCAAGGGACTATTGCCATTGGTCACATTAACTGGGTATTTACTGAATCTCCATTACTCTCTGACATTATAGCTGAACCAAAAATAAGAGAGCACAAATACAGAGGGTAAATTGTGAATAAATAGCACAGCTACTTAACTCTTTTTATGTACGTATGTTTATATTTTTTTTAGAGATTGAGGCAGGCTTTCATTTTAGGTTAGAGAAACAAAAATGAAGGAAGAACTCAAATAATCTGTTTTGGAGTAATATCTTTCTTAAATTAAATGTTTAAATTATAATATTAGAAGAAGCATAATCCCAATCCATATTTCAACTTCAGTGTATACAAGACTTAATTATAGAGATTATTCAAAATACTTGATGCCTTTTTATGGGAAAACTAACATTTAAATCTCTTTGACAAAGGTCTGTTTGCTACTCCTCATTTGCATTGTCTATTGTACAGAACAGATAAAATGTAGAGTTGCCTTGTTCCTTATTAAAGGCATATCCATTTTAATCTTGACATAAGTTTGAGTCAAAGGACTGTCTTTTAAATAGAATTATTCCTTGGACTTAATATGTTGGCACTTCTTTTATGGTTCTGATTGTATTTTTATTTTAACCATTAGAGGGCACGTTAGTCCAAGAAATATTAAACAAAAAGCGTAGCAACAAGAAGGAAATAGATGTAGAAGTAGTAGGCAGAAAAAATTATGTATTTAACTATGCTTATGTTCACTCATTGTCATTTGCAACATAATTTACCAGGTTTTCTTATTCTGAAAAGAATTCAGGTGTATATAGTTTCATACGAGAAATAAATCTCCCCTTTTTATTGCTAGCTACTACTCCTAGGAGAATAAGGTTGGCCTAGTTGAATTTGGCAAGGTTGACTATTATGTGGCCAAGGAGGACATAATAAATCATGGCATTTGAAGAACATCCTGAGTTCAAAGTTACATACGATTAGGTTATTATGAAGTAAGTGAATGCCAGTCCCTGGTTTTGTAGTTAAAAAAGACAAGAAAAGCACCTAAGTGTGAATGAATGCAGCTCAGCAACTATGCTTCACTGCAAGTATTTATAACCTTTAAAATTTGGTACAAATTACAGAGAGAACAATGGATGGCCCCAGAATGAACAAAAGGCTTTATTTTACTAGAAAGGCTTGGCTGAGGTCATAAACTGCAAGAGAGCAGGCAGCTCAAGAGGCTTATGAATGACTGTAGAGTCTCAGAATGAGTTCATTTGTTTTCAATCTACAGCAAACTGTTATTATTTCTAATGTTCAGTCTTTTGCTCTAAAGGCTGCAGGTTTTAATCTGTAAAGCTGAAATAGATACCAGCTAGTATTTAATAATAATGCTTTTATGACGTTAAGTTAAAGGAATACTTTAAATGATTAATTCATTAATTTATTTAATAAAGCTAATTGAGCACTTGCTAAATTTAAAGTTCTGGGCTAGGTGCAAGGGAATAAAGAGATTAATATGTTGTTCCTGGCTTGAAAATATGCTTTCTTTTTTTTTTTTTTAATTGCCCTTGATTTACAGAGAAATAAATCAGCAAATAGCTGTAGCATATAATAACTTTACATATTAGTGGGAGAATAGAAAAGAGATTTTTCCAACCTATTACAAAAAATATTTTACATTATATTTTTAAGGGAACTGAGGTATAGGCAAAATCATTAGTATATACTATCTTCAGTTTAAGGCTGCAGCACTGCTCTGGTAATATTTTTTTCTGAGAGTCAATTATACAATAAATCATAGTAATTAGTTGCATAAAACAAGGTAATAATGTAATTAAAACCAAAATATTTACTTGCTATAGAAGATACTTTTATGCATCTTAATTCTGCTCCTTGCAAGCTAATAATACTCTATAGGAATTTCTGTGTGGCTTTTACATCTGGTGGTTGTGGAATTAGCATGTACAAAGAGAGCTCAGAATTATGCTTTAATTATGATTTGAATGATGATTTGAGGCTGAGCATGAGTTGTCAACAGAATTGTGAGCTGGGGGAAAAAGAGATAAGGACTGTTAGTGGGATTAAAAAGTATATTTGCAGTCACTTACTTTAAAGTGCCTTTTGTTTTAAAAGAAGTAATTAATGTTAGGAATTAATTGGTTCAGATTCTTGATTTTAAAGTTATCACTTGGTTGCTAAGATGAAGCCTTTTCAGAATTACTACACGATATGCATTGACAGGAACATTTCAGTTGAAAGGTAGAAAACATAATTGAAAAGCTAGCTTTTGAGTGCCTGCTTATCACCCTAATTGATAGCAGATGAGTCCACGGAACTAAATCCTGTAGTTCAATAAAAAATTTATTTTGCTAGATTTTACATTATGATGCATGGTTTCCTCTAAGAGCTAAATATTTTTGTTGACGTTTTGATATAACAGTAGGCTTTGAGTGGAGCCTGGTCAGTATGCATTAACTATTATAAAGCAATTAGTAAGTAAAAATTATATACAAAAAATGGATCTAGATATAGAATTTAAAAAGTTTTTTAAGATTTGGATAACCAATTAGGGTATTCATAAAATGAAGCCATGAAGAATGGTATTTCAGGTGTGTATTTATTGACATAGGAATCATATTACAAAACAGGCTATATAGTATGAGGCCCATCAGTGTTAGAAAAAACAACATATGTAGGAGTGGGGAAAACCGGTAGGACATATATCAATGTTAACCATGGTTATCTCAGGCAGTAGAATTGTGGGAGATTTTAATTTTTTAAAAAATTTTCATTAGGCATATCTGTATTTTCCTTATTTTTCTACAGCAAACATTTAATTATGTGATAGATTATGACATATTAGTATCATATGTTAACATTCTGGTCTGCATAATGTTTAGCAGGAAAATCTTCATATGAGTTTAGGATGTAATTGTGTACTCTTGCTGCTATTTAGTTGGTCCTAACATATATTTACAATTCCTATTTATTCATTTGTCCTCTGTTTTGTATCACAGAAACATTTTACCAAGTCTTAAAGATTTAGGAAAATATATCATGGATAGTACCTAATTGGTCTCATATGAATAAGAAGATAGAATGAATTCATAACTAGAAAAAAAGGACAATCGAACAATGGACCTGAATTTAAGCTTTGCAAATATAGGAGAAGGGAATATTTAAGATAATATGAAGGAAATGTATAGGATATGACCTGGGCATATAGAAAGGATGAAATGAAAGGCAGTAGATCCAAATTATACTACATTTGAATCTGCACATGGGGAGAAGGATAATAGAACTAACTATTGGTAATGATTGATCAAACCAGTCAGGAAAGAAGGTGTGACTTTCATTTAAAAAAAGATGACAGGCTGGCTATACAATAAGATTGTATCCCTTTGAGGAGAAAACATGGTCCAATTGATCTGCTCAAGGAAAGTTTATTTTCTTATTTTTATTTAAGAGAGTAGCTTTTGGCAGGTGTATTCTTAGGGTACTGTGATTCTGACAACACATCAGTGTAAACAGTTGAACCACACATAGAAAAATCAAATGAGATGGGTGGATGTAAGTAGAAGGTAAGCAGGAATTTCTATTGTAGAAAGAGGAGAAATGACTTCTAAAAGATTTACTTGGAAAAAAAAACCATATAGACATATTCACACACTCACACACATAGATATACACATCATAGTGCTTTGTGGCATCTCTGTGGCTCTAGGTTAAGCAGGATCAAGCTATAAAAGAAAAAGATTGCTTTCCTAGATGAGATTAATAGCTAATCATGAGGTAAGTATTTATTAAGTTGTTGCAAGTAAATGTTACAAAATCAAAGTTTAAGGGAAGAAGTTATATTGCTGGGGACACAGTATTAAGCTTCTTTTTCCCCTTTGTGATTAAACAAGATACTCCAGTGGGTATTTTATTTTTTCTGCTTCATAGGCTGTCTTCATTCTGATATGTGGAAAACAGCTTTTAACTACTAGTGAATAATCAATTTCCATTACAATTTTATTAACAGTGAGTAATTAATCAGTCTCACAATTTTATTTAGAATGTTGGTTCAAATATCTGGCTGTAATTTTTTTCAGCCTAAATGATAATTTGTAAACCAACCATGTTTCAAATTGGTCCTTTATCCGATGAACTGATTTTTGTGAGAGAGAAAGCTTAGAAAAATTTCTAATTAGTGCTAAGACCTGATTTTCTGTGGCTCACTGCTTCATGTATTCTACTTCTTCAAATTATGCTGTAGGAAATGTCTTTAGAGGTTGGTGTTTTCTATTGATCTCTACAATTGTCTTCAGTAATTTAGAAGTTAACTGTGCAGTGATTTTTCAAGAATATGCAGGAGCTTTGAGTCAGCACACACTCCTCTCCACCGAGCCAGGGGACAAAGATCGTTGTAGCCCCTCATCGGCTCCAAGCATAAGAGTGGGATGCATGGAGTCCAGCTGTCAGTTCATTTCCTCTGTGTAACTTTCCTGTTCTTTCAGCTTGCCATTCACTCCTTAAATGCCTCTTCCCTTATAAGCTGAGAAGGGATTTGTGCAGCATGAGCTTACCTGAGAAACTAAAGATCATTAATTAGAAAGGTGCTTCTGGGCAACAGGAAATTTTTCATTGGAAAGGTTTCAAATCTAAGAAAGTAATTAATTTCTCTGTGGAAGAAGATCACGTTTTTGTCTTCTGATGTCCTTCCCAATTTCAATTGAATGGTTTAAGGCACAAAGGAGGGAATATGACTCCTCTCTCATTAACCCTCACAGTTTGGCTCTCTCTTTTCTGTCTCTTTCCTTTCCTCTTCCTTTTCAGCATTAGTGGTACCTTCTAGGGATTTTGGGTGACATTTTATTTTATTTTTGTGAGAAAAAGTTAAGGAATTTGTTGGAAGGAATATAACACAATAAGTCTTTTTCTTAAGATGCATATAGTGTCAGAAGAAGTTTTTAGACTAAAATGTTTATTAAAATGACAAATTAAGAAAGATAGTTGCAATAAATACAATGTTTTGCCATCATATATATATATATATGTATGAAAGAGAGAGAGACCTTACAGCCTTACAAAAGATACTGAAACTTGAATCAAAATGAAAAGAAACAACATGGGCAGACATTTCAAAGAAGAAATAGAAGGACCTAAAATTTATTATTAGTAGTAAGCAAAGAAATTAATATTGAAGCAAGATATATGGGAAAAGTTTATGTATCTACCTATCATCTATCATCATTGTTGTCACCTAGTATTAGTACAAACTTGTGGATTCCTATTTTATTCATTGAATTATAATTCTTACTGTATTTATTTTCCTGCTCCACTTGTCCCAGATTTGAACAGTGGGAGGCCCTTTAAGCCAGCCTTGTATTTTTCTGATTAGCTTCCATCATTTTTTTGAGTGATTTTTTACTTTCTGGCATAAGAAGATGTTTAAGGCTGATCTTAAACTTTTCCTGCCACAGACCTGGAATCAGCATTTCTGCAAGGAACTTTTTGTTCCAATTACTAGGAAATAGTGTTTAGAAACCAAGATGAGATGTTAAATGTGCTCATTGTTCTGAGGCCTGTTTAGTGGGTATAACTTGTGCATGTGTGTTTGTGTATTAGAAATCAGGAGCTCATGGGACGCCTGGGTGGCTCAGTGGTTGAGTGTCTTCTGGTCAGGTCGTGATCCTGGAGTCCCAGGAATGAGTCCCACATCAGGCTTCCTGGATGGAGCCTGCTTCTCCCTCTGCCTATGTCCCTGCCTCTCTCTCTGTGTCCTTCATGAATAAATAAATAAAAATCTTAAAAAAAAAAAAAAGAAATCATGAGCTCATACTGATAACTCTAATTTCAATCCAAAGTCACAAAGTTCTTTATTTGCCTTTCTGTCTTCTGTATTTGCATGTCTCCCTGGAGAGTTCTCTGCAGAGAGAACTCTGGCTGTGGCCGCATCAACACATTTACCCATTTGCTTATCTCGTTGATGCACATCAACTTTTTTAAGAATTCATATACCTTTACCACTACAAAAACAAACCTAAGATGAGATCCAGATTTGTTTACAATTCTTTTATTTACTAGCCAGTATTCAAAAGTAATTTTGGTTAGTTCTCTATTTCTCACATGATATGCTTATATTATTTATTTAAAATACAGTTTGGATTACTTATTTCTATTTGCATTTAATTTTATAGTTTTCCTCATTTTTGTTGATTTACTTTTATTTTTTGAATACACTAACATGCTTTCAAAAGTATCCTAAAAGATATACCAGGTATCCTCAATCCTTCCTTTATCCCTTTTATTCCATTCCCGCCGCCTCTTTCTAAGTAACCAATTTCATGATTTTCTAGATTATCTTTTCTATGGCATTTCCAAAAAAAGCATGTTCCTGTATATTTCCTACTTTTTCTTCTTTCTTAGACAAAGGTAGCATACTGTATATGCATTTTTGCATTGATATGAAAATTATGTATCAGTTCTTAGATACACTCTTCATTCTTTTTTTACTGCTACATGATACTTCGTTGTGTGTTTGTACTATAGTTCATTCATTCAATCTGTTGTTTGGGCTTTTGGGTTTTTCAGTTACAAATAATGTGGAAATGAATAATCTCGTATTGTTAGAAGTATAACTTCTTGGTAAAAATTCTAGAACTGGAATCATTGGATTGAAAGATAAGTGTGTTTGCAGTTTTGTTATATATTGTTAAATTGACTTTCATAATGGTTGTATTATTTTACATCCCAGGAGTTTTATATGAGTTATTTTCTCCACAACTTCATGAACAGAGCATGTTGTCAAGCTTTTGAATTTCTGCCAGTTTGATGGGTGAAAATTGGTATGTCAGTGTAATTTTAATATATCTATTATGAGTGAAGTTGAACATCATGTTTGGAGTTATTAGAGATTTTTTTGGTGAATTGACTGCTCATGTAATTGTCTACTTTTTTAAAGGATTTTTTCATTTTTTCTTCATTGTTTTTATGTAAGGGATATCTGCTGTTTATCTGTGATATATGTTACAGATTTTTCTCCTGTTCTGTCATTTGTCTTTTGTGTTTGTCTTGTGACACCTAATGTCAAGCAAGTGTTTTTTTATTCTTAGGTAGTAAACTTTTTCAAATTTTCTTTTATTGTATCTAGATTTTGAGTAATTATTAATAAGTCTTTCCCTATAGCCAGATTATAAAGGAAACTACTGTGTTTTCTTCTACTGCTTGTGTTGTTTCATTTTGTTTTAATGTATTTGTTAGGAATGGCTTAATTTTGTCTTTTACCAATGGCTGTTAGTTGTCCCAATACCATTTATTAAAACATTCATCATCATCCCACTAATTTGAGATACTGCCTTTATCGTATACTAAATTTCCATGTTCCTGAACTTTTTATTCTAGTCAATTGGTCTGTCTATTCATGTATCAGTAGTATACTATTCTATGATATATTTTAATATCTGGTAGGGATAGCTTTCTTATTTCTGTGTTTTCCTAGTATTCCTTCATGTTTTTTTTTTCTTTTTTAAAAAGTTTTTATTTAGGGACATCTGGGTGGCTCAGTCAGTTAAGTGTCTGACTCTTGAATTTGGCTCCGGTCATGGTCTCAGGGTCCTCAGATTGAGCCCTGTGTGGGGCTCCAGCTCAGCAGGGAGTCTGGGGGAGATTCTGTGTCTCCCTCTCCCTCAGCCCCTCCCCCCCACTCATGCACACGTGCTGTCTCTCTCTCTCTCTCAAAAGATAATAAATTTGAAAAAAATTGTATTTAAATTCCAGTTAGTTACTATACAGTGTAATATTAGTTTCAGATATACAATATAGTGATTCACCAGTTCCATTCATCACCTGGGGCTGATCACAGCAAGTGCACTCCTTAATCCTCATCACCTATTTAACCTATCCCCTCACCCACTTCTCTTTTGGTAACCATCGATTTGTTTTCTATAGTTAAGAGTCTTTCTTGAGAGAGGTTTGCCCCTCTCTTCCTCTCTCCCCCCTTTGCTCATTTGTTTTTTAGACTCCACATATAAGTGAAATCATATGATATTTGTCTTTCTCTGACTGACTTACTTCACTTAGTATAATACTCTCTAGCTCCACCCATGTTGTGGCAAATGGAAATATTTCATTCTGTTTTATGGCTGAGTAATATTCCATGGTCTATATAAACCCACATGTTCTTTACCCATTCATCAGTCAATGGACACTTGGGCTATTTCCAGTATTAGCTATTGTAGATAATACTGCTATAAACATTGGGGTGTATGTATCCTTTTGAATTAGTATTTTTGTATTCTTTGGGTAAATATCTAGTAGTGCAATTGCTGGGTCATAGGGTAGCTCTATTTTTCACTTTTTGAAACCTACATACTGTTTTCCAGAATAGCCCTATGAGTTTGCATTCCCATCAACAATGCAGGAAGGTGGGCAGCCCGGATGGCTCAGCAGTTTGGCGCTGTCTTTGGTCCAGGGCGTGATCCTGGAGACCCGGGATTGAGTCCCGTATCGGGCTCCCTGCATGGAGTCTGCTTCTCCCTCTGCCTGTGTCTCTGCCTCTCTCTTTCTCTCTGTGTATGTCTCTATGAATAAATAAATAAAATCTTTAAAAACAAAACAAAACAAAAAACAATGCAGGAAGGTTCCTTTTTCTCCACATCCTTGCTAACACCTGTTGTTTCTTGTGTTGTGATTTTAACCATTCTGATAGGTGTATCTTATTGTAGTTTTGGTTTGCATTTTCCTGATGATCAGTGATATTGAGCATCTTTTCATGTGTCTGTTGGCCATCTGTGTGTCTTTGGAAAAATATTCATGTTTTTTGCCAATTTTTTAAAAAGATTTTATTTATTTATTCATGAGAGGCACAGAGAGAGAGGAAAAGACACAGGCAGAGGGAGAAGCAGGCTCCATGCACCGGGAGCCTGACGTGGGATTCGATTCCGGGTCTCCAGGATCGCGCCCTGGGCCAAAGGCAGGCGCCAAACCGCTGCGCCACCCAGGGATCCCTGATAAGCTGTATTTTTCTAAGAAACTTCCCAGTTTTTTAAAAAAAAGAAACTTCCCAGTTTGCATATTTATTTACATAGGGATATGTAAAGCTGTTCTTTTATCAATAGTTATTTCCTCCTTTTCATTTCTTTGTGTATTTGTGCTATATTCTGTTTTTAAAAAGATTTAATTATTTATTTTAGAAAGAAATAGAGACAGACAGAGAGAGCTAGTGGAAGGGGCAGAGGAAAAGGTAGAAAGAATCTCAAGTAGACTCCATGCTGAACGTGGAGCATAGTGGGGGCTCAATCTTGGCAGTCCTGAGATTATGATGGATGTGAAAACCAACAGTTGGCTGTTTAACTGACTGCACCACTCAGGTACCTCTGTGCTTTTTTCCTTTTAAATTAAACAGTGGCTTGTGTAATTTGTTAATTTTTATCAAATGATCAAAATTTTGTTTTTAAAATTTTGATTTTTAAAAAATTCTCTACATTACTTATATCTACTTTTATCTTCATCTTCCTTTTTAGTGCTTACTCCTGGTTTACTTTGTTGCTTTTTAAAAAATAACATTTTGAATTAGAAATCTAAATTATGTATTTTAATTATTTCATTTTAATTAACATAGATGTTTAAGGTTATGGATTTTCTCTTCACCAGTGCCATAAATATACCCAACAGACTCTCTGACATGTAGTGTTTTCACTTTTAATATTATTCACAAATTTAGTAATTTCTGTTTATACTTTTTTCACTTTTTCAAAGAGTTTTTTAATACAATTAAAATCTAAGTTGAAAGGCCTTTTTTTGTAAAAAAAAAAAAAGATTTTATTTATTTATTCATGAGAGATGCACAGAGAGAGAGGCAGAGGGAGAAGCAGGCTCCATGCAGGGAACCAGATGTGGGACTCGATCCTGGGTCTCCAGGATCACGCCCTGGGCTGAAGGCAGGCACCCAACTGCTGAGCCACCAAGGCATCCCTGAAAGGCCTTTTGATTTTTCATTACATTTTTCACTTCTAAT
The DNA here is from genome assembly GCF_011100685.1 of Canis lupus familiaris. Taxonomy (NCBI): domain Eukaryota; kingdom Metazoa; phylum Chordata; class Mammalia; order Carnivora; family Canidae; genus Canis; species Canis lupus. Next base: position 50,003,260 of record NC_049233.1, read on the forward strand.
TTTATTGTATTCTGATAATACAAATATTATTTGTAAATTTTCATCTCTTTCTCTCTGCATCATCAGTCATTTTTGATTTGCATACTTGGGCCATAGGCATATTCTAATTTCTTTGCAAATTCTGGCTTTTGGAATTTCATACTGTTTTTATTTTTCTAGTTTATTGCTTTTAGTTTAAATTGTACTTTATAGTAGGATTACAAACCTGCTTTCTTATTGTTTCCAATTGCCTCCTACATCTTTGTCCTTACCTTCATGTTTAACTTTTTAGAATTACTGTATTAGATGTATCTCTTATATACAGAGTTGTTGGGTTTTGTTTTCTGAACCAATTTGAAATTTTAATAGGCAAGGCAAGTTAATTCACTTTTATTGTTTATATGTTTGGTGTGGACTGTGTCATATTATAATTACTGTATTATGTCATATGTACTATATTTCTTTTTTTTTAATTTTTATTTATTTATTTATGATAGGCACACAGTGAGAGAGAGAGAGGCAGAGACACAGGCAGAGGGAGAAGCAGGCTCCATGTAGGGAGCCCGATGTGGGATTCGATTCCGGGTCTTCAGGATCGCGCCCTGGGCCAAAGGCAGGCGTTAAACTGCTGCGCCACCCAGGGATCCCTGTAGTATATTTCTTTCTCTAACATGTGTTTGTTATTTTAAAAAAGTTTCTTTCAGTATTTAAGAAAATTTATATTTTTTCTATTTATTACCATTGTACTTATATTTTTTATAGTTCATTTAATCCCTTTCTTACTTAACTATTTACAATCTTCTGTCAGTTTTAAAGTGTATCCTTTCACTCCCACTTATTACCTGTATAATGACTTTATTTTCCACTTTTTCTCTCTTTATCCTCTCATTACTTGTATTCATTCTACTTTGTTATATACAATGTTTATATGTTACTTTCTGACTAATGTCCCCACTCTTTGTTTTAGTTTGAGCTCCATGATTAAGTATATTTAATGTTCACTAGAGTGCCTTTGCTAGAGTTTCCCCAATTCTCTATTGTTTCAATAAGGATCGTTCTCTATTTTATTCCTTAAGAAGGGCATGTGTGTACAATTTTGAGTTTCTTTTTTTTTTTTAAGATTTTATTTATTTATTCATGAGAGACATACACACACAGAGAGGCAGAGACACAGGCAGAGAGAGAAGCAGGCTTCCTGCAGGGAGCCGGACATGGGACTCGATCCTGGAACTCCAGGATCATGCCCTGAGCCAAAGGTAGGCACTAAACCACTGCGCCACCCAGGGATCCCCTTCTTTGAGTTTCTGCACATTTAAAACTGCTTTCTACAGCTTCAAAGGGTAACTTGGGTGGATATAAAATCCCTTACTCTTTACTTTTTAAAAATTTCTGGAGAATGTTGTTTTATTCTTGCCTTGATATTTATATTGGTCTTGAGAAGTCTCATACCAGTCAATTTTTTCTTCCCGTTACAATTAATTTGATCTTTTTGTCCACAGGTCCTAAGAATTTTTCTTGTTCACTTATGAACTCCAGTAGTTTTACTAGGACTGTTTTATCTAGTTTTCTCATGTACCTTTAAAGATGTAAAATTTGTTATCCCTCATTTACAGAATATTTTCCTTGACTATATTTTTAAATTTTAGTTCTGTTGTATTATTTTATGGCTTTTTATTCTCGGATTCCAATTGCATGTATGTTGGGCCTCCATTTCCTGTTTTTCCATTTTAAGTATTTTTCTCTGAAGTCTTTCACTTCCTTCTTTCTTATTTTCATTTTCTTGGTTATTAATCTGCATTTTCCTTTTATATTTTAAAAAATATTTATTTATTTATTTGAAAGAAAGAAAGAGAAATAAGCAATAAGGAGGAACAGATGAAGAAGGAGAAACAGACTTCCTGCTGAGTGGGGAGCTTGATGTGGTGTTTAATCTCAGGACCCTGAGATCATGACCCTCAGTCTGTCTGTCTCATGTCAGACTTTTAACTGACTGAGCCACCCAGGCACCCCCCCCCCTTTTATGCCTTTTCCAGCATCCTTTATTAAATATTCACTTAAATTACTCTGTTTGGGGTATTTTTTAATTAATTTTTTTCTGAGATTGTGTAATCCCTACACCAATTTCTTTTTTCTTTTTTTAAAACTTTTTATTATGTTCATTTATTAAGAGACTATCCACAAAATATGCTGCTCTTGAGCATGCCTCTTAAAAACAAGTTTTTTTAAAAAAAGTTACATTTTTAATATTTTAGTGAACTTTATCACATTTATCTCTGATATTAGCATTTATATACAATGAGGCTTATTTTTAAATTTTTTTAAAATTTAAATTCAATTTGGTTAACATATACTATATTATTAGCTTCATAGGTAGAATTTGATAATTCATCAGTTGCACATAACACCTAGTGCTCATTACATCAACTGTCTACCTTAATGCCTATCACCCAGTTACCCCATCCCCCCACCCATCTCTCCTCCGGCAGCCCTAAGTTTTTCCCTAGAGTTAAGAGTCTCTTATGGTTTGTCTCCCTCTCTGTTTTCATCTTATTTTATTTTTCCTTCCTTTTCCCTATGTTCATCTATTTTGTTCCTTAAATTCCACATATGAGTAAATCATATGGTATTTGTCTTTCTCTGACTGACTTATTTCACTTAGCATAACACCCTTTAGTTCCATCTACATTGCAAATGGCAAGATTTCGCTCCTTTTGATGGTTGAGTACTATTCGATTGTATATATATACCACATCTTCTTTATCCATTCTTCTGTGGTAGACATCTGGACTTTTTCTATATTTGGGCTATCTGCTATTAATGTTATAAACATTGGGGTGCATGTGCCCCCTTTGAATCACTATTTTTGGATAATACCTAGAAGTGCAATTGCTGGATCATAGGTTAGTTCTATTTTTAACTTTTTGATGAACCTCCATACTATTTTCCAGACTGGCTGCACCAGTATGCATTCCCGCCAACAGTGTAAGAGGACTCTCCTTTTTCTCCATCTTCATCAACATCTGTTGTTTCCTGAGTTGTTAATTTATCCATTCTAACTGTTTTGAGGCACTTTTTATGGACATCTCATTGTGGTTTTGATTTTTATCTCCCTGATGATGTTGAACATTTTTTCATGTGTGTTAGCCACTTGTAAGTCTTTTTTGGAGAAATGTGTGTTCATGTCTTTTGCCCATTTCCTGACTGGATTTTCTGTTTTTTGGGCATTGAGTTTGATAAGTTCTTTATTAAAAAAAAAAAAAAAAGATAAGTTCTTTATAGACTTTATATCCAAACTCTATAAAGCCCTTTATCGATATGTCATTTGTGAATATCTTCTCCCATTCCATAGGTTGCCTTTTAGTTTTGTTGATTGTTTCCTTTGCTGTGCAAAAACTTTTTATCCTGATGAAGTTCCAATTGTTCATTTTTGCCTTTGTTTCCCTTGCCTTTGGAGACATGTCTAGCAAGAAGTTGCTGTGGCAGAGGACAAAGAGGTTACTGCCTGTGTTCTCCTCTAGGATTTTGATGGGTTCCAGCCTCACATTTAGGTCTTTCGTTCATTTTTAGTTTATTTTTGTGTATGTACACCAATTTCTTTGTTTAATCACTTCTCATGCATATTTTCCAGTTTCTTTAAATAAAAAAGATTTAATTTGTTAATTTTTAAATGTAACTTTCTTTTAATTGTCAAAATGTTCATTTGATGATATTGAATTTAGTTATAAGTATTATGTTACTATTTTCTTCTGTCTCATAACTTTTTTGAGGGCTCCTTACTTTGTGCAGTAGATTTACATAGAGTTTGTTTTATTTTTTCTATTCTTAGGCATTTTTTTGGATAGGGTTTCTAAATTAAGACCACTGTTTCCTCAAGTTCAGTCTCTTTAATGAGTGATGTCAGTAGTACTGGTGCAGGTAGAGGGATTGGTGTTTCTTTTTTCCCTTTTGTTTCTGTGGACTTTTAATATTTCCTTCTTCTTTATTTCACTTCAAGAAAAAGAAAGATGCCATACTTCCCAGAGGCACCATCCTTTCTCTATTTAATATGATTGCCCCAGAAGCAATGTTTTTTGTTGGTTGTCACTTTCTATCCTTCTTCCTTCTTTAGTCCTTCCCTGTAGCTGGCCCTGTGAACTACCAAGTCCTGTTTTCAGAATTTTGACACTTAGTGTTGGACTTTTGCCCTCTAGGGATCATTTCTTTGTACATAGTCTTTGTCTTCTGTTCCCCTCTCCTCCTTTTCACTGAGTCTTTTATGCCTCCTCTTTTTCTCTTCCTCATATCTACAAGCTTACAGTGATTGCGGGAGTTTTTGTTGGAATGTGGTGTTTATTTCTCATAAAGTATGGTAGTTTAAAATTCATGGTATTCTTTGTCTTTTAATCATGTTAAAAGGTCATGTGTGACTTTATTTATGGTCTTTTTGCTGATTTTATATTGTTTTTTGTTTGTTTTTAAAGACTTTATTCATAAGAGACAGAGAGAGAGAGAGACAGAGACAGAGACATAGGCAGAGGGAGAAGCAAGATCCCTGCAGGGAGCCTGCTATGGGACTGAATCCCAGGACCCCAGGATCACAACCTGAGCCGAGGGCAGATGTTCAGCCACCACCCAGGCATCCCTATGTTGTTGTTTATTTAAAAAGCCTATGCAAAGTGGCTTGGATTCAGATAACTGTGGTGATTTCCTAGAGTTGGAAGATATTTTATTTCAGAAGGTATTTTGAAATGAACTATTTCATATAGGTATGTTAAGACTTGGTCCTATTACTAGGGAAAAGGTCTTCTGATGGGCTAGGGGCAAGATAAAATTCCAAGATTCTTCTACTAACAGCCTGACCTTTATTTAGTAGAAGCAACATACAGTATATGGAAAGTGCTGGAATGGACAATACTTCTTTTTCTGGATCTCTTTGAAAATGTCCTTCTTGAGGTGCTCTCTTCCTTTTCCATGCTCAGCAGATGGGGTTTGGGGATGAGTTGTACAAATGCTGGCACTCTTGTATGGCCAGTCAGAAAAGGAAACCCAGCTTAGATTTCAGACCAATTTTACTTAAGGATCAAAACAAATGAAAGTTTATTCTTTTTTTCTTTCCTTTCTTAAACTAAAATGATAAGCTCTATGATGCCAACCTCAAAGTCTGAGTTTGGGGAATGGGATTGTTGACTAGGATGTGTGGGCCTTTGGATAAAGAGAAGTCTGAGGTTTATATGTGGTCCAACACAGCTCTCTAGATAGGGGTTTATGTCAAGAAAAATTAAGGCTTTTATTGCTTCCACCTGCCCCCACCATGTAGCCCCTATATTTATTTTCATCTTTACTGAATTCCTATTTCTTTTTCCTATTCTCATCAGATAAAAATTCCCTCATATGGCTCAAGGCCAATTCTTTTCAGTGGACCCTGATGCAGACCTTCTTTGCATCCCCTAGAAACTTCCTCTCAGTCTTCCATTCTCTCTCCTGAATCTTACACATCCGCTGTATTTAAACCCCTTTCCCTGTAATGATTACTACTCTTTAGATTGCAAAATGGCTCAAGTTTTTATCATCCTTAACAATTCTTAAATTCTTCCTTCATGTTATGCTACAGCTGCTATTCAATTGATTTTTTTCTCCTTTATATTTAAACTTCTCAAAAGAATGTTTCATATTTACTGCCTTTAATCTCTCTCATTCCATTTTGTCTCCACTCTATACTCTTGCATCAGTGTCCCTAGCACTTGTCAAAATGTTTCTAATATCACCCATAACTTCTAATTTCCAATCCTAACATTGTGCAGTCCTTATATCACTGGAATTCTACAGTTTCTTGGCACTATTCCACAACACACACTAGTTTTCCTTCTGATTTTCTGACTAGGCCTTCCTGATTTCCTCTGTGAATTTTTTTTTCAGGAGAGTGACCATAGGACTGTATCCTTAATAACTCCTGCTAATCATTTGCCTAGCTCAGTGCCTGGAATGGAGCAGAAACTCAACATTTTAAAAAACACTGAATAAGTGAAAGAAAACTTTCAAGCTATGACCTTCAGTGTATGACCTGCAGTAATTAGGCCCAGCTAGGACTGTAGGCCCCAATTATTCTCTAATATCATCATTCACTCAAGAGACATTTAAATTGGGAGATTTCACAGATAAATCTGGATTTCTTCCTTCTCTTGCTTAATGTGAAGCTGTGACAACACTGAGCTAGCATTTCTTTAGAGTAACCTGTCATGGAATTGAGTAGCTACTGTTCTCTTATGGATAGGCATGTGCTCTTAAGCTTGATTTGATTCATTAATTTACCTTGCCTGCCTGGGGCATTTTAATTTGGCTTTCCTATTTCAACCTATTATCTACACCCAAACCTTATCTTATGATGTCCCAAGGAAGTAATGATGGCCTCAGGTAGGTGGTTAGGAATAAAGGGACTTGGTATCCTGAATACTTTTACTCCTGACAATGAGATCTTCCATATATTGGTTGACTTAGCATATTGACTTATAAAGAACTTTTGGAACCTTTAATCTAGGAAATAGAACTGATAAAGTCAAACCTCAGTTATTCATGTTTTAAAGAGAGGGCCATCACAAACATAAAATAACATTATATTAGGGCAGGTACACTCTGCTTCAAAAAATAACAATTTGAGCTTATAAAATGGCAAAGACATCATGACTTGATAATTTTTGTTATGTATTGTTTCTTTATAAAAGGACTCAGTGCTATATACTTTTTTTTGTCTAGAGACTATCAAGCTCAGATAAGACAGTTTTATTTATAAATAACTGACTTTTTAAATTGAATTCAATATTTATAATACCCATTATTTAAAAAATGAAACTTTTAAATAAAACATAAATATTTACAAAAAAATTACTTAATTCCTTTGTTTTAGTGCAGTAACTGTGTTAATTCATCTGCAGTGTTGGGGCACCTGGGTCACTCAGTCAGTTGAGTGGTGGACTCTTGGTTTTGCTCAGGTTATGATCTCATGGATCATGAGATTAGCCCTATGTTGGACTCCATGGGGAGTCTGCTTGAAGATTCTCACCCTCTGCCCCTACCTGACTTGTGCATATGCATGTGCATGTGCATGGGCATGTTCCCTCTCTCTCTCTTTGAAGTAAATAAATTAATTAAAAAAAATTCATCTGCAGTAGTTTAATTGAAACTCATATATCTTTATATGCTTGTAATCAATGAATTGTGCAGCATTATCTACTTTTCATTTAGCATTGTTTTACATGAGCATTTACCTGCCTGTATTTCATACTGAACCCTTTACTGGCATCATATGTTCTATCAAATAAGTATGTCAGGTGTGCCCTTTTTTTGGAGATTTGGATTATTTTATTTTTAACTGCTGTATTAATCATACATCTTTTAAAATAAATATCATAAATATGGCCTTCTAAATCTTTTAATATTTTTAATTACCTTTAAATTATTTCCTCCCATTTTTTTTCCTTAAAACTATTTTCTTCCTTGGCTTTTTAGAAAGTACTTATCATTCTTTCTCTTGTCTTTTTTATGACCTCTTTAGCTATTATTACACCTTAATAGGTCTCTGAAGCAATCCATTTGGGAATTTTGCACTTCCAGTCTCATTCGAATGTATTTATATCTCAGGTGTTTACATAATGCATAAATGCAGACCTTTATAAAGCACATACCAGGCACTCTTTTAGGAGACATAGTGGTGAATAGGATATGGTTTTTGCTCTCAAAGGCCATCCAATCTCAGTTAGGAGACTATTGCGATAATCCAGGCATGAGTTCACACGAGTCTAAACCAAAATGGCAATGTAGTAAAGATGGACAAATAGGAAGGAGAGAAAATCACTGAGGATTTGGTCACTGAATAGCTGTAGTCAGTGAGGTAAAAGAAGTAGATGAAGATCAATCTCAGCTTTCTGACTTGAGTGACAATAAATATTTTTCCAGTGAATGAATAGCATAGATAATGATATTAAACAAGAGAGAGAATTAAGGCATTGCATTCAGTTTGGGCTAATATAAATCGCAGGTGCCAGGGTCAGATGAGTGGTTCATGTATGATGGTATCATATATGTTGAGTCCTGGGAAGGAGCTGTAGAACTGTACTGTCAGCGCTGAACAGTTCCTTATGTTCAATTGTTGTAAGATGTGTCTATCTAGATATTCTACCATCATCTAAAATTCGACATAATAAAATTCTAACTCCTCAGTGTTTCCCCAAGTTAGTTTTCTTATTTCCCTCATGGTTAATTGTAGCACTACTAAACCACACTATTTATTTATCCCTAGACTTTAAACCACTGAGGTAAGCTTTATGCTTTCCATCTTTATTGTTTTTGCCAAACTTGCCTATAATCAAGTCCTACAATTTCTTTCTTCAAAATTTCCCCAGTTTTCTAGGTGTTCAGAAACCTAGGTTTCAGTCCTGACTACTGCTAACTGGGAAAATGATTGACTTGTACGAGCCATACAGTTTTCTAACCCCTAGTTTCCACATCTGAAAAAATTGATAATCCGTGAATTCTCTTGTAGGTATTCAGTCCTGTACCTTTTCTTTCTGATCCTGATACTACTTTCTAGGTATATACTACTATCTAGTATATCTCCAAACTGGTGCCCCAGTTTTTGGTGTCGTATTCATTCAGTCCTATGCATATAATTGTTATATGAAGCTTCCTTAAACACTAATCTTTCATGTTGCATCCTTGTTCATTAAGTGGCCTAATGGCTCTCTTTGGCTTATTGCATCAAGCATGACTTCTTTGTCAAGCTATCAAGATTTTGTAAAATGATTTTTCTACCAACCCAAATTTATCCTTCATTACCTTCTAACATCATCCCTATTTCCAGTCAGTCTGGACTTTGGACTGATTTCTTCAGAGAATTTTCCCAACTTGAAAAACCAGTACTCTTCCTCTGAATCCTAAATTATTTTCCAAAGATCAGCTCAAATCATCTCCTCCAGGAAGATTATACTGAACAATTCCATTCCTTAGAGTTTTTCTCTCCTTTGATATGCAAGAACATTTGTATTTTATGGCAAAACTTAGCACTCAATTATCCATTGGCTTGATTTTTGGCTGATTCCTGTGTGGGGACCACCTTCTGTCTCTGTTACTGCCCAACGGAGTATGAAACCTAACACATTGTAAGTACACATTGGTTTATTAGCTTTCAGCAGCATACACATTTTCCAAAACAGGGGACAGACTATAACCTCAATGTTTGAAATGGCAAGACAAAATAACAAAGTCAGAACTCTGTTGGAGGGATAATCTGTAAAATGATTAAAAATCATACACCAGAATGGACATGGGTAATTGAAGAGCCTAAATAGTCTCTTAAATAGAAAATAAACTCTTGAATTATTTTTGGCGTATTTATATGCAGTTGCTAATTTGGGCTATATGGGTTCAGGTATCATCAATAGAAATTGTGCATTTAGGTACTGAATCACGTATACATCATAAAGTCATCTTGATTTTAAGGATGCTACTTTTGGCTACTGGAGACATTTCAGTGCAGTTTCAAGTTATATATTGTTTTAACAAAGTTTAAAATAGATTCCATGAATTTTGTGAAGAAAGCAGCCACAGAATGGCTGTAAAATGCTTGAGTATGCATATAGGTAATATTTAATAGAGTTTTGAAACTTGAATGCCTCTTTAGACTGCACAATTTATTTCTATTACATTATATTTCAAAAGAAAAGAGAATTTATCTGCCACACCTCATCTTTTCTACATATCTGTCATCAAGCACTTAACTGGCTTTGCAATTATTATTTAGTACTTTCATATTTCACAAGACACCTTGAAATAATTTTAATTATTATGACAAGTGTGTTACAGAAATACTGTGTGATTCTATATGACTTTCTGTGTAAGTTTCTCTGGTATCTCTGGGTTTTTGGTTATCTCCTAATTTTAAGAAAGTTTATCTTGCCAGGCCACTGCCTTCATAAAGTTTAAAGCCTTCCAGATTAAGACTGCACCACAGAGCAAAGGTAGACCAACCTACATTCATAATTTAAGTATAAACCCTTCTGGGCCTAAGACAGAGAATCATGATTCATATTCTATATTCTCTAAGGTTGAGCAAGTGTCTAGACTCCTGAGAACTAGATGTCAGTAGGCTTTAACACAGTGAATCTCAGTGTAGCAAAAGTGGTGGAAAACCATATCAAGGATTGAAAAGCTGAAAGGGACAAATCTGTCTCCTAAACACAAGAGACCCAGAAAATATGAAGTATGGCAGAGACCTTGTGGTTCCCATCTGTTCAATAACAACTTGGGTAAACATTTCAGTTGGTTTTTGTTCCCTGCCCCCATCCTGCTAGTGTTTGCTTACTATTCACTAAATCTGCATTATACGTTCTTAATAATTGAGCACAAACTGCTTTTCTGTGACTTGGATGTGATTGGACAGCCACTTGTCATATAGTGATAGTGACACCATCACATGATTTATGTTTTATGGTTTAAAGCACTTCATAGACATTACTGCATATGATCCTTATGACAAGCCTATGATGTAGGTAAGGCAGACGTTATTTTACTCATGAACAATTTGAGGATCAGAGCAGTTAATTGATTTTTTTTTCTTTTACCAGATCACATAGCTAGTAGAGTGGTGTTCAAACTGAAACTGAGGTCTCTTGACCCAAAGTCCAGAGATCTTTCTATTATTTTTGGATTTCCATTATCAAACCTGTTAGTAAACCCCATTTGTGAGTAATTTTGATTAATGGGAAAATGGTGGTGGAGACGTGAAAGGATTCACATTTCATGAGAGAATGAGGATAAGAACTAAGTTTTTCCACACTGCTTTTCTGATTTAGTCATAGAATTGTAGGATTTGATAATCTATAGAGCAATGAGTAGATACAATCTTTTCTTGTTATTATATACTTGAGCCCTTGATTTGTGAGATCCGAAAGAAAAATACATCTTGTTTTCAAATAATTTTAGAGACGGGGGCTCTAGTCTTTCTAGAGCCTTTCCAATATCTTAACTTTCCCCACCACAAAATATTTATTTCTATCTAACCTAAATCCTGACTGCTGTCATTTAAACCCAGATCCCTTTTTTCAGTAGGTGCTAGTGTACAATTTTTATTTATAGCTTCGGAAGGGTGCAGGAAATATATCTGAATGATTTCTGACTGCTGACAAGCCCTAATAACTGATAGTTCTAGGCATCGAACTGAATGTCCTTTAGCAGAGATGGCTATTTTGAGGGGGAAAGACAGAAACTGGCAAAAACTTTTTTCATGCAGGTGTGATTTTATGATGGCATTTTATGACAGAAGCCAACCAAGTGTCCTTTATATGGTTTATGATGCTATCAGCTCCTAGGCTGAGATTTCTTTCTCATTATTCATGTTTATTTGGCTTGAAGCAAATTAAAAATCAGACAAGAATATTGTGATATAATTTTGATTTTGCAGATGTAATCTGACACCCAAGTAACTTCAGAGAAGTTTGCTTCTTTTTTTGTGCTATTTTGTGACGTTTGAAAAAATGCTCTTTTCAGAGGCAGGTATTGTGCTTGTCCATATGGCTTACACTCTATCAGCACTATTTTGAGCACTCTATCAGCACTTGATATTAATGGCAAACAAGAAAATTTCTGCATATTATAGTTATTTTTCTGGCCTCAATGATTTTAAAGATAGGATTTTAAAAGTTAGTCTACTATGACAGAAATTTTTGTAGATAGAGTTCTCTGTGGTATATTTGGTGCAGTTCTTTGATTTTTTTTTCAATCTCTACAGTAAATGGGGGTAAAATTCATGGAAGACGTTTGTGTTTTTCCCTTCTGAAGTCTACTTTGTTATTATGAATGTTAAGTGTCAGAAGCAGTTCCCTTTAAGAGGAGTCTTAGAGCAGCTGTCACTTTCATAGGTCACCTTTCCATTGCAGTATGTGAGCCTGGCCCTGATCAAATCTGATTGGCCCAGTTGTGAGCATCAGAACCAAAGGCAACATTTATAGGCTGACCAGTCCCTTCCTATGTTTACCTCCCAATTCCCTTAGCCCTTATACTTTATAATCAGCATATGTATACATGTGTGCATGTAAATTCCCCCCTTACTTTTCCTAGTCTTCAGGCCTTCTCTATTAACTTTTTGTACCTCCATTCCATCTATTTACTCTTCAATGCATGATTTTTTATTTTTCTTTGTGAATCTCCCATTGTTCATAGTGCATTAGTCTCCTTCCTGCCCTTCTTTTTGCATCACAAGTGTATCCAAGTTTAAAATAAATAATTAGAAATTAGTATCTATGAATGTCATTTTATTTTATTTTATTTAAAGATACAATTTTTATTTTTTTTTAATTTTATTTATTTATTCATGAGAGACACAGAGAGAGAGAGGCAGAGACACAGGCAGAGGGAGAAGCAGGCTCCGTGCAGGGAGCCCGATGTGGGACTTGATCCTGATCCTGGGACTCCAGGATAGTGCCCTGGGCCAAAGGCAGATGCTCAACCGCTGAGCCACCCAGGGATCCCCTGAATGTCATTTTAAACTTTAATAGAAATTGTGAATGGATAGCATCTCTGCTTGGCACATAATTATTAAATATAACTCCAACTGAAGTCAACTCTGTTATCAAAATACATGGAGGCCGTAAGTTAAACACTGGTTTCTTGGGGATGTGATCAGACCTTAGTGGCCTGTGCTTCTTTAGTTATGCAAGATAAATAAGTTGTAGAGATCTGCTATACAACATGGTACCTATAGATAATAACACTGTATTACACACTTAAAAATCTGTTAAGATGATAAATATCATGTTAAGTATTCTTATCACAATAAAGCAAAACAAAGTGACCCTTCTCTCCCAACTTGTTCAAAATTTTAGATAGGACCTACTGGGTTCTGTATTTGTTCTATGTACTCTGTGTCCTGAGATCTAAAGTATTTCAACCTCTGACTTAGGACTAATATTGGTCAGAAACTATAAATATTCATGACCTAGGACCCTACTTAAGAGGATAAATGGTATAATACAATCTACTTAGCTTGGGGTTTCAACATGGTTGTTGATAATCACTCCATTAATAATTTTTTTTTGAAACTTGAGTCTGTAATCTCCTTAATTTAGCTGATACATCAAGAGTACATATTGAAAACCAGGCTCAGCTTTAAAAAAGATAAACAATTTTAAAAGATGAATTATAAATTTTATCTCACACAGCACAAATTAGAGATTCACACATAATATAGGTTTAAGTTTGATTATGGTACTTGGTAACAGATAATACCTTGTGGCTGTGAATCATGCATATGTGCACAGCCTTGCATGTACAGCATAGGCCTCTATAAAGATCCTTTGCAGGGGACTGTATTAGTCAGGAAGCAGGGGTGGTATGAGCATTATGGAAATAGGAGATTTTTATAGTGATTAGACCTGACACAAATGTGGGAGGAACCAGGGAAATACAGTTCTGAAGAGTTAGAGGATCTGAGGAGTTACTTCAGCCAGTATGCCTGAAGTACTATCCAAGATGGACAAGTCAGAGCTTGCAGGGAAGTTTGTGTTGCCAGATCTCAGAAGCCTAGATCATCAAGCTGCCATAGTGAGACCATGGAAAAGTCTTTGGGAATCTGTTGCTTCTGTGTGGCTATTACCTCTGAGGGTCTATAGCTGAGCTTGGGGCCACTATTGGCTAGCAGAGCCATCTGTTGTCAAGGAAAGCTGGGCACAGAGCAGAGGAGAGTGAGGATAAGTGCTCCCATGTCTAACTGTAACCACTTTCCAAGAGTAAAATTTGCTGCTTCACTTCTGTCTTCCAATCTTACACAAATTCCTCTTTTGGCCACATTTAATCTGGACTTTTTTTTTTTTTTTAAAGATTTTATTTATTTGTTCATGGGAGACACAGAGAGAGAGAGAGAGAGAGAGAGAGAGAGGCAGAGACACAGGCAGAGAGAGAAGGAGGCTCCATGCAGGGAGCCCAATGTGGGACTCTATCCCGGGGCTCCAGGATCATGCCCTGGGCTGAAGGCAGGTGCTAAACTGCTGGGCCACCCAGGTATCCCAATCTGGAAATTTCAGGGTGTCTCAGCTTAACCAAGCTGACATCAAAGCACAACATGGCACTGCCAGCATATGCAAGGTTCTGTAGGACAGAAGAGTTATTGTTTATGTTTTAGAAACAGCACATTATAAAAGTGTCATCTGAAGGTTGTTAAAGGTACACCTACTGACAAGTATCCTGCTATCCACTGATCTATCTTAAGTGGTGCTGAGGGTTCTCATCATTAGTCTCAATTTTTGATTAAAGTATTGTGCTTATAATAATTTCCAGTAAAAATGCAAAATCTGGGAGAGTTAATACACTAAATTTTGTTAGTTTATAATTTATATAAACATTACTTTACACTTTGCTGGCCTAACATTTGAAAAGGTTTGGGTAAAGAAGATGGAGAAAGCTCCAGTATTATCCTAGAAGGTAAGTGAGTGGAGTATCTCAGTTGAAAGCCCCTAAACATATAGAGGATACATATATGGAGAAGAAAATGTGCAAAAGTGGAATTTTCCTGCTTAACTGTGTTTTCTAGTAATAATTCTGCTTAGAATTAGCCTCTTCACTATATTGCTCAAGAATGAAATTACAAATGGTACTCGTGAGATGCTAATATTCTATGTTCATGAAGTTAACACTAGAATATTCAGAATAATTTTCAGTTTGAAATGGAATGTAACTGTACAATAATTTTTTTCTTTAGTACCAGGAATATCAGTTTATTTTCACCTTGCTTGGTCTTTACACATACTATTTTAATTTAGCGTTTCTGGATTCCATTATAAATCTTGGGAGGGAACCCTCCTCTCCTCTCAATTCCCCTCCTTGCTCCCCCACTCCCTCCTCCTTTCCTTTTTTTCTAATGTGGTTCTTTAAATAAAATACAGTGGTGATTTCTGGCTCTGACCTCTGGGAAACTGTGATCTCCTGCAAACTGGCTTGAATGCTTTCCTTTCAATAAACAGGAGAGCCTGAAGCAGAGACAGGGGCACCTGGAAGCAGCTACTTGTTTTCTGGTTACTGTGAGATGTGATGTACAAGATCAAAATTAGGTAAACATGATAGATCAACATCAAGGACATTCAAAGTGAGTGATTTCTTCTAGTTTATACATGAGACAGCAAGATAAATTAATAAGGGAAATTAATAGTCATTTATATGACCAACATCAGCACACATCTCAGCTAGGCTGCTATCAAAAGGTCATAGCTTACCTATCACAGAGACAGCCAACAGTGAAGCTTAAAATGATTTGTTTTCAAAGGTTGTTTAGATACTTTATACTCTGTGGTGACAGAGGAGTGTCTCTTTTTCTCCCCTTATTCCTCTCCTGCTCCTTGACTCTTTAGCTCACTTGTGAGCATGCACGTGCTCTTTTTTTCTAAAAACATGCAGAAGCAATAAATCAGCTAGTTTAAGAAGATCCAGCCAGCCCAACACAGATCGATTTCACAGGGAAGTCGATGGTCTGCTAATAGAATTACAACTACCTGTCAAAACAGGGAAAACATATCTGTGACAGTGACAAAGGGCAAATCAATTTAATAAAAGTTTTTTTTTTTTCTTCCAGAGACATAGATGTGGAGTACAGGGGTGTCTCTGAGAGTCTGTAATTGTGAATAGAAACCATATATGTGGACTGTTAAAGCTGAGGTTATGTCAATAATTCTGGGAGAGCATACTGACTCTTTTCTTTTCCAGGAGGTTTGTCTGGTAACTATAACAATTCCCTCTGTAATAGCATGTAACAGGGAGCCATTGCCTGGAAACACATTCTTTTAACTTTGTTATCCCGTAAGTTGGTCTTGTCCTCTAAATAAATTATATATCCATGAACTTTGCATTTTCATATTTCCTGTTGTATCTCATTTTGACAAGGAATTGTGCATTGCCAGGAACATCTCTCTGGCAAATCTTTATCTTCTAAGTCAACTTGATCATTTTCAGAGGACTCATAAAACTGTTAGCGATGTGACTTTTAGTAACAACAACTTCTGTGTTCAGGCTTAGTTTCTTGCAAAGGGAATCTTAAACATGAACACAACTCTCAGCTTAAACCCATTATGTATTAACATGAGGCTCTTTTTAGGTCAAGGACTTGACTTTTAAAAAGAATTTAATACATATTAACCTACACCAGCACCATGGATTTTTCTACAAAACAAACAAACTGTGACATAATAAGAAATATGTATTTGTATTTGCCTTCTGTCCCCATTTCCTGGCCTATAGTTTCTAAAACCATTGGAGTCTCTGAAGTGACAAGTATCTTTTTGTATGCTAATGAGATGACTGGTGGCTGGGGGGAGCGGGGGCAGAGCTTCTGGATAACATCAGGATGGAGGCTGGATGCCAGGGGGAACCAACCAAATCTTTAAAAGGTTGGAAATTACTCAGACATTAGAAATGACAAATACTCACCATTTGCTTCAACGTGGATAGAACTGGAGGGTATTATGCTGAGTGAAGTAAATCAATCGGAAAAGGACAATCATTACATGGTTTCATTCATATGGGAAATATAAAAAATAGTGAAAGGGATTATAGGGGAAAGGAGAGAAAATGAGTCGGAAATATCAGAGAGGGAGACAGAACAAGAGAGACTCCTAACTCTGGGAAACAAACAATGAGGTAGTGGAAGGGGAGGTGGGCAGGGGGATGGGGTAACTGGGTGACGGGCACCTAGGGGGGCGCTTGACGGGATGAGCACTGGGTGTTATAGTATATGTTGGCAAATCGAACTCCAATAAAAATATATACCAAAAAAATAAATAAAATAATATAAAAAAATAAAAGGTTGGAAATTTCAGCCCCACTCTACCTGTGGGAAGGGGAGAGAGGCTGGAGTTTGAGTAAATACTAATGGCCAGTGATTTAATCAATCATGCCTATGTAATGAAGCTTCCATAAATATCCTAACTGAAGGGTTTAGAGAGCTTCCAGGTTGGGGAACATATAGGGGTGCTGGGAGGGTGGTGTACCCAGAGGGCACGGAATCTTTTTGCACCCACCCGCCAAGACCCTGCTCTATGCATCTCTTCTATTTGGCTGTTCCTGAGTTGTTTCTTATAATAAGCAGGTAATAGCAAGTAGAGTGCCTTTCTGAGTTCTCTGAGTTGTTCTGGCAAATTTTCAAACCTGAGGAGGGGGTGTGGGAAACTCCAATTTATAGCTGATCAATTAGAAGCACAGGTGTCAACCTGGACTTGCAATTGATATTTGAAGTAGCAAGAGAGGAAATTTCCTGGGACTGAGCTCATAACTTGTGGGATCTGTACTAATTCTAGGAAGTTAGTGTCAGAATTGCTTGGCATGGAAAACCCATACATTTGGTGTTAGAAGTGATGAGGTGAGTAGAGGAAGAGAAGAGAGTTTTCTCATTTAGAAATAAAAAGTAATTCTCTGTTATGCCAGAATTTAACAGTGTTATTGTAATCCAGGAACACTCTAGGTCTCATACTCATCAAAGTTCAGTGATACTAATGTATCTTAATTGCTGTTCCCTCATTTCAGGATGGCTTCTGTGTTGCAGTATAGACAGAAGTTAAGAAACAATGGTTCTGAAATCAGAAACATCTGCATTCTGGTCTGCTACCTGCCACTTAATAGCTGAATGAGTTGGGTAAGCTGCTTCTTTCTTTCTTTTTTTTTTTTAAGATTTTATTTATTTATTCATGAGAGACACACACAGAGAGAGGGAGAGACATAAGCAGAGAGAGAAGCAGGCTCCCTGAGAGGAGCCTGATGCAGGACTCGATCCCAGGACCCTGGGATCAAGACCTGAGCCAAAGGCAGACACTCAACCGTTGAACCACCCAGGAGTCCCTAGGCCGCTTACTTTCTTGAAGCCTGTGTTTCCCATTCTGTACAATTGGGCTATTGATAGTGCTTACCTCATGCAGTTGTTACTGAGGAGTAAATGAGCTAATATGTAAGTCCTGTGGCACTCCCATGCAGAAGGTAGATCTGTGACTCACTCATTCCTGTAATCTGCTTTCTACTTATGACAGGGCCAAGGAACAAATGATCCATCTGGCCAATTTTTTTTTTTTCTTCAGGAAGCTGGGGGAAGTCTCCCGATGCTATATTTAAGTGAACAGATATGTAAGAAGAGCTATGTTTACCCCTACTCCCTTCATATACACACCCTTCCCTTGCTGTGTATCTTAAGAATCTTCTATATGTTTTGTACTGTAATTTTCACCTCTACCTTTAGACATCAGTTTCATCCTTGCCTAGGTTAAGAGGGCCAGGAAAGTGTCCTGTAGTATCTCTGGTACCTAGTGTTTGCTGGGTGGTGGCTTTGGCATCTGGCATTGAGGGCTAGTGATTAAGCTTCCTGGCTCAACCAGGCTTTGTCAAATATAGTTTTCATTTACATGAGCTCATTTGCATTCCCACTCCCATGGAAATGAAGACAAAAAACAAGATTTTAAATACTTTTTAGGAATGCTAGATAGTAACCAGTGACATTTTTGGTGGTGTGTGTGTGTGTGCAGGGGGGACATTTTGACACTCATCTTACCCAGACTGAATGCCAATTGGAGCTGCATTAAAATGTTGTCTGTCAAGAGGCCTGTGACCTAGTTTGATTCTCTGGTATCAGCTTACATCAACATACGTCTCACTTGGGCCCTAAGTCCATTCACATTTTCTATTGAGGTTCCAAGAAATTCATACCAGAGCTATCCCAGTTTCAGAGCAATTGTATTAACATCATTGCTTCATATGAACAAATATTGACCATAGCCTTAATTTCTTACTTTTTTATCCCTTAAAGAAATATAAAAAGACACTATGCATCTACGTGCATAGTGCATAAAGACAAAAATGCAAGTTTCTCTTGTTATTGATAGGATAAATTGATAATTTATTTGAATTCATAATTTGGATAATTATGTGATGACTCCACACTTAGGACATTTATATATTATGAACCTGGAACTACATTGTTCTCATCATAGGTGGAGCTATTTCATTCTCTGAGGGATGAGGAGCATAATGGCCTGGGGGCTCAGTATTGGATGTTTTAAGTATGATTGAGTCAGAGGAGAAAGTTTTCTTCATTGAAGTTTTTTTGTTTAGGCTACACTCTCTGCCTCAAATTTCTCTTGCTCTTGAGTGAGTGTGTGGGGGGAGGGGCTGGTGGAGAAGAACCTAAAAATAGTGTTTGAAAGGGTTGCCAAGATTTTAGCTTTGTGTTGGAGAAACCATCTGCTAATCTCATTGCCTGAAACCAAATTCAAAGACTTTCTGAAATGAGGGTTCAGAAGAACAAATGTTTCCAGGCTGATGTCCTCCAAGGCATCAGACCTTCTATCTTGTTACTGAGGAGATTAGGTGGGCAAGAATGAGCCTGTGGCTTGGCCAGGCCAAGGGCATTCACCTTCCACTTCTGTGCCTGAGTACTGTTTGGTATGTAACTTTGCCCAAATCTGCCAGAAGTTTGTAGGATGGTAAGTAGATGAAACAGTTGCTGTGTTGCAAATGAGAGAGTGTTTTTTTAAGTTTAATAGATATATGGTATGATTATTATTTTTTAGAACCACAGGCAGGAAGCCTATGAGGCATCATTGTTCTGTAGCAGGATGGTAATTTTCTCTTCGGCAGGTTCTCTCCCCTATTCCTCCACCCAGGAACCTGTTGTGGCTATCTCTCCTGTAGTGCAGAGTTAAGAGTCTGGGGAATACTAGTTAATTGCTGGGTAGATAATCAGAATTATAAAGGTCAGTGATAACAGGCAACAACTCACTTGTTCATGAACAGCAAGAAGTGACAAAAGAAATTTATCTTGAAAAAAGCACCTCAGAAACATATTGAGCTTATTTTGTCTCCCTTGGGCTCTGTCTGCCCATCTTTACTTGCCCCTTTCAGTTTGTTTCGGTCCCATTTGGGGTTTTGCTTTTTTGGTATACCATGCCACTGTCCTGTCCCCTTTGTTACTCTTCTTCCCTCAGTAACACTCATGCAGACAGGACCATGAGCACTCCTCCTGTTTATGTTTGTTAATCCCTTTCCCTTTCTTTCTCATCTTTTCCATTTACTTTTCTTTCTTCATCTCCTCCTATGCCTTAACCTCAATATTTACTTTTTTCCCACCAATAGAACTGAAGTACAGCTGGTACAATTAACCACATTTTCATGTGCTTGCATTTTACCTGCTTCTGCAAGACTCCTTGTTCCCCACTTCACAGACCTAGCCAATTGTTTCTGTAAATACCTGGTTTGGAGGGGACAGGGAAGGTGCCTCACTGGGCTCACGTGCAGCACTCTGTGTTCCTAGTGCTGGGCCCCACTTGAGCTTTACTGCTTACTTGTGAAGTCATGTGGTACGGAATGCCACTGCTAGTGCTGTCCATGGCACAGGGTGCAGGGTCAGGCTCCTCGTTCTCTAGAGGCTATGAGTCACTGAGTGACGCACACTCCTTCTGACTGCTGCCATGCTGTGTCCTCAGAAGTAGAGAAAGTGTCCTATGCTCCATCTTGGGCCATACATTTCACTTGGGACTGAAGCAACTTTCTTAGTGGCCTGAATCAAATAGTCGAGAGAGCACAATCAAAAAGGGGTTTTGGGGGAGACTTTGAAGGAGGGATTACTTTCAAAGGTGTTTTTAGTTGTTAATGGTTCACATAATATTTTTGCTGCCTCATTAATAGTTACATAATAACAGTAATCACACTAACTTCTATGTGTTGGGTATACAAATGTGATAATTGAAGAATACTCAATGCTTCTTTTTGTGACTTAGAATTAAATCCCCAAAGCTTCACATGTCCTATGAGGTCCCTTGATCCCTAGAATCTGTCCAGCTTGATCTGCAAACTCTCCACCCTGCCCAAACTCTGCCTTCCTCTTGTTTTGCAAAATGGACCAAGCTGTTTTCCTCCTCAGGGCCTTTGTACATGCAAAGCCCCGGAACTTCTCTCTTTCTTCTCTTCCTTCACATAGGTAACTCATTTCTGAGACTGTAGTGTCATTTTCACAGAGCATGCTTTACACTCTCATACCACCGTCTATATTTTCTTCATAGAATGATGACAAATAAAAGAAGGCAACTGAGGAAGCTTTTGATGATAGTGATCAATGTAAGTCTAAGTACGTGAGGTTTGGTGGGAGTTGTGGGTGGGGTGGGTTTATTTATATAACTTGTGTGATTGTTTAATATCCATCTCCCCCCCTACTACATGACTGCAGGGATCATGTCTGTTTTTGTACATTGATGTTTCCCCAGGCCCAGAACAAAAGAAACTAAATATCCACTTACATTCTGTGTTACCTTTTATCTCTACCTCAGTTCTATAAGCAGAGATTAACAAACTATAGTCCATGAACCAAATCTGGTCCATTAACATTTTTGTCGGTAATGTTTTATTAGAAAACAGCCATACCAATTTGTTTATGTATTGTCCAACCAACTTTTGTGCTATGAGGGCAGCATTGAGTAGTCACAAGATGGACTCTTTTGTCTGCAAAGCCAAAAGTATTTATTCTCTGGCCTACTACAGTAAACGTCTGGCAACCCTTGCTATAAGGCTATGCAGGATCTCTATTTCACAGAAGAGGAAACTGAAGATCAATGAAGCTTTAGTAACTTCCTCATATCTAGATTTCAAGTGACAGAACTGAGAGTCAAAGCCATCACACACACCCTTATTGTCTTTTCCCACAAACTAGATGTCTTTGCTGACATATGCTTAGGGGAGTAGAGCAAATTTCTGTAGGAGAGGTGACACCTGGTCTAGATCTTAAAGAAAAAGTTGGAATTCTGTAATGGACAAGAGAGGACAAAATATTCTAGGCTGAGACACAAAGGTATGACGGAGCTTGGTATGTTTAAGAGATAGCTAGTCAGATTGCCCAAAACATAGTGCTGGTGATCATGGGAACAGTGGGGGAAAATTGACAGGAAAGGAGGCAGTTTGAATGAGAGGAACTAGTCACAAATCTGGAAGCCTGAACTTTTATCTTCCAAGCATGTGATTTCTGCTTTGCTTGTACATCTTCTCTATCAGCAAAATAATTTGAGCATTTCTTCTAAATACATTTATTTTTCATAAATTATCTACATTTAACACAATTAGTACTATATCATATGCATTATAAAATGTACGAATATGAAAATTTAAAAAAGGTAACTGAAAATAAAATGAATATTTAGAATAGTTTTTATTTTAGTTATTGATGATTCATAATACCTTTTGGCTGTCTTATAGTAATGATGATGTTTAATGAGAGTGATGTTAATGAATACACTTAATTATATTTGAAAATCTTGGCTTAGCATTGATACTGCTGTTTGAAGTTATCATTTCAAAATTAGCTTTCTTTAATATGCAGTTTTAACAGTATCACAGTTGAAAATGATAACTTACAAAGATACATGGATTCAAATGAAAGAAGTACATTGTTGGTTTCACTTACAAATTATGATAATTATTTTTCAAAACTATCCACCAATTATGCAAAAGTTTTCTTTTAATTTATCTGGTATGTTTATACCTTCCGTGCTGTCAATTGCTTGTCAATATGCAAATGAATTTGAGTGCTTTGTTTTCATATTTTACACAATGTGTTCACAATATGTTCATGCCACTGAAACTGTTCACCTGGAATTTTTTAACCAGTTTAGGAAATCATGAGTTTAAATATGGCAGTTCTTAAAGATGATACATGCCATTTCCAGTAAAAAATCATGTAACAAAAGAAAATATTCTAAACATTTGTTTTCAAAATGCTTTCTCCAAAGCCAGATTTCTCCTGGCAAGAAGTTGTTTCCTCTCTCTTTCTCACACCATCCATTTACCTAGAAGAAACAGATTTTGTACTTAGTTTTGTAAGTTAAGGTATGTCAGTAATGGTTCTGATTATCTCATTTTTGCTTTCACCTCCTGTTGTGCATGACTCAGAGTTCAAACTGGGAATGGGAGAAATGTTTGTCTTGTGACTTTCTGATTATCCACAGCTTCTTTGAGAGACCAATGTACCATTTGTCCAGCTTGTGATAGTTACTCTAGTAAAAGTATTCCATAAAACCTGTAAATCCATTTTGCGTGAAACATGTAAATTGAAGTGTGATGTAAAGTGCTTTGGTAAATCGATGATTGAGGGCTCCACTGTCAAATACTGGAAATCAGTTCATATTTTAAATATTAGAAATCCTTAATGACTTTCTTATATTTTAGGTACCTAAAAATAGAAGTTGTAACATTTTACTTCTGCACCCTGATGGTTCAACTTGTTTATCCCCTGGGCTCACGTACCTTATTTTGGAGACCACTGCTCTGAGTACTGGAAAGCAAATCACAAACTACTAAATGGGAGGTAGTTGACATGATCAAGTTCAATTCATCTTTGGGATTATATTTTGTGGCTTTGTGTCTAGACATTTTATGTATTCAAATTAATAACTTAGCTGGATTTAAATAATACTATCCAAACGTCTTCATAATATGCAGCCACTCTAAGCCTCATGAAATCTTGTCCAGTCTCATTAGTATCTAGATGCCCCCTGAAGTTCTTTGATAACTCCAGGGGCTTTACCCTTTAGGTTGGAGAATAATATGCTTTAGATACAAGGAGAGGACTGAGGTGACTTAAGCACCTCAGTATAGAAAGAAGAATAGTTGTATTCTGCAGGAGTCAGGGCAAATGCTTTTTGTGACCCTATTAAAACTGAAGATTTAAGAGGAAGAATTATTAACTCTGACTCCATATTAAAAAAAAGTGGAAGAAAAATTAAAAAATGAGAAATGACTCTAGGTTAAGAGTTGCTTGAGGAGTTATGCCCTTTTTAAGCCTTAATGAATTTTTTAATATAAGCATATGAAGATAAAGAACTAACCACTGACCTTGAAACAAGGAGAGAAAAAAATGGATTTGGTCCCTGAGAAATAGAAGTTGTCAAAACAATACCTACCTAGGCGAAATTTAATAGTCATTTTGGATAAAAGTGCTGTGCTAGTTTATTTTGCAGACCATGTACCCAATACATAAGGGACTTCATCCCTTGTTAAGCCTGCAGGTTTACTTTTGAGAGAAGAATTTTCATTATCTCTTTAGGAAATACTTATATAGAAAGTTTATTGCTTTATTTCCAATTACTGTAATTGTGTGAGTTTAGAAGACAAAACAAATTTAAAAATTTAAAGACTACTCTGTGTAGCTGCAAATGGCTTACAACATGGCATCCACGTAGAATCATGCCTTCCAAATTCTTGAATGGTTAGAAGTCTTTTTCTTGAGAAAGAAATATATATGTATACAAAATGTCCAATTGGAATCTTAACTAAGGTACCATGATATGATGAATATCAGACACCAGAATGAGTTGTGAGACAGAGCATCTGTTTGGAATTTCAAAGTAGGTGTTTATAACCTGGTTTTATGACTTTTCAATCCTCGACTCACTTTGAGTATTGAAAAGAATTGAGAAAGTTGTTGTTTGTAGACAGGGGATTTTTTGTAAGACTTCCTTGGAGAAAGGTGCTGGATGAGTTGTGAGTTTTTACCCTTCTATTATCAAGGGAGAGGGTCAGAAGATACCTGTCTCTTGCTTCTGGCCCTCAACAAGACTACTTGGAGATTTTAAAGTGTGTTCCCTGCAGTTAGACAGGTACCATGGACAAATGTCTGTCTTTTGCAAGGGGAATCTGGAATATGATGGATGGGCTACCCAGCTGCCTTGGCACTGGAAGAGTGAGTTGTTTCTGATACACTGGGATTAGCCTATATACCCTGAATTTGCAGGAATTTCTCATGTTGTGAATCATGCATGAGAGAGAGTTGATGTGGTGGTCATCTTTAGTCTTGTTCAATAGTGCTAATTTCAGGAGTGATGGCATCCTCAAACAGAACACGCTTTTGATCACTGATGGAGTCCTTGCAGCTGTAGAAGGAATCGGTGACCAGCCAGATTGAAGATGCATTGCCCGAGTCTGAGAAGTAGCAACAGAGGATTACAATGCTTGAGAATCCCCAAGGAACTCTCAAATGCGCCTCAAAAATAAGTGCTTTAAGCACTCAACAGATGCAGAGAATGTGAAGCTGTCTTGTAATGTTATCAAATAAAACCTTTCTTTTTCCCTTCCTTCTCTTGCCTTCCCCTACTATAGCTATGGCAGTAGAGTAAGATGAGGTTTTGGAAGCATAAGGCAGGGACAAGAAGGGAAAGATACGATCAGATGTTCTGATTGCCAAATTGAGCTTGTTCTTGTGACCTAATATCTCTGGGGGCATTTTGCAACTGAAAATGTATGGCACTGCCCAAGGTTGCATCTAGGGACAGAAGAACTTTCCTTTACTGAATAAAGTTTAAACATTTAATAGAAAGCAAAAATAGATACTAACTTAGATAGTAGGTAATTATATTTCATGAATCCTTCCTGTTCAATATCCTGGTTACATATTCATCCCTTACTCAGGGTTCCCAGAACAATGAAATACTAGGACATAGGGAAAGCCCTGCCCTCAGTGATCTAGGGACCTGGAAGCAGGGTTTATATGCTATGTTTCAGTCCCTTTCTTTTTTCCTTCTGGCTGCAGCAGCAGAACTAGGAGTAGAGTGAGATAATGTTATGGAGTAAGCAATGAGTGCTATTTCTTTTGTTCTGCAAGGAGGGATATTTGGCAGCATCACTTGGTCTCCTCGCTAAAGAGCTATTGAAGGGCTGTTGGGTGTTGTACTCCTGAGGCTTAGAAAGCAATGCAATGTCTAATGCAAAAATAACCTCTCACAGTATTATTATGTGATTTTTTTTTTTTTTTTTTTTTACAAAAAGAGATGAGGAAATTAGATAGTAAACACTGAAGGATTCAGGAATGAGTTGTTTGTGATTCAGGCAAAAGTCACAGCATCTTACTAGTTCAGAATGAGAAAAGTAGTGAGACTCCATACAGTGCAGGGATTAAGATTACAAGTTTTGGAGTCAGGCTGTCAGAGTTTGAATTCTGGGACAGAATAAGTCTAAGTCTCTATTTTCTCATTTGTTAAAGGGATAAACTGCTGATTTCATGGGATTATTATAGAAATTAAAGATCTCCTTATAGAGTGCCTGCTGTAGTTCCTGTTACTTGGTAAGTGTGAGGTAATTGTCAGTTAAGATTATTATTATTTTTAATCTTAAAGTTAATTCTCACTGTTTGAGGTAGTTATGTTCTATACAGTCATCATGAACATTGAATTAGTAACTATTAAACCATTGCTCCTAGGTGAAATAAAGGGTTAGGTTCCTGTGAGCCTCTATTCACAGTAATTTCATTAACTGATCAATATAAACTTTGTTTTATATGTGTTTCTGTTTAAAGACACCTTATTTAATATATACTATTGACTCATTAATTAACTCCTGGATAACTCATGTCTGAATGAAAATTATCTAATGCACTTATTTTCTCTGTAAGGAACATTATTGTCCTTAGGAATACCAGACAGTGCTTCAACACTACATTTGGGGGCTATTTTAAACAGTGAAATCACCAACAAAAAGCACACAAATGTCAAAAACATATGTCATTAACTAGACTGCAGAAGCAGTCTAGCTTATAATGTAAGATCCAAGGGTTTACCTGGGTGACTCAGGTAGTTAAGTGATTGCCTTTAGCTCAGGTCATGATCTGGGGGTCCTGGGACTGAGTCCTGCATTGGGCTCCCTGTTCAGCCATGAGCCTGCTTCTCCCTCTCCCTCTGCTTGTGTGCATGCTCTCTATCTCTCCCTGTCAAATAAATAAATAAAATCTTAAAAAAATATAATATGAGAGCTGAAACAAGAAGGCAGTGTCCCAGCTTGTTTGTTTGACCTCAGCTGGGAATGTGCATGTTGAGCAACTCAAATTTTTGCTTCTCTGCTTATGTCTGTGAATTACTGCAGAAGCACAACAATATTGATTTTGGGGTTACAAATAACTTTTAGTAAGTAGGAAAACTCACAAATATAGAATCTATGAATAACGAAGATCAACTGTATCCGGGCAATAAGCAACTGATGATTCAAGGTCTGCTTGAACATCTCTAGCAAAGGGAGAATGATATACAGACACAATTCATTCTGTCCTTGGCCAGATCAGTTTTATAAAACTTGCCAAATTCTACCCCATGGGACCTTGAAGTAGAACTTCAACATT
Organism: Canis lupus familiaris; assembly: GCF_011100685.1. Classification (NCBI taxonomy): domain Eukaryota; kingdom Metazoa; phylum Chordata; class Mammalia; order Carnivora; family Canidae; genus Canis; species Canis lupus. Next base: position 50,030,378 of record NC_049233.1, read on the forward strand.
TCTTTTAAATGACAGTCATTTATATGCTGGAAGACAGCTACTCTGTCTCCTTGGACCTATCAGTAGATTAGCTATCTCTATTTCCTATAGCTATTCCCCAAACAATAATACTTTGACTGCCCTCACTATTCTGTTGTCCTTCTTGGAACATGGTTCAGTGTTTTAGAATCTTAGAATCTTTTTTAGAATATGAGGCCCATGACTAAAGCCGAGTATCTGAGTGCCAGGTGAGCCCTGATCATAGTCCCAGAGAAAACTGACAATTACTTTTCTCATTCCACATGCTATATTTTGATACACAATTTTAGAGTTTATGTACAGAGATTGTTAGTGCTCTGTAAGAAATGCAGTAGTGCTCATGCAATAAATATACATTTATGAACATTTCCTTGCCCTGTGCATCCAAATGTGGTCATGTGACTAATTCTTCCCTATGGGATATGAATGGAAATGATATAAACCACCTCCAAGTCTGATCCAAGGCCTCCTAAAGCTTCACCTCAGGAGTTGTGTGATTCAGATGACATTGCCACACAATGGAAGCAGCCCTGAGTCCTGAGTCACCACACTGCTGAGAGCTGTATGGAAGAACCATTCAACCCATTATCAAACTTAGCATGACTGTGAAATACAATTTTATTAATGTTAAACAGTAAGATTTTTGGCAGTTTAAAGTGTTAATTACAGTGACAAATATAATCTATAATATTTTTGTGGCCAATATTGTGCTTTTGATGCCCACAGAATGTACTATAAGCTAAAATCCATTGTTATTTTTTAAATTTTATTTTTAAAAAAGATCTTATTTTTTTATTTGAGACACACACACACACACACACACACACAGAGAGAGAGAGAGAGAGAGAGAGAGAGAGAGAGAGAGACGGCTGGAGGAAGAGGGGAAGAAGAAAGAATCTGAAACAGATTTTGTGGTGAGTACAGAGGCCAACTGGGGCCTTGATCCCACTAACTGCAAAATCATGACCTGACCTGAAACCAAGAGTCAACTGCTTAACCCTGTGAGCCACCTAGGCACCCCCACTGTTCTTTTTAATACAGGTTGCTACTTAGATACATATTCCTATCATGAACTTGCTGATTCTTTTGGACTGAAGCCCAATATATCACATTTTTCCCTGTTAGATTTTATTTTTTAGATGTAGTAATCCCTTTTTAGCTTCTCAAGAACTTCTTAGATCATGATTCTTTTAAGCAGTTATCCTTTTGAATTTTGTGTCTTCCACAAATGTGTAAGCTTTTAAACTTCTTATAGATAAATACTTTATTATCCAATACACTGGGCCTTGGTATTCAGACAATGAGATACCAATCTTGAGAATGACTGGTTGGTTCCAACATTGTTCCTTTTTTTTTTTTCTCCCTCTTTTATGCTTTCTATTCTTCAATGTAACTACTTATTACCACTGTAGTAAGTTATCGCAGTAACTTAATGTAACAACTGATTTGCATTTTTTAAATCCCTCTTTATTTTGAGTCTTAATCTATTAGTCTCTAGATAACAAATTATTCCCTCTCCTTGAGAAAATACCTATCAATAGTCAAGGTTATGTTGTTCTGGAATTTGATGCCAGGGCCCAGAGAGGAAACTTCTACCCTTTGCCATCATCTGCAAAGCAAAATATTCTATTACTAATATTCTCCTCTTCCAAAATTCTGTTACTTGTAAAAAAACTTAAAAAACACTATTGTGTCCTCAAGCTGTTTGTTTTCCTAGTGTAGTGGAAAACCATTGCCCTCAGAATTAGAAGACTTTGGTTTGAGTTCTAGTTTTTCTAATTGCAAGCTTAATGAACTTGAAAAATTATCTTAACTTTTATGAACTTCAGTTGTTTTTGTTTTTAAAAAAAATTGTAAATAGGATTATTAGTTCTCATCCTGGATCTCCTAAGATTGTGTGAGGATTTGAAGGAGTGAAGGGTGCCAAAATGTTCACAGCTAGATGAGTGGTAGTGTAGTTGCTATCTGTTCCAAGAATGCTTCCTGAGTCTTCTTTTTGCTGATCCTTCACCCCTTCATGGATCCATAGGAATGTGTGGTGATCAGTAAGTCTGATATATTTTGGCAGGTCCTCAGATATTACCCTGTATATCTGTCCCAAGAAGAGAATAAAAACTCCCCACTGCCTGTATTGGATCTATTCCTATTGATTTTCATCCCTCAAGGGTAGATGAGGGCACCAGCTGTGAGACTGCAAGCACCAGAGTTATTATTGATGGGCTCTACTGCAGAATTTTCACTGTCTCCTCTAGATGCTCCATAAAAAAAAAGCATTTTATGGCCACAGAGATCTGGGAAATGAGGGATCTGTCTTGGAGATTTACAGTACAACATTAACATATTAAAGGCTCTGAGAAATCCTGCAGTAAAGAAACCCATTCAACTTTATTTAATTTAGTGGTTCTTAAAATTGTCTGACCTTGGAACTTTTTTCTATTAATGTCAAATTGAACTAACTTTCAATGGAAGCCTCTTCTGGAAATGTTGGCCTAGGATAGTTAACAAGTAAACATCTCTCAACGGATAATAAATGACTATTTTTATTCTGATCTTTCCCCCAACCTGACCCTGTCCCAGCAATGTTTTGGAGAGAGCTCACAAACCACTATCTGTGTATCAGATTGTTAGATACCTTCAGTAGTTCTTTACTTTCATTCCCTCTGCCCTGCCAGTTCTCCCAAACCAGCATATTTCCTCCCATGACGCCATCGGTTAAGTAGTGTGGCATCAAACACTGTGGGATGCTCTGTGGCTTTTGTCTGTGTTACTGAGAACAGGTTCTAAAGGCTGGAGGAAGGAACATAGGGAGTATACTGGGTAGCCTCCATGTGGCCATCACTTCTGCTTCTTTCACAGACATAGACAATATAGTACCTTGCACAGACATAGTACTTGTATTAAACATAGCCAATTAGCCCAGGAAACATGAGGTTAGGGCAAATTCTTACCTATTCCTGCAGTCCTCGTGTTTTCTATTATTGTCTACTCCTCAGGATTTTACTATGATCCCTGATCAATTTTAACAAAATGAAACCACTGAGATCTTGAACTCTAGGTTTTCATTTTTTTGACATGAGTGTCTAATTGCTCACCCTCCTTCCCCTCTCATTCTACATTTGAAACTCAAAGTCAGCAGATTCTTAGCTCTGATTATAGCCTCCTTTGTACACTAGGACATCATTACTTACCATTTTTCTTTGTTTCTCTTCTGCCCAGATAATTCTTTTCCATGACATCTTAACATGTAATCACTTGATTATCTGTTTTATATTTGTATTATCCCAGTACATTAAGTTTCTCAAAGATTACTCATGATTTCTTTCTTTCCAGATCTATGAACTTTTCTCAGTTCTTATCCATTTTGACTCCTTTAGACATTTGATAATTCTGACTACCAATTTTTAAAAAATCCTCTTCTCGCTGACTTCTATAGCAATGTGCTTTCCTGTTTTCTTTCCCTGCCCTTTTCCTATATCCTTTGCTAGTTTCTATATCCTTTGCTAGTTCCTTTGCTATATCCTTTGCTAGCACTATGCCACTCTTTAATCTCATTCCTGTTCCTGTTTGCCAAAGTAAAGCAAAAGCCAAAGCCATGTTCTCTGCTTTCGGTTCCCCAATGTACATCTCTTGACTTCAGCTAGCACTTCTATGTTGAATGGCTTTCAGATCTGCATTAGTCATCTTGTTTTTTCCCTTGCTACAATTACACATTGTCAACCATCTGCAATATTAGGAAAATCAAAGGCTTTCGCTTACTTCTAAAATGCGTTCTTATATCTGCTTTATTTCTGTTTTTTTTTATTTCTAAGTTTTTGCTTAAATTCCAGTTAGTCAAATACAGTATAATATTAGTTTCAAAATTTTGTGATTCATCACTTACATACAACACCCAGTGCTCATCACAGCAAGTGCCCTTCTTAATATCCATCACCCATTTAACCCATCACTCTACCCACCCCCCTCCAGCAACCCTCCGTTTGTTCTCTGTAGCTAGGAGTCTATTATGGTTTGCTTGCTCTTTTTTCCCACATGTTCATCTGTTTCATTTCTTAAATTCCACATGTGAGTGAAATCCATATGGTATTTGTCTTTCTCAGACTGACTTATTTCGCTTAGCATAATATACTCTAGCTCCATCCACATCAATACAAATGGCAAGCTTTCTTTCTTTTTGATGGCTGAATGATATTCCATTATATAACACACACACACACACACACACACACACACACCACATCTTATTTATTCATTCATCAGTCCATCAGTCCATGGAGAGTTGGACTCTTTCCATAACTTGACTATTGTTGATAATGCTGTTACAAATATCAGGGTGCATGTGTCCTTCAAATCAGTACTTTTGTATCCTTTGGGTAAATATCTAGTAGTGCAATTGTTGGATCATAGGGTAGTTCTATTTTTAACTTTTCAAGGGACCACTATACTGTTTCCCCAGAGGCTGCACCAGTTTGTGTTCTCACCAAAAGTGTAAGAGGGTTCTCCTTTCTCTGCATCCTCACCAATACTTGTTTACTAGTTAATTTTAGCCATTCTGACAGGTTTCAGATGGTATCTCATTGTAGTTTTGATTTGTATTTCCTTGATGATGAGTGATGTTGAGCATCTTTTCATGTGTCTGTTAGCCATCAAGATGTCTTCTTTGGAAAAATATCTATTCATGTCTTCTGTCAATTTCTTACTGGATTATTTGTTTTCTGAGTGTTGAGTTTGATGAGTTCTTTATAGATTTTGGTTACGTTTAACCCTTTATTCAATATGTCACTTGTAAATACCTTTTCCCATTCTGAAGATCGTCTTTTAGTTTTGTCAGTTGTTTCCTTTGTTATGCAGAAGCTTTTAATTTTGATGAAGTGCCAATAGTTCATTTTTGCAATTGTTTCCTTTGACTCCAGAGACATATCTAAGAAGTTGCTATAGCTGAGATCAAAGAGATTGCTGCCTATACTCCCCTCTAGAATTTTGATGGTTTCCTGCCTCACATTAAGGTCTTTCATCCATTTTGAATTTATTTTTGTGTATGTTCTAATTTCATTTTTTTGCATATTGGTGTCCAGTTTTCCCCACACCATTTTTGAAGAGATTGACTTTTTTCCCATTGGATATTCTCTCCTTTTGTCAAAGATTAGCTGACCATATAATTTGGGTCCATTTCTGGGTTTTCTATTCTGTTCCTTTGATGTATGTGTCTATTTTTTTTAAAGATTTTATTTATTTATTCATGAGAGATAGAGAGAGAGAGAGAGAGAGAGAGAGAGGCAGAGACATAGGCAGAGAGAGGAGAAACAGGCTCCCTGCAGGGAGCATGATATGGAACTTGATCCCAGGACTCTGGGATCACACCCTGAGCTGAAGGCAGATGCTCAACCACTGAGCCACCCATGCGTCCCTATGTGTCTATTTTTGTGCCAATACCATACTGTCTTGATCACTACAGCTTTGTAATATAACTTGAAGTCTGGAATTGTAATAACTTCAGCTTTACTTTTCTTTTTCAATATTGCTTTGGTTATTCAGGATCTTTTGTGGGTCCATACAAATTTTAGGATTGTTTGTTCTAGCTCTGTGAAGAATGCCAGTGGTATTATGATGTAGTTGCATTAAATGTGTAGATTGCTTTGGATAGTACAGTCATTTTAAACATTATGTGTTCTTCCAACTCATGAGCATGAAATGTTTTAACATTTCTTTGTGTCCTCTTCAATTTCTTTCATTAGTGTTCTATTGTTTTCAGAGTATAGATCATCTACCTCTTTCATTAGATTTCTTCCCAGGTGTCTTATGGTTTTGGGTACAATTGCAAATAGGTTTGATTTCCTAATTTCTCTTTCTGCTGTTTCATTACTGGTATATAGAAATGCCACAGATTTCCGTATGTTTATTTTGTATCCTACAACTTTACTGAATTCATATATGAATTCTAGCATTTTTTTGCTAGTGTCTTTTGGGTTTTCTCCATAAAGTATTTTGTCATCTGCAAATAGTGAAAGTTTTACTTCTTCCTTATGGATTTGAATGCTTTTTTATTCTTTTTTGTTGTCTGATTGCTGTGGCTAGGACTTCTAGGGTCACTATTATTAAAAGTGATGAAAGTGGACACCCTTGTATTGTTCCTGACCTTATGGGAAAAGCTCTCAGTTTTTCCCCATGGAATATGATTATAGCTATGGATTTTTCATAAATGGCCTTTATTATGTTGAAGTATGTTCCCTCTAAATGAACGTAGTTGAGAATTTTTATCATTTTTAACCATGTTGTACTTGGTTAAATTTTTTTTAAAGAATTTATTTATTTATTCATGAGAGAAACAGAGAAAGAGAGGCAGAGACATAGGAAGAGGGAGAAGCAGGCTCCATGGAGAGAACCTGATGTGGGACTTGATCCTGGGACCCTGTGATCGCGCCCTGAGCCAGAGGCAGAAGCTCAACCACTGAGCCACGTAAGTGTCCCTAAATGTTTTTTTTTTTTTTTTGTATCTATTGAAATGGTCATGTGGTTTTTATTCTTTCTCTTATTGTTGTGATGTATGACATTAATTGGTTTGTGAGTACTGAATCACTCTTGCATCCTGGGAATAAATCCCACTTAATCCTGGTGAATGATTTAAAAAAAAATATATATATAGTTTGATTTGGTTTGCTAATAGTTTGTTGAGGATTTTTGTATCTCTGTTTATCAGAGATATCGCCTGCAGTTCTCTTTTTTTTGTGGTATCTTTATCTGGTTTTGGTGTCAGGGTAATGCTGACCTCATAGAATGAATTTGGAATATATCCTTCCTTTTTTATTTTTTTGGATAGTTTGAGAAGATTAGACATTAACTCTTTGTAAATATTTGATAAAATTTACCTGTGAAGTCATCTTTTCCTGGGCTTTTGTTTGTTGGGAGTTTTTTGATTATTGATTCAATTTCATTGCTGGCAATCTGTTCAAATATTCTGTTTCTTCCTGATTCAGTTTTGGAAGGTTATATGTTCCTAGAAATTTATCTATTTCTTCTAGGTTGTCCAGTTTGTTGGCATATAATCTTTCATAATATTCTATTTATATTTTTTTTGTATTTCTGTGGTGTTAGTTGTTTCTTCTCCTCTTTTGCTTCTGATTTTGTTTATTTGAGTCTTCTCTGTTTCTTTTGATGAGTCTTGCTAAAAGTTTATCAATTTTGTTGATTTTTTTCCAAAGAACCAGCTCCTAGTTTCTTTGACCTGTTCTATTGTTTTTTCATTCCAATCTAATCCTTATTATTTCCTTCTTTCTACTGGATTTGGACTTTGTTCTTTTCTAACTCTTTTAGGTTTTGTTAAATTGTTTATTTGAGACTTTATTTTTTTGTTTGTTTCTTGAGATAGGCCTGCATAGCTATAAACTTCCCTCTTAGAACCACATTTGCTGCATCTCAAATATTTTGGGCAGTTGTGTTTTCATTTTCATTTATCTTTATGTATTTTTTTATTTCTTCCTTGATTTCTTGGCTGATCCATTCATTGTTAAGTAGCATGTTGTTTAACTTCCATCTATTTATGTTCTTTCTAGATTTTTTTCTTGTGGCTGATTTTTAGTTTCATAGTGTTGTGGTCAAAAAAGATGCATGTTATGACTTCAATCTTTTTGAATTTGCTGAGATTTTTTTTGTGGCTTAACAGGTAATCTATTCTGGAGAATGTTCTATGTGTGCTTTAAAAGAATGTGTATTCTGCTGTTTTAAGATGGAAAATTCTGAATGAATCTGTTAGAGCCATCTGGTCCAATGTGTCATTCAAAGCAATTCTTTCCTTGTTGAGTTTGGGTGATCTGTCCATTGATGTAAGTGGTGTTAAAATCTCCTATTATTGTATTACTATTGATGACTTCCTTTATGTTTATTATTAACTGTTTTATGTATTTGGGTGCTCCCCAGTTGGGTGCATATTTATAATTGTTATATCTTCTTGTTGAATTGATCTCTTTATGATTATGTAGTGTCTTTCTTTTTCTCTTGTTACAGTCTTTGTTTTAAAGTCTCTTTTGTCCAATATATGTGTTGCTACTCTTTCTTTTCACTTCCATTTGCATGATAAATGCTTTTCGATCCATTGACTTTTAATTTGCATGTCTTTAGATCTAAAATGAGTCTCTTGTAGTCAGTTTATAGATGGGTCTTATTTTTTAACCATTCTGTCACCTTTGTCTTTTGATTGTAGCAATTCATTTATATTTAAAGTAATTATTGATAGGTATGTACTTATTGCCATTTTGTTACTGGTTTTATGGTTGTTTTTTAAATTTTTTTAAAAATTTATTTATGATAGTCACACAGAGAGAGAGAGAGAGGCAGAGACACAGGCAGAGGGAGAAGCAGGCTCCATGCACCGGGAGCCTGACGTGGGACTCTCTCCTGGGTCTCCAGAATTGCGCCCTGGGCCAAAGGCAGGCGCTAAACCGCTGAGCCACCCAGGGATCTCCTATGGTTGTTTTTTAGTCCTTCTCTATTCCTTTCTTCTCTTACTCTCCTCTCACTGTTTTGGATACCTTTCTCTTTATTTTTTGCATATCTATTAATGGGTTTTGATTTGTGATTACCATTTGATATACATATATAGATAACATCTTAGGCATATAGTAGTCTATGCTAACCTGATGGTTGCTTAAGTTTGAACCCATTCTAAAAGTGCTAGTTTTACTCCCACACACACATCTTAGGTAGGTGGTATTGTACTTTACATTAAACCTTTTATTTTCTGAATCCCTTAACTGCTCTTTTTATAGATATGCTTAATTTTATTGCTTTTGTTGTTCCTACTTTTTTTTTTTTACTCCTGCTTACACTCTTTCCTTTCCACTAAAAGAATCCTTTCTAACTTTTCTTATAAGGCTGGTTTAGTGGTGATGAATTTAACTTTTTTTTGTCTGGGAAACTGTATCTCTCCTATTCTGAATAATAGTCTTGCTGGGTAAAGTATTCTTGGCTGCAGGTGTTTTGAATATATCATGATACTCCCTTCTGGCCTGCAAAGTCAGCTGATAACCTTATGATGTTTCCCTTGTATGTAACTGTTTTCCTTTCTCTTTCTGCTTTTAAAATTCTCTCTTTATCACTGTGTATCTTGGTGTGGACCTACTTAGGTTGATTTTGTTGGGGGTTCTCTGCTTTCTGAATTTAGAATTCTGTTTTATTCCTCAGATTCAGAAATTTTTCAGCTAGTATTTCTTTTTTTTTTTTTATTTTTTATTTTTTTTTTATTTATTTATGATAGTCACAGAGAGAGAGAGAGAGAGAGAGAGGCAGAGACACAGGCAGAGGGAGAAGCAGGCTCCATGCACCGGGAGCCTGATGTGGGATTCGATCCCGGGTCTCCAGGATCGCGCCCTGGGCCAAAGGCAGGCGCCAAACCGCTGCGCCACCCAGGGATCCCTCAGCTAGTATTTCTTCAAATAAAATATCTTCCTCCTTTTCTCTCTCTTTTCCTTCTGAGGTCTCTATAATTTGAATGTTATTATGCTTGATAGTGTTTCTGAATTCTCTTAATCTAGTCTCATTTATTATTATTTTTTCTCCTGTTCAGCTTGATTGCTTTCCATTACTCTATCCACCAGTCACTGATGTGCTCTTCTGCTTCCTCTAGTCTACTGTTTACTCCCTCCAGTGTATTTTTAATTTCAGCTGTTGAGTTCTTCATCTCTGATTAGTTCTTTTTTAAAAAATATTTTTCTGTTTCTATATTTTTTCTTTTTTTTAAAAAGATTTTATTTATTTATTCATGAGAGACACAGAGAGAGAGAGAGGCAGAGACACCGGCAGAAGGAGAAGCAGGCTTCATGCAGGGAGCCTGATGTGGGACTCAATTCCAAGACTCCAGGATCATGCCCTAGGCCGAAGGCAAGGGCTAAACCACTGAGCCACCCAGGGATCCCTCTTTTTATATTTTCTATCTAGCTTCTTATTGAGGATCTCACTGAAATCCTCTACTCTTTTCTCAAGTCAAGTGATTATCTTTATGACCGTTACTTTAAGTCTCTATTAAGGATATTACTTTTATCTGTTTATCATCTTACTGTGATTTTGTCCTGTTCTTTCTTTCTTACTTTTTTAAATTTTAAGTTTTTATTTTAATTCCAGTTAGTTGACATACAGTGTTATATTAATTTCATGTGTACAATATAGTGATTCAACACTTCTATACATCACCCAGTGCTCATCAGGACAAGGGCATTCCTTAATCCCCATCATCTATTTAACCCTTCCCTTCACTCTGTCCCCTCTGGTAAACATCAGTTTGTTCTCTATAATTAAGAGTCTGTTTCTTGATTTGTTTCTCTCTGTCCTGCGCTTTCATTTGGGACATATTCCTGTTTCCTCACTTTTTCTAATTCTCTGTGTCTGTTTCTATGTATTAGGAGAATCAGTTACATCCCATGCTTTTGAAAGTAGTGGCCTTATGAAGAAGAGGTCCTGTGGTGCCCTGCATTGTAGTGTTCCCCATTCACTAGAACGTGGTGCTTCAGGGGTATCTCTTATGAGTGTTATATGTACCCTACTGCTGTGGCTGAGCAGCATTTGCCTTCAGTCCAATTGTCTGCAATGGCCCTCTTTGCCTGTTGTGTGCAGGGTTTGGTTCCTGAGTTATTTTTGGTGAGTTTGTGGCCACCTTGGGCTTTAGTTGGTTCAGACCAGGCATTTGCTAGAACTGCAGTTACTCAGAACTGCAGAGTGCACTCTGTGTGTTGTCCCCTGAGAAACTTTCATTAGTGGATAGAACCTGAAGTCAGACCAGATATCTACCCCTAGTTCACTGCTGGGGCCACAGTTGAACTGGTAGATGTGGTTACCTTCCCCTCTCCCTGAGACAGGAATCACTTTGGAGTGGTGCTAACCCCTATTGGGGCTGTTTGCACACTGCCACACTTGTGGTGCTGCTTTGGATGGACACCTGCCTAGGCAGATGTGGAGAGGACAGGTTGGCAGGAGAACATGGTGTGGGGTGTTGGCAAGGTTTGTGCTGTTCTGCTGTGGGAGAAGACCTGGAGCAACTCTGGAGAACTCTTGTGGAGGGCAGGTTGGGGAAGGTGACTCTGCAGAAGATTGTGAGGGGTAGATGGTGCTGCTCGCAACCTAGGTGAAGAGTATTTGTGCTGTGCTGATTCCCACACATGTCTATGTGTCTAGACTAGGGGGGACAGGAAGAGAAATGGCACAGCAGGCTCTTTTGTTCTTGCAGAAGTCTTCCAAAAATCCCTCCCCTCCAGCACATGCTCAGAGATTAGTACATAAATCTCCCTGCCATATATACTAGGTGTTTTCAAACTGCTGCTTCTATGCTGTATCCTAGTGGTCCAGTTTGTTATGTTGTCTCTTTAAGAGAGCCTGCCCTGCTGGCTCTCTCATATTGGAGTGTACCAATTCTTAAAGTTCCAGGTGTTAAGCCCCAATGATTGTGAGGAACACGTGAAGTTAAAATCCTTTGGTTTTCAAAGCAAATGTTATGGGAATTCATCTCATTCCAGGTCCTCACTATCTGGGGTGCCTGCTGTGGCATTTGTTCCTCTCCGTTTTTTGTGCCTTCAGTGTCCCCCCACTCTGCAGACTTTCCTCAGGTTTAGCCTGGTTCTCAACTATGTCTCTGCCCTTCCTACCCTTTTTGACATGGCCTTTTCTCTACATTTAGCTGTGGAGAGTCTGTTCTGTCAATTTTCAGGTTGTTTTCTTTTCTGGATTATGTATGCTGATATGGGTGTCATCTAGGTGTTTCTGTGGGATAAGTTGTGGTTTAGGTTTAGGATCTTCCTACTTCACCATCCCGTGGAAGTCCACTGCTTGAAGTCCTAATCTTGTTGACTCCTTGTTTTACCTCTTTAATCCCAGGGTCTCTTTACTTCAAATAATCTAGCCACCAAGTTCCCACAGCTATCAATCACTCTCCCTCCTTGCTTCCAACATTGCCTACTGTACCAAGTTAGGTCCATTTGCTTGTTTTTGACTTTTGACATCTCCTATGGACTATTCTCTCCCACTATTTTTTCAATGTTTTTCTTGATTTTTTAAAAATTTTTATTTATTTATGATAGTCACAGAGAGAGAGAGAGAGAGAGGCAGAGACACAGGCAGAGGGAGAAGCAGGCTCCATGCACCGGGAGCCTGATATGGGATTTGATCCCGGGTCTCCAGGATCGTGCCCTGGTCCAAAGGCAGGCACCAAACCGCTGCGCCACCCAGGGATCCCCAGTGTTTTTCTTGATTATTATTAAGTATTTCCTCTGCCAGCAAGTGGGCTTTTCACTCTTTCTCTTCCTTGTACTTTGCTTTTGTTATTCTTTATACTCTTCATCCATTGGAATCATATTTAGCTGTTAAGGTAGTGTCAGTGCTACTTTCTCTATAAAGGTATTTTTTCACTTTTTCTAACATTGATTTTCTCTTCCTTGAGTTTCTATTGTGGTGACTGTCAGACTACTTAAATCAACATATAACTAACTATTCTCTAAATTTTTTCATTACTTTCATTATTTATTTTACCTTTCTAACTTGTGAGCCAGGGTGACATCTTAAATGTCTTAGCCATGTATACATTATAAGCATTACATAAATATTTGTGCATTGGCAACTTGTTCTTCCATGTTTTTTATAAGTTGATCCAAACTGATGACTACTTGAATATATTGCTGCAGTAATTCCTTTGGTCCAGTTAGGAATGAAATTATTTTTCCCACCTAAAGAGATAAAATATATACCCATCATATTAACAATATTTATGTGAATCCCACAGATGTTACTACAAATACTTGGTTTACAATAAAAGTTTTGGAATTCAGTTCTAAATGATAGGGTAGGGTTTAAAGAAGTTTGATAATGAAGGCATTTAAAATAAAAATGTAAATGAATGTATGAATACGCTTCAGACTGAGTCCCACAACCTTTTCAAAATGAATTGCAAAAATAAGGATTAAAATAATTTCTCAGGCTCTTACTGTTAAATTATAGTGAAATGAAAGCATTTAGACAGGGGTTATAGGCATTGCATTGTTAATTATAGTGGTTGCATTTGCTTTTGTTCCAGTACATTGTAATTAATGAAGATCTACAGCTCTGTGCTTTGTCTTGGAAAGCATACATTGTTTTCATAGGCATCAATACAACTACTATATTCTTCATTTATTTCTCAAGAATAACTTCTTTTAACCCAGGGAAGCCCATTGTTGAGGCAGGAACATGAAAATCACAGCAAGGTTTGAGCTTGGACAGATCAGAGAGCAATTGACTCTATTCACATGTACGTAACCTTGTCTTGACACCCCATAAATGTGGTCTATAATGACATATAGGACATTGTTTAGACCAATTCAGTAATGATAGTCTAATCATGCTTTTAAAAAAATTTTCAAGTCCTAAGAATGACTTTAATATGAGTGAGAATTTAACAATGGCATAAATTAAAATCTCAACCTGGATCTTGGTTCAGCCCTTGTGATTATATCATTTCATGATTGTATCATTTTGAATTGGAGAGTATAACAAACTATTTTGGGAAGGGAGATAGATAACTAAAAGGACCTCAATCTTAATGATATCAATGTTTTGTGAGCACTAAATAGGATGAGCCAACCACAAAAGGGAGGTGAAGTTAAGATTTCTGCCTCTTATTAGAAGTATCACATAAATGTAGAATTACTGATAAAGAAAATATTCTCCATCTTTTGCCCTGTCTGGTCCCATTTGCTAAGATCCTTCTGCAAAGGGCACTAGCTCCAAAAGAAAAGGTAATGGATTGGACTTGGCACATGGCCCAGCAGAAACCTGACAGTTACCTCCCTACAGCCTTCATGAACATTTGAGAGCTTTGTGCTGCTATTATTTTGAAATAATCAGAGTGCACACAAGAGTGAACATACAAATTGTGCCACTTGATCCTTCCTCTCTGCTCTGCAGGGACCAACATGGTCCCCTATGGAGATATGGATGGCAGAAAAATCCTTCTGTAACTCCTCCCAAATTCCCTGTTGGAGCTGGGCGTGCAGCCTACGAGGTGTTAGGAAGCACTGACTGATCACCAGTGCCTTTCTTTGAGGCCCCTGGTTCATGTGTGACTCTCTCTAACTCTCTGAAATGACCCCTGATTGATGTTTGAAGCCTCTAAGAATTCTCAGGGATGCAAATGATGGGCCATAGTGGGACAATAAGATGGGCAACTCCTTTAGGACTGAAGGGTTGATGGTCCTTTGTGACTTAGGGCCATAGATGAGTGTACCGTCTCCTCCACATCCATAGAGAGTTACAAGCTAGGAGTTGATAAGAGCCCCATTTCCTCTATGGGTGTTGAGAAATTGGGCTGATTTTGATATCTTAAAAAGGAGTGTTAGAATTTTGTTGTAAGTGCCTCTTAGGGTTTTTCAAAAAAGCACTTCCCCATTTATGGAAGAAAACACTCCTTATATAATATGAAGAACAAAATCTCTCAAATCTGGAAAAAGCTAATTGACTTTAGATTGTCTTATCAAAATATGAACTGATATCATAGGACTCCAGCAGATTTATCCACTACAGATCTTTAACTTTAATTTATTGGTTACTTCACAGAATTGACAACTGCTTTACAGTCCTGTGTGTAGTGGGAAAAGCACTATCATATAACTCTTGAGCAGATGTGCTACAAGAGTCTTTTCATTTCCTTTCTTAAACCCAAAGAATAATGACACTGCAATATCATGTGGTGAAAAGAGCAATAATTTGATAAACATTGTCTTTCCATTAGATTAGAGCAATTAATCTGATTCTAATTTGGCTGAAACATTATCATACTGGAGTCCCCAGAGCCCTGTGAATAATCTCTAAACACATTGGCACACTCAGTAGACAAACATTATCTCCACTCGCACTGTTCTTCCATATGGTCTCCTCCCATGGTGATGGAGGGCACCCTGCTGTTTCAATCAAATAAATGTCAATTATCTGAGATAGATTTTTAGTTCTCGAGCCCGGGCTTGCAGTGCAGCCAGAGTGACTGGATAGAATGGTCTGCAATGTTTCTTGCACATGCTGCTTGCGTTTTATAAGGAATTCACACCTTGCCACATCATCTGGCATTCCAGGAACTCCATAAATAAAATGAGTGGTTTCAGAGGCTGTGTATGTGTGTGTGTGTATGTGTGTGTGTGTGTGTGAGAGAGAGAGAGAGACAGACAGACAGACACAGAGAGAAGGAATCTTGAGTTTCATTTAGCTTTGGTTTGCTTATTTTGGGAAGTAGAATATTAAACTCATTTATTAAACTCGTGTTCATGTCCTACTCCATCCCTTCCCCCTTTGTAGCAGTCCGTTCTGTCCCTAAATGGAAATCTGGACATACAGATCTCAGAAGCAAAGATGCATATTTGACTGCCAGTTCCTTTTGCAGACCTTTTCCTAGACATGTTTGTTCTGAGTATGGTGAGTCTTGGTGGGGAGACCTGCAGGATTTTCCTACCAGCCTTGTAGGGGCTGCTGATGTGATCAGCTATAGTTCCAAAAGGCAGTGGAGAAAAGGAGGAAGGGAGCACACCTTTTTGTGTTTGGGGGAAAGTCCTGTGAGGGCACTTCTGGAGCCAAAGAGGAGAATCTACATCTTTTAGAAAGAGGGCTCTGGATATGAGGTTGATATCAAACCAAACAAAAGTAGACAGGGTGAAATAGTATGACATACTGAGAAGACTGTCAATTCTACATTTCTTTGCAGAGCTGTCTATCTTTATGGTGTCAATTATCAGGTGTTGGTTTTGTTATCAGACAAGCCCTTGTCTCAAAAGCTTGTAAATTTGCCCAGAGACCTGAGGGCCTCTGATGACTATATGTCTAGACTAAAAGCACTAGGTCACTCTCCTTGCTGCTGCTACTGTGACAAGCTGGCACAAAGAGAAAGTCAGTCCACGGGGATCTGGACTAATACACTGTGGCAATTCAGCAAATGTTGTCAGAAAGGATTTCAGTTTTTACATTGGCTGTGATCCCGAATCAAGGAGGAAAGCCACCAAATGCTCAGACTGAAAAAAATACAGTAGTATCAAACCCCTCCTGCCTCTAAAATGGTTTAATTGGAGACTGTCAGTCATTGACATCAAATGTCAAGCCCCAGGTCACTCACTGCATTTAGAAGGCAAGGAGTTCCTTACTCCAGAGGTGGGCCCTGTGCACCTGCTCTGCAAAGTAGGAGGCATGGAAGATGGATATTTTAGCAACAGCTGGGCATTTGCTGAAGAGAGCAAGCATTATGCCAGGCCGACATGTGGAGGAGGTTCATGAAGAGAAGACTGATACGAATTAGAGGTGGTAAAGTACAGTGGTTAAATATACAGGCTCTGGAAGGAGGTGGCTTGGGTTCAAAGCTCAAGCTTACCACTTATATATATCTGATCATGGGAAAGTTACTTAGCCTGTAGGATTCTCAATTCGCTTATCTACAGAATGGAGATTGAGGATAGCACTTAGCTCCTGTGTTTGTTATAGGGACTAAATAAGGTAATGAATGTAAAGCACGTAGCATAGTGCTGGAACATAGTATGTGCTTGATAAGCATTTGCTGCTATTCTTAGAGTGAGGGGTTCTGAAGACTTGCCTTTGAATTGTGTGGCTTTGTCACATACTAGTTTTTGAAAAAAATTTCTTTAAATTTAAATTCAATTTAGTTAACATACAGTATATTATTAATTTCAGGGGGTAGAATTTAGTGATTTATCAGTTGCATATAACACCCAGTGCTCAGTACATAAGGTGCCCTCCTTAATGCCCATCACCCAATTACCCCATCCTCCCACCCACTGCCCCTCCAGCAACCTTCAGTTGATCCCTACAGTTAAGAATCTCCTATGGTTTGCCTTCCTCTATTTTTATCTTATTTTATTTTTACTTATCTTCCCCTATGTTAATCTATTTTGTTTCTTAAATTCCACATATGAGTGAAATCATATGGTATTTGCCTTGCTCGGACTGACTTACTTCTCTTAGCATAATATCCTCTAGTTCCATCCATGTCATTGCAAATGGCAAGATTTCATTCTTTTAGATGGCTATTATTCCATTTTATATGTATATATATATATAATACATATTATATATATTATTCCATATTTATCTATCTATCTATATATCATCTATCTATCTATCTATACCACATTTTCTTTATCCATTCATCTGTTGATGGACATCTGGGCTCTTTCCATAGTTTGGCTATTGTACCACATATTAGTTTTGTGTCTTTAAATGGGTCACTAAATCAGTCTAAGTTTTGTATAAGTCCTAAGTTATTTTGATGTTACAGGTATAATTTTGAGAGTTAAGTGACAGAGATGCAGTGTTGTAATGAGGACATACCAAAGTGTCTATAATGTCTGTGGTAGCAGTAGCTCTAAGCCTCTATATGCAAAGCAAGCAAAGTACATTCTTCAGTGCTGTAATATAAAACTGCTGAATTAAATAGATTGAACTTACATGAGGAAAGGGCCTTGAGTTTGCTATGGTTGCCATACAAAGTATATCACAGACTGGGTGGCTTAACAGAAATTTATTTCTTCACAGTTCTGGAGTCTAGAAATCCAAGATAAAGGTGTCAGCAGGACTTTTTCTTCTGTGGACCACTCTCATTTTTAAAAGAAAATTTATGAATTAAATTGGTATAGATGCTGAAGATGAATATATAGAGGTCAGATTTCTGACTTATAAGTTGAGTTTCAGTTTTCCTTAGGGTGCAAAAAATATTGCAATAACCTTACTGAGGACCTAAAAAAGCTTGTGCATATCAAAAAAAATAATATCCTGTAGAGTTTTGATGGCTCTAGAATGGAGTAGAATCATCAATCATCTGTTTATTTAGTTTTAAAAGATTTATCATGATTGCTGATGACTGCTTGTTATATGCATGTGTGTGTATATCTCTGTGTTCTCATTTAGAGAGGCAATGAGATGCAGGAAGAGATAATTACAGATATGTATGTGACAAAATTATTTCTTATTCCTCCAGTTTTATTGAGATATGATTGATATGCAACATTGTATTAGTTTTAGGTATATAATATAGTGATTTGATATATGTATGTATTGATAAATGATCACCATAGTAAGTTTAGTCAACCTCCATCACTTCATGTAATTACAATTATTTTCTTATAATGAGGACTTTTAAGATTATTCTCTTAGCAGTTTTAAAATATACAATACAGTTTATTCACTGTGATCACCGTGCTGTACATTATATCTTCAGAACTTACTTTATAAGTGGAAGTTTGTACCTTTGACCACCTTTACCCCTTTTACTCACTCCCTCTTGTTAGCTTGAATAGTCTCCACATGGTCTTACCTCTTTATGTATCTGTGTTCTAATTTCCTCTTATGAGGGCATCAATCATGTTGGATTAGAGCCATCTTTAGTCTTTTGAACTTAATTACCTCTTTAAAGGCCCTATCTAAAAACGCAGCTGCATTCTGAAGTAGTAGAGGTTAGTATTTACACATATAAGCTTGGTGTGGGGGGAGTAATTCAGCCCACAACAGAGTCCTACACCAGGATTATATTTTCATCACGATACTCTTAGGTCTACCAGATTTGAATAAAAGGAAGTTGAAAGGATACAAAGTAGAAAGAATGCTGCACTAGATATCATGGCTGCTGTGGTGTAGTCAGCATTCCTACAAATCACCTGAGTAACCTTGAGAAAATCCTTTATTATTTTAGAGCCTTAGCTTCCTTTTCTTTAATGTTCATTCTGACATTAATATCTTATAATGATTTAAATATCTTATCCATCTGTCCCTCCCTCTATCCCATCATCCATTCATCTCATCATTCTTCCATCCATCTATCTTCTCATTCAGTCAACAAATACTTATTGAGTACTTTCAGTCAACAAACACTTATTGATTACTTATGTTGCCAGAACCAAGCAAATTTCTGGGAATGCAGTAATTGATGAAATGCATTCTCTTCTCTCAAATTTCCTAGTCTAATGAGGAAGACAGACAAGTAAAAAGTACATAGACTTTCTCTATTCCCTCTTCTACATGACAGTCTTTCAAATCTTTGAGGAAGGCTGACATTTCCCACTTTTTTCTTGGTTTCTAGATTAAATATACTCTAATTTCTTTATTCCTCATATAACACAGTCTCCAGATTATTCTTTTAAATTAATTTTCTGTGGTATTTTCTAGTTGTTTTTAAAAAAAGAATTCAGAAATAAATAAGATAAATACTTTAATACCAGTTGATGAGGAAGCAGACAACAATTAGACTTTACCCATACTGGGGCTTCACACTGATTTAATCTGGGTCAAGATGTGAAGTTACAAATTACTTTGATGTCTCAGATTACATTTCTCTCCCATTTTCTCTAGTTAGGTCAGTCAGCCACATTTCATGAACTTTTATTGTGGAGCATTACATTGAGTAAGGTTTGCATATACCTTTTAGTCAAATCCAGAGGTCATAATATTGACACAAGGGCTACAATACTTAAAAAAGCAGCAATAACAAAACCTATTAATTATGCACCAGGCACTTTGTGAATTTTATCTCCTTTAATCATAATAACAACTCTGAAATAGTCACCATCCATAATTGAGACTACTGGGTCTTAGAGGTTAAATGACTTGCTCAAGGTCATATAGTTCGTAGGAGGAGCCAAAAGGTATCTCCAGACCTCATTTATTCTAAAGACTTGGCTCATAACCTCTATACTTAAGTCCCTATCTCAGAGCCCTCTGTTCAATTAAAGGACAGAGGACTGCTTGGTGGATTTTTGGTGGGCCACTCAGATATTAGAGTTCCCATATAAGGGAGGCAGGGGCAGATGTAGGCCAGGCCTTGTGGGGATTACACCTTGATGGAGACATTGTAGTCCTGGGTCTGGCCCTCAGCTTTTCCTTTTTGAGATCTCACTTCTGTTATTTTGTCAGGGTAATCAGGCTCTGCAGGATAGAATCTCACTAACAAAATACAAAAGAGAATGACTTATAAGCCACAGTGCCCACTTACCATGGGAAATAGAACTGATTTTTTTTAAATGAGAAGCATTTCCTCAACAGGCACTCCCTTTCTGTGAGGGTCAGTCACTCAGAAGGAGAAATAATATTTCAGAAGGTTGCTTGGTGAACATTGGATTTACAGCAAAGAGATTAGGTTTTGCCCAAGGGAAGTCTCCTCAGGCTAATATAACTTGGAGTTAATCCTTCTCTGCCCTACGGTTATTTCTGCCTAAATTACTGGAATCCATCTTCTAGAATCACAATATAATTTTCCTTGGTCACTGTTAGACTCAGACACACTAACGTTCTCCCAATTCTCTTTAGGCAGTATTTTTCTTTTGGAAATATCTATTATCAAAAACATCCCTTGTGACATTCTTCATGTTATAACATTCTAAATTACTGTTTGTCTTTATTAGTTTACACTGTAGGTTGTCTATTCCTTAATGAGGTTTGTGTTGGACCTTGTATTGGATGTAGGGGTTGAGTCATCCATTTCACAGCAGGCAGGAGGTTTGGGGCACTGACCTCAACTAGAAGGATGAGCCCTAATTAGTCTAAGAAAATCACAGTAAAGCCTTATTCCCAAGCCAGAGCCAGTGGCTTTTTTTAGGATGCCAGATTTAAGCTGGCATGCCATTTCCTCAGTTAGAGGGATTGGTCCGAGAATTTGTGCATATTCCAGTTGGGGCAAATGGGACATTAAGGGAGATTTGAGAGAGGGACACTTCAGGGGAAAAGTTTCCCCACTTTTTAGAGGGAACTATGAAAGTAGTAAGGATGTGAGGTCAGAATGGTTGTAACCACTTCTGCCAATCTAAGGGTGAAGTCCTCATGGAGGAGAGAAGAATTTACAACAATACAGGGGAATGGGGCTGGAGTCATTGTATTAAGTCAAGGCATAAGCCTAGCTTACCTCCAGACATTCATTTATATGAACAAAAAAAGTTCCTTTTTAGGGGAACCAGTTTGATTTAGGTTTTTGAGGTACATGCAGCTGGAAGCATACTAATTAAAAGATGACTTTCTGAAATCCATTACATATTCACAAACCACCAAGAAAAGTTCTCCAGATGGCCAAACCAATTTTTTGGGGGGGTCTAATTTACTTTTTTTTTTTTTTTTTTTTTTTACAATTACTATATAGTTATTAATCCAGCCATAGGTCACAGAAATATCAGCATAGCCATTTCTCTGAGCTCAAGGCAAGAATTTTTCTGCAAGTATGCCTGTATATCATCAGTCAAATGAATTGTTCCTCAGAACAATCATAGTAATCTCCAGAAATGTGTCTTAGACCCCTCCCTGGCACTCAGAGCTTCTTTGTTTTAACACTGATCCCACAGACATTGTCAGAAGATTTTATCAACTGTAGGTCCCCAGATGATTCAGATTTAGTTTCCTGTTTTGTAGGATTCAGAATTATATATATATATATATATTTTATTTAAACTCAATTAACATATAATGTATTATTGGTTTCAAAATAGAGGTCAGTGATTCCTCAGTCTTATATAATACCCAGTGTTCGTTACATTTCATGCCATCCTTAATGCCCATCACCCAGTTATCCCATCCCTCAACCTCCTCCCCTCCAGAGATATTCAGTTTGTTTCTTATCATTAGGAGTCTCTTATGGTTTGTCTCCCTCTCTGATTTTGTTTTGTTGTATTTTTCCCTCCCTTCCTCTTTGATCCTGTTTTTTTTTTTTTCCTTAAATTCCACATATAAGTGAGATCATATGACAATTATCTTGGTCTGATTGACTTATTTTGCTTAGCATAAAATCCTCTAATTCTATCCATGTCATTGCAAAATGCAAGATTTCTTTTTTTTTTCCCCTATGGCTGAGTAGTAAGTAGTCCATTGTCTATATGTACCACATCTTCTTTTTTTTTTTTTTTTTTTTTTTTTTTTTTTTTTTTTTTTTTTATACTTTATTTTTTTTTTATTGGTGTTCAATTTACTAACATACAGAATAACACCCAGTGCCCGTCACCCATTCACTCCCACCCCCCGCCCTCCTCCCCTTCTACCACCCCTAGTTCGTTTCCCAGAGTTAGCAGTCTTTACGTTCTGTCTCCCTTTCTGATATTTCCCACACATTTCTTCTCCCTTCCCTTATTTTCCCTTTCACTATTATTTATATTCCCCACATGAATGAGAACATATAATGTTTGTCCTTCTCCGACTGACTTACTTCACTCAGCATAATACCCTCCAGTTCCATCCACGTTGAAGCAAATGGTGGGTATTTGTCATTTCTAATAGCTGAGTAATATTCCATTGTATACATAAACCACATCTTCTTTATCCATTCATCTTTCGTTGGACACCGAGGCTCCTTCCACAGTTTGGCTATAGTGGCCATTGCTGCTAGAAACATCGGGGTGCAGGTGTCCCGGCGTTTCATTGCATTTGTATCTTTGGGGTAAATCCCCAACAGTGCAATTGCTGGGTCGTAGGGCAGGTATATTTTTAACTGTTTGAGGAACCTCCACACAGTTTTCCAGAGTGGCTGCACCAGTTCACATTCCCACCAACAGTGTAAGAGGGTTCCCTTTTCTCCGCATCCTCTCCAACATTTGTTGTTTCCTGCCTTGTTAATTTTCCCCATTCTCACTGGTGTGAGGTGGTATCTCATTGTAGTTTTGATTTGTATTTCCCTGATGGCAAGTGATGCAGAGCATTTTCTCATATGCATGTTGGCCATGTCTATGTCTTCCTCTGTGAGATTTCTGTTCATGTCTTTTGCCCATTTCATGATTGGATTGTTTGCTTCTTTGGTGTTGAGTTTAATAAGTTCTTTATAGATCTTGGAAACTAGCCCTTTATCTGATATGTCATTTGCAAATATCTTCTCCCATTCTGTAGGTTGTCTTTGAGTTTTGTTGACTGTATCCTTTGCTGTGCAAAAGCTTCTTATCTTGATGAAGTCCCAATAGTTCATTTTTGCTTTTGTTTCTTTTGCCTTTGTGGATGTATCTTGCAAGAAGTTACTATGGCCGAGTTCAAAAAGGGTGTTGCCTGTGTTCTTCTCTAGGATTTTGATGGAATCTTGTCTCACATTTAGATCTTTCATCCATTTTGAGTTTATCTTTGTGTATGGTGAAAGAGAGTGGTCTAGTTTCATTCTTCTGCATGTGGATGTCTGTACCACATCTTCTTTATCTACTCATCTGTTGATAGACATCTGGGCTCTCACCATAGTTTGACTCTTATGGAGATTGCTGCTATAAACATTCCAGGTACCCCTTCGGATCATTCCTTTGTATCTTTGCAGTAAATACCCAGTAGTGCAATTGCTAGGTCAGAGGGTAGCTCTATTTTTAAATCCCTGAGGAACCTCCACACTCTTTTCCAGAATGGCTGCACCAGCTTCCATTCCTACCAATGGGTAAGAGTGTTCCCCTTTCTTCGCATCCTTGCCAACATCTGTTTCCTGACTTGTTAATTTAGACACTGACCAGTATGAGGTAGTATCTCATCGTGGTTTTCATTTGTATTTTCCTGATGTCAAGCGATATTGAGCATTTCTTTTTTATGTGTCTCTTGGCCATTTGTATGTCTTCTTTGGAGAAATGTCCATATCTTCTGCCCATTTCTTGATTGGATTATTTGTTCTTTGGGTGTTGAATTTGATAAGTTCTTTATAGACTTTGGATACCAGCCTTTATATGATAAGACATTTGCAAATATCTTCTCCCATCCTGTAGGTTGTCTTTTAATTTTGTTGATTTCTTCCTTTGCCGTGCAAAAGCTTTTTATCTTGATGAAGTCCCAATAGTTCATTTTTGTCTTTGTTTCCCTTGCCTTTGGAGACAAGCGTCTAGCAAGCCGTTGCTGGCCAAGATCAAAGAGGTCGCTGCCTGTGTTTTCAAGGATTTTGATGGATTTCTATTTCACATTTAGGTCTTTCATCCATTTTGAGTCTATTTTTGTGTGTGGTGTGAGGAGATTGTCTAGTTTCATTTTTCTGCATGTGGCTGTCTAATTTTCCCAAAACCATTTGTTGAAGAGACTTTTTTTCTATTAGGTATTCTTTCCTGCTTTGTCAAAATCATATATATTTGGAAGTGCTAATTCCTAATGATATTGAAAGGTTATGCCAGAATGTGAATCAATGTACTGTATCCTAAATAGACACAATAAAAATATCTGCTAAATTAAACCATTGATTAGTGACCTAACTGACTTAACTTCTGGAGTGAACTCTTTATCTTGTTACGGATCAGTAACAAACTATAGTTTGACATCTGGTCTGTAGATGAGCCACCTTTGAATAGCATTAAATATGGTTGTAAAGAAACCACTCATTCATTCATTAATTTAATAAACATTTACTAAACTAATATGTAGAAGAAAATAATAATCTTGGGAGTACTTCTGCCTTACTCTTCATTTTCAACCAGACATCATGCCTACCTCTACATTTCTGCTGCCATTGGCTTGATTCAGGTTGCCATTCCTTTTTGAAATGTTGCTGTCTCCCTGCTGTCAGTCTTGCTCTCTCCAGGCCTTAACAGGATGTTAAAATATATATTTCTGTGCTCAAAGTGCTTCTTTAGCTTTTTTGTCAATGAAACCTACTGTGTTTGATTCTTTGCTGAATGCACTGCAAATAGATGTTAGTGCCTTGTACTGCAAATGTTCTTAGTTAATGAGCCTTCCACCATGCTTTCTTGAGATAAATGTGTCTACAATATGTGTAGTTTCCTCTGCGGCCTCTCTTTATGCCATCTGTGTTTTGGAAAACATTTTTTTGACTCATCATGGTTGACAAATGATGTGCAAATAGTAATGCTAGACCTGTAGCAAAGAGGCAAAGGAAGAATGTCTTGTTGGATGTTATAATGCAAGTTTCAGTCATCTTCAGGAAATGATTCAGGAAAGAGAGGCTATAAATGGGTGAGGGGGATGTTCTTTGAAATGAGGAAAGGCATCATAGCTATCAACCTGGGAGAACTAATTAATAATCATATGAATGAGAGTGGAGAGAAACCATATTTGGAAGAATATAATGACTCCAGATGATTTGATGAGAAAGGAAATGCAACACTTTGAAGATCTCATGTCTTGGGAAAGGATGTATTAATGACCCCTAAGTGCTAATTACATTTTGGCTTGATATGCATCGGTGCATCCCTGTACCTAAAGGATTTTTTTTTTATTGCACAAGTGTAATATTAGTAATCTCTCTGTTTCTTAGTTTTTGAAGATCTGAAATCATATTTTGTAATACTATTATTTTACATAAATCTCACTAAAATGCATCATATTCTTTTTTGCTTTATTTCTGTCAATGCTGTTAAGCACATTTAATTTTTGTGATATTTTTGGAACCACTGTTGTGAACATTAATTATGTTGTGGTGATATTGGTGTGAAATTAAGTTAGGTGGTGCTGTTTTACACTTGTATAAAGCTCTCATGTGAGAATAGCCTGGAATACTTTAGATAAACAAGAGTAATGAAGAGAGATTGGTCCTAGCAGGTACTTTAATGCATCATAAAGCTATAATAATCAGAGTGTTTTTATTGTATTGAAATAGAATAAGAAGTTTAGAAATTTATTTCTACATATAATTATTTAACATATAATAGATGTAGAATTTCAAACCAGTTGAGAAAGAATAGATTATTAAAAATGACATTGAGACAATTATATAATCATTAAGATCCAAGAATTAATGTTTAGCTTCTATTTCACGTTATTAATCCCAGGTGGGTTGAAGAAGTCTGAACAATGTAGTAGAAATTGGTATTTAAATAATCTTGGGATGGGGAAAAGTTTTGAAGTAAGATATTAAAGCCTTAAAGATTGATAACTTATCTACATAAAAATTTAAAACTTCTGAATTTTAAATGCACCCCAAACACATAAATTAAAAGAATGGATGGCTGTTGTATGAAAAAAAAAAAAGAACGTGAAATAACAAATGTTGGTGAGTATGTAAAGAAATTAGAACCTTTGTAGATTGTAGATCTACAACCAATTGTATATTAAAAGTGTTGCAACTGCTATGAAAAACAGTATGGCAGTTCCTCCCAAAATTAAAAATATAATTACCATATGATCTCACAATTTTTCTTCTCGAATATATCCAAAAGAATTGAAAGCAAAGACTTGTAGAGATATATGTATATTTAGCAGCATTATGTACAATATCCAAGGGGTAGAAGCAATCCAAGTATCCACTGACAGATGAACAGATAAACAAAGTGTGGTGTATACTATGGAATATTATTTATCCTTAAAATGGAAGGAAAATCTGACACATGCTACAATTGGATGAACACTGATAATATTATGTATGTAGGTGAAATAAGTCAGTTACAAAAGCACAATACTGTATATATTATGAGATAGCCAGAGTAGTCAAATTCACAGAAAATAGAATGGTTGATAGGGGCTGGGTGGGGATGAGGGGAATGGGGAGTTACTGTTTAATGGGCACAGTTTCAGTTTTGTAACATAGAAGAGTTATGGAGATGTATGGTACTGATGGTTGCACAACAGTGTGAATGTTCTTAATGTCACCAAATTGTACACTTAAAAATGATTAAGATTGTAAATTTTATGTTTATTTTAACAAAAGTAAAAATAAAAGATAATAATAATGAAGAATGATGCAGCTTACTTGAATTTTATTCCTACTCTTCTTTCCTTTTATTAGCTCAATGACTTTAAGCAAATTTGTGAAACTCTCAGTGTCAAACTTTTATTATCATATGGTCATTTTGAGGACTCAATGAGATAATTCCTTTTAAGTGGTTTCTATGGTGCATGGAACATAGTAACCGCCCAAAAAAACTGGCCCCTGTCTACTATTATATTAAAAGCCAAATGATAAACATATATTATCTATTTATAGACTTGATATGTAAAGAATTTTTAAAAGATCAGTGAAAAAATAAAATCCCCAGAGTTTATCGACAAAGGACATATTAGGCATTTCCAATTTTAAGGAATGAAGACATTTCTAGACTATGTTAAGTGATTAAGGACTTTTTGAAGAATAAATGAGAGAAAGTGTCACAGAAATCCAAGGATGGGAAAATAGCACAAGATTAGAAATGGATCTAAGGTTGTTTTAGGGATTCTGATGGTAGATTCTCCATTTATCTTCTGTTATTTAATCCCTATCTCATTTCTTCTCATCTTATAAATCATTGCTTCACTCCTTTATCCGTTTTATCAACAACACAGCTTTTATTCACTGGTTTGGTTTGTGCTTCCTAATATCTTTGATTTCTTTATGACTCCAGTTTACTTGTGTTTGCTCATGGATCTTAGAGCATTTTTAAGCCTCATTTCCTATGGCTAATAGCCTGATATTTCTTCATTTATTCAAATCAAATTATTAGAAATATAATCTGATTGGAACTTTGTTTATGTTAAGAGTCTTACTGGACCTTTCTTTGTTTTTAGCAAATCTTTTCATACCAGGTCATCTTGAAGCTCACTGCTCAGCTGACTTTTGGTTGCATCACATTATCAGCTATACTCTAATCAACTCTGGTCTGGGTAGCAGATTTCTTTTTTGGGGGGGGGGGGCAGGTGGCAGATTTCTGTGTGGAACAAAACGGGATCATTGAGGGCTGTCTCTAAGGAAGGGGCCATTTGTATTTTTTGAATTTATGAATCACTTTTGTAATAACAAGATTGTTGGATTTTTCTAGTTGAAGATTGACTTCCAGATTATTGGATTTTTCTAGTTGAAGATTGACTTCTCCTTTAGTGTTTATGTCTACTTTAAATAGTTTCTCTTTGTTTCTATCACCTTGTTTGTTCACAAGCTACTAGTCTGTTATCCAACTTTCTATCTGTAAATTGGAACAGGATGGAAATGCAGTGGGAACCTAAGATAACCAAACTAGCAAACTTGATTTACCATGATTTATAGAAGAGAATAAGTCAATGAATTAACTCAGCTTTGGGATAATTTTTTTTTTTAAATGAGCACATTATATTAGTGCAAAGGCTTTTGGATTACTTCAGGTTTGTTCTTGGTTCTGGGAAAATGAGATGGCTGAAATCTATCAGATTTAGTGTTAGTTTCTCATACATTTGAGCAGATGTGACACCTTTATTTAAAGTGTATCATATTCCTTTATGTGTTACTTTCTTCCCCACAGTGCCTTTGCTAGGTATTGTTTCCTTTTCAGTAAAAAAAAAAAAAAAGAAAGAAAAAAAAGCGAAATCTTCTTGTTATCTTTTGGTTAAGGGAGGAGGTATTCTTTTCAGGGAAAGCAATTAAAAGTAATATAAAACTCTACAGTGTCGAAGTAAGATGATCTTTTTATGCAAATACTACCTTAAAGTTTTTAACCATCTGTTCTTAATTGTGCTTGCAGGATATTATTCTCATATTCTAAGAGACACACTGTGAATGCTTAGGTATATATCTAAGAGAGCTCAAGAAAGTGGGGATCAACATCATGTGTGTTAAAAGAAATTAGTCAAAGGAAAAATTTTACCTTATTTGTGCATGAAAGATGAAACTGAAATGAAAAATAAATAAATTTCCTATTGCAGGGGTAGAAACAAAGGTAAAACTGGGGTGATTCTGTTTGGAGACCCACATATACGCATATCATGTAGTAAGGCAAAACTGCTTCTATAACAATAAACTATTCTTTTTTCTTATTTGTTATAAATTAGGCAGTGTTGTTTTCCAGGACCTTCAGAGATGTTAAAGGAAGATAAGACAGAGATTAACAAAGCATATCCTCTATTCAACCTGTACCTGGGGAAGTCAGTATATTTTTAATGTAAACAATTGGTGGTAGCTTGGTAATAAAGACATCATATCTTGCAAAGGAAAGCTCCCAGAAAACTCAGAATGAATCTTGAACATTGGAGTATTGGTACTTAGTGGGTAAGTTTCTGGGACAGCAGAGTCAACAGCATTTCTGGGTCATATATCAAGTGCAGAATAATGAAAAGGATGTAATATTGGTGCCTGTTTTAGAGCATGTGACTTATGTATAGTCTGATAGATTTATAGATTGACAGAAATATCAATGATATCAAATATTGTTAAGATTGTTGATTTGTCTGCAGAGAAATAGCATAAATGAAACTGTGTCCAAGTGGGAATTTATTCTGCTGCTTTTTTTCTCTTTCCAACTCAGCAAAATCACATGAAAACCAGAGTTGGAAAGGATGTTGGAAATCAAACACCTACATTTTAGAAATTAAGAAATAAGGGCTCTAGGGGTTGAACAAGTTGTTCTAGGTAACCCAGCTAGAGAATGGCTGATGCAGGATGGGAAACCAGACTTGTAGTACAATTTTCATTTTAACATATTGCACAGAACTTTCACCCTATTGTGCTTGCAAAAATAGTAATTCATTTCACACTGCAGTCCTAAAATAACTCTTTCGAAGTTTGTTACTATTTCTTGAGACTTAAAATGGTTATTTGTTTGTATTGGGCAGCCCTGATAGTTCTCATACATAGAATTTATGACTTAGTCTTTTCCTTGTATGTTTAAAAAAGTGATCAGAGATTATTAATGGACATATTGTGGGACCAGTATCTTGCTTTGTGTCAGAGTGAGAAGATGAAATGTAATTGTGTAATTGCCATGTGTTGGTAATGACTCCAGATTGGAAGCTAAAACATCTGGATTATGGTCCCACCTCTGCATTAATTAACTGAGTCTTAATTTCCTCATCTGACTAAGGAAGGCTTCAGTTAAATAATCTCTAAGGTCCTCATAAACTGAAATATCTTAATATTCTAGATCATGAAAAAGTTAAAGTTAGAGAATTTTTAGTCTATACTTATTACAGGGATGTTATTGGCTAAAGATTTGAAGAAGTCTAAGTCTGTAACAGTTTACTAAACAATTGTCCAACTCTTAATTTCATACTGGATTTTGGATTTTCTTACTTACAAAATTGTTAACTTGAACTGTCAAGCTGTAAGAAGTGAGTACATCTGTCTTTACGTATGCATCTATCTTTACACTGAACTCCCTGTTACACTAATGAAAGTGCTGGAACTCCTATGTTTATCAGCCTTTGAACATGTTGTTTTCCCTGCCTACCATCCTTTCTACTTTATTTTGGCTCTAGCCTAGTGAACTCCTACTCATACTTTAAGATCCAACTCAAATGTCACCCCCTCAAGAAGGCTCCTATAACCATCTTGCTCCCATAACTATCTTGTCAGTAAAACTAATACTTATTGTTTACTTACTATGTGCAAAGAATTCTGTCAGTAGCTAAGGATGGTCACAGCTCTAGCTCTCCTACCTTAGTAAAGAAGATTGACATCAAGTAAATAATTATAAATAAATAAGAATTACAACAATGCCAAATATGAGAGAAAATCACTAAGTGCACTTGGAGTGTCTATTGGCGGAACTAAACTCAGGCAGAATTCGTGGCTCTCTTCTCTGAGTTCAGACAGCATTTTATTGCACATCTCTACTGTAACACTAATTACATTCCATTCTTACCAGTATTATAAGTTAATATATCTATCTCTTCTACACCTGTATTATCTGATATGGTAGCCACCAGGCACATGTGACCTTTTAAGTTTAAAGTAATTAAAATAAAATACAATAAAAATTCATTTCCTCAGTCACAGTAGCCACATTTCAAGTGCTCAGTAGCCACATTTGCTAGTGGCTGCCATATTGAACAGTGCATCATCACAGAAAGTTCTGTTGAACTGTGCTTCTCTAGACTGTGAATTCCTCAATCAAATATTATGTTTCATTCATCTTCATATCCCTAGGACCTGAAACAGTTATATTTATATAGCAGAAGCTCAATATTGGTGGATTGATCAATTCATTTATTTATTAAAAAAATATTTGTGTGTGTGCCTGTTATGTGGTACAATTCTAGGTACCAAGGGTAAAGCAGTGAAAAAATAGTTTCTATTTTTGTGGAGCTTATTTTTTAGTAGTGTTGAGGGGAATTGGACAATCAACAAGGAAATATATAATCTATTAGGGAGTGATGAGTACTATGGAGAAAAATAAAACAGGTTAAGTCACATATGAAATAGCAGGACAAGGGTTGAGGGGTAAATGGGTTACTTTTTTACATAATATGGGCAAGAAGGGCCTCACTGAGGAAATGAGTCATGTAGAAGGAGCAGGGACAGTGTCCCTGAGGCAGCAGTGTAACTTGTTCCAGGGACAAGAAAGAGGCTGGTGTTCCTAGAATTGAGTGAGTACTGCAGAGCATCATAGAAATGACAGTGGGCAGCAGAGGAAGGAGTGGGACTTCTGTTACCCCAAGTGAGATGGGAATAGATGGGAATTGGTGATGATCATGACGTAGTGAGTAGTGTACACATTTTGAATGCACAGTAGGCAGTGCTGATAGATTGGATGGGAAGTGTGAGGGAAAGAGGGGAGTCAAGAGTGACCCCAAGCATTTTGGCCTGAGCAAGTAGAAGAATGGACTTTCTATCAACTGAAGTGAAGAAGACCCTGGAAGCTGTCGATTGGGTAGGAAAATGAGAAATTTGGTTTTGTACATATTAAGTTGAAACTTCTGTTGGGCATGAATTAGATACTGGCATCTGAGGTACAGCTAGAGGTATAAATGTTTGTTGACTGAATAATTGAATGAGTGAATAAGACATTATTATCTTAAAATAGCAATTCTGAATGTAAAGTTGTAGGGTTTAGACCTGGGGATCAATTTGCATACAGACACAAGAAAATTCAAAGAGGAGGCCTTAGAATGTGAGCAGACTGTGAATGTATGGTCCAATAAGAAAGCTTAATTAATTCATTCTTCTGAATATTATTTGAACAGGGATTTCAGGATTGATTTTATTTATTTATTTATTTATTTATTTATTTATTTATTTATTTATTTAAAGATTCTATTTATTTATTCATGAGAGACACACAGAGAGAGGCAGAGACATAGGCAGAGGGAGAAGCAGACTCCATGCAGGAAGCCTGATGTGGGACTGGATCTCAGGACCCCAAGATCATACCCTGGGCTGAAGGCAGGCACGCAACCACTGAGCCACCCAGGTGTCCCAATTTCAGGATTTTAAATCCAAAATTTCCTTTGATTCAGATGATGGGGCAGGATATGTTAGTTTCCTATGGTTGCTATTACAAATAACTACAAAGTTAGTGGCTACAACAACATATTTATTATCTGTAGATCTGGAGGTCAGAAATTTAAAATGAGTCTCAGACTAAAATCAAGGTATATGCAAGGCGTGTTCCTTTTTAGAGGCTCCAGGGGAGAACTTGTCTTTCTCACATTGTAACACTATGACTGACTCTCCCTCTTTTACTTATAAGGACCCTTGTAATTACATTGAGCTCGCCTGAATAGTTCAGAATAATCTCCCCATCTCAAGGTAGATGATTAACAATCTTAATTCCATCTGGAACCTTAATTCCCCCTTGCCATGTAACATAATATATTCACAAATTCTGGGGATTAAGATGTGGATACCTTGGGAGAGGTAATGTCTTGAGTTTGTTCTTTCTTTTACTGTCAAAAGATCAATATACAATAATAAAAGTGATTGAGAGGATGTCTAGAGTATAAACAAACTCTAATAAGACATCCTCTCAAATGCTTTTATTATTGTATATTGATCTTTTGACACTAGAAGCCAAAAACGGGCTGAGTAAAGCTAAGCAAAGAACAACTTGAACAAGAGTCCACATTTATATAATGTTGTGCACATTTCCTGTTTCAGTTAATATTTATGGCATATGTAAAAACAAACTGAGACCTAAGAATATTGTGCTGGAAGGCGTATACATGTATGTGTATGTGTATCTGTGTTAATGTTCCATATAAACTTAATTATTGGCTCTAAATCTTATGTAAAATCATATTAGATGAATGCTAGAGTTTGTTCTATGCTACTCTTAGGATTTGTTTTTGACTTTTATCTATATCTTAGGTTTAGAAGGGCCTTATTTTCTGAACTTATTTCTGTAAAATGAAAATGCCCTTATGGGTCATAGGATAGAACATTTGAAGTTGAGATTATCCTGGGGTAACTATTATATTTAATTGATCTACGAAGTGTCAAATCTTTTTTTTTTTAATTTTATTTATTTATGATAGTCATCACACAGAGAGAGAGAGAGAGAGAGAGAGGCAGAGACACAGGCAGAGGGAGAAGCAGGCTCCATGCACCGGGAGCCCGACGTGGGATTCGATCCCGAGTCTCCAGGATCGCGCCCTGGGCCAAAGGCAGGCGCCAAACTGCTGCGCCACCCAGGGATCCCCGAAGTGTCAAATCTTGTTCTGAAATGTCTCTCCTAGTCATTTTCATGGCTGCCTTTTCAGCCCAGTCCAGGACAACCATAACAGTTTCCTAAATGACATTACTCAGGTGAACCTGAAGGCAGAGTGTGCAGTGGGTTAAGAGAGGGTTCTAGAATCAAATTATTAGAGTCTTATTTTGATTACTTTCTAGATGTCTGTAGAAATCTCTGTAAACCTTAGTTTTCTTTCCTGTTAAATGAGGCTAGTACTGATTTCATAGAATTGGTATAGGGTTTATATTAAATTAGGAGTTAATAAACTTGATGAAGGCAGCCAGTTGTGAACTTATTGATTCTCAGACCCAAATCTACCTCTTGTCGTGATTTTTGATAATGGAACTGGACCTTTTGCCAGCTAATGCAATGATAGGTTTTGTTGATAGAGGGTGCTGGGGGGGTCCTGCAAGGCATAATAGAGGATGAAGCTTTTCTTCCCAGTTTTGGGCCCTTTTTTCCCTCCTAAGGCCCACCTATTAGTGGTATGTGGAAGACCGAGTAGAATTTACCCTCCAATGAGTTTTTCTGGCACCCTAATATGAAGTTTTCTATATTACCATCATAGACCTGCCCATACTCTAGCAGGCAGCTTCCATTAGACCAGCTTTGGCCCATGGTATCCCAGCAAATTTTGCTGGAATCTCAGTGGACAACTTCCTGTGAAAGAGTTCTAACCAATGGTATACCAGAAATGTCTGCCACCCAGTAGGCTCTAATTACACCCTCTCCAAGGCCGAGGTGTGAATCTCAGCTTTGAAGGGGTGGGAGTACGGGTGGTTGGGATCCTTTCCCAAAGTTGCTTCTTCCTTAGGTACTTACCCTCAACTTTAGAGGTAATAGCTCTTCTCTATACTTGCTATTTGTGTATTCTTAGAGTCTTCTATTATCTTGTATTACTGTTAACTGCCTTTACTAATTAATAATTATTAATATTAAATTCTCAATTCAAATTACTGATATGGTTTTTGGCTCCAGAGTAGACCCTGAATGATATATTAACATAGAACAATAAGCAGAAAAATAAGCATCCCAAGAGTATGAGGTGAATAAATAATCTGAAAGTGATTAAAATAAACAAAATATTAAAAAAATAAAAAAAAACAAAAAACCCCCAAAGTATTAAAAGAAGTATTAAAAACCACAAAGAAATAGTAGGCCTCTATGAAAAAAGAATATGATATGCAGATTGAAAAAAATGTTTAGAAATTACAAAATGTAGTCATTAATTAAGACTTAAGTGAGTGGATCAAATATCTGGTTAGGTTCTGATTAAGAGACAGTCAAACACTTTAAAGGTAGCCCTGAGGAAATTGTCTAGGATGTAGCAAAGAGATAGGAAATGAAATACTAAAAAGAAATTACAATAGAATAGATGCAATCTAATTATGTGATCCAACATACACCTAAGAGGAATTCTCTTTCTTTTTCTTTCTAAGTCATCTATATCTACATATATTTCTATGTATCTATAAATATATCATCTATAAATGTACATATTTTATGTACTTCCAGAAAGATAAAATAGAAAGAATGGGAGAAGAGGCAATATTTGAATAGAGACTAGCTGAGAACTTTTCAGAATTGAATAAATACCAGTAAGGTTTATTCTAGGATTACAGAGATGGTTTAACTTTATAAAATCACATGTAATTTACCATGTTAACATATCAACAGAGAAAAAAAATATGTTCATTTCAGGTTAACAAATATTAAAAAAGAATAAAAAAGGATGTCTATGTAAAAGTTAATGTGAACTTCACATTTAATGATGAATGAATTAGAAGCACTCTCTTAAAGTCAGAAATTAATTTAAGATGCTTGTTCTTACCATTTGTATTTAGCATTGTATTGGAAGTCCTAGCTAGCTCAATATGACATGGAAAATAAATAAGAGGTATGGGAATGGAAATATAGGAAACCAAATTGCCAGTGTCACAGATATGATTATACACATATGAAATTTAAAAGAATTTACTTTTAAATTATTAGAAGTAATTGAAGAATTTATCAAGGATGTTGTTTACAAAATTGCATCTAAAAATTAGTAGTATTTGAATACATCAGATTCAACTGGTTCAGAAATGTAATTTCAAAACTTCCTGTAGGGTGCCTGGATGGTTCAGTCAGCTAAACATCTGACTCTTAATTTTGGCTCAAGTCTTGATCTCAGGGTTGAAATTCAAGCCCTACATTGGGCTCTACACTGGGTGTGGAGGCTGCTTAAAATTAAAACAAACAAACAAACACACAAACTCTATTCTTTTAGCCACAAAACTATAAAATATGTGAGATTAAATTTAACATTATATACATAGGACTTTTATAGAAAAATTTATAAAATATAATAGAAAAATATATATATGAAGATCTAAATAAATGGAGAATAATACCATGGTTTTGGACAGGAAGTCTCAATTTTTTAAGATTTTGATTCTTGCCAAAATAATCTACTAAAGCAAAGCTAGTTCAACTTAAATCTTAAATTTTCTCAGAACTTGTGAAGTTGTTTCAAACATTTATATGGATGAATATAGGGTCAAGAATAACTAAAGGAAAACATTGAAGAAGATTAAAGAGAATTAACTTACGATCTCATTTATTAAGAATTATTATAAAGATACAGTAATTAAAACGTGTTGTATTGGCAGAAGGATACACAAATATATCAGTGTAAAAAGAACAGAGAGCCTAGAAACAGCCATGTGTGTAAATGAAAAATTAACGTATGGGAGCAGTGGCTTTCAAGTCATTGCTGAAAGATAATATAATAGATGATGGTGAGACAATTGACTATTCATATGGGAAAAATTAATTTGTAAGCCTGCCTCCCACCATACACAAAAATAAATCCTAAATGGATTAAAAACAAAGACAAAGTGAAAAATGTAAAAAAAAGTAACAAAAATAACTATGATATTGGAAGTTTGGAAAAGAACTCTTCCACGAGATTTAGAAGCACAAAGCTTAAAAAGATTGATAACTTTAGCTACTTAAAATAAAAAAGATCTGTACAAAAAAGCCCATAAAATAAAAAAAAAATAAGCCCCATACTGGATGAAAAGATTTGTAATCCAAGCAACCACCAATAAAATATTGATAAACAAAATAGATGTTAAGTAAAACCCTAAAACCAATAAAAGGGAAATACTTCAATAGAGAGTGATGAAGGATGTGGAGTCAATTAACAGAAGAAAATTTTAAGACCAATAGATATATAAAAAGTTGCAAAGTCTCACTGATCATTAAGGGTGATGAAATTTAAAAGAAAATGGGACATTTCATAACAAGTAGATTGCTAAAATTTAAGGACTCTGATCATATGATATTTTGGCAATAATACCAGAACATAAGAATTTTCAAAAACTGTTGGTCTTGGGATCCCTGGGTGGCTCAGCGGTTTGGCGCCTGCCTTTGGCCCAGGGCGCGATCCTGGAGACCCGGGATCGAATCCCACGTCGGGCTCCCGGTGCATGGAGCCTGCTTCTCCCTCTGTCTGTGTCTCTGCCTCTCTCTCTCTCTCTGTGACTATCATAAATAAATAAAAATTAAAAACAAAACAAAAACTGTTGGTCTTAGGATACATTGGTGAAGCTATTTTGTTTTTTTTTTACATTTCAATTTTTTTTCTTGCTTTATAGATTAAAAAAAAAACTACTAGAACCAACTTATTCATCATCATCTTCATTTTCCTCATCTTCCTCCTCTTCCTTCTTCTTGCTTTTTTTCAGTGTTGACAGCTCCCTTTTTTTTTTTATCACATCAAGCTTTCCTTTAGCTCGATATGCGACAATATGCTTTTCATATTTTTCCTTCAGCTGAGCAGCCTTTTTATAAGGCTGCTTATCATCTGCAGCAGTGTTATTCCACATCTTTCCCAATTTCTTTGCAATATCACCAATGGATAGGCCAAGGTGTTCTCTGATTTTTGGGTGATGCTCAGAACAAAACAAGTAAAAGGCTGAAGGAGGCCTCGGTACACTGGGATCCTTGAACAACTTTTTTGTTTCCCCTTTAGGAAGGATTTAAGTTTTCTCTTTCTCTTCTTGTTCACCTTTGCCATATCTTCAAATTTTCCTTTCTCTTTAGCAGACATGGTTTCCCACCTCTCTGAGCATTTCTTAGAAAACTCTGAGAAATTGACGGAAGCATCTGGGTGCTTGTTTCCCTCCTGGCAAGTTTGCACAAAGAATGCACATAATGACATTTTGCCTCTAAGCTTCTTCGGATCTCCTCTGCACATGTTTAATTATTTTTCTCCGGGAGGCACAGAGTCACCCAGTACCTATCTAGCTCTCATTTGCCCTGGCACTGTCTCTGTGGAGCTCAATGTACTGCAATGGCTGTGTTTGGTGCATTTACTTTGGAGAGAATGTTAATAAGGTCTATGGTCTTGATAATGTTTATACACTACAAGATAGCAATTCTACTTTTAAGTTACATATTGTGGTTCAATTCTCAAATGAAGAGGCATTCTCAAAAGTGTCAGTGCAGCCTTGTTGTATTAGAAAAAAATGGAAGCAATGTAATTGTTCAAGAATAAGGAGGTGAATAAATTAAACAGGATTTAATAGAATACTTAAAATAAAAAAAAAATAGACCGGAAGGGTACATGTCAGTATTTGTAATTATCCTAGGGAGTTAAGGAATGGTATGTCTAACACCTTATTTGTATCTTTATTTATTTGTATCTGCTACATTTTATTTATAAATATCTGAGGCAAATATTGCCAAATATCAACATTTGTTAAATTGGAGGGAAGGGTGATTTTGTTTTGTTAAACAGTTGACCCTTGAACAGCACAGTTTTGAACTGTGTGGGTCCACCTTTATGCAGATTTTTTTCAATAAATAAAGTACAGCACTAAAAGTGTGTATTTTATCTTCCTTATGATTTTAATAACATTTCTTTTCTCTAGCTTACTTTATTGTAAGATACAGTATATAATACATATGCATGCAAAATATGTGTTAATTATCTATTTATGTTATCCATAAGGCTTCTGGTCAGAAGTAGGCTAAAGTAATTAAGCTTTGGGGGAATAAAAAGTTATACATGGATTTTTGACTGTGCAGGGGTTGCTACTCTTAATCCCTGCATGTTTCAAGGGTCAACTGTATTATCTGTACTTTTCTATATTTTTGAAATAGTTCATAGTTAAAACTAACATATTTACTTAAATGAAGGCAATAGTAAAAATGTTTAAGTGTTTACCTATTCCTTGTTTTGAACCACTGTATAAATTTGAGACCATGGCTATGATTCTTATGTCTTAGAACTAAGAGAAGCTATCTGGTTAATAATCATAAAAGAAGGGATTCTTAACCTTGGTTTCATTGGAGCTGTGCTCTAATCAACTAAACTAACTGTCCACAGGTGACAACATTTATAAACAAAAGACTTTTCTTGATGAGTTAGGACATAGTCTCATGATTAAGATAAGGACTAGCTGTACTGCTTGTGCACACTAGAGCAATCAGATACTGTTAACTTTGCTAATCAATCTGACATAAAAATGTTACATATTTTTAAATTTAAATGTAGCTAATTAACATATTATGTATTATTAGTTTCAGATGTAGAGTTCAGTGATTAATCAGTCTTATATAATATCCAATGCTCATTATATCACGTGCCCTCCTTAATGTCCATCGCCCAGTTACCCCATCCCTCCCCTATTCAGCAACCCTTAGTTTGTTTCCTATTATTAAGAGTCTCTTATGGTTTGTCTCCCTCTCTGATTTTGTTTTGAAGTACTTTTCCCCTCCCTTCCCCTATGATCCTCTGTTTTGTTTCTTAGATTCCACATATTGGTGGGATCATTTGATAATTATCTTAATCTGATTCACTTATTTCACTCAGCATAATACTCTCTAGTTCCAGCCACATCATTGCAAATGCAGATTGCTTTTTTTGTTGGCTGAGTTGTATTTCATTTTCTTTATCCATTCATCTGTTGATAGACATCTGGGCTTTTATCATAGTTTGACTCTTGTGGACATTGCTGCTATAAACGTTGGGGTTCAGATCACCACTTTGTATCTTTGTGGTAAATACCCAGTAGTGCAGTTGCTAGGTTGGAGGGTAGCTCTATTTTCAAATCCTTGAGGAACCTCCACTCTGTTTTCCAGAGTGGCTGCACTAGCTTCCATTCCCACCAACAGTGTAAGAGCATTCCCCTTTCTCCACACCCTTGCCAACTTGCCAACAAGTTTCCTGACTTGTTAATTTAGCCACTCTCACCAGTATAAGGTAGTATCTCATTGTGGTTTTCTTTGTATTTTCCTGATGCCAAGTGATATTGAGCATTTTTTTTTTTTTTTTATGTGTCTGTTGGCTATCTGTATGTCTTCTTTGGGGAAATGTCTATTCATGTCTTCTGCTCATTTCTTGATTGAATTATTTATTCTTTGGGTGTTGAGTTTGTTAAGTTTTTTTTTTTTTTTTTTTTTTTTAAGATTTCATGTATTTATTCATGAGAGAGACACAGAGGGAGAGACACAGGCAGAGGAAGAAGCAGGCTCCATGCAGGAGCTCCATGTGAGACCCTATCCTGGGACCCAGGATCACGCCGTGGGCTGAAGACAGGGGCTAAACTTCTGAGCCATCCAGGGATCCCCTGTTAAGTTCTTTATAGACTTTGGATACCAGCCTTTATCTGATAAGACATTTGCAAATATCTTCTCCCATTCTGTAAGTTGCCTTTTAGTTTTGTTGACTGTTTCTTTGGTGTGCAAAAGCTTTTCATCTTGATGAAGTCCCAATAGTTCATTTTTGTCTTTGTTTCTCTTGCCTTTGGAGACAAGTGTCTAACAAGATGGTGCTGTAGCCAAGATCAAAGAGGTTGCTGCCTGTGTTCTTCTCTAGGATTTTGATGGATTTCTGTCTCACATTTAGGTCTTTCATCCATTTTGAGTCTTTTTTGTGTATGGTGTGAGGAGATTGTCTAGTTTCATTTTTCTGCATGTGGCTGTCCAATTTTCCCAAAACCATTTGTTGAAGAGACTGTCATTTTTCCATTAGGATATTCTTTCCTGCTTTGTTGAAGATTAGTTGACCATAGAGTTGAGGGTCCATTTCTGGATTCTCTATTCTGTTTTATTGATTTATGTGTCTGTTTTTGTGCCAGTACCATACTGTCTTCATGATTACAGCTTTATAATAGAGCTTGAAGTCCAGAATTGTGATACCCTACCCCCAGCTTTGGTTTTCAACCTTCCTTTGGCTATTCGGGTTCTTTTCTGGTTCTTTTCTGGTTCCATACACATTTTAAGATTATTTGTTCTAGCTCTGTGAAAAAAGTTGATGGTATTTTGATAGGGATTTCATTGAATGTATAGATTGCTGTAGGTAGCATAGACATTTTAACAATATTTGTTCGTCCAGTACATGAACATGGAAGGTTTCTCCATTTCTTTGTGTCTGCCTTAATTTCTTTTATGAGTGTTCTATAGTTTTCTG
The DNA here is from genome assembly GCF_011100685.1 of Canis lupus familiaris. Lineage (NCBI taxonomy): Eukaryota > Metazoa > Chordata > Mammalia > Carnivora > Canidae > Canis > Canis lupus. The sequence continues at coordinate 50,071,109 of NC_049233.1, forward strand.
AGTACAGATCCTTTGCCTCTTTGGTTAGGTTTATCCCTAGGTATCTTATGATTTTTGGTGCATTGTAAATGGGACCAACTTCTTAATATCTCTTTCTTCTCTCATTGCTAGTGTACAGAAATGCAACTGATTTGTGTGTTTTTTATTGATTTTATATATCAATTGATTTTATATTTTATACCCTGCCACTTTGCTGAATTCCTGTATGAGTTCTAGCAATTTTGGGGTGGAGTCTTGGGTTTTCCACATAGAGTATCATGTCATTTGTGAAGAATGAGAGTTTGACTTCTTTGCCTATTTGGATGCCTTTTATTTCTTTTTGTTGTCTGATTGCTGAGGCTAGGACTTCTAGTCCTATGCTGAATAGCAGTGGTGAGAGTGGACATCCCTGTCATGGTCCTGACCTTAAGGGAAAAGCTCTCAGTTCTTCCCAATTGAGAATGATAGTTGTTGTGGGCTTTTTGTATATACCTTTTATCATATTGAGTTTCCCTCTGTCCCTACACTGAAAGAGTTTTAATCAATAAAGGATGCTGTACTTTGTCAAATGATTTTTCTGCATCTATTGAGATCATATATAGTTCTTGTCTTTTATTATTTTTTATTTTTTGTTTTTTTTTAAGATTTTATTTATTCATAGAAACACAGAGAGAGAATGAGAGGCAGAGACATAGGCAGAGGGAGAAGCAGGCTCCATGCAGAGAGCCTGACATGGGACTCGATCCAGGGTCTCCAGGATCATGCCTTGGGCTGCAGGCGGCGCTAAACAGCTGCACCACCAGGGTTGCCCTCTTTTCTCTTATTAATATGGTGTATCACATTGATTGATTTGCAGATTCTGAACTACCTACCCTTGCAGTCCAGGAACAAATCCCACTTGGTTATGGTGAATAATCCTTTTAATGTACTGTTGGGTTCTATTGGCTAGTATTTAGGTGGGAATTTTTGCATCCATGTTTATCAGGAATATTGGTCTGTAATTCTCCTTTTTGGTGGGGTCTCTGCCTGGTTATGAGATCAAAGTAAGGCTGAACTCATAGAATAAGTTTGGAAGTTTTCCTTCCACTTCTATTGTTTGAAACAGCTTCAGAAGAACAGGTGTTAATTCTTCCTTAAATGTTTGGTAGAATTCCACTAGGAGGCCATCTGGTCCTGGACTCTTGTTTGTTGGGAGATTTTTGTTTACTGCTTCAATTTCCTTGCTGGTTATGGTCTGTTCAGGTTTCCTATTTCTTTCTGTTTCAGTTTTGGTAGTTTATACATTTCTAGGTAGTTTATACATTTCTAGGAATGCATCCATTTCTTCCAGATTTCCTAAGTTTTTGACATGTATTGCTGATAATATGTTCTTATAATTAGTTGTATTTCTGTTGTGTTGGTTGTGATCTCTCCTATCTCATTCATAATTTTATTTAGTTGGGTCCTTTCTCTTTTCTTTTTGATAGGTCTGGCCAGGGGTTTATCGATCTTATTAATTCTTTCAATGAGGCAGTTCCTAGTTTTGTTGATCTATTCTTCTGTTCTTTTGGCTTCTATTTCACTGATTTCTGCTCTAATCTTGTTAATTCTCTTCTCCTCCTGGGTTTAGGCTTTATTTTCTGTTCTTTCTCCAGCTCCTTTAGGTGTAAGGTTAGGTTGTATATTTCAGGACTTTCTTGTTTTTTTGAGAAAGGTTTTATATTGTTAAATACTTCCTTCTTAGGACCCTTGTTAGATGCATTCCCAAAGGTTTTGAATAGTTGCATTTTGGTTTTAATTTGTTCCCATGAATTTAAAAAAATTTTTCTTTAATTTCTTGGTTGACCCATTCATTTTTTAGTAGGATACTCTTTAACCTCCATGTATTTGAGTTCTTTCCAAGTTTCCTCTTGTGATTGCATTCAAGCTTCAATGCATTGTGGTTTGAAAATATGCAGGGCATGATCTCAGTCTTTTGGTAGTGATTGTGACCTGATTTGTGACCTGGTATGTGATCTATTCTGGAGAACGTTCTGTGTGCACTCGAGAAGAATATGTATTTTGTTGCTTTAGGATAAAATGCTCTGAATTTTATCTGTGAAGTCCATCTGGTCCAATGTGTCATTCAAAGCCCTTGTTTCTTTGTTGATCTTCCGTGTAGATGATCTGACCATTGCAGTGAATGGAGTGTTAGTCTCCTGCTATTATTGTATTTTTATCAATGTATTTCTTTAATTTTGTTACTAATTGGTTTATATAATTGGCTTCTCCCACATTAGGGGCATAAATATTTACAATTGTTAGATCTTGTTGGATAGACCCTTTAATTATGATACAGTGTCCTTCCTCATCTCTTATTACAGTCTTTGGTTTAAAATTTTATTTGTTTGATATAAGGATTTCTACCTAAGGTTTCTTTGATGTCTATTAGCATGATAAATAGTTTTCCACCCTCTTACATTCACTTTGAAGGTGTCTTTGGTTGTAAAGTGAATCTCTTGCAGACAGCATATTGATGGGTATTGCTTTTTTATCCTTTCTGATACCCTATATCTTTTGATTGGAGCATTTAGGCCATTTACATCAGAGTAACTACTGAAAGATATGAATTTAGTATTTTGTATTACCTGTAAAGTCACTGTTTCTCTATATTTTTTCTTTTCCTTCCTTTCTGGTCTATGTTTCTTTTGGACTCTCTTTGCTTAAAGGACCTCCTTTAATATTTCTTATGGGGCTGTTTTAGTGATCACAAATTCTGTTAGTTTCTCTTTGTCCTGGAAGATTTTTATCTCTCCTTTTATTTTGAATGATAGCTTTACTGCATGAAGTATTCTTGGCTGCATATTTTTCTCATTAACACCCTGAATATATCATGCCATTCATTTCTGGCCTGCCATGTCTCTGTGGATAGGTCTGCTGCCAGTCTAATGTTTCTACTCTTGTAGGTTATGGATCTTTTGTCTCAAGCTGATTTAGGGTTTTCTTTTTGTCTCTGAGATTTGCAAGCTTCACAATAATATGTCAAGGTGTAGACCTGTTTTTATTGATTTTGAAGGGGGTTCTCTGTGCCTCTTGAACTTGAATGCCTGTTTCCTTTCCCAGATTAGGAAAAATTTCAGCTATAATTTGCTCCAATATACCTTCTGAACCCCACCCCCAATCTTTCCTCTTCTTATGGGATCCCAAATTATTCTAATATTGTTTTGCTTTATGGTATCACTTATCTCTTGAATTCTCCCCTCATGATCCAGTAGTTATCTTTTTTCTCAACTTCTTTATTCCCCATCATTTTGTCTCCTATATCACTAATTCTCTCTTCTGCCTCATTTATCCTAGCAGAGCCTCCATTTTTGTTTGCATCTCATCAGTAGCCTTTTTTAATTTTGACTTGATTACATTTTATTTCTCCAGAAAGGGATTCTCTAGTGTCTTCTGTGCTTTTTTCAAGCCCAGCTAATATCTTTATAATCATTATTTGAACTCTAGTTTCAACATTTTACTTATGTCCATACTGATTAGGTCCCTGGCTGTTAATACTGCCTCTTGTACCCTTTTTTTGATGTTGAGTTTTTCCATCTTGTTATTCTGTCCAGAGAAGAATAGGTATATGAAAGAACAAACAATAAAATGGCAATAATCAGACAGATGAACAGAACAGAGCAATTCACTGGCTCCTGTGTGTATTTTGGTCTGTTTGTTAGAAAATTAGATCCCAGGGGCACCAGAGTGACTCAGTATTTGAGTGTCTGCCTTTGGTTCAGGTCTCAGGTTGTTTTCCCAGGGTCCTGGGATTGAGTCCCACATAGGGCTCCCTGCAGGGAGCCTGCTTCTCCCTCTGGTATCTCTGCCTCTGTCTCTGTGTCTCTCATGAATAAATAAATAAGAACTTTTTTTTTTTTTTTAAAGAAAATTAGATCTGAAAATTGTAAAGGAATAAAAACTTATATGGGTATAAAATAACATTAAATACAAAGAGGATAGACTGTAACTATAAAAATGAAAATTAAAAGATAAAAAAGAAAGAAAAGAAAAGAAAGAATATAAATAAGTGAACAGAACAGAGCAATCAATACACTATATCCTGGACATACCTTTATCTGTTAGAAGAAATTATAAAGAAAGAAAACTTATATATATACAAAAATAAAATTAAAAATGAAAGGAGAGAATGTAACTGTAAAGATAAAAAATTTAAGTCTTCTGAAAAAAGAGAGAATGTAATCAGACAGGTGAAGAGAACAGAGCAATACACCAGATTTTGGGTGAATTTTGGTCAGTTTGTTAATTGCATCCCAAAATTGCAAAAAAAGTAAAATTTATATATAAAATAAAATTAAATACAATGAAAGGATAGAATGTAACTGTAAAAATGAAAATTGAAAAAGATTTTTAAGAGTTGATAAAATAAATTGAAAAGGAAAGAGAAAAAATTAAAGTGAAAGACTAAAGAATTATGAGAAAAAGAACATGAATTCAAAATACTATTTTCCCCTAACACTTGAGTTTTGCAGTTCTGTGTCATTGGTAAACTTGGTCTTAGTGGATGTTCTTGCTGGACTGCTGGGGAAGGGGCCTGTTATGCTGATTCTCATGTGTCCTCACCCCAGGGTGGAATTGCACTGCCCTTGCCAGAGGGCCAGGCTACATAATCTGCTCCAGTTTGCTCTAGGTGGCTTTTATTTTGTGAGGATTTCCCTGCAGCTTTAGAGGATGAGAGTGAAAATGGCAGCCTCTCAGTCTCCAAAGCCAGAGCTGAAAGCTCAGATTCCCCCTCCTCAGTGTGCCCTCAGGAAAAAGCAGTCAATCACTCCCCTCTTCCTTGCTTCCAGGTCTTTGTCCTCAGTCAGTCTATGCTCACCTAGCCTGTGAGGAGCATTTCCATCTCAGGCAGTGACTTGCTTTAAGTCTCCAAATCCTGCAGACTCCTGCAGCATACTCTTCTGCCGCTCCTCCCTGGGGAGGAAGAGGGGTCTTGCTGAGGTTCTACTGCTTGCTGAGCCCCTGCTTGGAGAGCTGTCACCTGACTGCCTTGATTTGTGGTTTATAGCAACACCAAGCTGAAAGGCCACTCCTTGGGCGCACTGATTGCAGCTGGCTTCCTGGCTCTGATGCTTGGGGACTCCGCCACACTCCGGCACCCCTGTTCTTTCTGTGACCCCATGGATCCTGAGACCACCTAGGATTCTGCTGCACTTCGCCACCTAAGTACCTTTCAGGCAGAGACATCCTTCACTGGAGCAGACTTCTAAAGTTGGGATTTTGTACTCTGCTTCTGTATCACTTCCCAGTGGCCAGTTTACAGAGGCTCCCTCTGCTTGGGATCTGTTTTCTGATATGTCACCTTGGATTTACTTCTCTGCATCTCCTACCTTGCAGAAAGTGGTCACTCTTCTATTTGTAGAATTTCAGTAATTTTTTTCTTAGATCTCTGGTTGAGTTCACCAGTGGTCAGAAAGATTTGACAGCTATCTAGCTGAATTCCTGGCACTAGACAAAACTAAGGTCTCCTACTCCTCTGCCATCTTAGATAATGTTACATATTATAAAACATTTGGACTATTAACATCTTGCTATCAAATGTAATTGAATTAATTTTTTAGTTGCAATTTTTATTAAGAGAATAGTAAACATTGCTTTGTTTTAATTTAATTTTTATAAAACAACTATGTGCATAGACTTGAAAAACAGTAACTTTGAACAGAATTTGAGGGCTTTGAGGGCAGCGCTGGTGGCCCAGTGGTTTAGCGCTGCCTTCAGCCCAGGGCCTGATCCTGGGGACCTGGGATGGAGTCCCACGTCAGGCTCCCTGCATGGAGCCTGCTTCTCCCTCTGCCTCTCTCTCTCTCTCTCTCTCTCTCTCTGTGTCTGTCATGAATAAATAAATAAAATCTTAAAAAAAAAAAGAATTTGAGGGCTTTGAAAAGATGAAAAAATTGCTTTTCTGAATTTATAGGTATTTACAATTCAGAAATCCTGTTTCATCTGTAAGGGTTAGGTTTCTAAAATTCTCATGGCAGGGGTTTCCTAAAGTTTTATTTATTTCTTGGTCATGGTACTTAAATACAAGACAGGAAGGATAATAGAGAGTAGATGTGTCAAAGCTTAGATATATATATATGCATCTGAGCATGTATTTATACATATAAACATATATAATTTAAATGATACTAAAATATAAAATGCAGGTACACTAGATAACAAGAATATTAATGAATTATTTATAGTTTCTTTAAATAATAACAGCAAATATCTAATTGGTTCTCCTTTATTTTTGATTGGAAAGGCGGGGGGAGCTAGCTTCTCCTACACAAACCATGGTTTTTTACTCTCTCATCATTCAAGTTCAAGTTGAACTTAATTGTGTATTTGTGGCTTTGAGAGATTTTAATGGCTAGGCATGACTAACTGGCCCTGTTCAATAGCTTAGAACCCGTCAGAAGATACTTACTGCAAGTAACTTTTGGTTGTGGAAAGTGTGATCTTTAGGGAAAGTTGTGTTGGGTTGCTTTTAGTGTATGCTAAAATGCTAAAGCTGGATATTTTTAGAGTAATTTTCCCATCATTATTCCCCTAAAGTAGCAACAGAAAAAGGAGAATAAAGGCAAGAGAGATCTGTGCTTTCTCAGAGACAATGCTATGGTTCTTGACCATCTGATTGATGCTAGTTACAGAAATGGCCCAGCAGTGCCCACATATTAGACCTGGAATTGTCATGGTTGCTGAAAATGTTTAGAGAAGGAAATTCTCTAAACTTATGTAAAGGTACATAATGTAAAAGGAACTTAATGGTCAGGGAGGGAGAACTCTAAATATACCTGACTGCATTAAACTACAGAATTATAGAATCCTATGTTACTAAAGCTGGAAGAAACCTTAGACGTTTTCTAGTTTAACCTTTTCATTTTTCATCTATTGTAGAGATGTTTAAAGCTGTGTCTAAGGTACCATTGGCTCAATTCTTTTCTAATTTATTTTGACAGTCATAACAGTCAAACCAATTGTGTGTAAAGAGACACAGAGACAATTTCAATGGGGGTATTAACCTCTTGATACATTATTTTAAATATCAGTCATAAAAAAGCCAGAGTTTAGAAGCCCAGCTTATGGTTTATGTCATCTTGCATATTTTAAATGCACCATAGTTGAAATTTAAATGCCAAATTGTCTAGATATCACATACTGCCAAATATGCCTTACATAGACAAGGACTATGCTATTTATAACCTATAGAACACCGTGAAAAACCTCATTTTCCTAAGTGTAAAGTGTGGAAGCTAGGATGAAAGAAAGAGTTTCACTTGATTTATAAGCTTTAAAATGTTATAAATAAGGAACCCCAAACCAAGACCTGGCTTCCAACTTTTGATGAGTATTTATTTGACTGCATAGACTCTCTCTCTGCATGAACTGCCTCATTCTAGTTAAAACATTTTTTTCAAAGTGTTCTAAAAAATTGTCTTCCAAGTAGGTGTGAGTCGTATACAAGGTAGTGAAATTCACCAAAATAAATTTTTAAAAGTTCACACAGTTTTTCTGGATAAAAATGGAGAGAACCAAAAAAAAAGTAAAAAAAAAAAAAATGGAGAGAACCTCTCAAGGATGTGTATATGAGGCAAAATAAGGGCTTAAAGGAAGCACAGAAATCCTTTCAGCCTATCAGGTCACTGTGTACTTTTTTTCGGGCAGAGAGCAAGATGGAAATTAATATGCAGTGATTTTATTAGGGGAGCTGGCTATGAAAGAAAATAAGAGAGAGTGTTGGAAAAGGCCAAGAGAATCATTAGATCATGAAGTAAACCTGACTTTGAGTTAAAGAGAATGAAAAGCTTGGTAGAACTGCTGTGCAATCTGGGGAAGGTTCATCAAGGCCTTGAGTCTTATACCTCCCAGGGACCAGGAACCCATCTGCTTGAGTAGCTCTGCTGCACATGTGGGAGTTACAGCCTTGGGGCAAAGGCTCAGAAGGATTTCATAGAACAGCAGCTGGGGCCCCTGATCAATTTCACTAATACACTATCTGCATCATGAATTGTCATGGCTGCTACATCAAACCAAAATTATGGGCAAAATGATGAAACAGACAATTTAATCTGCATTCTCTCCATCTTTCTTTCTTCACCACATCTCTTTTCCTTTGTAAAATGTTGCTTCTTTCCTACTCCTCTTGGACACTCAGTTAAAGCCTTTGAAATATCTTCTACTTCTGGAAAATAGTTTGTTCCTAGAAAAGATCTGATATTCACAGTAGAGCAAAATTCCATGTTCTTTAAATATTTTGCTTTTTTATCTCCTAAAAGAGTAAAAAAATGAGGTACTCACGCACAAATTCTTGGTTTGGAGGGCCTTATTAAAGCTTATAAATCAAGTGAAACTCTCATCCTAGCTTCCACATTTTATACTTAGGAAAATGAGGTTTTTCATGGTGTTCTGTAGATTATAAATAGTATAGTTCTTGTCTATTTAAAGGCATGTTTGGCAGTATGTGATGCCTAGACAATTTGGGATTTAAATTCCAACTATGGTGCATTTAAAATAGGCAAGATAGGAGAGTATCCAAGATAGAAACGTGGGAAGACCCTGAACTTGTCTCTTCCACTAATATACCAAATCTGTACCTATTTATAGGGCAGTACCTCCTGAAGAAGAACTGAGGATTGACTGAACAGCTTCTGTACAATGAAAGAGAGGAAGGCCACATAGAGAATGGCAAGAGAGTCAGAAACAAGGTAACTAAGGGAACCCCTATACCCAATGCTGCAAACTGCAATGGGGAGGGATATTATTGAGGGACTGTCAGAAAATTTGTCATCTGTGGGGCACAGAAACCGCCCCCTCCACAGTTTAAGAGAGCAACTAGAATGAATATAAGGTTTCCAGCCTCAGAACTCTGCCAAATGGCAGCGGAACTGCTGTAACTCTCTCCAGGTTGTAGGGGGGTTGTGGGGAGTGTGTTGGTTTTTGTCTTCCTCCTCCACCTTGATAGTGTAGATGGAAGTAGGTTGTGAGCACACTAGTTGGCCTACTGCCTCATTGAGCTGCAAGTCTCTAGCCCACACCAGCACAAGCCATCCCACCAAGGTGGCCTCAGTGCAGAACATACTGGGACACCCCTGTTGAGTACTCACTTCAGGTCTAGCCAAGATGTCAAGATGACAATGGCACAAAGCACCCTGGAACACTCCAGGCTGATACCACTTTGGCTATAAATGAGTTAGCAGGCATGCCTGCATCCCATCATGGAGATTCCCAGTACCCTCTTTCCCACTTGCCTAACCAACTTAAGAATCTCTTATAGTTTACCTCCCTCTCTGTTTTCATCTTATTTTATTTTTCCTTCCCTTCCCTATGTTCATTTGTTTTGTTTCTTAAGTTCCATATGCGAAATGGAACTGATATGATATTTGTCTTTCTCTGACTGACTTATTTCACTTAGCATCGTACCCTCTAGTTCCATCCAAGTCTTATAAATGGCAAGATTTCATTCTTTTTGATGGCCAAGTAATATTCCGTGTGTGTGTGTGTGTGTGTGTGTGTGTGTGTGTAATATGCATACCACATCTTCTTTATCCATTCATCAGTTAATGGACATGTGGGATTTTTCCACAATTTCATAATTTGACTATTGTTAATAGTGCTGCTATAAACATTGGGGTACATGTACCCCTCTGAATCAGTATTTTTGTAGACTTTGGATACACCTAGGAGTGAATTGCTGGATCACAGAATAGTTCTATTTTGAACTCTTTGAGGAACCTCTATACTATTTTCCAGTTTGCATTCCCACCAACAGTATAAGAGGGTGCCTTCTTTTCTGCATCCTTGCCAATATCTGTTGTTTCCTGAATTGTTGATTTTGGCCATTCTGACAGGTATGAGGTGGTATCTCATTGTAGTTTTGATTTGTATTTCCCCGATGATGAGTGATGTTGAGCATTTTTTCATGTGTCTATTAGCCATTTGTATGCCTTTTTTGAAGAAATGTCTGTTCATGTCTTCTGCCCATTTCTTAACTGAATTGTTTATTTTGGGGGTGTTGAATCTGGTAAGTTCTTTATAGGTTTTGGATACTAGCCCTTTATCCAATATGTCATTTGCATATATCTTCTCCCATTCTGTAGGTTGCCATTTAGTTTTGTTGATTATTTCCATTGTTGTGCAGACGATTTCTATCTTGAGGAAGTCCCAAAAATTCATTTTTGCTTTTGTTTCCCTTGCCTCTGGATACATGTCTAGTAAGAAGTTATACTGGCTGATGTCAAAGAGGTTGCTGCCTGTGTTCTTCTCTAGGATTTTTATGGTTTCCTGTCTCATATTTCTTTCTTTCATCCACGTTGAATTTTTTGTATATATGGTGTAAGAAAGTGGTCCAGTTTCATTCTCCTGCATGTTGCTGTCCAGTTTTCCCAACACTGGAGAAACTGTTTTTTTTCTCCATTTGACAGTCTTTCCTGCTTTGTTGAAGATTAGTTGACCAAATAGTTGAGTCCATTTCTAGGTTCTCTATTGTGTTCAAACAAAACAGACTTTAAAACAAAGACTGTAATAAGAGACAAAGAAGGGCATTACATAATAATAAAGAGATCAATCCAACAAGAGGCTATAACAGTTGTAAGTATCTATGCACCCAACATTGGAGCACTAAATTCATAAATATTAACAGACATAAAGATAGAAATTGACAGTAATACAATAATATTATGGGACTATAACACTTTGCGTCAATGGATAGATCATCGAGGCAGACAATCAATAAGGAAACAGGGTCATTAAATGACACATTAGACCAGGTGGACTTAATAGATATATTCATAACATTCCCTCCAAAAACAACAGAACACATTCTTTTCAAGTGCACATGGAATATTCTCCAGATCACATATTAGGTCACAAAATCGGTCTCAGTAATTTTAAGAAGGTTGAGATCATATCAAGCATCATTTCCAACCATGGTATGAAACAACAACAACAAAATCACAAGAAAAAAACTAGAAAAAATTAAAACACGTGGAGGCTAAATAACATGTTATTAAACAACCAGTAGGCCAATGAAGAAATCAAGGAGGAAATTTAAAAAATGCATAAAAACAAATGAAAATGAAACCGAATGGCCCCAAATCTCTGAGATATAGTGAAAGCATTTATAAGAGAGAGATTTATAGCAATACAGGCCTACCTCAAGAAACAACAAAAATTTCAAATAAACAATCTAAACTTACACCTAAAGGAACCAGAAAAAGAATAAACAAAGCCCAAAGTTGGTAGAAAGAAGGAAATTATAAATATTGGGATGGAAATAATAAAAAAGAACAATAGAAAAATTCAATAAAACCAGCTGGTTCCTTGAAAAGATCAACTAAATTGATAAACTTTTAGCCAGACTCATGAAGAAAAAAAGAGAGAGGACCCAAATAGATAAAACGAGAAATGAAAGAGAAGAGAAATAACAATCACCACCCCAGAAATACAAAAGATACGAGAGTACTACAAAAATATCATATGCTAACAAATTGGACAACGTAGAAGAAGTGCATAGAAACATGCAATCTTTTAAAACCGAATTAGAAAGAAATAGAAAATCTGAATAGATCATTTACTAGTAGTGAAATTGAATTGGTAATCAAAAACTCCTACCAGATGGATTCACTGGAAAATTCTACCAAACATTAAAATCTACTTTCCTTAAATTATTCCAGAAAGTAGAAGAGGAGGAAAGCTTTAAAATATATTGTACAAGGTCAGCATTGTGTTGATTCCAAAACCAGACAGACACTACAAAAAAAGTAAACCACAGGCCAAAATCCCTGATGAATATAGATGCAAAAATCCTTAACAAAATGTTAAACCACATTCAAAAATATATTAAAAGGATCAGATCAGGTGGGGTTTATTCCAGCGATACAAGGATGGTTCAATATTTGCAAATTCTATCAGTGTGATATATGTCATATTAACAGAATGAAGGATAAAAACAGCATGATCATCTTAATAGATGCAGAGAAAGCATTGACAAAATTCAACATCTGTTTATGATAAAAGCAAAGTAGGTTAAGATGGAACATATACCAACATAAGAAAGGCCATATATGACAAACCCACAGCTAATTACTCAATGGTGAAAAACTGAGAGCTTTAACAAGAGAAGGATGTCCACTCTTACCACATTTATTCAACACAGAACTGGAAGTCCTAGATATAGCAATCAGGAAAGAAAAATAAGTAAAAGGTATTTGAATTAGGAAGGAAGAAGTAACACTGTCAGTATTTGCAGATGATGTCGTACTGTGTATAGAATAGCTAAAGATTCAACACACACACACAACTATTAGAATTAATAAATGAACTTAGTAAAGTTGCAAGATGTAATATGTTCTATATGCTAATAATGAAGTAGCAGAAAGAAATTAAGAAATAATTCCATTTACAATTACACTAAAATAAGATACCTAGGAATAAATTTAACCAAGGAAGCAAAAGACCTGTACCCTGAAAACCATAAAACATTGATTAAAGAAATTAAAAATGACACAAATGGAAAGTTTTATCATGCTTTTAGATTGGAAGCATTAGTTTTGTTACTTAGGCATCAAAAGGAATGAAATCCTGCCGTTTGTAATGATGTGGATGGAACTAGAGGGTATGATGCTAAGCAAAGAAGTCAGAGAAAGACAAATACCATATGATTTCACTTATATGTGGAATTTAAGAAACAAAACAGATGAACATAGGGAAGGGAAGGAAAAATAAAGTAAGATGAAAACAGAGAGGGAGGCAAACTATAAGAGATTCTTAACTATAGAGAACAAACTGAGGGTGGATGGAGGGGAGATGGGTGGGGGAATGGTAAATGAGTGATGGACATTAAGGAAGGCACTTGATGTAATGAGCATTGGGTATTATATGCAACTAATGAATCACTAAATTCTACCCCTGAAACTAATAATACTATATATGTTAACTAAGTTGAGTTTAAGTAAAAAAATTAAAAATATCTATACTACTCAAAGCAATCTAAAGCTGCAGTGCAATCCCTATCAAAATAGCAATTGTATTTTTTATGGAACTGAAACAATCCTAAAATTTGTGTGGAACCACAAAGGAACCTGGATATCCAAAGCAATCTTGAGAAAGAAGAACAGAGCTGTAATTTCACAATCCAAGTCTACAAGATATATTGCAGAACTATAGTAATGAAAACTGTATGTTATTGGCACAAAAATAGACATGTAAATCAATGGAATAGAATCGAGAACCCAGAAATAAACCCATACTTATATGGTCAATTAATCTACAACAAAGGAGGCAAGACTATACACTATACTAAATGGTGCTGGAAAAACTGGACAGTGACAAGCAAAAGAATGAAACTGGACCACTTTCTTACACCACGCACAAAAATAAACTCAAAACTGATTAAAAATCTACATGTGAAACCTGAAACCACAAAGCTCCTAGAAGAAAACATAGGCAGTAATTTCTTGGGCATTGACTGTAGCAACATTTTTCTAGATATGTTTCATCAGGCAAGGGAGACAAATGCAAAAATAAGCTATCAGGACTACACCAAAATAAAAAGCTTTTTCACAATGAAGGAAACCATCAGCAAAATGACCAAGCAACCTGCCAAATGGGAGAAGATATTTGTAAATGATATATATGATAAGGAGTTAATATTCAAAATCTATAAAGAATGTATGCAACTTGGCATCAAAACAATCTGATTAAAAATAGGCAGATTATCTGAATATATTTTTTTTCAAAGAAGATATACAGATGGCCAATAGACATATAAAAAGTTGCTGAAAATCACTAATTATCATGGAAATGCAAGTTAAAACCACTATGAGATATCACCTTATATCTATCAGAATGACTACCAAGAAAGAAATAACAAGTGTTAGTAAGGTTGTGGAGCAAAAGGAACCTTTGTGCCTTTTGGGGGAAATATATATTGGTACAGCCACTGTGGAAAACAGTATGGAGGTTCCTTAAAAAAATTAAAAAAATATATCATATTACACAGTACTTCCACTACTGATTGTTTATGCAAAGAAAATGAAGACACTAAATCAAAAAGATATATGCATCCATATGTTTATTGCAGCATTATTTGCAATGCCCAACTTTTGAAGCAACTTAAACATCCATCAATAGATGAATGGATAAAGAAGACGTGAGATATAAATAGCCCACCCACACACACTGAAATATTACTCAGCCACAAAAGGGAATGAGATCTTACCATTTGCCATTTATGACAATGTGGGTGGACCTAGAGGGTATTATGCTAACTGAAATAAGTCAGACCTAGACCAATGCTATATGATTTTACTTATATGTGGAAACTAACAAAACAAATAAACAAATAGATAAACAAAAAGCCAAAACAGACCCATAAATACAGGGAACGAACTGGTGGTTGCCAGAGGGCAGGTGATGGTGGTTGGTGGGATGGGTAAAATAGGTAAACTAAGTAAGAGATACAAGCTTCTAGTTATGGAATGAATAAGTCATGATGATGCAAGGTATAGCATAGGGAATATAGTCAATGGTTGTGATAGTGTTGTATGGTAACAGATGTTAGCTATACTTGTAAGGTAGTATAAAATAGAGTTGTCAAATCACTATGTTGTACACCTGAAACTATGTAACATTATGTGTGAGCTATGCTACAGTGATAAAAGAAAATAAAACATGCAAGATAACATAATAGCATTCACAAATTTTGATTTAGACATCTATAAATTTTCTCCTGAAATACCTTTGGGTATCATGGTGGCAACACTCTTCCCTAAGATTTCATAATGAGGCACAGTTTTATTGCTCACTATACAGAAATAACTTGGAGATATGAGTTTGGTTCTAGAGCACTGTAATAAAGTGAATATGGCAGTGAAGCATGTTAAATGCATTTTGTCACTTCCCAGTGCATATAAAAGTTATATTTACATTATATTGTAGTCTATTATGTATGCAATTATATTATGTCTAAAAAAGTATATACCTTAATTAAAAAGTAATTTATTGCTAAAAAATGCTAACTTTCATCTGAGCTTTCAGTGAGTCCTCTATTATCTTTTTGCTGGTGAAAGGTTAACTAGTCAGGGTGGTGGTTGCTGAAGGTTGAGGTGGCTGGGGCTGTTTCCTAAAAGAAAACAATGGTAAAGTTTGCCACACAGATTGCCTCCTATATTCACAAATCATTTCTTTGTAGCATGTGATGCTGTTTGACAGCATTTTATCCGCAGTAGAATGTCTTTCAAAATTGAAGTCAATCCTCTCAATCATGCTACTGCTTTATCAATGAAATTTATGTAATATTCTAAATCCTTTGATGTCATTTCAAAAGTTTTCACAGCATTTTCACCAGGAGTAGATTCTGTCTCAAAAAACTACTTTCTTTGCTCATCCATAAAAAGCAACTCCTCATCCTTTCAAGTTTTTTTCATGTGATCGCAGTAATTTAGTCATATCTCCAGGCTCCAGTTCTAATTCTAGTTCTCTTGCTGTTTTCACCACATCTTCAGTTACTTCCTCGACTGAAATCTTGAACTCCTCAAAGTCATCCATGAGGATTGGAATCAACTTCTTCCAAACTCCTGTTGATACTTTGACCTCTTCCCATGAATCATGAATGTTCTTAGCGGCATCTAGCACGGTTTCTCCTTTCCAGAAGATTTTCACTTGACTTTTCCCATATCCATCAGAGGAATCACTATCTATGGCAGCTATGGACTTACAAAATTTATTTCTTAAATAATAAGACTTGAAGGTCAGGATTACTCTTTATCCATGTTTTGCAGAATGGATGTTGTGTTAGCAGCCATGAAAACAACATTAATCTGTTGTCATTCTATATCAGAGCTCTTGGGTGACCTGGTGCATTGTTAAGGAGCCATAATATTTTGAGAGAAATATTTTTTTTCTGAGCAGTAGGTCTCAAGAGTGGGTTTTAAATATTCAGGAAACTGTATTGTAACCAGATGTGCTGTCATCCAGGCTTTGTTATTCTATTTCTAGAGTACAGGGAGGGTAGATTTAGCATTACTCTTAAGGGCCTCTTAGGATTTTTGGAATAGTAAATGAGTATTGGCATCAACTTCAAATCACCAGCTGCATTAACCCCTAACAAGAGAGTCAACCTGCTCTTTGAAACTTTGAAGCCAGGCATTGACTTCTCCTCTCCAGCTATGAGAGCCTTAGATGGCATCTTCTCCCTTTTCATCTACCTTGAAAATGTGTTGTTTAGTGTAGCCACCTTTATTCATTATCTTAGCTAGATCTCCTGGATAAGTTGTTGTACTTTTCACACCAGCACTTTCTGCTTCTTCATCTTGCAGTTTTATATTATGGAGGTGGCTTCTTTCCTCAAGCTTCACAAACTATCCTTTACTGGCTTCACACTTTTCTTGTGCAGCTTCCTCACCTCTCTTAGCCCTCATAGAATTGATGAAACTTAGGGCCTTGCCCTGGATTGGGCTTTAGTTGGAGGAAATGTTGTGGTTGGTTTGATACGTTATCTAGACCACTAAAATTTTCTCCATGTCATCAATAAGGCTGTTTTGCTTTCTTATCACTTGTGTGTTTACTAGAGTAGCACTTTTAATTTCCTTCAAGAACTTTTGCTTTGGGACGCCTTGGTGGCTTAGCAGTTGGGCATCTGCCTTTGGCTCAGGGTGTGATCCCAGGATGCCTGGATCGAGTCCCACATCGGGCTCCCTGCATAGAACCTGTTTCTCCCTCTGCCTGTGTCTCTGCCTTTCTCTCTGTGTCTCTCATGAATAAATAAATAATTTTTTTTTAAAAGAGCTTTTGCTTTGCATTCACAACTTGGCTGTTTGGTGCAAAAGACTTAGCTTTTATCCTATCTTGATTTTTTTAACATGCCTTCCTTAGCTTGTAATCATTTCTAGTTCTGATTTAAAGTGAGAGACATGGAACTTTTCACTGGAACATTTAGAGGCCATTGTAGGGTTGTTAACTGGCCTAATTTCAATGTTGTTGTGTTTTAAGGAATAGGGAGGCCTGAGAAGAGGGAGAGAGACAGGCTAATGGCCAGTCAGTGGAGCGGTTGGAATATATACACTTATGGATTAAGTTTGCCTTCTTACATGGCATGGTTCATGGCACCCAAAAACAATGACAATAGTAACATTAGAGATCACTAATCACAGATCACAGTGAAATATAATAGTGAAATAGTTTGAAATATTGTGAGAATTACTGAAATGTGACATAGACACAAAGTGAGCAAATATTCCTAGACAAATGGTGCCAGTAGACTTGTTTGATGCAGGTTTGCCACAAACCTCCAATTTGTAAAAATCATAATATCTGCAAAATTCAATAAGGTGAAATATGATAAAATAAGGTATTGCCTGTATTATGCCCCAGAGATCCAGGGAGGCTTCAGTGACTGAAGGAGGATCTATAAAAGGCTGCAGTGGATCCCAGTCCAAGATAAGTTGCGAGCACTTTTTAGTGTAGGTGCACCATCCTCTGTTATCAAACTTACCCCACATATCTTATAAAAGAGCCACTGAGGATAACTAGCAGGACCTAAGGCTTGATTTAATTGACCTCAGGTCTTGGCAAAGCATATGCTACCTAGCTAGCCTCCACCCAACTGTTAGGCACAATAAAGGTTTGTTGAATATTAACGCAGAACTTAATGTATTTGCTTTGCTTCTCAGAAAATATTCTATCAATTCTTAAGGTCTCCTGGCATCATAGGAGGTTTATTCTCTGCAAACTGACTGCAACTTTTATCACACTTATTAGGCTCATTCCCACCCCACTCCCCTCAGCAGAGACTGTTGTACTTTGTACTAGTTGACTTTGTTGTTTTTGTTTGTCTTTAAGTGTGACCCAGGGAAAAGTTTTAAATGTGCTGAAAGCACCCCTAATTTTCTCTAGGGGAGTATCTACTTGCAGCTAGTGGAACACTGATGGGGTTTGCCAGCGATGGTCATTGCTGACCATGGTGGAAATCTGGAATTGCAGGACTGGTGGAATTAAAATAAGGAGAAACCCCACATAGAGAGTATGAACCATTTTTTTTCGCACATTATTATTTGAATCTTCATCAAGTGTCCCTCATTCTCTCCTATATTGGTTTATATAGATGGTTTATTTAGTCATTTTGTTTTCATCTGTGGCTCAAGGACATCTTGGCATTTCCTGCTATTGTCCACTAATGCTGCATATTGCTATTACTAAGTTTATAGTCTAAGCTTTTGTTTGGGAAAATGATCTGATTTTTCAATAGAGTAGGATTCAGTGCCATTAATATACTTTAAAATAACATTTTAAAATTGCCTTTTTCGCCCTACTAGGACATTTAGTTGCTTTTCCAACATACAATTTTTTATGGATAAGATTTCCATTTAACACCATGATTTAGATTAAATTACTTTCTTAAAATCACATCACTCTCATAGTCTACTTAGTTTTCTAATTCCCATCTGCTCCACTATTGCCAAAGCAACTTCATCTATATAATGTGACTGAAGAGTCAGCCTTCATTCACAACATAGCACAATCTGTTAAAGTGGTAAATATTACCCATTTCTATTATTAGAGCTGAAATGGAATTTTCTCTTGCTACATTTTCAAGATGTGACATAATTAGATAGCAAGCATAGAAAAGTCAGAAATAGTGGAAGCTAACGGTTGTCATCAGTACCAGGGAAGTTTGAATTCAGTCTGCCTTGCTGGCTCCTGACTCGTTCACACAATGCCCCCAGGCCATCTCATTCTCTGTTTGAATTATAGGGTGCTATGTGAGCTTTGCAGGTACTGGGGTAAGGAAGCGTGAAGCAAGATTTCCAATTCTATATTGGTTTCAGACTGAATGAGAACACGGAAATTCTTTCTTGATGTTTCAATTCTCTTCAGCTTCCTACAGACACACCTTTCCAGCTCTGAGAAGTAGCTGAGTAGTTCTTTACCTAGAGAGGCTTCTGACTTCTCCCTTCTTTACTATAAATCAGAATTGTAAACAAACAACCAGCCATCCTTGTTGTGGAATTGTTATAGTAATTAGTGCAGTATACAATTTCTGGCAGAAATGAGAGTGGAATGGGGGAATGGGAGTGTGTGTGTGTGTGTGTGTAGACCTCACAAAAGTGATTAAGGAAGGAACTAGGCTAACTGTAGAAAACTACAAATAAGTCGTTTTTTAAAAAAAATGTTATAGGGGCTTTATAGTTAAAAATAAAACTCATTCTGGGTCTATCAATTTATGAAGGGAAAACTTTTATATCTTCAACAGGACTATTAACATTGTAGTGTACCAGTTAATGGCTACATTGAACGCATCAGTGGAATTCAACCCAGGTTCCTTAACACTTAAATTGTGCATTAATCACTGATGCTGCATGGTTTAGCTTGTCTTGTTGCTTAATTTCCTAGTCTTTATGTGACTATTAGCTCATAGTATATTGAGAATTCTAAGCAAAGTTAATAGAGTAGCATGACTTGATTTTTTTTTTTTTCTTTATTTGAAAGAGAAAGAGAGAGAGAACACAAGCAGGAGGGAGGGTCAGAGGGAGAGGGAGAAGCAGACTTCCCACTGAGCAGTAAGCCGAACACAAAGCTCCATCCAAGATCCCAGGATCATGACCTGAGCTGAAGACAGATGCTTAACCAACTGAGCCACCCAAATGCCCCCTAATTTGTTTTAATAAATATTGGATAAAATTGTTAGTTTCACTAGAGTGACCTGATTTGCAATTCCCCATGAAAACCTTCCTTTTGACTCATGTACTTTGGAGTTAGGAGAGATGCAAACCTCTTGTATTCCTTATAAGCCATAAGTGGGTAGTGAAAAGAGGCCTGGATGGACTATCATGAGCCATGCCTTCCAATACAACTTTGCCCGTAATGAGCCCTCTGACTTCAGGGGGAGTCCTTAACTTTTCAGCAACTTGATTTTTTAATATATAAAATTACAGAGGATGGAATTTATTATCTTTCTATATGATTTAAATATGCCTGAAAATCCGTAAGATCTGAATAAGATACACTGATGGATTTCTGTATCTGTTTGGTATTGTTCTTTGACTTACTTTATGAATGAATAACAAGAACATCAAAGATTTTTCATATCTTTGTCAATGCTGAACAAACTGTACTGAAATTATGTCTCTTCTGGTAGGACGAGGTATGTTGAGATGTTCTCAATATGCTAGCTACACATGACAATAGAAAGTGGAATGTTTAGATGTTCCCGATATGCTAGCCACACATGACAGTAACCTTTTCAAATTGTCTCTGCCCCTCTTGCTGACAAAGCGATTTCATTTCACAGGTAGTTCACAGGTATTTCAGAGGCCTCTGGAGTAACTATTAGTAAAAAGACTTGATGACTATTTTCTAGATCTGATGTGAAAGGGTGTATATCCCCAGCCCTTTTCCAGAGTTTAGGGCAGTGGCCAACTCAAATATTTTATATGTGGCTATAAGAACTCATCTATAAAAGTATACACTAGTATCTGAGAATGATGGTATTATTGCTAAATGATTCTCTACCTTAAGCCTTCCTCACTACACAAAATGTTTTGACCAAAAATATTTCTATTATCAAATTGATATAGACATAGCCTAAAATTAAAGTTTCATTGATGAATAATGATATGACAGATTGTTGTTATTTGTTGGATACTTGTTGTATGCCAGGTGCTGTGCATTATGTGTTCATTACCATTTATAGGCATTATCTTATTTTAATGTTCAACAATAGTCTTATGAAGGATGTTCTATTTTTGTGTCCATTTTGTAGATAATGCAGCTGAGGCATTAGGATTGCATGACTTCTCCAGCCTCAAATTAATTAAGAAGTGTTAGAACTAGAACTCAAATCCATGTCAGATTGACCAAAAAACTTTGTCTTCACCAACACTATACAATTTTATCTCACCAGCTCATCTTCTTTCTGGCTAGGAACAAATTCCCTCACCTTCAGCAGGTGGTGTCATAAATGCAAAGATGTTTTCTTTAACACAGATATACTTTAAAGGACATATATTCTTGCCCTATTAATTGAGTATCCTGAAATTTCTCTTCCAATAGAGAACAGTAGAAAGCCACTGAAAAATACCTGAGAAGTCATATATTCTTTCATGGAGACATTGCTATTTCCTAAACTTAAGGAGATTCCTTCAAATTTAAATGAACATCTTTCTTCCCTTTGAAAACAAAATGTGCCTCTCAGCCAACAAATGAGTGAAATATCTCCCCAACAGGTCTTTTAATTTGCAGATGCTTGAAAATAAATGAAGATCAAAAGCTTTTTTGCAGACCACTTTTCCCTCTGGGAGACATTTAAGCATGTTAAGAATAAGCATCATTTAAAAATATTAATAAAACAAGTTGGATTTTAAATATGTTTCAAAAAATATGTTTGCACAAATATTTTGCCATCTTGCGCTATTTGTCTTATGCTTTTAGACACCCAATGAATTGTTCTTTACTACATCCAACCTTTGCTGTTTGTACATATAGGCTTTTGTAGTACAGAACATCTTAATTTAACCAGAAAGATCATTACCATGCAACACATTTGTATCTTGCAGAAGGCTCCACAAAAAGGTATCTGTGTCCTTGCAGATAAGGATGTTCCCATTTAGATTAACTGAAAGAAAAACAAGCCTCACAATGGATGTTGCCTTTAAAAAATAAATAATCTGATTTTCAAATAACATCCCAAAGACACTGTGGGAATAGCTGTCATTCTGTCAAATAGAGTTGGCCTACTTTGCAGTGGATCATCTTAAATGGCAAAGGCCAAATGCGTGTTTTAAATTCCCAGCTGAGTTATTTCTTCTGGAGGCATATGGACTGTTTGACCATGCTTTAGTTAAGATTAGTGTTAGTATTTTCTGTCTTGTTTATTGGATTTACTTATACTCAACTAGGACCAACTTTAGATAAAACTATGAAGGAGATAAGGCTTGTTTAAAGTATCCCCTAATCTTCTTTTGGCTTCTCCTCCAGGAAGCTTGTTATGTACCCCACTTGCGAGAGGGAGTACTGGTTTATTGCCTGTCACTCTAGCTGATGACCCCAGTATACTCTGTTTAACCGCTACCACTCACATCTTTGCTCCCCACACATGTTCTGGAACATCCCTTTCACCTTGTCTTTCATTAGTGTTTACCTGACTGAGTTCCATTTTCCCAGGGTGATTGAGGCTAATGTGATAAAGTAATGACTGATATTGGGTGAGCAAAACATTAGCATTTAAATAGGGACTTTCTGGAGGAGATGCACTTAACAAGGAAGAGGTCTTCAGAGGGAGCAATTTCAGACATTATGACAGGACCAGGTCAAAGATAATTTTGTCAGATGGGGCCTTGAGGTTATGAGCAGGGGCAGCCCTAGTTTCTAGCCTTTCTCTCAGTCAGGATTTCAAACATTTATGGCAGGATCCCAACAGTTTTCATAGGACTTTTGACATAAGTACTTTGACCCAAGAACATTTCCCCCTGCTCTTTGACAGGCTCCACCTTTCCTCCTTCAGAGGAGTATACTGTTCTTGAAACAATTGGAAACAGAACTCTCTAGCTGTTCGGAAGGAAACGTGAGTAAAAATGTGGCAAATGGACATTTTCAAAAGGCCTTTAATCCAGGGCCTCTGCATTGCTTAGCGCCAGGGGACTATCCACATAGAATCACAATGATCACTGTCACCTGGAGATTGGAACATGAAAGGCTCTTCAGAAATCCTGATTTGTGCTTGGGACTCCTAAACACAAATGAGTTTTACTCAGCCTAATCAGGGCTACAGATAAGTTTTTACTCTCCCATTTTCTGTAAGTGCAAGTAAATATCCTGATTTAGGACTCAGTGCCCAGTATCATCCTTTTACCCTTTGAAATACTGAGAAAATAAGAGGTTGCTACATGAAGCAAAATCTACAAGGGGTGCTTCGGGACCATTTAACAAATTTGCCTAAAGAATACCTGTATGAAAGGGGCACTGACTTAAGGCTGGTTAATTTATTATCTTTATTAATATACTCAATGTCCCCTCCCTGGTTCTTTGGATAAAGATGATGGGAGAGACATCTGTTTCAAAGCTGTTCCATTGAATGGTGATTTTGATGACTTAATGCCTTTTCAGACTTTTGCTGCCACTGCTGTTCTTTGGTTTTGGTTTTAAAGCAGCTGAATGGAATCTCTAAGCCTTCCATTATGTCTGCCTCTTTTTTTTTTTTTTTTTTTAATTCTGAAGAAATAATTCAGAACACGTCAAGGACAAATGCTTGAGTTATAGAAACTTCTTTTTATTACTACTATTATTACAAAGCAACCCAAAAGATCTTTTAATTTCTTTGATTCCTTAAAGTAGCTCTGTCGAAACATGACGTCTTAGATGTGAAGAGAGTTTATAATTGAGCACAAAAGTCTGAATGCCAGGACAATGCAGTTGGTTGCTGGGATTCCCAGGGACTCTGGAAAGTGAAAGGGGTCAGTAAAAGTTTATCAGAATTTGATAGCAGCCTCCATACAAGCATCCAGATAAAACTACAGCCAATTACTGTGTATGGATTATTATGCACACCCTCCCCCCACTGCACCCCCAACTCCTCAAATTCTGTGGAGATTTAAATCTTTCATCTAGAATAAAGATTTGTAGTATAATAACCCGATTTAGCTACAAAGAAGAAATAAATCTGACAGCTGGGACCAGAAGTATTAATCTCCAAAGTTCACATGAGCCTTTGTTTCTCCCTTTCAGTTTTTATGCAACAGGGGCAAAAAAAGAGTGAGCAACTCTGTATTTCAGCTCAAATTACATTGCTTCGAAGAAAAAGGACAGGGAAGTGGGGAGCGAGTGTTAGAGTTGAAAACAAGACTTTCCATTCTGTAGAGACAGAATAACTGATAGGTAAGTGAAGAGATAGATCCGAACTAGTCCATTCCATGGACTGCGCAGGGCTTCGGAGAAAGGCAGGTGGATAGGAAGGTATTGAGCAGAGCAGCCCTGGGGGCATCTGGATATGGTTTCAGTTTACCCAGTCATAATTTAGTGGGACATTTCACCATGTGAAGTCGGGTACTGAATGGATAATTATTCTACTTTTCAGTTTCAGGTTTGACCCCTCGCACACCCTGACCCCAGGTGAAGACAGAGCCCACTGGATAGTTGACCAAAGGATGGGCTCTGATCTAAGCCCTCTGAAGCAACTTTGGCTTCTGGATATATGACCTCTTCAATTAGGTTTCTTCATGTTTTATATGGATGGAGAGTTTTGGCTCATTTCTCCACTTCTGCTTTTGCTCACTGTGAAAACACATTATAAAATATAATCGTTTGAGAATGATTCTAACAATTCTAACTGGTTATTCTGTAAGAGAAAACTAATACAATTTTAAAGAACTTTAACTTTTGAAAGTGAAGTGAATACCACATGCTGCAAACGAGTGTATTGATTTAATGGTCACACATAATCCTGTAAAATTAGTCATGAAACAGACACTAATTTTAAAGAATAGTGCTTCTATTAAAATACATCTCAGCACAGCTGTAGGGCAAACAGATTTGATTCCCCCAGGGGGAAGCTGAGAGGTCTGTGTAGTCTCTGCCACTCTCTGAACTTACTATGTGTGTTAGCGACAGTTTGAGTATTTCAGGCCATAGGACTTGGATTCCTAAGCAAATTCTCTACACACTCAGAGAAATAAGTGATAAAAATTGCCCTTCTGTATTTTTAGTTAACTTCCTTTAGATCTCATTGAGCCAAGAGTCAAATCCACCATGAGTAAATGTGTTGAGCATTGTCAGAGAGCTGTATTAATGTACAAAGGCCCACTTTAAAGGTCATAAAGTATTTCTCTCACATATGTGGTGAATAGCAGTTTGGAATTTCCTTGGCTCTGTTATACTGTGTGCTGAGGTGGTGGTAATGTTCATCAGGGGTAGCCTGTCTTGGCTCATTTGACTAAATGAGAGGCTAAGAATTGAATTCTCTGCCATAGCAGAGTCTTATAGATAAATCATGAAGTTTTCTCTAATGATGTTTGCAAAGGATCAGTTTTAACATTAGAAGCTATAGCTACTAGTTTTAACTATTCCAAATGAACCAGGCTTGAACCCAGTGAAACTATTACAATTTCATCCAAGACCTGTAGGACTAGAATATAAAATCAAACCCATTCCACTACCAGATGTCAATAGATAGTGGGCAGAACTTTGAGGGCAGCTTTAGGTTTTAAAATCTTATTGGTAGGGGCACCTGGGTGGCTCAGTGGTTGAGTGTCTGCCTTTGGGTCAGGTCATGATCCCAGGGTCCTGGGATCAAGTCCTACATCAGGCTCCCCACAGGGAGTCTGCTTCTCCCTCTGCCTATGTCTCTGCCTCTCTGTGTCTCTCATGAATAAATAAGTAAAGTCTTAAAAAAATCTTATTGGTAAACTGTAGAAATAGAATAAAGCAGAAGAGGTCTGGTAAAGGCATGATCATAGTATTAAATCTGTAGAGAAAACAATTTGTACAAAGATTGGATAGGAAATAACAGCTGGTATACACTATCAGCAGAAAACAATTTGCACACTATTTTCTGTTCTGTTGTTCCATCATTTCATAATTTAGCATGCTTTCTGGTAAGCTTTCTTCAAATGGAAATCAAGCCAGATGGTAGCCCAAACTTCTAAGGAATCTGCTTACTTCCCCATCTCTACCTTTGAAGCAAAGGTGGCTTTGAGGTAGGGGTGTGAGAATCCAAATACTGTAAAAGGACAGCTCACGGTGAAAGGTAGAGAAGTCTGATGCTATAGAATCTCTCATTATGAAGCAACCTGGGGCCGTTTAGTGTAGGGGTAAATGGCCTGAACTTCTAGTAGTCATGAGGTTACAACTATATTAAAGCATAGCACAATAATTATTTCTACAATGTTAACACAGAGTCATCATGGACATATGAAATAGTGTTCAGTAAAAATTAGGGATTTTAAGAGAGTGAATATATCTGTGTAGAACTTCTTATTCTCTAATAACACTGGATAAATTTTTTGGCTTTGCAGTCTATTATTACTATTATTTTTTCACAGATAACCCTAAAGTAAACTTTAGGATAGCTCTTACACAAATAATCTTAAAGTAGTAGGGACTAAATTGATAATTTTGAAAACAAAAGTAGTTAGATGGCTTGAGATATTTTAACTGTTTCCTATCTTTATCAGTTCCATCTTTACATGGCAGATTTCTTTTAAAAATTCAAAGTGTGCACAGAAAATGAGAGACAAATATCTTCTTCTATACTGTACTTATACATTGAATTAAAAAAAGAGGTTATTTTTTTTTTAATTTTTATTTATTTATGATAGTCACAGAGAGAGAAAGAGAGGCAGAGACACAGGCAGAGAGAAGCAGGCTCCATGTACCGGGAGCCCGATGTGGGAATCGATCCTGGGTCTCCAGGATCGTGCCCTAGGCCAAAGGCAGGCGCCAAACCGCTGCGCCACCCAGGGATCCCAAAAAAAGAGGTTAAAAATGATTCTCCTAGCTGGTTAAGTGATTTCCAACTTCTGTCATCTCTTTCAGATGTGACATTTTCCAAGGTTTTTTAGGTCTTGGCACTTCATTTTGAAACAAGGATTCAAAGCAAAATAGAAAAAAATGCCCCACTCTGCACTTTAGCAGAATACTGTCTGTATTCTCTAAATATTGAGTGATCGTTATCTAATCTAGTGCAGAATGCATTTCAAAGTGGTAGGCAGTAAAGTAGTTATTTTAAAGATCCTGGTCTGTATGATCTGCTGTTGAAAGTAGTTCCTCACTGCAAGGAAAACCAAACAGCCATACATATCCATAAATAAGCTGTAGCACCATGGTATCATGTTTGAATACATCAAGGGACCATTTGTGACGATTCACAGTGGCAATTCCAAATAGTTCCTAGTAACTCTTGTGGTATCTATGCAAACAATTTGTTAGATTAGGACACAGTGTGTTAGTGACATGGGCCAAGAGAAATAGGGTGTGCATTCTAACACAAGGAAGCCTTTTCTAGACCATTACAAAGGGAGAACACTATTTTTATTTGGCTTCAGCACAAACTTCTCTTTAACAAAACAACCAAAAGAACTTCAAATCCCAACTAAGTCAGAGCCAAAGAAATAAAACCTCACTAGTGCCCCCATATTTTGGCTGTTCCCTTGGTCCATCTTCATAATCCAGATTTTATTATCAGAATGAAAGCCTTACTTTGTTCCAAACCAAGGACTTGGACCCGTGTCCTGGGTCAAAAATGCAGGTGATTCCACCTACTGTCTTTCATCTTGTTGAAAATTGCTAATGAATACTGGTCTTTCTTGTCTTATGATGGCCTTACATCCTAATAAGCCCGTTGTAACTTGAAAATATTGTAAGTCAAAAATGCATTTAATATACCTAACCTACCAAGAATCTTAGTTTAGCCCAGCCTCCCTTAAACATGCTCAGAATGTTTAGCATACAGTTGGGCAAAATCATCTAACACAGAGACTATTTTATGATAAAGTACTGAAAGTATTGAATACTTTTAACAAAGTATTGAATATCAATAAAGTATTCAATAGTAAATGTAATTTATTGAGTACTGTATTAAAAGTGAAAAACAGAATGATTAGGTGAGTACAGAAGGATTGTGAATTGGTTGTTTACGCTTGTGATCATGTGGCTGACTGGGAGCTGCAGCTTTCAGTTGCTGCCCAGCATCATGAGAGTATAATACTGCATATTGCTAGTGTGGGAAAAGATCAAAATGCAAAATTCAAAGTATGGTTTCTGCTGAATGTGTATCACTTTTACAGCTTCGTAAAGTAAAAAGTCAGAATTCAAACCATGTTAAATAGGAAGACTGTCTGTATTCTCTAAATATTGAGTGCTCATTATCTAATCTAGTGCAGAATGCATTTTCAAAGTGGTAGATTGTGAAATACTGCTAATATGGCCCTTATAAAATAAACACTGGAGTAACAGAACTAGTTTTTTTTTCCCTTTATGTTCTCTTAACAGGAACCAGTTCTTTATGAGTATTCAATAAATATTAAGTAATTAGGGTTATAGCTATGGAAGCACAGCCAAAGGCTGAGTGGAGTTTTCAAGGTTGTAAAACATGTTAGCAAGGAAACCTGGGATTGAAATTAAGAGTTCTTAGCCTCTTCCTGGGGCTTGGGTCACTATGTCCCTTTATTTTCTTAATCACATATACCCATTGGGTTCCTTAGCAAGTCCTAATCCAGTTCTCAGTTAGGCAAAACTTGGAAACCTCCAGGCAACGACCTGTTTTTCAATGGGAGAACATATTTGCTTCCAGCTGGAACACATCAAGACAAGCCATTTCTCTTATAGCTCCATTCTTGCCAAAAGACTGGAAAATAACTTATTAGTGAGTCTAACCTATCAAGAGCCACAACAACAGCTGCACTGAATATAGCACACACAAAATGACGGGATGCTGTGAAACTGGGATGACTGAAACCAATACATGATAATTCCAGGCCTCACTTTGATCTTTTCAACTGGAGGGCAAGTCAGAGGGAACCTTTAATGCCTACACGATCAGATTGACTAAGTTTGTCTGTTTGTACATTATCCTTTTAACCTTTGTGTATGTGCTACTTGAGACCATATTTAAATTAATAATATAGACTAACTCTTATTTTTAGAACCTTTCTATAGTTCACATTTCAAAATTCTTTTTTTTTTTTAAGATTTTGTTTATTTATTCATGAGAGACACAGAAAGAGAGAGAGAGAGAGAGAGAGAGGCAGAGACATAGGCAGAGGGAGAAGCAAGGTCTCCGCAAGGAGCTCGATGCAGGACTCGGATTGTGCCCTGAGTAGAAGGCAGATGCTCAACCACTGAGCCACCAGGTGCCCCCACATTTCAAGATTCTTAATTAGGCCAAACAGCATATTGGGAATATAAAATCAGTTTAAAAATATATGTATATTAGTCATGAAATTCAAATACTCTATAAGATCAAAGGAAACTAGGCTCAAATAGTATACTATTTGTAATAAGTATTGCTATCACACTACTGAATGTTTGGTGATTAAATGAATCAAGTAACTTAGAAATTATAACATTTACCAAATATACATAAGTGGTACAATTTTCATACGATGATATTTGCTTTTCAGCCAGTTGGCAACAGCATTTATGGAAAATCTTCTGTGTCTTGGACAAAAGTAAAGAGTGAAGAAGGAAAAATCCCAATCCTTTAGTCTGTCTTTTTTTTCTTTCTTTTTGAAATAATTGTTGCTTGTTTAACAAAAAGACTTAAAAGTAGAAAATAAATGCAATCACCCAACTTAAGTGTTGCTAAGATATTAGTTCAAACTTTGGTAGTTTAGAATATTACCTTTTATTAAAATTTGAGTTTATTTCTAAGGTGTACAATCATGCGAAGTGGTATGCATCTTCTTAACAGTGTGTTAGTGCCATATACACAGTCTGACAGTTGAGTAGACATTTAGAAATATTCATTAAAAGATAATGATTTAGGGGTGCTGGGTGGCTCAGTCAATTAAGCGCCTGACTTTTGATTTCAGTTCAGGTCATCTCAGAGTTGTGAGATCAAGCCTTGAGTCAGACTTCATGCTCAGTGTGGAGTCTGCTGGTCCCTGTCCCTCCTCTTGCTTGTGTGGGCTCTTTCTCTCAAATAAATATATAAAATCTTTAAAAATATATATAATGATTTATATTTGTGTGGCATATAAGCACTAGTCCTAGATGTATTGTATAACCAAACTAATTATAATAGAAATCAATAAAAAGAAATTAAAATTCTGAAATAATTTTTGATGGCCTAGTAATGTAAGCAGTTTTGATTTTGTTACTAAAAACAACAAAAAAGAAATTAGCTGCAGTAATAATAATATAACAAAATAAATGAATGCTATTATTTACTATATGTTGTACTTTATGCACGTTGTCTCATGAGTTGTATAGTAACCCAATGAATCAGAGGTGATTTTTTTAGGTGATGAAGCCAAATACTAGAAAGAGTAGTATCACTTAACTAGAAATTGGCAGGGACATGCCTTGAACTCAACCCAGTATGACTCTAAAACCTTTTTAGTGCTCTCCTGTGTTAAATGTTGACAGATATTACAGAGGTTGATTCCAGCCTGGAGCATGACATATATCCGAATGAAAGCTTTCACTTGTATTATTAAGCACAAGTATATTTAATAAGTTAGAGTAGATGTTATTTGCCCACTCATTTGCCTAAAAGATGAGTAGAAGGAAGGGGGGGTACAGAAACAATGTCTGTATGAGTCTGTATGTATTTTTACTCTTAAAAGTACACAGATGCTGGGGGGCATACTTATTTTATAAATTTGTTTTATGAACCACGTGTTATTAAATTATAGCACCCCTTTCACTGAAAAAAAAAAGTACTGTTGTATTTCTATATCATATAGAATAGAAATACCTTGGAGTTTAAAGATTATCTCCAAAAAATGTTGTGATTTTAGGATTGACAATAAATGGCTACACTAGTTTTGGGTTGCCTTGTACAATATTGAGAGGACCTTGAACAAGAAATGCAAAACCATGCATAGCAACTCTTAACATGTTTATTTTTTGCAGTCAAGGGTAGAGCATTGTCTAGAAATTGGAGCTTTCTTTTGAAGCTTGTCTATTCAGTAAAATGACTGAAAAATTATTTGGCATGAGGGAATTCTGCAAGGATAGCAAATGAGTTTGAATTCTGTTGCCAACTCCAGTTCATTAATAGTTGCTATCTGGAAAAGCACTGTGTTGAGAAGGATTCTGAGGCTATGTCAGAGCTTGGGAAAGAAGGCTGTGACCTATTAACACTGTCTCCTATGGGTGAAAGATTTGGGCATGCTCACACATGTGCCTTTCATTTCTCTGCTAACTAGTGTTTTTTTCCCCCTACTAATTTATAATGTTCTCATTACATATGAAATCATTGGAGACAGAAACAATGCTTACTTCATTTTATAGAGTGATCATTGTCCAGGTTTGTTTAAGGTTTGAGGGGTTTTCCAGGATGTGAGAATTTCAATGCTAAAATAGAATCTTAGACAATTGGTAACCCTGTATTTTGTTTGTTTGTTTGTTTGTTTGTTTTTTTCAGGGGGAGAGAGCTCTAAATATTCTTTTTAAAAATTATTAAAAAATTTTTAGGGATCCCTGGGTGGCGCAGCGGTTTAGCGCCTGCCTTTGGCCCAGGGCGCGATCCTGGAGATCCGGGATCGAATCCCACATCAGGCTCCCGGTGCATGGAGCCTGCTTCTCCCTCTGCCTGTGTCTCTGCCTCTCTCTCTCTCACTGTGTGCCTATCATAAATAAATAAAAATTAAAAAATAAAAAAAAATAAATACATCTTTAAAAAATTTTTTTTAAAGTTTTTATTCAAAAATTCCAATTAGTTAACATAATATTAAGCATAATATTAGTTTTGGGTGTATAATAAAGTGATTCAACCATCATTCTATTTTTTATAGCTGATTCTTCAGAACATGGATTTATGCTGCATGGATTCACTTCTATGTGGTTTTTTAAAAAAATGAATATAGTACAGTACTCTAAATGTATTTTCTCTTCCTTATGATTTTTTTTGAAGATTTTACTTATTTATTCATGAAACACACACACACACACACACACACACACACACACACACACACACAGCCAGAGACACAGGCAGAGAGAGAAGCAGGCTCCCGGCAAGGAGCCCAATGTGGAACTTGATCCTGGATCCCAGGATCACACCCTGAACCGAAGGCAGATGCTCAACTGCTGAGCCACCCAGGTGTTCCTCCTTTTGATTTTTAAAAAAATTTTCTTTATTTATTCATGGCAGAGAGAGAGAGAGAGAGGCAGAGACATAGGCAGAGGGAGAAGCAAGCTCCATGCAGGGAGGACGATGTGGGACTTGATTCCAGGACTCCAGGATCATGCCCTGAGAGCCAAAGGCAAATACTTAACCATTGAACCACCCACGCCTCCTTTCTCCTTGATTTTTTAAAAGATTTTATTTATTTATTCATGAAAGACACCAGAGAGAAAGGCAGAGATGTAGGCAGAGGGGGAAGCAGGCTCCAGGTAGGGAGCCTCATGTGGGACTCCATCCTGAGACCGTGGATTATGTCCTGAGCCAGGGGCAGGTGCTCAACCGCTGAGCCACTCAGGCATCCCTCCTTATGATTTTCTTAATAAATTTTCTTTTCTCTGGATATTTTATTGTAAAATACACTGTATAATGCATATACAAAATATGTGTTAATCTACTGTTTATGTTATTAGCAAGGCTTCTGGTCAAGAGTAGGTTAAAGTAGTTATGTTTTTGGGGAGTCAAAAGTTATATGTGGAGGATCCCTGGGTGGGCTTAGCAGTTTGGCGCCTGCCTTCGGCCCAGGGCGTGATCCTGGAGACCCGGGATTGAGTCCCACGTTGGGCTCTTTTCATGGAGCCTGCTTCTCCATCTACCTGTGTCTCTGCCTCTCTCACTCTCTCTCTCTCTCTCTCTCTCATGAATAAATGAATAAATTCTTAAAAAAAAAGTTATATGTGAATTTTAAATTGTGTGGGTGGTTGGTGCCCCAATTCCCACATTGTTCAAGGGTTAGCTGTATATATTCTGAAATAATTATAGGCTCACAGGAAATTGAAAAAAAAATAGTACAGAATTCCATATACTCCTCCCCCAGCTTCTTCCAATGGTGACATCTAATATAACTATATTGCAATATTGCAATTCATACCCTATTTTTGTATACTCATCAGTATCAAGTGTCTACAGACAGCAAAGAAAAAAATGTGTGTTGAATGAATGAATATTTGGATGAATGAATACTGGTATCAGGTAAGACATTCTGTATCTGTGTTTTCACTAGCATTTTACCCCTTTCCCATGAAGAAAGAAGATTAAGTGTTCCCAAAGCTAAAAAATTATGCAAAGACTGCATAAGAAATAATTCATTTAAACACAGAGAAGGTGGGAAAAGCATAAAAACCTCTTTAAATTGGCTTATACACAAAGGATGTTGGGGTTAGAAAAGGGACATGGAATTGTGACTTTTAAAAGAAGGGTCTGATACAGTGGTTCAAATCTCAGTTCAATAATGCAAAGCTGGGTTTTCTTCAATTTGTAGGCAATTGAAAAGATACATCATAGTAGATTTTAAAGTATACTCAGTATGTTCTAGTGTACTATGCAGTATAGATCATAGAAGCAGAGAGAAGCTGGCATCTGTGAGTCAGTTCACAGCATACAAGGTTGTGTGATATGGACAAAGTGGAATTTTCTTACCTTAGTAGAAGATAAGTAGGCTGCAACTGATCCGGGATGCTTTTTGCAGAGTACAGTTATGTTTGTTTTGGTCTTTAGAAAATGCCGTTTGGAAATTATCCATGTAGGAATAGCACGAGTCCGTGATTTAAACTTATGGGAACATCAGAGTTTTATCTCTCCAAAACCATCATGTGCACACACAAGCACACAATAAACATTCTGGGGACCTTAATACTATAGGCAAAGTTTGCTTAAAACTTAGAGCTTCTAAAGAAAGTGTGCTAAGAAGATCAGTCTTTTTTTTTTTCCTTTTTCTGTTGATAAATTTAATTTTGAGCTCCTATGGCTAACTTCCAGGTTCATTCTGGTTCTAATTCAAAACCCAGCTCCAGATCCCATACATCTTCAGACATTCTATATTGTCTTTGACCTCGCAATCACCTTTGACCTCAGCTACTATTCATCTTCACCTTTAATTTTCCTCTTTAATTTGTTTTCCTGCTTTTTATCTTCTCTATTCACCTCTGCATAGTTGCAGCAGGGAGGAGTCATGTAAATCATTTTATTATAAGCCTTTTTCTTCATTGTGTGATTAAAGTGCCTTTGAAGTCTGTGAAATTGGACACTAAATGACCTGTAAGAAATTAAAGGGTACTGGATTTCATTATACTGGTGCCCAAAAGATACTCCTTTAAATTGATTAGGGGAGATTTTGCCTTCCATCAATAGACTAAAATCAAAGTTGTCTGTGTGTTCCTAACAAATAGGTTCACCTCAAGTCTTTCTTCTTAGAATTCCAAAAATGTCATACCTTTCTATATCTTATGCTTGGAGTAGGGCAGAAGGTGAAGAAAGACAAATGAAGGGGCATCAAACCTTCTCACTTGCTCTATCAAGCAGGTCGTCAGTTCTAGCTGCTGGGTATCTTGCTCCAGAGAAGGAGGAAGCCACAGTAGCTCACTCCAGCTAGTCTCCAATGAGGGAGCAAAACTGCACAAAAGGAGAAAAATACATGTTTGCTCACATTGTGTCCACACAGGTACCTGTGTGACTGAAGTTAACTGAAATCAAAGGGAAAGACAGTAAGACACACTTTGATGCCCAACAACTGTTTTTTGCTAATGTTTTCCCTTCTGTAATTCTATTCTCTGTTCTGGCTGGTTGTGCTGCTGAAATTCAGGCAGCTGCAGTTTTTAGCTAAGTATTTTCCTCACCTTTCAGGACCCCGCTGGCATAACTGTCCTTAGTGATTGATGGGACTCCATGCCCTGTATCTGGGGGGTGGCCCGCCCTCGGGGCGGGGGGGGGGGGTTCCTGTATTAGGGGCATACACAAGTGGCTTGTCTACCTCCACATTCCTGAGAGAGCTGGGGTTCCCAGCTTCCTTTGTGTGAAGTGAAAGAATAGAGCTGATTTACAGGGTAAATAAAATATCAGAGGAAGTAGAGGTTAGCTGTTACTTATAGCTAAGAGAGATTTATGAAATTACATAGTAACTCAACCTAAACCTTAGGCTGTAGGCATTATGGTCTACATAGTTCCATACCTCATTAGAGGGAAAAAATGTGGAGAATGGAGAACACTAAGTCCTTCTTCTGTTAAAAAAAATTTCTGGTCTTAGTGCAGATGTGATCTACAATCAAAAGAACACTCTACATTTTTTATAGCATCTTTCCATACTAGGTTTCACTGGAGACTGTAAAATCCTACTCTAACAGAGCTGAATGGAAAATATTCTATTTTTTTGTTTGGAGAAACTGAGGCTCAGAGGCAGCACTTTAAGAAGCAAATGGCTGTGGTAAGAGCACCTGGAAATTTTATTTTATTTCTAGTCTGTTTTTACCTCAAAAAAAATTCAGTGGCTAACAAAAAAGGGGGGGAAAAGCCCTTACTGGATTCATTGATATGCCAGGCAGCACCCTATGTTCAATTCCATTTCAAAAGCTTTTCCCCCTACAGCAGTGATAGATTCCACAAGTCTTGGAGCGAGTTAAGGGACTGAAGGGTGCTTGTGGGTATAGTGAGCTATTTTGAGTGTGCTTTTTGAAAACTGAAATTACTGGAGCAAAATCTATTGAGGTTCAATGTTATACTTGTTTTATAAAGAGAAGGATTCATGTAAATCCAGAGGTATGTGGCTCAAGAGGTGGACACAATTAGAGGCAGTCTGGTCTACATGCCAACATTGCCTTGAATGCTAAATCCCTGATACTCGAAGTGTGCTTCCTGTACTAGCATTAGCATCACCTGAGTGCTTATTAGAAATGCAGAGCCTCAGGTTCCATCTTAGATACACTGAGTCAGAATATGCTTTTTAACAAGATCCTGAAGATTTGTATGCATATTAAAATTTGAGGAGTATGAGGCTGACTGACATTAAAGAAGGGGTCAGACCTGGTCCAGGACAGGTGAGACCTTAGCACTATGCCAGTGATGTGAATGTAGATTGGGGATGGTGTGGTGAAGAGAAGTGATGCTAAGCAGGATGGTCCAGGTGAGTGAGTGAGTGCTTGTGAGCATTCATAGAATCAAGACAGGAAAAGGAAGGTAAGAACAGTCAGCCTGTGATACCAGGGATTTGGAAATGGGCAAGTTTGAGAGCACCTTCATGGAGCCAGCCACCAAGCAGTATGGGTAGGGGGAGAGACAGGTGAGGAGAGAGCCAGGGAAGATAGGAGGAGGAGATAGGAGATATGAGTAGAAAGGCAGCTTCCAGAAGGTAGCATAGAGAAATGATTGTTGTTTTGTCTGAAAGAAAGCCATGCTTGGAAAACCAGGCAAGCTGAAGAGGTTGAGGGGAATCTATGGTTAGAAGAATTTTGTCGAGGGGTACTTGGGTGGCACAGTCTATTAAGAGTTCCACTTCTGGTTTCATCTCAGGTTGTGATCTCAGGGTCTGAGAGAGGGACTGAGCCTCACATCAGGGTCTGTGCTGAGTGTGGAGTCTGCTTAAGACTGTCTTTCCTCTGCCTCTCCCTCCACTCTCTCCAATAAATAATTTTTTTAAAATTTTTTTTAATTTTTATTTATTTATGATAGTCACACAGAGAGAGAGAGAGAGAGAGGCAGAGACATAGGCAGAGGGAGAAGCAGGCTCCATGCAGCGGGAGCCCGACGTGGGATTCGATCCCGGGTCTCCAGGATCGCGCCCTGGGCCAAAGGCAGGCGCCAAACCGCTGCGCCACCCAGGGATCCCCCAATAAATAATTTTTTAAAAAATATTTTATTTATTTATGAGAGAGAGAGAGAGAGAAAGGCAGAGACCTAGGCAGAGGGAGAAACAGGCTCCCTGAAGGAGCCGGATATGGGACTCAATCTCGGGCCCCGGGATCATGTCCTGAGTCAAAGGCAGATGCTCAACTGCTGAGCCACTCAGGAGTCCCTAAATAAATAATTTTTTTTTTTTTTAAAGAAAGGCTTGGTTGATAAAACCCGTAAACTGATACAGTGGAATAGATTGGTCCCATCTGTATTTAATAGGAATTTTCCTTAACGCAGGTGGTTTGGCCTCTAACACTGGCATTTTTAAATCACATCAATCTCTTTGCTTCCATTCCATTTAACACAGAAATTTTTTTAATTTATTTTTTATTGGTGTTCAATTTACTAACATACAGAATAACCCCCAGTGCCCATCACCCATTCACTCCCACCCTCCTTAACACAGAAATTAATAGTTTCTTGGGCATACTACTATTGCATCTGACAATAATTAACATTTATTTATTTGTTTATTTATTTATTTATTTATAGTTAACATTTTCAATGATTACTGGAAATACAACATAAATAAGAAGTTTTTTAAAGTACAGGCCAAGGGGATCCCTGGGTGGCTTCAGGGGTTTGACGCCTGCCTTTGGCTCAGGGTGCGGTCCTGGAGTCCCAGGATCGGGTCCCGCATCGGGCTTCCGGCATGGAGCCTGCTTCTCCCTCCTCCTGTGTCTCTGCCTCTCTCTCTCTCTATCTCTCTCTCTCACACACACACACACACATAAATAAATAAATAAATCTTAGAAAAAAAAAATAAAGTACAGGCCAAGCAGGGGCACCTGGGTGGCTCAGTAGTTGAGCATCTGCCTTTGGCTCAGGTCCTGATCCCGGGATCCTGGGATCAAATCCCATATCAGGCTTCCTACAGGGAGCCTCTCTGCTTCTCTCTCTGTGTCTCTCATGAATAAATAAATAAGATCTTTCTTTAGAAAAAAAAAAAGTACAGGCCAAGCTTTTGGTATTATAGGCCAAATTATTGTTTAGCTTCTGACATTGTGCCTGCTAAAATTACAAATGTTAATTTATAAGGAAGATTTCATTTCAGAAGCAATTAAAAAATTTGGTCCTAAGCTAACTTAAATCCAACCTCCTCATCCTCAGAATAGAATTAGTCATATTTGAAATTAGTAACTGAAAAGTTAATCCTAACCCTACATCTGGCACTTTACTCCTTATAGGTTGCACTTAGTTTCAGATAGAGAAATGCATGCATTAAGCCTGATCTCATTTTACATACTATTTTGTAAGCTTTCTTTATCTGGCAATAGAAGACCAATTTAGTCTTTGGGCAGTGTTAATTATAAATTAGACTCAAGCACCAAGCCTGTCTTTGTAGGATGAGGAAACATAAAGTTTCTTTGGAGGCTGGATTCTTTTAATGAAATAAGTACAGAGCTGTTTCTATTTGTAACTAAGTTGTTTAAGGAGAAAAAAAAAAAAAAAAGGCTTTGAATTCTGCAGATGAGCCCCAGTCTAGAAAGCACAGAGACATAGCATTGTCTTCTCTTTTCCCTAACCCCCAATAGCAGTTTTTTTTTTTTTTTTGAAATGAAGAAAGGGTCAAATTTTGTAAGAGTGACCATGATTAGTGCATATAATACAAATCCGTACCTAGTACTGCACCTATTTGCTTAAGGGAACATCCAAGAGATAGACTGAGCAGAAGCCTATAGAGTCAGGTAGCCACTGCTGGGTATTGATCAACTCTGCAAGCTGTTCAAGCACATGAGGGAACAGTTCTTAGCAAATTTACAGTGCTAATTAAACATCAACTTGTCTCATGAAAAGCATGCGTTATATTTTGAAGGAGGTCAGATGGAGTGAGGAAAGAGCAGAAAGTTTCTATAGGATGAAAATTTTAATTTATACATAAATAATCCTTTCGGGATTCATCACCAATTTTTGATATGAGAAGAGTCAACTATGTCACTGCCTCTTGCTCTTCAGTGGTAGAGTTAGTTGCAGAGTTAGTATATCCGCGTATCCAGAGTTGGTCATCCATGCTACAATCATCTAATTAATTTAGCTACTTTGTCACCTTTTAGTTTTATTTCCATAAAGAGAAAGGAGAGTTGCTGAAGACATAGGGAAAACTAATGAGACTCAATAAAGAGAAGCTCTTCATCATGAGGTTTTTGTTTCGCTACAGCTATAATCTAGTCATTCTTTTTCTTGGTTCTTTTGGAAAAGACAATACTAAAATATTTGTTTT
Organism: Canis lupus familiaris; assembly: GCF_011100685.1. Lineage (NCBI taxonomy): Eukaryota > Metazoa > Chordata > Mammalia > Carnivora > Canidae > Canis > Canis lupus. The sequence goes on from NC_049233.1 coordinate 50,109,808, forward strand.
TACTGTGTAACAATTGTTCCCATTTACTGAACACTTAACATGCAATAATCACTTAATATATATGTTAGGTCAAACAGCTTGTAAATGGTAGTGTTAGCACCCAAACTCTGATTTGTTTGGGATCAGAGACTGTGCTCCAAATACCTGTGTTAGTTTGTGTACCATAGAACAAAGGCTTTGGGCTTTTAAATGGAAACATACCATATAAAATAAGTACACTTTCCAATATAATTAATTTGTTCCTCATTGTCCTCCATCTACAAATTGAAATATTTCCTGTCATCTAGTAGGTTTCCTCACATGGCAGCCTTACTTATGTTCCCCTATGGTCTCTAAATTCTTTTTCCCATATACTCTAGTAAAGCTAACCTCTCCTGGGTCCACTGAGTTTCTCAACTTTCATTCTTTCTACTCTTGCCTTCCTTTTATTTTCCCACATCAAATGAGACACTAGATGAGAGGATAGATGTGAAAGTGTTTTGAGAAGTTAGAAGGAAATCAAACATAAAGTATTATGATTATGTCTGAAACAGATGTATTCTACATCTGCTCAATGAAACTACCCCTCTCTATGCAATCAAGACACTCAGCAAAATTCTTTCTGGAAATTCCAGAAGGCAGAAAGGCTATGAACCAGGGACATGAGCTGCCAAGTCAGTCAAAGCGTCAAAACAGGTTATGTCTGTAGGTATACCTTAAAACTAATGAAGGCTGGTTTCTAGGGAAGGGTCATGAAGAAATGTTGAAGAGTAAGTATTGTATCACGTGAAAGCTGTTCCGTGACCAAGAGGTTAAATAGCTTTCTTTTGCCAAAAGAAATGAGTAGTCTGAGTATAATAGCATATAGACTAGTTAAAATGAAGTGAATGAGAAAATAAAAAAGTGACACAAAAAAGAGAAGGCTCAAGAGCTCTGTTTCAAAAAGAAACAATGCACAGGTTATTTTTTGTTTTTTTTTTTTTTTGTTTTTTTTTTTTAAAGAAACATTGCTTGCTAAAACCAAGACTTTCTCTTAGTGTATATATGGATACCATAACTAGTTTGGGAATAATATGGGAGTTATAAATCAGTGGAGATTAACTAAATGTTTATAATAGTGAGTGGCTATGAAATCTTGAATTGGATGCACTTTTTGATTTATCTTTTTAAAATTTTATGCCCACGTGGATGTGTTGTGAGTCATGCCAAGTAAATCGTCATTTACATGTTCTCAGATTTCTACCATGCCCCCTAGTCATAACCCTGTTATTTATGGGACCTAAAATTTGGTTCTTTTCACATGATGATCTATAATTTATAGACAGAGTATTTAATGACTGTTTACAGTACCTTTGTCTCTTACAGAAGATTCTCCCTCTCCTTGTTCTAGAAATGCTCTCTGGTCCTGTTTTGTACTTGATTCAGCTGGTGAAGACCAAGAAGTCTTGGCCAGTCAAGTATTCCATATGGCAATGAAGGTACAACAAAGGAATTCATTTTTTGTGAATCTTGATTTGTTTTATAACAAATATATTTTTAAAATAGCCAACAGAAGTCTCTCAAATAAACTAGTTATTGAGAATGAAGAAATGAAACCTACTTATCTTTTTGTAAATATAGGTTTTGTTCCGAGGTAAAATTTGAAGGATATGTTATTGCCTCTGTTCTTTTCAATCTCATCTTCCTGCACACCTTTCCTCTTTCCTGACACCTCAGCTTTCCAGGTTTCTTATGTTACCCAGACATACCTACTGTCTTTGCCTTGGTCTTTGCTGGCTGCAATGCAATGATTAGCTCAACTATAATAAATGATTCAGATAATTTAATTTACATGAACTATGTTGAATACTATAATGTTCAAGGATATTTAAAATTTTAAAACAATAAATGCTTATACTATTACAAATAGTAATTATCTGTGGGATTGTGGGTACAAGACTAGGAGGTATATACTGAATGGGCAATTACCGTTGGCTATTATCACCATTGCTATTAAGTTTTTCATGCTGCGGGTACTTACAAAAGACAAGTTAGACCTGGTCTGACAAAAAATTCCTTTAAAATTTGGGATCCCTGGGTGGCGCAGCGGTTTGGCGCCTGTCTTTGGCCCAGGGCGTGATCCTGGAGACCCGGGATCGAATCCCACGTTGGGCTCCCGGTGCATGGAGCCTGCTTCTCCCTCTGCCTGTGTCTCTGCCTCTCTCTCTCTGTGTGACTATCATGAATAAATAAATAAAATCTTTAAAAAATAAAATAAAATTTATCTTACATCAATATTTATACACATCTTTATAGGAATGTGAAATAGTAAAAATCATTTGGCCAGTAAGTCCTATATTTCTATTTTTTAAGTTTTTATTTTAATTCCAGTTAGTTAACATACAGTGTTATGTGAGTTTCAGGTGTATGATACAGTGATTCAGTAATTCCATACATCACTTGATGCTCATCATGACAAGTGCACTCCTTAATCTCCCCTAGTTAAGACACACCAACTGGTTGTGGTTAAACTCCCACCAACCTCCCCCCGATATCCATCAGTATGATCTCTATAGTTAAGAGTGTGTTTCTTGATTTCTCTCTCTTTTTTCCCTTTGCTCATTTATTTTGTTTCTTAAATTCCACATATGAGTGAAATCATAAATTATTTATCTTTCTGATTTCACTTAGCATTGCACACTCTAACTCCATCCTTGTTGCAAATGGAAAGATTTGTTATTTTTTATGGCTGAGTAATATTCCATTGTATATATATATTCCACATCTTCTTTATACATTCATCAATTGGTAGACACTAGGGCTGCTTCCATATCTTGGTTATTGTAGATAATGTTGGTATAAACATTGAGGTTCATGCATGCTTTCAAATTAGTGTTTTTGTATTCTTTGGGTAAATACCCAGTAGTGCAATTGCTGGATCATAGGGTAGTTCTAATTTGAACTTTTTTGAGGAACCTCCATACTGTTTTCCAGAGTGGCAGCACCACTTTGCATTCCTACCAGCAGTGCAAGAGGGGTCCTTTTCCCCCACATCCTAGTCAACAATCATTGCTTCTTGTGTTGTGATTTTAGCCATTCTGACAGGTGTGAGGTGGCTATCTCATTGTAGTTTTGATTTGCATTTCCCGGATTAGAATTGATGTTGAGCATCTTTTCATGTCTTTTGGCCATTTGTATGTCTTCTCTGGAGAGAAGGTTGTTATGTCTGTTCATGTGTTCTACCCATTTTTAAAAATTGTATTATTAATTTTTTGGGTGTTGAGTTTTGTAAGTTCTTTATATATTTTGGATACTAACCCTTTATTGGATATCATTTACAAATAGCTTCTTCCATTCCACAGGTTACCTTTTAGTTTTCATGATTGTTTTCCTTCCCTGTGAAGAAGCTTTTTATTTTGATGTGGTCCAATAGTTTATTTTTGCTTTTGTTTTCCTTGCCTCAGGAGACCTATCTAGAAAAAAGTTGCTATAGGCATCAAAGAAGATACTGTCTGTGTTCTCCTCTAGGATTTTAACAGTTTCCTATTTCACACTGAGATCTTTAATCAATTTTGAATTTATTTTTATGTGTATTTTCATGTGTATGTCCAGTTTCATGCTTTTGCATGTTGCTGTCCCGTTTTCCCAACACCACTTATTTTAGAGACTGTCTTCTTCCCATTGGATATTCTTTCCTGATTTGTGGAAGATTAGTTGACCGGTAATTGTGGGCTTATTTCTGGGTTTTTCTATTCTATTCCATTAATCTATGTGTCTCTTTTTGTGCTAGTACCATACTGTTTGAATCACTACAGGTTTGTCCGGAAATGTGATGCCCCCAACTTTGCTTTTCTTTTTCAAAATTGCTTTGGCTATTAGGGGTCTTTTGAGGTTTCATACTAATTTTAGGATTGTTTGTTCTAATCCTGTGAAATGCTGTTGGTATTTTGATAGAGATTGTATTGAATGTGTAGATTGCTTTGGGTAGTATAGACATTTTAACAATATTTATTCTTCTGATCTATGAGCATGGAATGTCTTTCCATTTCTTTGTGTCATCTTCAATTGCTTTCATCAGTTTTTTATAGTTAGAGTATAGTTCTTCCACTGTACCTAACCTTTGGATAGGTTTATTACTAGGTATCTTATTATTTTTGGTGCAATTGTAAGTGGGATTGTTTTTCCTTATTTTCTTTTTCTGCTATGCATTATTGATATATAGTCATGGAAGGGATTTCTGTGGATTGATTTTTTAAAAAAGATTTTATTTATTTATTCGAGAGAGACAGGGAGAGAGACAGAGACAGAGACAGAGAGGCAGAGGGAGAAGCAGACTCCATGCAGGGAGCCAGATGTGGGACTCTATCCTGGGATTCCAGGATCAGGCCCTGGACTAAAGGTGGAGCTAAACCGCTGGGCCACCTGGGCTGCCCTGTGGATTGATTTTATATCCTGTGACTTTACTGAATTTGTTATCAGTTCTAGTAGTTTTGGGTTGGAGTCTTTTTGGATTTCTTATGTACAATATCATATTATCTGCAGATAGTGAAAAGTTTACTACTTTCTTACTGATTTGGATGCCTTTTATTTCTTTTTGTCTGATTGCTATGGCTAGGCCATCTAGGCTTATGTTGAATAAAAGTGGTGAGAGTGAACATCCTTGTCTTGTGTCTGACCTTACGGGAAAAGCTGTCAGTTTTCCTTGTTACCTGTGGGTTTTTCATAAATGGCCTTTATTATCTTGAAGTATGTTCCCTCTAAACCTACATTGTTGAGGGTTTTAATCATGAATTGATGTTGTACTTTGTCAAATGCTTTTTTTGCACCTTTTGAAAAGATCATATGGTTCTTATTGATATGATATATCACATTGATTGATTCATGAATATTGAACCACCCTTGCAACACAGGAGTAAATCCCACTGGATCATGGTGTATGATTTTTTTAATGTATTGTTGAATGGAGTTTGCTAGTATTCTGTGGGGGATTTTGGGGTCTATGTTGTTCATCAATGATATAGGCCTGTAGTTTTCTTCCTTTGTGATGCCTGTCTCATCTTGACATCAGGGTAATGCTGGCTTCATAGAATGAATTTGGAAATTTTCCTTTCTTTTCTATTTTTATTTTTTGAATAGTTTGAGAAGAGTAGGTATTGACTCCTGTTTAAATGTTTGGTACAATTCACTGGTGAGGCCATATAGTTTTGGACTTTTGTTTATTGAGGGTTTCTTTTTATTTCTGATTCCATTTCTTCACTGGTAATCAGTTTCTTCAAATTTTCTATTTCTTCTTGTTTCAAGTTTGGTGGGTTATATGTTCCTAGGAATTTATCCACTTCTGTGATGTCCAAGTTGTTGGTATATAGGTTTTCATAATATTCTCTTATAATTATTTGTTTCTGTGGTGTTGTTATTATTTCTCCTCTCTAATTTGTTATTTTATTTATTTGGGTCTTTTCTTTTTTTTTCTTGATAAGTCTGGCTAGAGGTTTTTCAACTTCATTGATTTTTTTAAAGAACCAGCTCCTAGTTTAATTGATCTGTTCTAGTGTTTGTTTGTTGTTGTTTTTTAGTGTCCTTTTTTTTTTTTTAAAGATTTCATTTATTTATTCACAAGAGTCAGAGAGACACAGAGAGAGATAGAGAGGTAGAGACACAGGCAGAGGGAGAAGCAGGCTCCATGCAGGGAGCCCGATGTGGGACTTGATCCCGGTTCCCAGGATCACGACCTGAGCCAAAGGCAGGCAGGCGCCCAACCGCTGAGCCACCCAGGCGTCCCATGTTTTTTTACTTTCTATATAATTTACTTCTGCCATAATCTTTATTATTTCCTTCTGCTGGTTCTGAGTTATGTTTGCTGTTCGTTTTCTAGCTAATTTAGGTGTAAGTTTAGGTTGTATATGTGAGATTTTTTTCTTGCTTCTTGGGTAGGCCTATATCGCTATAAACTCCCCTCTTGGAACCACTTTTGCTCTATCCCCAGGGATTTGAACCATTGCGTTTTCATTTTTATGTGTTTCCATGTACTTTTTAATTTCTTCTTTTATTTTCTGGTTGACTCATTCATTGTTCAGTAGCATGTTACTTAACCTCCCTGTAATTGTGGTCTTTCCAGATATTTCTTAGAGTTAACTTCTAGTTTCAAATCATTGTGGTCAGAAAAGATGCATGGCATGACTTCAGTCTTTTTGAATTTGTTAAGGCTTGTTTTGTGGGCTAATGTGTGATCTGTTCTGGAGAATATTCCATGTGCACTCGAAAGGAATGTGTATTCTGCTGTTTTAGGATGGAGTGTTTTGAACGTATTTTTAAAATATATCTGGTCCATTGTGTCATTCAAAGTCATTGCTTTCTTGTTGATTTTTTTAGATGCTCTGTGCATTGATGTGAGTGGGGTGTTAAGTCTCCTGCTATGATTATATCATTATCAATTAGTTCCTTTATATTTGTTATTAACTGTTTTATGTATTTGGGTAGTCTCATGTGAGATATGTGAATATTTATAATTGTTATATCTTCTTGTTGGATTGTCCCCTTCATTATTATATAGTATTCTTTGTTTCTTGTTATAGACTTTGTTTTAAAGTCTATGTCATCCAATATAAGTATTGGTACTCCGGCTTCTCTTTTTACATCCATTTGCATGATAAACGGTTCTCTATTCCCTCACTTTCAATATGCAGGTGTTTTAGGTCTAAAATGAGTCTTTTGTGGGAAACATATAGATAAGGGTTTTTTTTTTTATTTCCTGTCACTCTATGTCTTTTAATTGGACCTTTGAGTCTATTTACATTCAAAGTAATTATTGATATATATGTGTTTCTTGCCGATTTGTTACTTGCTTTGTAGTTGTCTCTCTGATCCTTTCTTGCCTTTCTCTCTTTCATGCTTTGCTGGTTTTCTTTAGTGATATATTTGGCTTTCTTTGCTTTATTCTTTGCATATTTATTAATGGTTTTTGCTTTATGATTGACATTAGATTTATATATAACAACTGCAATTTGCATCTGTATTAAGTTGATAGTTGTTTAATTTTGGACCCATTCTTTACTCCTGTCCTCCCTATGTTTTAGGCATATAATGTCATATTTTACATCCTTCTATTTTGTGAATTGCTTGACTGTTTACAGAAATATTCATTTTTATTGCTTTTGTGCTTCCTACCTTCATACTGTCACTTTTCATCTTTCCTTTCCACTCACAGAGTCCCTTTTAGTATTCTTACAGGGCTGGCATAGTGGTCATGAACTCCTTTAGTTTTTGTTTGTCTGGGAAATTCTTTATCTCTCCTATTCTGAATGACAGCTTTGCTGTATAGAATATTCTTGGCTGCAGATTTTTCCCATTCAGCATTTTCAATATATCATGCCAGTTTCTCCTGGCATGGAAAGTTTGTGCTGAAAAAAAAAAAAAAAAAAAAAAAAACCACTGATAGTCTTATTTTGTTTCTCTTGTACATAATGGTCTTTTGTCTTGCTCCTTTTACGGTATTTTTTGTTTATCACTATATTTTTCCCTTTTAATTACAATCTGTCTTGGTGTGGTCCTGCTTTTGTTGATTTTATTGGGGCTTCTCTGTGTCTCCTGGATCTGGATATCTGTTTCTTTCCCATGATTAGGAAAGTTTTCTGTTCTATCTTCAAAAAATGTTCTATCCCCTTTTTTCTCTCTTCTTCTTCTGGGACTCCTAAAATATGAATGTTATATGTTTGATGAAATCACCAATTTCCTTAAGTCTATTGTTTTGCATTATTCTTTTTTTCTCCCTTTTGTTCAGCTTGATCACTTTTTAAAAAATAATATCTTATTTACTTATTCATGAGAGGCACACACAGAGAGAGAGGCAGAGACACAGCAGAGAGAGAAGCAGGCTCCATGCAGGGAGCTGGATGTCCGACTCGATCCCGGGTCTCCAGGACCACACCCCGGGCTGAAGGCGGCGCTAAACCGCTGGGCCACTGGGGCTTCCCTTGATCACTTTTTATTATTCTGTCTTGTAAGTCATTAATTTGCTCCTCTACTTCTATCCTGCTGTTCATTCTATCAAGCATGTTTCTGATTTCGTTTATTGAGCCCTTTATCTCTGCTATGTTATTCCTTATTTCTGTGTTAATGATCTTGCTAATGCCTTCTACTCTTCTCTCAAGTTCAGTGAGTATCTTTATCACCAATATTTTAAATTCTCTGTCAGACACGTTACTTATATCTGTTTTGCTTAGATCTCTGGTTGTGGCCTTGTCAAATTCTTCATTTGGGACAAATTTCTCTGTCTTCTCATTTAGTCTAAGTCTCTGTGCCTGTTTCTCTATGTTGGGAAAGTCAGCTACAACTTCTGCTCTTGAGAGTAATGGCCTTATGAAGAAGGTGCACTGTATGCTCTGCCATGTAGTGTCTGCTGCTGCCTAGGGCTTGGAGCTTCCGGGAGTGTCTCCAGTATGGGCTACCTGTGCCCTGCTGTTGTGTCTTGACCACTTTAATCTTCAGGCTAGTCATCTGCAGAGGTTCTCCTTGCCTGGCATGGACAGTGTTTGGTCCCTGGCCTGAAGGTGGCATGTTTTACTATGTATGGCTCCAGTCTGCTCATGAAATGAGATCCATCTCCATGGCTGCTGGAACCAAAACTCCACAAAACTCCGAGGTTAGGAAACTTGGTGTTGGCAGGGGTTTAGGCTAGTCTTCTGGGGGAGGAGGCCGGTGCTACTGGGACTGAGGCAAGTGTGACTCAGAAGAGCAGTTCTTCTAGAGTGAGGGGCCAGAAGGGCTTGATGTAAGCAAGTTAGGTAGTGAGTGTTGGCACTGCTCTGATTCCCACAGGAGGCCCTGTGCTTGTGCTGAGGGGTGAGGAAGGGGAATAGTGCCTGCTAGTTCCATTGTTCCTGGAGAGATCTCTCCATGAACACTGCCTCTTTGGGACATGCTCTGAGAAGAGCAAATGGCCTTCCCATTGTGTGTCCCAGGTACTCTTCAGATCACTGTTTCCAGGCTGTATGTCTGTGAGCTGTTTGCCCTACCATTTTTTCAAGAGCAGCCCTGATGCCTCTGGGCTCTATTCTAGTCAAGCCCACTGATCTTTAAAACTCCAGGCTGTAAGCCCCCCTAGTTGCCAGAACTCATGAAATTCAGTTGCTCTTGCTTTCCAAACCAACTGCCATGCGGATTCATTTTCTCTGTGTGCTCTCCTTTGTGTCAGTCTGTCTCACTCTTCTCCATGACCTTGATTCCCTCCTCACCATAGTAGCCACAATTCATATCTCTGCCAAACTATGTCTCCATACTTCCTAACTTTTTTGATGTGACCTCTTCTCTACCTTTAGTTGTGGAGTCTGTTCTGCCAGTCTTCCAGTCAATTTCTAGGATATTTAGGATAGTTATCTAGTTGTATTTGTCAGTTGAGACAAGCCTAGGGCCCTTCTACTCAGCTGCTGTCTTCCAGCTCCAATCAAGTCCTATATTATTTTTAAAGTTGTTTTAAGTTTCAGTACTATGTAAAATAAGAAATTCTTATAAGTTAGGCAGTTCTTTTTAGAAGATAACTATGCCGTGTGTATGACTTATTCAAGTTAAATTGAAAGGAGACTTGAGTGCCTTTAGTGTCTCATGCTATCAATGTGAACATAATTTGAACTGAAACTTCCCATTTTTTACCTTCTCTGTTATTACCATCCTCCAATAACAAACAGAAAAATACTGTCCATAAATAATACTTAATCATGTCATAGGTGGATTTTGTAGTCATCTATTTGATATACAGATGATAAAAGTTACTATCTTATTAGCAGCAGTCTTTGCTATAATTTAACGAGTAAAAATGTCACATAATAAACATTCCAAATCAAAGCAGATATGCAAACCTCCTCCCGGATATTCTCAGACCCAACCAACATCTATGTGAAGCAGAAAAGTAAGCAAATTATTAATTTGCTTTTCTATGTTACTCTTGAAGAAAATTATTTATTTTTATTTAATTACAATTTGTGGCCTTTCAGAATTATAAACACAAAGAAACATTTCCTGCTTCTAAGCTATTTCCTACAAAGTGGAAATCTCATGAAGACAAAAATTTGAGAGAGGGAAAAGCAAAATGAAAGAAAACAGAAATTTAAATGTACAGGGAATTTATAAGCTCTTACTTGAATCAATAAATACTGAGTTTTGGAAATAAAATTCTAAATAGAATTCTAGTTCACAAATATGTCAATGAAGTAATGAGTTCAAACGCTGGCTCCATCACTTACCAGCTATGTGAAGTGGGGCTAGTTAACACACTTTTTTTTAAAGATTTTTTATTTATTTATTAGATTGAGAGAGAGAGAGAGAGAGAGAGAGAGAAACAGGCAGTGGAAAAAGCATGCAGGGAGCCTGACGTGGAACTCTATCCAGGTCTCCAGGATCACGCCCTGGGCCGAAGGCAGCGCTAAACCACTGAGCCACTTTTTGAAATAAAATAATATTAATAAAAAATGGAAATAATAATAATAATAACCATTTACATGCTGTTCTGGGGTTTTGAATTAATGAACACAGTACAGTATGAAATATCTGTCAATCGGAATTTGATAGATATAAGCTATTATATTCTTATATTCTTACCTGCGCTGTATATTGTTTTCATACAAACCACCTTGTCCATGAGAAACCCCTGCCCTCACTGTGTTTATTCATTGAGACAGACTGCGTATATTTTGTCAGATATGAAGTATATGATTAATTACATTTTGATTCACATGTAATCTGATTCATTTGATGATGATATGGATAATCCCTCACTGTTTTTCATCTATTATTATAAATATTGACTGGGGATTTGCTTCTAATGTAAATTTCTAGGAAAAACATAGTATTAAGAGAAATCTTGTTAAGGCTATTGAACCCAGTTTATAGCCAGAGAAATTAATGTAAATTAATGTAAAAAGATTATATAAGATTATATAACTGTTTGATTAGTTTTCTTGTTGTTTAGTAATTTATACTTTGCATTGAGGTAAAGGAAATATGATCTAGTTTGAGACCTCAACTCTGGGAATTTGGTAGCAGAAGAAAACTCTCAGCTCCATTATGTTGCTGATCTTTTGGAATTAAGAAATAAAGAAGTTATGGAATTTGAAATATATAGCAAGGATTTCATTACAATAGCCTGATAAATAACTACAAAAAGTTTATTAGCCCACTTATGAAAAAAATGACTTCCCTCTACCATGTATATTACACTGGTGATAAAAATGAACATAATCAGCATTCATTTTTATTTCCTTGAATAAATTGTTTTTCACCTTGGATGAAAAGGTGAGTAGTTATTTCTACTGATGTCTTAAAATGTAGTTGTTTTATGCTGTCCAGTCTTTTAGCATTCAAATCACTACAAATTTTTATCAGGCTACAACTTTATAATAATAATAAAAAACTCAAGTATCTATTGGTTGTAACCTATTTACTTGAAAATAAATTCATTTAGTATGAGGAAAGGTATACTTCATATTTCTCAGCTCTCTTTTTGTGTATACAAATTTTGTTGGAGCTAAAACTCTCTAGTAGTCATTAACTTGTTGAAGAAGGGGAAATGTGTCAACAGACATCAGGGATTACTAACTGGAACAGAGGGCCCATCCCCACTTGTGCCTTTGTGACAACTGGGGACTATTCAGGAATCATTTGAATTTTTCAATCATGCTCCAACTCCTCAGGTATTCTGATAGGCCTACCTCATTCCTGTCAGGTGATAGTGGTGGTGGGATTCCTCTATACCTTGGAAATCACACTCTAATAATGATGTGAGCAGGTCATATCTCTCCCTTATTTTGGGGTAGACAGTTTTTGAAAATCCCTGTTCCTGATGGAAATTTAAAATTCCAGTAAAAACCAAAATATTCTTTAAATCAAAGCTTTAAACCTTTCTTTCTTTGTAAGTTAGAGAGTGAGGGCTTAAGATCAAATTGTCTGAAGTTTTTAAAAATCAAGTTGGCTGATATTTCCAAGGTAAGTTTTGGAGGCATGAATATGTCTTTGGGAGGGTTTTTGATTTTTTATGTTTTCTGGACTGGTGCTTTAGAGAATACTGCTCTTGCAAGAAATACCAGGAAAGAAAAAAAGGGAAAAATTGGGATGGACTTCCTGGCCCCTTTGATTGGGAAATTCTGTATCATCATCCAAATGTTGAGAGATCTTGAAATCACAACATCCACAAAACTCAAAAACAAAATGAAAATGCTGCTTTCTCCCTTAAGCTTACACTTTGAGCCAATCTTGACATTCAAAATATGGAGAAGGGAGGAAGAGATATTTAAAATATTATTGTGGACTTGGTGGCAAATAACTAAAATTGTGAGCAAAGTTCTGTGGAAATTTTAATGATGCTAAACATGGTACTTACGCACTTTTGATCTAGCTTTATATCTTTCCACCACAAATGAGTATGCTGAAGGACATTACAAGAGTACACAGTAAACTTTTTTAAGCTATAAAATTAATCCAAAAAAAGAAGTTATTTTACCTTTTGATGTCTTACTACTTACTTTCCTGTGTGAATTGCTTTTGGCTGGTCAGAGACAGCTTTAAAAACCTAAACTATATAAAGTAATACTTGCATTTCCAGGAATGATTCAATCAGGGGCAAGATTTCAAAATCTATGGCTCTGTGATTGGAGGCCCCTGACCTTTCTTTTTAGATCAAAAGTTGGTTTTCCAAAGCCTTCCATGACCAATAGAAAATGGCAATAGAATAAAGAGCAAACAACTTGTGCGTAAAACATAGGCCCTTGTGATGGCATTTGTAGGGATGATGTGGCTGTATATTCAGTGCATCCTGCTTACTTGCTTTCTTCCATTGCAGACTGTTAACCTATGCACTTTCACTTCTGGAACTGAGCCCCCAAGGATGTACCAGAAGCTATATGAGGTAATAATTAATTATCTGAGGTAAAAGAAAACTCCCTTCCATAACATTTTTAAAGTAACACATACATTCTGATTATAAAATAAATATGAATGGAATTCCTAACTGTTTTATATGCACAGCTTATTTAATCTTTATGACATCAGGGCTATTATTTTACCACTTTGAACGTGAAAAACTCCAATCAGAGGTCACACAGCTAGTATAGCAAATAGTACTAAATCTGGTCATCTGGCTCCAGAAACCATGCTTTTTAACATTTGTGAATGACTGCCTCTCATACAGTTGAAATAGATGAGTGAAGATGTGAAAAGTTGAGTGAACTCAGATTCAAATAGCTATTGGGAATAGTAGGAGAGATTTCAAAAGGCAGTGGATGATTAATTATCAAATAAACTTTATAGACAATACATATTATTGGAATATAAAAGAAGAAAATTGATTAGGTTGGGGATGCCTTGTCAGGCCATGCTTCCTCAAACAGTGATTAGAAGAGAAGAATGTGGTGTTAGCTGAGGCTTGAAGGAAGGGCAATTTTGCAACATCAGAGACTAGGGTGTCTTGAAGTCTTGGGAATAAAGTGAGTCCTGGTCAGTTAACTAGGTTAAGTTAGTCCAGGAGAGAGAGTTGAAAGCCTGGTGTTACACTCATCTATTATAGTAGGACAGGAACTAGAAAGTTGTCTCGGGTGTAGGTGCTGACACGCTGTCCAATTTGACAACCATGGCACTGCTTTCAAAAGGCAGACTTATTAGTGGCGAAGAATTGGAAGATTCATGATTTATTGGAAGATTTGTGATGAAGCATTAAGGTATTTTAATATATAGGAGAGACATGGCCATATGGGGTTCTGGCAGAACTTGTAACAGAACTCCATACTCTTGAAGTTAGGGGAGGAGTGTGGGTGGGCAGAGGTTGGAGAGTACCAGGCAGGACAGAAACTTGGAGCAGGAGAAAAAAAAGGTCATTTAAAAAAACTGGGCATAGTAGTTGGCAATTGCATTTTGAAATGAGGTAGCAGTCTAGGTATTAAAGTGTAGGTGAGCATTGTTCTGTTTGGAGAAATAGGACGAGGGTTTTGAAGGTGGACTCTGGAATATTAGAGAGGTTTCGTGAAATTACTTTTACCTTCAGTCATAAGCAGATCAGGGAACAGGGATTATAACTGGAGCATGAAGGTAGGAACTGATTCGTTCCATTTGTGTGGTAGAAGAATGAGAAAGAAGTAATGTATAAAAGGATGTAATGTATAAACGGATGAGAGAGAGGAAAGGGTATTATGAGTTGGAAGGGCAGTGTGAAGACAATCATAAAGATGTATGCAGAAAAGTTAGGATGCTAGTTATTGGAGAGGAGTTTATACAAGGCAACAGTAGGAAGTAAGATTAAAAAGTGACATTGAAATTAGATTATCAAGAACTTTGACTTCTGGGATAAAGTAATTGCCTTTTATTTAGTTGGCAATTAAGACTTTGAACACTGGAGCAGAGGGGTTGATATCATCAAAGCAAATGTGCAGAAGTATAATTTAACAACAGTGTGCCTTATGGATTGGCAAAGGATGAAGTAGGAAATCAGTGAAGAGGATTCTACAATAGCTTAGCAAAAAGCAGGTGGGTGACAATGGGGCTTGGAATTGAGGGGAAAGATGCAGCAGAGATTACAAAATAAAACTTGCCAAGACTGAGCAATTGCTAGGATAAGTGACTGAAGACAGAGTCAAAGATGGTGCCACAGCTTAAGTGATTCAAAATATTAAGAGGAAATGTGCAAGAGGTCTTAGGAAATGAAAAGTTTGTTATTATCAATGTTTAATCTGAGATGGCAGTGAAATACTCAGGAAGGTATCTGTAATAAACCACTAGAAATAAGATACCAGACCTGGGGAGAGAAAGAAGGGCTGGTAATACATATTTGTGAGTTTTCAACATAGAGATACTATTAGAGATCATAAAAGTCAGAGTTACCTAAGCTGACAGATAGGACATAATGGGAAATACAGGACCATGTTAACAAAGAGAAAAAAGAATTTCATGTGAGACCTGAGTAAGTAGTAAAAAATTTCAAATGCTACAGAGAAGTCAATGAGAATAAAAACAAAATATAGGACCATTGATTTAAGAGTTAGATGGTCATTCATTATGTTTCAGAGATATTCTTAGCATAATGATTAGTGTATGTGGAAGCTACATATTTTGGCGGGTTGAAAAACTAATATGTAGTAGCCATCTTCTTGGAACTGTAGTTTAGATATGGCTGAACAATGTATGCATATAGGTCTTAGATATTCAGGATCCCTGGGTGGTGCAGCGGTTTGGCGCCTGCCTTTGGCCCAGGGTGCGATCCTGGAGACCCGGGATCGAATCCCACGTTGGGCTCCTGGTGCATGGAGCCTGCTTCTCCCTCTGCCTGTGTCTCTGCCCCTCTCTCTCTCTCTGTGTGTGACTATCATAAATAAATAAAAAAAAAAAAGATATTCTTTGGTGTTTGGGAACTCTTTTTCCATGTAGTCCCTTAAATTGACTGGGTAGTATGTCTTCTAAGTAAGTTTATATTCTGTGCCTGCTCCATCCTATATTTCCATTTATTTTGGTGCAACCAAGTGGAAATATTTCATCTCTGTTACTATAGGTCAGAGTCTATCAACCTTGGCACTACTGACATTTTGAGCTGTGTAGTTCTTTGTTGTAGGTTGTTGGCTTGTGATTGTAGGATGTTTAGTAGTATCCTTGGCCTTTAACCACTAAATTCCAGTAGCACCTCTCTCTCCCTGATCCCTCCCCAACTCCCCTGCCCCAAGTTATAACAATCAAAAGGATCTTTAGATTTTGACAAGCATCTCTTGAGGAGCAAAATAGCTCCTGATTGTGAACCACTGCTGGCAGGGATATCTGTGATTTTAGCTTTCCAGGACTTAGTTGCTGTTCTGCCATTCTGGTAACTATGCTCCACTTTTCTTTGGGGAAATGACTGCCTCTCATAATCCCTGCTTACTGGCTTCAGATGGAGTTAACTCTGCCTTTCAAATAATGGTGGACATTGGACAATAAGTCTGACCATGTCCCTAAGTTGTTGATTTAGGGATAGATATATCAAACCAGTTGGCTTGGGTTAAAGCTAATCCTAAAGCTAGTCTTTTTAATCAAGTGGCCAAACATATGTGGGTTCTTTTCCACTAGATTTGAAAATCAGAAAATGTAGGCCTGGAATTGTTGGCCAACATTTTGATACACCGAAATTCATCTATGTCTTCAAGCTAGTCAACCTTGACTTTTTCGTTATGAGCCATTAAAATATATTTTGCTTGCTCGCTTAGGTCATATTTTCTCTTACTTACAACAGAAAAACCTCTGATACAAAAATGAGTTCTAGAATTTGGGGTTATAAAAGAATGATCCTATAATGTGGAGTGGGCTGTTTCAGAGTTGCTGGAGAGAATGAAGATCCTTCAGTAACACTTTTTTTTTTTTTTAATTTATTTATTTATTTTATTTTTTTACTTTTTTTTTTTTTAAGTTGCACTTTTAAATATTAGCTCAACTGTTGGAAATAGAAAGCTATGTTATACAATAGCAAAACAAATGACTAAAGTTTCACCTTTGGTATCTTAGTGCTCAGACCATGTACTTACTGAGGCTGGAGCATTAATTAGGGGCTTGATAGCAAAGTGGCAGGATGCTGGATCTTTATGGACTGTATTTTGAAGCCACAGTGATGTTCTACCAAAAAGAGACAAACTTAGGTAGAAACTGTCCTGTCTAAAGGCAGAGAAAGAATATAGCTAAGAGAGGCTTTTTTTTTTTTTTTTTTCTGCCTATGGCCCAGAATGTGAGATAATTTAAAACTCTGGTTTTATAAGTTTGGAAAATCCTAAACCAAATCCCCAAATTAAAGATACACAAAGTGAGGATGGTGTGTTCAGGCAAGAAAACAGGAAATAGTAGGAAGAGTGAGGTTCGGGAAAAGCTGACTCTTCAGGCCTCTTCAGGGAATTTCTCTGTTATGCCTCCGTGCTTGAAAAAAGATCAGTTTCTCCCATAAGAGCTGTGAGTAGTTTAGGGCACAGGGCAATTAAAACTCTGGTGACAAATTGCTCCCAGGCAGAAGCCAGCATGGAGTCATTAGAATAAGAGAGGATGGGCTAAGTACTTAGACCTGTTGCTGAAGGATAAAATTCCCCAGGCTGGGTGGTTCTAGATTGGAAAAATATGAGATCCACGGGTTTTGAATACTAAATTATTGAATTAATTGGGACTCAAAAGACCAAAATCCAGGGATCCCTGGGTGGCTCAGTGGTTTAGTGCCTGCCTTTGGCCGAAGGTGTGATCCTGAGGTCCCGGGATCAAGTCCCACGTCGGGCTCCCTGCATGGAGTCTGTCTCTGCCTCTCTCTCTCTCTCTCTCTCTCTCTCTCTCTCTCTCTCTATATATATATATATATATATATATATATATATATATATCATGAATAAATAAATACAATCTGGAAAAAAAAAAAAAAGACCAGAATCCTGTCAAGTATTTAAGAGATTTAAAATGCCAGAGAAATACCAAGTCTGGCACATAAGCTCAATGTCAGTTACGTCAAACCTTCAAATCTCCAGCAACCAATATGTTTAAAGGAAATATTCAGAACTAATACTTAATCATTCAGTCAATCAGTGTTGCCAGGAGTCAGGTATTGTGTTCCAAGTGGTCATATGGTTTTAAATGAACCAGATCCCCAACCCTGCCTTGTCTGGCCCCAAACACACAGAGCTGAAATTCCAATGAAGACAGCCAAATAATAAAAAAGTAAACAAACAAATGAATAGATAAAGTCAGATTGTATTAGTGGCATGAGAAAGAAAAAAAGAGAGAGGGAGCTGTGATAGAGATTAACAGAGAAAGGGGTATGGTAATATGAAAATTTGGAAACTTTCCTTTTTCTTCTCTAAAGTATTAAAAGGCTATTTTGGCCCTTCTAGTAAAAAGCACTGAAGCAGTAAATTACCTTTGGCTTTGACACTGTACTTATCTCTTTGAAAGGTCCAGATCTTTAGTATTCATCAATTACCAGTGTAAAGGTAGGCAGTTTAAGGTGGACTTAATCATTGAGATATTGAGCAGCTTTGTCAAAGGCCATCTTCCTTATGTGGAGACAGAAACCTGAAATGCAGACTGGATGGCATATTACAACCACCTAATGAATCTGTTCCCTCCCAATTGGGATCTCAGGCGCATTTACTCATCTTCAACCAGTGTAATTAAAGATGAAAAGTATAACACTGATGTATACTTCTCTGGGGAGGGAGTTGTTTTAATTGTAGACCCATCAGTGGAAAATGAACTATGCTGGAGAAAGATCAGGCTTAATTACACACCTGTTGGTGGTATCAAGCAAAACTGTTGCACTCTGCTGTAATAGGGGAACTACCTAGAAAAACCCTGTGATTTGGCAAAGCTCAAAATATCACCTCATTAGAGCTTATAATTTCTGCCTTTTAAATCATTGAATCATCAAATTTTAGGTGAAAAGAACTTGAGGTTGTTTAGTGTAATTCACATAATTTACAGAGGAGACAATTCAAATCTGGAGGAGTTAACTGACTTGGCCAAATTCACACAAATTATTTGAGAAGCACTTATTAAGCTTCCTTGGTGACTGCTCATGTTTTCGAAATGCTATCTACTTAGATTTGAAAGCAGATGGTAGAAGTCAGAACCTTTATTTGGAACCTCAGGAAAAGTTTTAAAATTAAAACCAGACAAGTTTCATTTTTAGATAACTTTTCTCAAAATGTGAGAAACTGACCGTTAGTCGGAGAGAAATGGCTATGATCCTAGATCCTTTAGGCAGCCACCCACACCTACTGGGTCTGTAACCAATTTTTCTAAATTCCTGAAGGATATAAAGGATGGAAACCTCTCCAAGAAAAAAAATCATATTTTTAAATGTCATCTCAGGATTTAACCTGAAATTCCTCTTTAGCTTTCTTTTTCTTGGTGTGTGATCCTGTCTTCTATTACCACTTTGCTTAATCCTATACTGCATAGGGGTATTAACAGTTGGCCCTATGCCTCATTTTCCCTGGGCTATCTCCTGATCTGATTAGCTTTTCTTAGGCAAGGTTTTCCAAAGCAAGCAGGCACACATAGGCACAATAGAGTAAGGGAACTCTAAGATGCAAGACAAAAGATGCATGTATTTCTACACACATGTGCATGAAAGGGAAGTAGGGGAGGGAGAGATTCATTTATTAATTCAACAACTTTTTACCGAGAGCCTATTGTGTGCTAGGAATACTGATGGATTCTAGATTTGGAGATATAAACCAAAGAAAAATGATTAGAATTTATAGTTTTGGAGGAGTCTGAGCACAGTTTTGGCACTATTGTTAACTTGGGCTAGATATATTTTTATTTTAATTAATTAATTAATTAATTAAATAATTGAAGTTCGATTTGCCAACATATAACACCCAGTGCTCATCCCATCAAGTGCCCTTCTCAGTGCCGGTCACCCAGTTACCCCATCCCTCCCGCCTGCCTCCCCTTCCACTACCCTTTGTTCGCTAGATATCTTTGTTGTGTATTGTAGGTTATTTTTGAGGGATTCCTGGCTTCTACCCACTAGATGCCAGTAGCACACCCATAGTCATGGCAATCAGAAATGTCCTTAGAAGGCAGCCCGGGTGGCTCCGCGGTTTAGCACCGCCTTCAGCCCAGGGCCTGATCCTGGAGACCCAGATTGAGTCCCATGTGGGGCTCCCTGCATGGAGCCTGCTTCTCCCTCTATCTGTGTCTCTGCCTCTCTCTTTCTCTCTGTGTGTCTCTCATGAATAAATAAATAACAATCTTTTTTAAAAAGGAAAGAAATGTCCTCAGAGATGCTTGGCTGGCTCATTTAGTGGAGCATGTGACTCGATCTCACGGTTATGAGCTTGAGCCTCATCTTGAGATTACTTAAAAATAAAATCTTAGAAAAAAAAAAAAAAGGAAATTTCTCCAGACATTGCCAAATGTCCTTGGGATTGGCCCCAGTTGGGAAGCACTGAGCTAGAGAATAAGCAAATGTTCACAATTAAATAGTCACAATGGTATCTAATGCTTTTGATATATTTTCTTGTGGCTAACTTTAGAAAATTGTCACAGAAAAGAAATACTACTTTTTTGGTGGTGTTTTTATTGAAATAAAATATACCTACATGAAAGTGTATGAATCTTAAGTTTACATCTTGAAGAGTTTTTACAAAATGAACACCCCGTGTAAATACCCAGATAAGGAAATGAAATATGATCATTTCTCTAGAAGCCTTTCTCAAGCCCCATCCCAGTCACTATTAGAACTTCTTTTTTTTTTTTTTTTTTTTTAAGATTTTATTTATTCAGGAGAGACACACACACAGAGAGAGAGAGGCAGAGACACAAGCAGAGGGAGAAGCAGGCTCCATGCAGGGAGCCTAATATGGGACTCGATCCTGGGTCTCCAGGATTAGGCCCTGGGCTGAAGGCGGTGCTAAACCGCGGAGCCACCCGGGCTGCCCGCTATTAGAACTTCTAAGAACACAGTATGTACTCTTTTATGATAGGCTTCTTCTGTTCATTGTATTTTTTACGGGAGTCATTCATGTTACTGCATGTTGAACAGTTTGTTTATATTTTTCCTCATGGATGTATAATATCCTATTTTTCCATTCTATTTTTGTGGACATTTGAATTGTCTCCATTTTCAGGCCAATGACAATAATGCTATCCCGAGTGATATCATTAAGATGGCAGAAAAAGAGTTTTTTACAGTCTTAGTCTCAAAGAACACTGATTTTGACAATCATCTATGGATAAGAATAGCTTTTTGGAAGTCTGGGATTTTGTGGAGAAGTACCAGCACACTTTTAGAGCAAAAGTATCCAAGCTTTGGATACATTGAAGAGGGTAAGAGGAATAGTTTTGCTTTACCTGCATCATTCCTCCTCCAAGGTGACACAATCTTGTTCCAAAAGAGACCTGCTCAACCTATGATTTCTTCCACGGAGAAAAGTGAAAAGTGAGAGAATGAGAGTAAGTGCCTGATTTCCCTAGATGTGCAGGGTGCAGTAAAAAAATTTCACTTGTTTTTTTGTCCCATCCAGGATACTGGAGTGAGCTCAGTGACTGAGGAGCAGAGAGGGGCTGGGGGAACAGACGGCAGGGCTTAAGGGTATGTAAAAGTTACATGGAACCTGGCAGCCACTTTGTGGATTCCATCAGGATGCCCATGCCTGGGTCTCTGGGGATGCCTTTCTGTGGATCCTCCCAAAGGGCATGACCAATACTCATTGTGCTTCACCTACACCAAGCCTCCTGTCCCCTGTTGCTGACTTCCTGTGTGTGCCCCCAAGGGCAGTGATTGTGAGCCTTTGTAGATGGCTAGTGACTATGCACAGAAACTAGGGCTGACTCTGTGGGACTGGGAGAAAGTATATAAAGTTGAGCATTTACTACTACCTTAGGAAAAGCAAACCAGGATGCTGTCAGCACCTGGCCTGGCTTTCTAGGATGGAGAGAAAGCATACAATTAAAAAAAAAAATTCCTTATAAGAGGGAATAAGAAGTGTGGAGTGGGTGTATCCATAGAAAAGGTTGAGAAAGCCTCAGAATTCCCAGCATCACTGACAGATGGTATTCTTTTCTGAAGCCAGTCAGTAAAACATGGAGGAGGTGACTGCTACCTCAAATGCGAAGATAGCAATGCAGAATTTAAGGAACATGAAAAATAAAGGAAATATGATACTACCAAAGGAACAGAATAATTTTCTCTTTTTAAGATTTATTTGTTCATTTGAGAAAGAGAGAGATTGAGAGCATTTTGGGGAAGAGGAAGAGGAAGTCCTGCAGATTCCCTGCTTTGAGCAAAGCCCCCTGACCCAGGGCTTGATCTAGTAACACTAAGATCATGACCAGATCTGAGACCAAGAGTCAGATGCTTAACTGACTGAGCCACTCAGGTGCCCCCAGAATATAATTTTTTAGAAACTAACGACAAAGATAGGGAAATCTGTAGTTTGACTGATAAAATATTCAATATAGTTGTTTTAAGGAGACTGAGCTACAAGAAAACACAGAAAGACAATTAAAGGAAATCAGGAAAATAACACAAGAACAAAACAAATTTAACTGAGAAATAGAAATCATAAAAAAGAATCAACCAGAAATTCTGAAGCTGAGAAGTACAGTGAATGAAATAAAAACTGCGATAGAGTGGATCAACAACTTGATCACGCAAAAGAAACTGTGAACTGGAGGAGAGGCCAATGAAATTGCAGGCATATCTCTGAGATACTGTGGGTTCAGTTCCAGACCACCGAAATAAAGTGAATATCACAACAAAGTGAGTCAGATGAAATTTTTGGTTTTCCAGTGCATGTAAGAGTTATGTTTATTGTAATCTATTAGGTGTGTAATAGCATTATATCTAAGAAAACAATGTAAGTACTTTTAAAAATATTTAAAATTAAAAAAAAAGTAATCTTTACATCCAATGTGGGGCTTGAACCTACAATCTTGAGATCAAGAGTCACATGCTATACTGACTGAGACAGGCAGGTGCCCCAACAATGTACATACCTTAATTAAAAAATACTTTATCCCTAAAAAATGCTAACCATCATCTGAACTTTCAGTGAGTTAGTTATAATATTTTTGCTGGTTAAAGGTCTTATCTCAATATTAATGACTTCTGACTAATCAGGGTGGTGGTGATTAAAGTTTGAAGTGGCTGTGGCAATTTCTTAAAATAAAACAATGAAGACTGCCAAATTGATCAACTCTTCTTTTCATGAATGATTTCTCTGTAGCATGTTATGCTGTTTGACAATATTTTACCCACAATAGAATGTCTTTCAAAATTGAAGCCAATTTTCTCAAACCCTGTCACTGCTTTATCAACTAAATTTATGTAATATTCTAAATGCTTTGATGTCATTTCAACAATTTTCACAACATCTTCCCTAGGAATAGTTTTCACCTCAAGAAACTACTTTCTTTGCTCATCCATAAAAAGCAACTCCTCATCCTTTCAAGTTTTATCATGAGACTGAAGCAACTCAGTCACATCTTCAGGCTCCAGTTCTAATTCTAGTTCTCTTGCTATTTCCACCACATCTTCAGTTACTTCCTCCACTGAAATCTTGAACTCCTCAAAGTCATCCATGAGGGATGGAATCAACTTCTTCCAAACTCCTGTTCATGTTGATACTTTGACCTCTTCCCATGAATCATGAATGTTCTTAGTGGCATCTAGCATGGTTTCTCCTTTACAGAAGATTTTCACTTGAATTTGCCCATATCCATCAGAGGAATCACTATTCATGGCAGCTATACACTTACAAAATTTATTTCTCAAATAATAAGACTTGAAAGTCAGGAGTACTCCTTTATCCATGTGTTGCAGAATAGATGTATTAGCAGGCATAACACATCTGTAGTCATTTCAGAGCTCTTGGGTGACCTGGTGGGTTGTCAAGGAGCAATAATATTTTGAAAGGAATCTTTTTTTTTTTTTTTTTTTTTTTTTTTGAGTAGTAGGTGTCAACAATGACTTAAAAAACTCAGGGAACCATGTTGTAACCAGATGGGCTGTTTTCCAGGCTTTGTTATTCTATTTATTGAATATAGGGAGTATAGATTTAGCATAATTCTTAAGGGCCATAGGATTTTCAGAATGATAATGAGTATTGGCTTCAACTTCAAAGCACCAGCTGAATTAACCCCTAACAAGAGAGTTGGCCTGTTCTTTGAAGTTTTGAAGCCAGGCATTGACTTCTCTCTAGCTATGAAAGCCCTAGACGGCATCTTCTTCCAAAGAAGCTATTTCATCTCCATTGAAAATCTGTTCTTGGGGGATCCCTGGGTGGCTCATTGGTTTGGCGCCTGCCTTTGGCCCAGGGCGTGATCCTGGAGTCCCAGGATCGAGTCCTGCGTCGGGCTCCCTGCATGGAGCCTGTTCTCCCTCCTCCTGTGTCGCTGCCTCTCTTTCTCTTTCTCTCTCTATCATAAATAGATAAATAAATCTTAAAAAAAAAAAGAAAGAAAATCTGTTCTTTAGTGTAACCACCTTCAATAGTTATCTTAGCTAGATCTTTTGAAGAGTTTCCTGTAGCTTCTGCTCCAGCCATGTTGCTTTACCTTGCACTTCTGGGTTACAGAGATAGGTTCTTTCCTTAAATCTCATGAACTAATCTCTGCTACCTTCAGACTTTTATTGTGCAGCTTCCTCACTTCTCTTAGCCTTCATAGAATTGAAGAGAATTAGGGCCTTCCTCTGGATTGGGCTTTGGATTAAGGGAATGTCGTGGCTGATTTGATCTACTATCCAGACCACTAAAACTTTCTCCATGTCAACAATAAGTCCGATTTTTTTTTTCATTTGTGTGTTTACTAGAGTACCACTTTTAATTTCCTTCAAGGACTTTTACTTTACATTCATAACTTGACTAACTGTTGGCACAAGAGGCCTAGTTTTTAGCCTGTCTTGGCTTTTGACATGCTTTTCTAAGCAGCTAAAACAATCCTAACTTTTGATTTAAATGGGACCCTTCTTTTCACTTCAACACTTAAATGGCATTGTAGGGTTATTAATTGGCCTAATTTCAATATTTTAGTCTCAAGTAATAGGAAAGCCTGAGAAGTAGGAGAGAGATGGGAGACTGGCCAGTTGGTGGGGTAGTCAGAACATACACATTTATGGATTAAGTCCTCATCTTATATGGGCATGGTTTCTGGCACCCCAAACAATGACAATAGTAACATCAAAGATCACTAATCACAGGTCACCATAATAAATATAATAATAGTAATAATTATTATTATCACATGTTACATAATAATTATTATAGTTTAAAAATGTGGGATTTATGACAGAAACATGAAATGAATAAATGCTGTTGGAAAAATGGCACTGATAGAATTGCACGATGCAAATATGTGAAGTGCAATAAAGTGAAGCACAATAAAATGAGGTGTGCCTGTATCCCATCAGAGGATAATAATGAAAAAAGGATGAAAAGAAAGAAGAGAGCCTACATGAATTTTGTGATACCATCGAGAGCAACAATTTATATAACAAATTTATATACATTATTGGAAGGAAAATGAAGAATGGGAGAAAGGAACAGAAAGCTTATTTAGAGAAATAATGATAACTAACTCAATGTTAAATGTCAATTATATTTCAATAAACCTTGGAAAAAAGAGAAATAATGGCTGAGAAATTTCCAAATCTGAGGAGAGATTTGGACGTCAAGGTTCATGAAACTCATAGATCCCTAATTCAACCCAAAGAGATCTTCTCCAAGACACACTGTAATAAAACTATCTAAAATCAAAAACAGGGAAAATTTCAAAAACAGGAAGAGAAGAACATATTCCTCACATACAAAGAATCCCCACTAAGCTATTGGCAATTTCTCAGCATAAATCTTCAGGTTAGGAGAGTGAATTGTTATGTTCAAAGTACTGAAAGAGAGATCCCTGGGTGGCGCAGCGGTTTAGCGCCTGCCTTTGGCCCAGGGCGCGATCCTGGAGACCCGGGATCGAATCCCACGTCGGGCTTCCGGTGCATGGAGCCTGCTTCTCCCTCTGCCTGTGTCTCTGCCTCTCTCTCTCTCTGTGACTATCATAAATAAATTAAAAAAAAAAACATTAAAAAAAAAAACCAAAAAAAAAAAACAAAGTACTGAAAGAAAAAATCGCCAACCAAGAGTACTTTATCTGGCAAAATTGTTCTTCAAAAATGAAGGAGAGATAAAGACTCTCTCAAACAAACAAAAATGAGGAAATTCATCACCATCATACCTACTTCATAGGAAATACTAAAGGGATTTCATCAAGCTGAAATGAAAAAACACTGATAAGTAACATAAAAATATATGAAAATATAAGACATACTAGAAAAAGATAAGTATATAGTTAAAATCAGAATTCTCTAATACTGTAAAATGATACTACATTAGTCACTCAACTCTAGGATAAAGGTTAGAAGATAAAAGCAATAAAATAAAATAAGTACAGCAATAAGTGTAAATATTGATGTCAAAAACATGAAAGTAGCAAAAGGGTAGAGTTTGTATGTGATTGAAGTTATCAGTGTAAAATAGATTATTACCATGAGATGTTTTAGGTAAACTTCATGATAACCACAAAGCAAAAACCTGCATTAGATATGCAAAAGATAAAGAGAAGAGAATCAAAGTATACTTCTATAGAAAAACATCAGTTCACAAAGGAAAAAAGGAACAAAGGAATTGCAAAACAGAAAATTATAAGATGGCATTAGTAAGTCCTTATAAATCAATAATTACTTTAATATAAATGTATTAAATTCTCCAATCAGAAGATATAGGGTGGCTGAGTGGACAAAAAAACAGACCAGACTAAATGCTGCCTACAAGCGATACACTTCAACTTTAAGAACACAAATGGAAATCACAAGAGAGCAAGAATAGCTATATTTATATATAAAAAGTAGATGTTAGGTCAAAATCTGTAATAAGAGACAAAGAAATTCCTTATATAATGTTAAAGGCATAAATTCATCAAGAGAATATAACAATTGTAATAGTAAGGCAGCTGGAGGGGAGGAGAGTGGGGGGGAATGGATTAAAGAGGTAATGAGCATTAAGGAGGGCATGTGTTGTGAATGAACACTGGGTATTATATGTATGTAATGAATCACTAAATTCTACTTCTGAAACCAATACTACACTATATATTAACTAAGTTGAATTTAAATAAAATCTTGGAAGAAAAAAATAAAATTCAAGAACAGGAAGAAAACTGGGAAATTCACAAATATGTGGAGATTAAACAACACACTACTGAACTATCAGTGGGTTAAAGAAGAAATCATAAGAAAATTAGGAAAAAAACAACTTAAATATGGAAACAAAACATACCAAATATTATGGGATGCAAAAAAGCAATTCTAAGAGGGAAGTTTATAATGATAAATGCCTACATTGATATAAAAGAAAGATCTCAAATAAACAATCTACCTTTACATCTCAAGGGCCTAGAAAATAGAAGATCAAATTGAGCCCAACCTTAAAACATGGAAGGAAATAAAGGTCGGAGCAAAAGTAGAGATCAGAAAAATAGTAGAAAAGATCAATGAAACTAAGAGCAGGTTAAAAAAAAATAACAAACTTGGGGTAGACTAAGGGAAAAGAGTACTAAAAATATCTGAAATGAAAAAGCAGACATAACAACTGATACCACAGAAATACAAAGGATCACAAGAGACTACTATGAACAATTATATGCCAACTATTGGTAAACTAGAAGAAATAAATAAATTCCTAGAAACATATGACTTACCAAACTGAATCATAAAGAAATAGAAAATCTGAACAGATCAATAATGGGTAAGGATACTGAGTTAGCAATCAAAAATCTCCCAATAAAGAAAAATCCAGGACCTATTAGCTTTACTGGTGAATTCTAGTAAACATTTAAAGAGGAATTAAATCATTTGCAAGCTGTGCCAAAAAGAAGAGGAGGGAACATTTCCAAACTACTTTTATGAATCCAGAAGTATCCTCTTAACAAAGCCCAATAACAGACACTAAAAGGAAAATTACAGGTCAATAACTTTAATAAACATGATGCAAAAAAATTCTCAACAAAATACTAGCAAACTGAATTCAATAGCACATTCAAAGTTTTCTGCATTATGGTCAAGTTGGATTTATCCCTGTTTCAACATAATGCAACATTAACAGAATAAAGGATAAAAACATATAGTCATTTTAGTAAATGCAGAAAAAAACATTTGATGAAATTAAAAATCCTTTCATAATAAAGATTCTCAGCAAATCTGATGGAGAAGGAATGTACCTTGACTAAATAAAGAAACATATATGACAAGCCAACAACTAACATCATACTCAGTGGTGAAGCTGAAAGCTTTACCTCTAAGATCAGAAACAAGACAAGGATGCTCATTCTAGCCACTTCTATTCAACACAGTACTGGAAGTCCTAGAAAAATAAGTGGTATCTAAATTAGAAAGAAGGAAGTAAAATTGTCTCTGGTTGCAGATGACTGGTCTTTTATGAAAATTGGAAAGACTTTACCAAAAAGCCTGTTTGAACTAATAAATGAATTTAGCAAAGTTGCATGATATAAAATCAGTATATAATAACCAGCTGTGTTTCTTCACACAATAATGAACTACCTAAAAGAGAAATTAAGAAAACAATCTTATTTACAATAGTATCAAAACAGTAAAATACTTAGAAACAGATTTAACCAAGGAGATGAAAGACCTGTACACTGAAAACTAAGACACTGATGAATGAAATTGAGGAAGATGAAAGTAAATTTGAAGATGTTTAGCATTCATGGATTGAAGGAATTGGAAGAATTAATTTTATTAAAAATGTGCATACAATCCGAAGCCATCTACTGATGCAGTGTAATCTCCATCAAAATTCCAATGGCATTTTTTTACAGGAATAGAAAAAAAAATCCTAAAATTCATACAGAACCACAAAAGATCCTGATAGCCAAAGCAACCTTTAGAAAGAAGAACAAAGCAGGAGGTATCACACTTCCTGATTTCAAACTATATTACAAAGTATAGTAATCAAAATGGTATGGTATTATCATAAAAATAGATACGTAGATACATACATGCATACATATCCCAATGGAATGGGATAGAGAGCCCTGAAATAAACCCACACATATATGGTCAATTAATCTTTGACAAGGGTACCAAGAATAAACAATGGTAAACAACAGTCTTCTCAATAAATTATGTGGGAAAAACTGTATAGTCACATTCAAAAGAATGAAACTAGACCCTATCCCACTCACAAAAATTAACGTAAAATGTATCCAATGACTTAACTGTAAAACCTGAAACTATAAAACTCCTAGAAGAAAACATAGGGAAAAATTTCCTTGGCATTGGTATTGGCAGTGATTTCTTGGCTATTATATCAAAAGTACAGATAACAAAAGCAAAAATAAAAATAAAAATAAACTTTTGAGAATGTCTTTAGTCTCACATTTAAATTACTTTCTAACTAGATATAAAACTCTTAGATCAAGATTTTTTCCCTTTACTTTGAAAAATTTGTTCCATTATTTTCTTGCATCTGTTTTGCTCTTTATAAGCTTTTAGTTTTCTCTTGTTCTATTTTAAAATTTTACTATAATCTGCTCAGGTAGAGACTTCATTTATTCTGTTAAGCACACATAACCATTCTCAAGTTGAAGTTTTTAAACTTCCTGTAGTTTTTGGAAACATAACACCATTAGTTTGGAAATATTTCCTTTCTTCCATGAGAGGGAGCATATTGTAGTAGATAAGATCACAGGTTTTGGAGCCAGAGAGATTTAGATCTGCATCCTGTATCACTTATTAGCTGTGTGAATTACTCAATCTCTACTCCGTGTCTTAGTTTCCTCATACATAAAATGAGAACAATAATGTTCTCTTCTTAGAGTTCTCATAAAGATTAAATAAATTTATGTATGTAAGTACTTAGAATAATGCCTGGCATAGAATAAGAATGACATAATTATTTGTTTTTTTTTTTTTTTTTCCTTCTACTTCTGGGCTTTCTGTGTTCCTGAAGACTCTTCTATACTTAACAACTCATCTTTTTATATTTAAATCTACTTTTGCTTTCCTACTGCCTTCTGCCAGAGTTTTTCATTTGATCTTTCAGTTCACTGATTTGTTCTTCAGCTATAATCATATACTTTTAATCTCATGTATACTATGTTTTAAAATTTCAGCCATTTTATTATTGATCTCTAGTATCTCCTCAGTCATTTTTATGATTTGTTGTTCCTATTTCAGATTATTGGTAGCCTTCTTGCTCATCCTTTTTATAGTATGTCAATGTTAGGAGTGTAATCAGTAAAATTAGATATTTATCAGAAGTGATAGAGCTCTACAAAAAGGTTAAAAAATCTGGGACTTCAAAATAGTTAGAGGCAGGGAGAGTACCTGGGGATATAGATGAAGTAAGATTGGCCATGACTTGATAATTACTTAAGCTAAGTTATGGCTTAAAGAGATTTTTTAATAGCTTAAATATGTTTGAAATATTCCATAACAAAATATTTAAAAAAATAAAGTCTAGGAAAATTTCAGAAAATATAATTCATGAAATAACTTTAGGTCATATACACTGATAATCAAGGCTCCTCCTATAACTATAAACAATTTCTCTTTAATTATTGTCTTTGGGAATCAATTTATACAGAATTGAATCATTTATCAAGATATTAAGCAATCATGCCAAGAATTTATATTTTCTTATAGTAAGGAATTTTCTAGAGATTTAAATCAAAAGTATTTTTCTGAAACATTTGAAATTTGTCTAGGAAAATAATTTCAAGTTAATATTAAAATAAAAGCTGATTGTCTCCCCAAATCCATACTCAAAACCACTTTTCTTGGGAGGGATTTACACCAGGTTAATCATGTTTTTCTGTGGTTGGAGGAAATATTGGTGACTTGAATAGTTCATTTGAAATTTAAGTGATCTTTCAGTGTGTTACTTTTACTAAAAAATGTTATCTCCTTGTAGGTGAAAAATCCTATATTACAATTAATTTAGATTTTGAATAGATAATGATGGGAACATTGAATCTACATAGCTTTAAAAAATCTTCAAAGTGGAATTAGCTTTATAGCTTTATTAGCTTTATTAGCTTTCTTCCATCTCAAAAAATATGCTTATTATAAAATATTTTAGGCCAAATATAGAGACATAAAAGTATCAATAAAAAATCCATTGTCTTTTCAAAATGTTTTTATGTAAACCCATTCATTTCTTTTTAATGGGATCAATAGATGAAGTGATTCTGACATTTCCTATGTAACAAACATACCTTTATTTCTTTGTTGCTAACTTTATTTCTATTCCAAGACCTAACTGTTCTTAATGTCAAAACCTATGGAGTTACTTCTAGGTATATGTAGCTTTTTGAAGTGATTTCTCAGTCAATTCACCACTCCCCCACTCTCCTTGGTAAGTCTCCCCCTCTGTTCAAGGTAACATTTCAGTTTCAGCTGGTGTTATGCTGTGTTTAGGTAATGATGGGGAAGGGTATGTGGCCAGACAGCATCCGCAGGCATCCATTGAGGTGTAATTCATCCAGTGGGTCTTTCTGCGTGGCTGCATCTGTTGATATGTCAGGGTCTGCCTTGGCTATGTTATGGCCATGTAAATAATTTTATGTTTTCCTAATCCTAACTATAAGACTCTCTCTGTCCTGTTTTGTACCCTTTTTGAGGATACAGGGGAAATGTGAGTTCTTTCAGGTATGGCTAGGTCCTTCATCAACTATTGTTACAATCTTTTATTAATTGCATAAATTTTAGGTCCAGTTTGCTTTAGTTTCAAAATACCTGGTTCTGACAAACCAATAGCCTTGACTTTCAAAACTTTTCCTTTGTTAAGAGCTCCTGCACAGCCTATTTTGAAACTTAAAGCCCAAATACATATTTTGTCTCTCCTTTTTCTTCTTCGTTTCCTCCTCCTCCTTGTTTTTCTTCTTTTGGAATGATCTCTGAGACAATGAGTTGTATTGAATTGATGAGCCTGTCAAAGGGAATTGACAAAAAGGAAATGCAGAGGGAAGTCCCAGAGGTAAAATATATCTAAATTCAAGTCTACCAAAAATAAACAAACAAATAAATAAATAAATAAATTCAATTCTACCACATGAATCTGCCTCATTTTTTCTCTAAAATGAGAAGTTTATAATTGGTTCTGCTATATGAAAATTATACATAATCATACAGAAGATTCAATGTTTCCAATCAAATATAAATCCTCCTCTATATTTTTCCTAGATCATTGATAACTGATTCACTCTGTCTACATCTCATATTACCATTTACACCAATATGCCTTGTTTTATATGGATGGTATATACTATATTTCCTATTTTGTGATCTGTTGCTTTTTAAAAAATAATTCTTATTAAATATTAAATAGAAAAAATAATATTTACAAAATATGTGAGGGATGTAAAGAATTAAACAAATACACATATGCTAACCATCTATTTAAAGAAATGGAAACTCACTTACCTGTAAAGCCCCTATGTCCTCCTTCCAATTTCTGTTCTTATTTACCCCAAGGGGAGTTCTGAATTTTGTGCTTATCATTTCATTGTTTTTAATTATTGTTTTTCTACATGAGTATATCCCTTACCAATGAGTTTACTGGTGATTAACCAGTACCTTTAGTTGTGCATTTAAAAGCATTCTGTAAATGGAATAATACTTTATATAGTTTTCTGTGACTCGGTTTATCCACTTACTACTTTAATCTTAGATTCCTCTATGTTTCATGTACAATGTACTAATTTTCACTGCTGTATAGTATTCTATTATGGTACATACCATAATTTATTTATCTGTATTGCTTTTGATGGACATTTGAGCTATCCTAGTATTTTGCTCATACAAAAAGTGCTCTAATGAGCCTTTTTGAAAATATGTTCTTGTGTAAATCTGAGTTCTCTAGGCTAGAGAGATCCCAAAGAGAAAGATTTCTGGACATAAGTTATAGGCAATCAACATTTGGTTGTCACTTTTTCACTTTTGACAATTGGATGAGTATAAATGATACCTTATTTTGATTTTAATTCCATTTTCTTAAATACCAAAGACATTTCTGTGGCTATTGGCCATTCATATTTTTTCATGTTTACAATGAAAAATTCCATTTCATGCCTTTTCATATGTTTTGGTCTAATACTTTGTGATATTAATTTATAGGATTTTTTCGAAACCTGTTTTTGATATGAGTTCCTTATTGGTTATGTGGGTTGCAAATATCTTATACCAAATTATTTGTGTATATTAAGACACATTTTGGCAGTTATATGGTTTTCAGTGTTTTGGTATCATGACACACTATTGAATATTTTGTAGCATTTTGTTCCATTTAGGAAACTTATATTGACTAGGCAAAACCTCAAGAGTCCAATTATTGGGTCAAAAGGTATGAATATTTTCATGGGTTCTAAATAAATATTGCCAAATTACTTTCCAAAAAATTGTACCAATTTGCAATGCCAGGAACAAAGATGTAACAATTTCACTCTAATCAACCTTAAGTTTTGTCATTAAAATATTTTTGGCTAGTCTAATATGCAAAATGTTTCTTAACATTGCTTGATTTTGCATTTCTTGATAACTAGCATGGATGAACATTTTTCAGTGTTTGCCTACTAATAGTATTTTCACTTATGTAAACTGTATATTTTTACCTTCCAGATCCTAATTTTATGTTAGGCTAAGAATAATAAATATAACTCTTGCAAACCAAAAGTAGAAAGTGATCTTCTGTTTTCAAAATGAGTACAGATTTTCAAAATCTGAGTGTCTTATATGTCTTATATATAACTACTTACAGTAATTTTTAGCAAATATTTAAAAAATGTTTCTGGCTTTGGGAATACAAAGGTAAAAGAGTTGCTTTCAAGGGATTTAGTCTTTCAGGTTAAAGCAGATAATTATGATAGAGAGGTACTCTAGTATTATGGGGACCCTTAGGGGGGTCTTAGCTCAGATCAAGGTTCCAAAAGGCTTCCTGAGGTGGTGACCCTTGCATTAGACCAGGAAGATGAATGAGTGTTAAGTAACTGGAGCAGGTGTTGCAGATTAAACTGACTGCATGTGCAAAGGAGCAGAGATGGAAAAAAGCATGGCCTTTTCCTGTAAGCTACCAGAGCTGACACTGGAGAAGCAGGCTACAGACCCAAGTGTCCACCCTTAGGAGTTTGACATCTATTCAGAAAGTGCTAGAAAGTCCCCAAGGATTTTAAGCAATCTGGAAAACTTCTCACAATGGCAGAATAGGATGAAGGATAGGCAGGTCATAGAACAATTTAGAGACATTTAGTAGTATTCTAGGGAGAGAAGAGCAATAGTGATGGGAATAAAGAAAAGGTGATGAGCTTGAAAACCATTTGGATGTGTATCAATAGCTTTAAGAAAACCCAAAAAGACTTAAGTCACATTTGCTATGAGAGGATAAGATGAGGAAAGGCCACTACAATACCAGGGACAGGGGTAACAAAGTTAGGGTGGAGTCAGTGAAGCCACAAAAGGAGGTCTGAGCTCATTCTCTTCCCACCCACAGCTTCATTCCTTATTCTGAAGCGCTCCCCTGTAATTGTATGGGCATCGCACGTAATTGTATCTTAGTCTTCTCACAATTAACAGCTGCCTCTGTGCCCAAGAGTGAGCATATTTGTTCCATTTGCCCTTGGAAGGACAGAGCCCTAGGGAATCTTGTGCAAGTCCTTATGGCAGATGAAAGGCTATTGGGACAGAAAGCATCAGGCTCCTGAATGCTCAGAGAATTCTCTAGGAAGGCAAGCATTGGGTTGCAGGTTGCCAAGTACCATGGGTCTCAGAGACTCCTTGCTTTATGAAGCAGGGCCTGGCCAGAGAAGAAAGCCTCCTTTACTGGGACTGAGGGCTGTATAGGTCAAAGGTCCTGCCTCAGCAGGCAGGATCTCCCAGCAGTGATGTGGCTTTGAGGCTGAGCCTGTGTAACATGGTTTCTGGGGACAGCTTTAATGGGTACTCTGCTCTCAGCTGAGCTTTAAGTGGCTGTAACAACCTCACAGAAACAAGGAGGTTAAGAGACCTTTGCAAACTTGGTGACAACTACATTTTTTGGAGATACCCACGAGGATGATATTTATCCATTTTTGTCCAATTCAAGCTTCAGGTTGGGTTGCCTGAGGATTATCTGTTATAGAAAATTAATATTTATGCTAATAAAAATCTTTTCAAAGTATTAATATTTCATTTTGTTCTGAATGATTATGAATGGCTTTTCTGTCAGTTTTTGTGTATCAGCTTTCTCTTTCTTACTAATGACAACTTATTTACAAATTAGCAAGATTGAAATAGTCAAGAACATTCCATAATTTACCTATTAACTGTGTATGTGGTTGAAGATACAGTAGTTAACCAGACAGGAAAAAATGGCCTTTTTGGAGCTTAGATTCTAGTAGTGGGCGGAAAATAAAAATGTAAAATGTGATTATATAAGATAATTTGAAAAAAGGATAAATGCTCTATGAAAAATAAAACTGAAAATGTGCTAGTGGCATAGAGGGAGAAGACTTTTGTAAGGACTGACATTTTAGCATGTGCCTCACTTAGGTTTAAGTTCTGTTGAGATACTGAAAATGTCTACTTTTAGTCTTAATGGTCATTTCTCCCCAAAGCCATCCCTGACTTTGTTAAATTTTTCTTTTGTTTTAAAAACTCCATTCATCATTCCTTACAACATTGATCATGTTTGCATTTCACATTTGTTTGAGTGATCATTTAATTAATGTCCTTCTCCCCCAGAAACTATATCTATCAGAACAAGGATAGAGTCAGTCTTTGTTCTCCACTCTCTTTAGGCACCGACAATGAGCTTGCTTGTTGTAGATGCTCAATAAATATACATATTTGTTGAAGTGAATGAATGACTAGCAGTTTTTAAATGCTTAACAAATCTGGAGTTGTATGTATTTTCCTGACATATTCCAAGGTCTTGGCCTTGCTTGACAAAGTGGGCACATGATAAATGTCTTATTGTATAAAAATGGATTTTTCCAGATCTTATGTTAATCTGGATTAATAATATGTGGCCCTGTTTGATTTTGAAAGTTGGATCATTCCCAATGTTCATTCAGGAACAGTGGTGGAAACACAGGTAAAAGAGGAGGGAAGACTTTTTTGAAAATGGAAACTTTCTGAGTTGACAGAATGATCTCTCTGTGTCAGAAGGGGAAAGGGAGCAAAACATAAATGTATGTCATCAGGACACAGATTTATGCATTATTTTGATAATGTTTTGGCTGGAACTCAGGGAAAGGAGGAAAATATTTTAGAACAAGCAGTATAAAAGAAGTGTAAATTCTGTAACTTACTTTTGCCAGATTACTGAGTATTGTTGGGGTTCAAAAACTGATTTATGATCTCTTTCCTTTTAGAAGGCTACCAAAACTAGAAGGGAAAGAGAAATAGGGGATTATTTGTCTTGGAACAACAACAAAAAAGAATGGATGAGACAAAAGGGAATGAACTGCTTAGGGAAAGGATCAGCCTGGCTCAATCCTCCTTACACAACACAACCAAGTTCAAGGCTCCAATGGATGTTTGCTAACTTTTCTGATCAACTTCATGCTTTGCAACAAATGGATCAGAAAGGGAGGATCATGGGACGCCTCGGTGGATCAGTGGTTGAGCATCTGCCTTCGGCTCAGGGTGTGATCCCAGAGTCCTGGGATTAAGTCCTGCATTGGGGTCCCCACAGGGAGCCTGCTTCTCCCTCTGCCTATGTCTCTGCCCCTCTCTCTGTGTCTCTCATGAATAAATAAATAGGATCTTAAAAAAAAAGAAAAGAAAAGAAAGAGAGGGTCACATAGGAAGTGTCAATGTCAATGTGACTACTTTCTAGACCTAGAAGATTCTCAATGATGAGGAATTCACTGCTTTCCAGGCAGCTCACGTTACCTTTAGACACTACCATTAGAACATTCTTGTTCATGTTGAGCCTAAGTCTGTCTTCTTATAGCTTCTGTCTGTTGTTCTTAGTTCTAAGTTCTTGGTGTCTTCAAAGTAAATCTAATTTAGGTTTACGTAAGAACCCTCAGACATATGTAGTCATGTCTTTGCTCCTCCTCTTGTCCTTATTTCTTCCTCTGTCGGTCACTTTTGCTAACAGTGAACTCATGGTCTTATCTATGTCCTTTTTTTAAAAAAAATTATTACATTGCCATTTTAATGGAAAACAGTATTCTTGGTAACCATAGCATACTGTAGATATCTATTTTTTTTAAAGATTTATTTATTTGTTAATGAGAGACAGAGAAAGAGATAGAGAGAGCGAGTGGCAAAGGCACAGGCAGAGGGAGAAGCAGGCTCTATGCAGGGAGCCCGACGTGGGACTCGATCCCAGGTCTCCAGGATCACACCCTGGGCTGAAGGTGGCGCTAAACCGCTGAATCACCCAGGCTGACCTGTAGATATCTATTGACTCAATGTCAGATAAAATTCTTAAGTTCTTTTCAAATTATTCTGCTGGTGAGACATGTCACCCCACTTTGCCTTTATGCAGTCACTTGTTTGGAACAGTTGTTGTCCTATGACTTCAATATGGTGAATATTTTAGATTCTAATTTTGTCATCCAAACTATTTACTATATTCACAGTTTTGTGCAATAGAAAAAAACTGTTAAGCACGCCTCTCTATTTCCATCCAAGTCACTAGTAAACTTTGATCGTGAAAGGACCGAGCTCAGAGTGCGTAGAAAGAAATTCCTCACACGTTGGCATTAATCTGTTAATTGGTATCTTTTCGGCATAGTTATCCACTCTATTACAAATGTATCATATAATGTTGTCATCAGGCCCAGTGGGTTTCAACTTTTGCTGCACATTAGTGTCAACTGAAGAACTTTTAGAAATCCTAATGCCCAGTCCCTATACCAGACCAATTATATCAGAATCCTTGGAGTAGGATTGAGTAATTTTTTAAAACTATCCAGGTGATAGCTCTTCATGTGTAGCCAAGGTTGAGAACAATTGACCCAGTACAGTAATTCCCTAAAAGTCTGATGACATGAATTATCTGGGAGTGCACTTATAAGTACAAATTCCTGGTCCCAATCCGTATTTACTGAGTCAGAATTGCCTGGGAAGCCTCAGAAACTCAGGAGCACTGATAGCTCATGCTAATGACATTTTTACTCCAAAAGGATATGACCAGAGAAGTAGTCAAATCCTGTTGAAATCCAGATTTACTATCTTACCACATTTCTCAGTAAAGGAAGAAAAAGTGTTAGTATGACTTAGACATATGTGATACATTATACTTTTTGTGTTAAAATATCATCTAATTGGTGGTAGCCCCTGAGTTGAAGTCCAATTTATATTTATAATTATTTTTGTGTGTCTTCAAGGACATTTATACATTTAAAAGAGATATATTAAGTGACTCTTCTTGGCCATACCTGATACCAACCAGGGGGATATTACTGTAAGAAGAAGGTGGATATGGTGAATATGGTCCTTGATCTCATTTGTTTAGTCTGGGATAAGGTGGAGGAGACAATGGTATAAAACAAGTGTCCAGTGGTGGTGAGAGGTTGATTTAGGGAGAGAAAGCTCTTTAGGAAATGACATTTGAGTGCAACATGAAACCTGAGGCGGCAGCTCTAAAGGAAGGGAAGAGCACTGCCAAGAAGAACGGCATATAAAAGACTCTGGAGGACAACAGAGCCTGAATGTTTGAGGGACAGAAAGAAAACCAAGAAGGGAGGGGGTAGAGAATGAAATATGAGACAATTTTTGCATCATGGTCATGAGTTTGGATCTTATTCTAAGTGCAATGAGAAATCACTGAATACTTCTAAGTTGGAGTGTGGGTGATGTGCTTGTGAGGGGAACTGATTGAGTGAAGACTGAGGGAAGAACAGTAGAAATACCAATTGGGATTTTTTTGGCAGTAGTCCAGATAAACATAATGTTTATAATGTTATAATGTTATCATTATAATGCCTGGACTAGGATGATGGAAATGGAGAGGTTGAAAGTCAGATAGATCTTGAGCTAAAACAAAACTCACTTGATATGGAGTATAAGGAGAAGGAGGAATCAAGGATGGATGTTTGTTATGTAATGTTACTGGCCTGATAAATCATGTCTACATGTGTCAAGTATATGAAGAACATTTTCTTTGGATGGGAAATGCTTGGGATAAATAAACTGTATTCAAAGAATAGTTAATGAATGCCTATGTACAGACTCTGGGCTGGCTGCTGTAGGATATACTCATCTGATTATCATGGAGCTGGGTTCTAAAGAGGAGTCAGGGCAATTGGATTCTAGGGCCGGTTCTTTCATAAATTATTACATTGCAGTTTCTGGATAGTGACATAATAAATGTAGAGCTGATGATTAATATAAAATGGAGTATCTAAAATAGTAAGATAAAATAGTAATTGTTTGTGTGAACATGATAGGCATATGATCTATCCACTGTGTGACTGTGGGCTCACTTTCCTTTTTGGTAAATGTGAGAGCTTTGGACCATGTAATATCTTAATTAGTTCCTAGCTATGACAGTCTGTAATTCACCAGTCTGTAGAGACAAGGCATGCTTGCTTCATAAAGCACAGTTCAAGGCATTCTAAAATAAATGCCAAATGAGTGGGCCATGTGGGAGTTTTCTTGGGAAGTTCTGATAAAGAAGAAGCTGGTCTGGAGTGAGTTAGTCAAGTGAGTTTGCTGTGAGGGGAGAAGATCTGTTTGGCAGAACTAGAAATTTCAGTCAGAGAACAGTGATAGATAAACTTGCAAAAATGTGTTTGAATGGGGTTGTGGAGAGTCTTGGTACCTGGTTGAGATATTTCAGACTTTATCTTAGGGTGAGATGTGAGCAATAAAACCAAAATTTATGGATTGCCTTCAGAAATCAATGTCATGTGTATACAGTGCAGTGAGATGTAGGAGTAAATAGCGGCAGCATTGACATCAGTGGTCCACCTGAGAAGTGATTGTCTCAGAGCCCTGGGATTCCCATTTGTCTCCTCTTTATCCTAGAAGTAGAAGCAGTCTTTAGGATATTATCTGGTAGATGGAGATTTGGCACCTCACCTAGCCACTTTTTGAGACCTTGGGCAGACTCTGGACTGCTCTGTACCTTACTTTTGTGACCTCTCTCTTTTTAAGATTTTATTTATTTATGAGAGAGAGAGAGAGAGAGAGAGATAGCAAGAGAGAGTAGAAGCAGGGAAGAGAGAGAGAAGCTGTCTCTGCTCAGCGAGGGCTCTGTCCCAGCACCCATGACCTGAGCCAAAGGCAGATGCTTAACCAACTGAGCCACCCAAGCACTCCACTTCAGTGATCTCTTAATTGGACCAATAACACCTTCCTTATGGGGTCATTGTGAAGATTATGTATGAGAATTTTAAAGTCTTATGGCTTTAAAACACACTGAAGTTTGCATGTGTACATGGAAGAGATGGCAATGATGCTCAAACTGAGTAAAGTGCTGGAAGATTAGAGGCAAGATAGGAGAGATGGGAGTTTGCCACAGTTCATCCTCTGTCAGAGTTGTCTGAGTCTCTCTTTTAGCAGGTGTTGTTCCATTTCATTGAACCTTACAGGTGTATAGTACAAACTTGTTTAGTCAGATTGTTTTACTGTAAAGCTTTACAGCAGTGCTCATCAATTGACAATCGTGGTGTGGGGCTGAAGGGGCAAGCAACCTGAGATTGCATCTCAGGTTGTATACCTTGGGTCTGAATCCTACTATTTTCTCTACTCAATGAAGTGATTCCATTCTTTCAGTTGGAGTGTTGCCTTGCTTCGGTGGGCTGGGAAAGCAGGAAAGTTGAAAGTCACTGCTGTGGAGAATAAATAGTGGTGTCCTATAAAATTAACCAATATGATTCTTGAGGTAACCTAAGAGCTATAGTTTCAGGGTGCTTTTCTACTATTTCTGAAAGAGTGAGCTCATGGCTAGGAGTCACTGTGGATTAAGAAATGCTCAGACAGTCAAGGTTATGACTACCAAAAGTCAAATAGGTTGTTTCAGTTGAGCGGTTGGGACAGGTCTTGGCCCATGTATTTGAATTTTTACATCTACCATTTCATTCTAACTCCTTGAGCAACTGCACTCAAGTCTAAGCCTTTGGTCTTTCACTTGATCTTGGTCAGATACAATGACAGTTTGTAGTGATTATAGATTTATTTTTAAAAGACAACCTAGTGACCTTTATATGAATAGCAGCTTTAAAAAGAAGACTAGAAAAAGTCTCTAAGTTAAGCATACATACTTGGTATTATGTTTAAAATTGGAAGTGATGCAGAGAGTATGGCTAATCCCATTCTCCATATGTTTTAAGTTATTATCCTATTTAGTACAGTGTAATTTATATAATCTTAATCAAATTTATTATCTTTGACAAAAAGGCGAATGCTTGGAATACTAAGTTGTCTTTTTAAAAGATGAAGTACATAATTAATTTCTCCAAACTCGTCTAAAAATGCTTAGCGGTCAGTTTTGCCATTTAGATTTATTTAAACATATGTAAATTTGGCATTTTGAGTAGCAATTAATAAAGTTGCTGTAATTTTATTCTTAGATTTTTCTCTTCCTCTCTGGCTTTTTGAAAAGGTAGTAGGCTAAGCATTTAAATTACTGTTATAGTTTTCATAGATTTTGGCTAGTGCTTTGTGGGATAATAAATAGATTATATGAAAACAGTTTCCTTACAAATCTTTTAGAGATAGAGAATTTCATTAAAATAGCATTTATTCATACTGATTTTAAAGTGTAAATGTTTTTAGTCATTATGACAATTAGTAATAATCTTTTCTAATGTAAAAAAATTTTTGATTTAATTACTTAATTCCCAAATGTTCTTTTTTCCCAGTGCTTCTTAAACTTCTGGATGTATTCCCTTT
Organism: Canis lupus familiaris; assembly: GCF_011100685.1. Classification (NCBI taxonomy): domain Eukaryota; kingdom Metazoa; phylum Chordata; class Mammalia; order Carnivora; family Canidae; genus Canis; species Canis lupus. Next base: position 50,151,137 of record NC_049233.1, read on the forward strand.
TATGCATTTTTTTTCTTTATGGAATTCATTTATAGTAAAGAAGTTTTAGTCTTTGAACAACATTGAGCAACTACCAAACTGTGAGTAATTTTGGACAGATCTTTTTGAAACTTTTTGGGTTTCATTTTCTTTATCTGTAAAATAAAGATGTTGAACCCAAAAATATCCATGGTCCTTTCCAGCTTTAAAACTGTTACTCAAAGATCTCTTATCTTTGAACACACATGACAATTTACATGACATTTTTTGGGACATTTATCTACTAAGCATTCTATTTGATTTTTTTTATATAGGCATCTTATCTGACCTATTTTTAAAACTCTGTGGATGTAGATGTCTGACTTCTCAATTTTTTTTTTTTGGAATTGCTCTTAGTATTTAATTTCTTTAATTTTTATTTTTTAAGATTTTATTTTAATTACCTGGTGCTTATCACCACAAGTGCACTCCTTAATCCTCATCACCTATTTCACCCCACCCCCACTCACTTCCCCTTTAGTAGCTATCAGTTTGTTCCCTGAAGAATTTGTTTCTTGGTTTCTCTCTCTCTCTCTCTCTCTTTCTCTCTCTCTCTTTTCCCTTTCCTTTTTTTTTTTGTTTGTTTGTTTCAAATCCTACATATGAGTGAAATCATATAGTATTTGTCTTTCTCTGACTGACTTATTTCATTTAGCCTTATACTCTCTGGCTCCATCCATGTCATTGCAAATGGAAAGATTTCATTCTTTCTTATGGCTGAGTAATATTTCATTATTCATATATTATATTCAATATTTCATATATGTATCACATATTATTTATACATTCATAAATCAAGGGACCCTAGGGTTGCTTCCATATGTTGGCTATTGTAGATAATGCTGCTATAAACGTTGGGGCACATGTATCCCTTTGAATTAGTGTTTTTGTATTCTTTGGGTAAATACCCAGCAGTGCCATTGCTGGAAAGTATGGTAATTCTACTTTGGACTTTTTGGGGAATCTCCATACTGTCTTCCACAGCGGCAGCACCAGTTTGCATTCCCATCAACAATGCAAGAAGATTGCTTTTTCTCCACATCATTGCTAACACCTGTTGCTTCTTGTATTATGATTTTAGCCATTCTGACAGATGTGAGGTGGCATTTTATTGTAGTTTTGATTTGCATTTCCCTGATAAGTGATGAGCATCTTTACATGTGTCTGTTGGCCATCTGTATGTTTTCTTTGGAGAAATTCCTGTTCTGCTCATTTTTTAATTGGATTATTTTCCTTCCAGGTATTGAGTTTTATAAGTTCTTTATCTGTTTGGGATACTACCTTTTACTTGTTATGTCATCTGCAAATATCTTCTCCCATTCCACAGGTTACCTTTTAGTTTTGGTGATTGTTTCCTTCCCTGTGAAGAAGTTTTTTATTTTGATGCAGTCCCCATAGTTTGCTTTTGCTTTTGTTTTCCTTGCCTCAGGGGACCTATCCAGAAAAAATTTGCTATGGCAGATGTCAAAAAAGATACTATCTGTGTTTTCTTCAAAGATTTTGACAGTTTCCTGTCTCAAATTTAGGTCTTTAATAAATTTTGAATGTATTTTTACGTATAGAGTAAGAAAGTGGTTCAGTTTCATGCTTTTGCATGTTGCTGTCCAGTTTTCCCAGCACCATTTGTTGAAGAGACTGTCATCTTGCCATTGGATATTATTTTTTCCTTTTTTTTTTTTTTAAAGAGAGAAATGGAAAGAGAGAGAATGAGAGAGAGAGAGAGAGAGAGAGAGAGAGAGAACAAGCAGAGGGATCTTAACCAGACTCCCTGCTGAATTTGGAGCCTGATGACCTGAGCTGAAATCAAAAGTGGGGTACTTAACCAACTGAACCCCCAGGCATCCTGCCATTGGATATTCTTTCCTGCTTTTTGGAAGATTAGTTGACCTGTAATTGTGGGCTTATTTCTGAGTTTTCTATTCTATTCCATTGACCTATGTGTCTCTTTTTGTGCCAGTTATTATACTGTTTTGATCACTATAGCTTTATGATACATCTTAAAGTCCAGAAATGTGATGCCTCCAACTTTGCTTTTCTTTTTCAAAACTGCCTTGGCTATTTGGGGTCTTTTGTGGTTTCATACAAATTTTAGGACTGTTTGTCCTAGTTCTGTGAGGGATTGCATTAAATGTGTAGCTTTGGGGTAGTATAGACATTTTAACAGTATTTATTCTTCCAATCCACGAGCATGGAATGTCTTTCCATTTCTTTGTGTTATCATCAATTGCTTTCATCAGTTTTTTATAGTCGTCAGAGTATAGGTCTTTCACCTCTTTGGTTAGGTTTATTTCTAGGTATCTTATTATTATTATTATCGTATATTATTGGTGCAATTATAAATGGGATTGTTTTCTTAATTTCTTTTTTCTGCTACTCATTATTTGTGTATAGAAATGCAAATGATTTCTGTGAATTGATTTTATATCCTGTGACTTTACTGAACTTGTTTATAAGTTGAAGGAGTTTTGGGGTGGAGTCTTTGGATTTTTTATGTATAGTATCATGTCATCTGCAGATAGTGAGAGGTTTACTTTCTTTCTTACTGATTTGGATGCCTTTTATTTCTTTTTGTTGTCTGATTGCTGGGGCTAGGCCATCTAGGCTTATGTTGAATAAAAATGGTGAGAGTAGACATCTTTGTCTTGTTCCTGACCTTAGGGGAGAAGCTCTCAATTTTTCCTCAGTAAGGATGACGTTAGCTGTGGGTTTTTCATATAAGGCCTTCCTCATCTTGAGATATGTTCCCTTTAAACCTACACTGTTGAGGGTTTTAATCATGAATGGATGTTGTACTTTGTCAAATGCTTTTTTTGCACCTTTTGAAAAGATCATATGGTTCTTTTCCTTTCTCTTATTCATGTGATGTATCACGTTGATTGATTTGCAAGTACTGAACCTCTTACAACCCAGGGACAAGTCCCACTTGATCATGGTGAATATTTTTTAAAAAAATGCATTGTTAAATTTGGTTTGCTAGTATTCTGTTGAGGATTTCTGCATCTGTGTTCACTAGAGATATAAGCCTGTAGTTCTCTTCTTTGTGGTGTCTTTATTTGGTTTTGATATTGGGATAGTGCTGGTTTCATGAAAGAATTTGGAAGTTTTCTTCCCCTTTCTATTTTTTGGAATAGTTTGAGAAGAATAGGTATTGACTTTTAATTCTATTCTGTTTTGTTTTCAGTAAGCTCTGCATCCATTGTGTGGCTTGAATGCACAACCCCAAGATCAACAGTCTCAAACTCTAGTGACTGAGCCAGCCAGACACCCCAGTATTAACTCCTCTTTAAATGTTTGATATGGTTCCCCTGTGAAGCCATCTGGTCCTGGGATTTTGATTATTGGGGTTGTTTAATTATTGATTCAATTTCTTTGCTGGCAGTCTTCACATTTTTTATTTCTTCTTGTTTCAGTTTTGGTAGGTCATATGTTTTTAGGAATTAATCCACTTCACCTACGTTGTCCATTTTGTTGGCATATAGGTTTTCATAATTTTCTCTTAAAATTGTTTTTCTGTGGTGTTATGTCTCTTCTCTCATTTGTGGTTTTATTTATTTGGGTCCTTTCTCTTTTTTTTATTAATAAGTCTGGCTAGAGGTTTTTCAATTTTATTGATTTTTCTTTTTCAAAGAACCAGCTCCTGGTTCTATTCATCTGTTCTGGTATTTTTAAATTTTTATATTATTTATTTCTGCTCTAATGTTTATTATTTCCTTCCTTCTGCTGGTTTTTAAGCTTGTATTGCTATAAACTCCCCACCTAGAACCACTTTTGCTGCATCCTAAAGTTGTGTTTTCATTATGTGTTTCTATGTATTTTTTAATTTCTTCTTTTATTTTCTGGGTTACCCATTAATTGTTCAGTAGCATGTTACTTAACTTCCATGTATTGGTGGTCTTTTTCAGATTTTTTCTTGTGGTTAATTTCTAGTTTCATAGTGTTGTGGTCAGAAAAGATGCATGGTATGATTTACTTCTTCTTGTATGAGGCTTGTTTTGTGGGCTAATATGTGATCTGTTCTGGAGAATGTTCCATGTGCATTTGAAAAGAATGTGTATTCTGCTTTTTTAGGATGGAATGTTCTGAATATATCTGATAAATCCACCTGGTCCACTGTGTCATTCAAAGTCATTGTTTTCTTGTTGATTTATTTTGTTTGCACAATCTGTCCATTGCTGTGAGTGGCATGTTAAAATCCCCTACTATTATTACATTATTATCAATTAATTCCTTTATGTTTGTTATTAACTATTTTATGTATTTGGGTGGTCCCATATGGAGCATGTAAATATTTATAATTGTTATATCTTCTTTTTGGATTGCCTCCTTCATTATTATATAATGTCCTTCTTTGTTTCTTGTTACAGTCTTTGTTTTAAAGTCTATTTCATCCAATATAAGTATTGCCACTCCAGCTTTCTTTTGACATCCATTTGCATCATAAATTGTTCTCATCCCCTCACTTTCAATCTGCAATTGTCTTTTGGTATAAAATGAGTCTTTTGTAGGCAGCATATAAATGGGTCTTTTTTAAAAAATCCATTTTGTCACAGTGTCTTTTGATTGGAACATTTAATCCATTTCCATTCAAAGTAATTATTGATAGATATGCATTTATAACCATTTTATTACTTGTTTTGTGGTTGTTTCTGAGTTTTCTCTGAGCCTTTCATACTTTGTTGATTTTCTTTAGTGATATATTTGGATTTCTTTCTCTTTATTATTTTCATGTTTATTAGTGGTTTTTAATATATGGTTACCATTAGATTTGTATATAACATTTGCATATGCAGTCTCTGTTAACTTGCTGGTTGTTTGAATTTGAACCATTCTTTACTCCTCTCTTCTACACATTTTAGGTATATGTTGTCATATTTTATATTCTTTTATTTTGTGAGTTCTTTGACTGATGTTTACAGAAACATTCATTTTTACTGCTTTTATGTTTCCTACCTTCATACTGTCACTTTTGATCCTACCTTTTCTCTAAAAGAATCACCTTTAGTATTTTTTACAGGGCTGGTTTAGTGGTCATGAACTCCTTTAGCTTTTGTTCGTCTGGGAAGCTGTTTATCTCTCCTTCTGCTCTGCATGACAGTCTTGCTGTATAGAGTATTCTTCGCTGCAAGTTTTTACCATTCAGCATTTTGAATATATCATGCCAATTCTTCTGGCCTGAAAAGTTTCTGCTGAAAAATCCTCTGATAGTTTTATGGGGTTTCCTTTGTATGTAACTATCTTCTTTTGTCTTGATGCTTTTAATATCTTTTTCTTTATCACTATATTTTTCCATTTTAATTACAATCTGTATTGGTAAGGATCTGTTTTTGTTGATTTTGTTGGGACTTCTGTGTGCCTCTTGGGTCTGGATATCTATTTCCTTCTCCAGATTAGGGAAGTTTTTAGCTATTATTTCTTCAAATAAATCTTTTGTCCCTTTTTCTCTTTCTTTTTCTAGGACTCATAATATGAATGTTTTTACGTTTGATGGAGTCACTGAGCTCCCTATGTTTATTCTTGTTTTGCATAATTTCTTTTTCTATTTTTTGTTCAACTTGATTACTTTCCTTTACTCTGTCTTCTATGTCATTAATTTCTTCCAGCCTGCTGTTCATACCACCAAGTATGTTTCTCATTTCATTTATTGAATGCTTTGTCTCTTCTATGTTATTCCTTTCTCTGTGTTAATGATCTCTGATATATTTCACTCTTAAGTGTGAGTATCCTTTTTTTTTTTTTTTTTTTTTAAGAGAGTGGGAGAATGGGGGAGGAGCAGAGAGAGAGAGGGAGAGAGAATCTTGAGTAGCCTCCATGACCAGTGTGGAACCTGACACAGGGTTCAATCGCATGATCCTGAGATTATGATCATAGCTGAAATCAAGAGTTGGATGCTTCACCAGCTGAGACACCCAGGTGCCCCAAGTCCAGTGAGCTTATGATCATTGCTTTAAGTTCTCTATTGGGCATGTTACTTATATTTGTTTCACTTAGGACTCTGGCTATGGCTTTATTCTATTTTTTCATTTGGGACACATTTCTATGTCTTCTCATTTTATCTAGTATATATATATATATATATATAATATTTAGTTAGTAAAATTAGCTATATATTCTGTTCCTCCAGATACTGATTTTATGAAGAAGAGGCCCTGTAGTGCCATGCCATATAGTGTCCTCTGTTCCCTTGGTACTGGTGCTTCCAAAAGTATGCCCCCAATATGAGCTGTTTATGCTTTGTTGTTGTGTCCTGGATGCTCTATCCTTTAGGTCAGTTATCTGAAGGGCCTCTCTTTGCCTATTATGAGTTGTGTTTGTTCCCTGGCCTGAGTGTGGCATGTTTTAGTTGGTGTGCTCTGGTCTGTTTGTGAAATGAGAGCTGTTACATCTACTGCTGTATCTGAGGCCTTGCAAAACTCCTGGGTTTAGGGACCTGATGGAGTTACTGAGGGGTTTGAGGCAGCCTTCTTGGTGAGGGGCCTGTCTTACTGAGAATGAGGCACACATGACTGGGAAAAGCAGTTCTTTTGGAGTGTTGTGGGGAGGAGCTTGCTGTAATCAAGTTATGTAGCAAGTATGGGTGCAATGTTGGTTCCCACAAGTGGCCCTCTGCTTGTACTGAGGAGTTGGGGAAATGACACCTGGCAGTTCCTTTGTTCCCAGGAAGGTCTTTCCATGAATGTTGCTTCTCTGGGACATATTCCAATTTGAACAACTGATCTTCCCACTATGCACCTCTGGTGCTCCATAGATTGCTGTTTCCAGGCTCTATGTAGGCTGTTTGCCCTGCCTTTTCTCCAAGGTCAGCCCCAATGTCTTTTGAACTCTTCCATGGACAAGCATGCTGAATTTTAAAACTCCAAGCTTTAAATCTTCTTGGTTATAAGAACTCAGGGGATTTGGGCCCCATTGCTTTTCCAAGCCATTTACTATAGGGATTTACTTTTTCCCTGCATTAGTATGTCTCATCCCTTCTCTAAGACTTCAGCTCTGTCCTCACCACAATGCCCACAATCCATTTATCTCTCAAGCAATTCATTTCAATTTAAAAGATTATCAGATTACTAAACTTTCACTTTTCTTTTGTTTGTGCATTGTTTTTTAAAAAAACTGAAATATTGAAATTTAATTTTTTAGACTCATAAGTTAATATCTACTTCTAAAGAGTTGATGAAAATAAAAATGGCTGCAAAATATCACTTGTGCTCACCAAAATTCTAGTTGGCATGGCTATGTGCCTTATTTTGGTAATGAAATTTCCCTCTTTAGTGGAGATATAAAGGAGCTAATTTCTTATGTTTCCTTTCCCAGCTCAGTGAACCTGAAACCTCAGTTGAGATGATAGAGTTATAAAATGGTGGAATCTTTATCAGTGTGAATCCTTGTAATACAAAAATAAATGAGTCCCTTTTGTCCCCTATCCATCCTCCCATTTGACAGGGTCTGAAGTAGATATAGTTAGATAGACAACATAAGGCAGAAATAATGTTGTTGTTTTTTTTTAAGTCACTGGTTCTTTTTTTTGTTATCACAGCATAACATTAGCCCATTTTGACTTTTTTTGTTATCACAGCATAGCATTAGCCCATTCGGACTAAGATATACACTGAATGAAAATAATTTTATACTTATACTTGTAAGAAAAATACTTAATAAATTGAAATGTTTCATATTCTATTATGAACCTCCAATATGCTTTGTGAAAGCTTTCACTCAAGTGAAACACTTGAGTAAAATTTAGCTCAACTTTCACATACTGTTTTCATAGAGTGAAAAGTAATGCTGCTTTTGATACAGCTGCAAAGTAAATTATTAAAGAAACATTTTTAGAACTGTGTTACAATAGAGATAATGGAAAATCTCTGGTGGTGTGAATACTTGTTGGATACATTTTTATTTAAACTCATTTTTTGCAGGTAAGAACCAGGCTCAACCACTTCCTAAATTCATTACCATATTTATTTACCACTAGTGATTTTCAAGTCGGATATTAATTTTTTTATAGAAAATAGGTGTATAGCCTGTGTAAACAGACTGCATTTAAACTTTCTTTAGGTTTAATTATTTCAGATTTTGCAAAGTTTTCTCCCCAAAGGAAAATATATTATAGAGACTAAAAAATTTAAGAAAACTGTGTAAAAGCCTTTTGCATACCAACTACTGCTTTTGTAAGACATAGAAGTAACCACACAGACCTTAGGGGTGGAAGCCTATATTCAAATCTCAGCCCTACCAATTATAAGCCTTAATGATCTTGGGCAAGTTGCTTATTCTCCTTGTGACTGTTTTCTCATCTGATAAATGGAGATAGTAATCATAAATCATAGAGCTTAGGTATACTATATGTAAAATGCTTAAAGCTGTATCTGCCATGTAGTGAACACTCTGTAATTATTGCCCAATCCTGGTAAACATTCAAAGAAATTTCCTCTTATATGTAAAAATGTGCCTATTATTAGAAGAATTCTTTTATTATTGGAGAAGTTCATCAACCAATTTTCACTTATTTTACTGTATGCTATTTAGCTTTTTTCTTTTTTGTATACAGTTGCTTTTTCTACCCCTTATTCCTTTGTCACATTTTGTTATAATGCTGGTACTCAATCATGCATGTATATTTGTAAACTATATTTTCAATTTAATTTTGTTGATATCCAGTCCCCTATAAGATTAGTTACCTCTAAATTATTATTAGTATGGCCAATTCCCTTAATAATACTAAGCATCTATAAGACTAAAACATGTTTCTAGAATCATAAAACTTATTTCTGACCCATAGGTGAAGTATTAGTCAAGATAAAAAGCTAGGTCAACAAACATTTATTAATGTACTCAGCGCTGGTTGATTCTGTGGAAAGTAAAATTGATATAAAGACAGGACTCCTGCTCACCAGGGTTTTATAACATAGTTGAAGAATTATGAATAATAAACATGAAGCAGGGGCAGCCCGGGTGGCTCAGCGGTTTAGTGCCGCCTTCAGTCCAGGGCGTGATCCTGGAGACCCGGGATTGAGTCCCACGTCAGGCTCCCTGCATGGAGCCTGCTTCTCCCTCTGCCTGTGTCTCTGCCTTTCTCTCTCTCTCTTTGTGTTTCTCATGAGTAAATAAATAATTTTTTAAAAAAAAATCATGAAGCAGAGACCTCTACACGTTGGAAACAAATCATTGTTTTTATATAGGTGACACAGAAATTTTGAGAAGGGAAGCATCACTTTAGGCTGAAGAATTCAGAGAAACTTCAAGAAAGGGCTGCAATGGAGATATTCCAGATAGTCTGGAATATCACAGTTACCGAAATGCATACACTGTTTCTGTAGCACGAGAAAGCAATGTAGCTTAAGATACATCTGCATTGCAAAGCACAGACTGATAAATCTGTAGGGGTCTTCAGTGTTGTCATAATATAGAGCTGATAGAAATAGATGGAGCAAAATGGGAACAGTGGATATGGAAATATCCCAGGAGAATGGATTACATGAGAAAGGATTGTATGTTGGAGCTAGGTCTGAAAGGGGTTAGACGATGTTAGGATGCATGTAGGGTTTGAATAGTTGCTATGAGGCTGGGGTGGAAGAGTCTGACATTCATACCCAAGCCATTAGATAAGCCGTATTATGGGATAGCTGATCTTTAAGTCTTAGGACTCTGTGTAGCTTTTCAGAATATTATCTATGGCTCCTAAATTCTATATAGAGAGAAGATTCCATTTTGATCACATTGATAATGTGATTTAGAATATAGTGATTGCGACTTTAAGTCCTGAAATGGCATTATAATGTAGAAAGGCGGGGGTCTTTTACATATTTTTATAAATATGTATTAATATTTGAGAAATAAATTACAGTAGCCTTCAGCTAGTAACTATGAAATCTGGCTCACACTTGATTGAGTGTCTACTATGGTTCAATAGTGAAGCATAAAGATTTGTGTTCTGGAAATATTGATCTGACATCATTTTCAGAAAGGATTACATGGGAGAGAGAGAAGAATGTCGAGAAGAGGGGTCTAGGCAGGTGGTGATAAAAGAGAGTGGGGGTATGGCTGTGTGCATAGAGAGGGGTGTAACAAATCAAAGATACTTGAAATGGTGAATCAGCAAAGCTATTTTGTCAAAAATCTCAAAAATATTTTCCTGAAAATAAGATTTGAAAAGAAGACTGGTATTTGCATTAGGCATTTAATAGGCTTACCTGGGGAAAGAGGGTGACAGAAGACAAAGGGAGAATAAGAAAAGTAAAGAAAAGGAACTTAAACTTTCCCTGTTCTTCAGGTGGGAGATCTCCCAGAAGTCAGCCTGAGCTGTGTTAGAATCACCTCTGCATCTCCCACATCCTAAATGTGCAAAACTCATTGGACTTTTGAAAAGAGGATCCCAGTAGAGTTATTCAGCAACGAATTATGAAAGCAAATGTGAAATTTCATGGGGAAGGATTGTCATAGAAAAGAGGATTTTGAAAATATTTCTCAATCAATAATGCTTGAACAAAACCTAAATGTCTTTGTAGGTTAGTAGGGCATTTATAGCACAGTTTATTTTTTAAATTTCTTCTTGCTATATAAAAAAAATAAGTCATATGTTGCTCAGGATGATATTTATGTATTTATTTATCTGTCCAGATATATCAAAGTGACCAGATAATAGTTTTTCTTGATCTTTACTTCCCACTAACCCTATAGTAGTAGTTGTAGATATAATAAATAAGAAAAAACTTTTATCTGCTAGTTTGGTATAAACCTTGACCCTTGGCATGTAGGGAAATGGCAAATTTCAAGACTGAATTACCTCATTTGCATGGATTCTGATTTTTGTCACACTCTACATGAGAAAGTGATAAGTGGAGGTTGATAGGAAGCTGGGTGATTTCTAACTTTTAAAATAGGCTCATTAAGCACAACATCAACTCAAATCTGCACACTTTGTTCCTGTGTGGCATGGCTGCTAATTATTCCCCGCTGACTGAATCAGTTCTAAGTGTGCAACACAGCAAGTCAAAAGTTGGGAAGTTCCTAGAAAAAGCTGTTGATGAATAACAATTTATACCTTTTCGCAGTTTACTTTCTTGTTAGCCAATTCTAAACTTGCAACATGATATCCCTTGATCAAAGGAATGTGAGTGGACAAGTGTCCTCTGCTGATAGGACATTGCACTCTAGTGAATGAGATGGAAGCTACCCAGCCGCTCAGATACAATTTGATGGAAATGAAAGTGGATCCCAAGATAACTACTTGTATTTCTCAGCTCACCCAGCCTAATTTACATTCATCTTTCAGCCACTGTATACTCAGAAATTACCCCACTTTCTTTTCTAAGTTCCTGGCCCATCATGGCTTAAGCTTGAACTACAAGAAACATCATCTTCTCTGAAGAAGGGGAGGAAATCTTTATGGTGAAGTCATTTATACAGTACTCCTTGATACTTCCCTGATCAGGTGATCAGAATCAATGAATGAGAAAATTTCCATTTCAGTTGGTTGACTTACAGCTAACAATAATAAGGTTGCCATTTATTGATCATTTACCCAATACCAGTCACTGTGTAAGATTTATCATGAATTCTCTTTTAATATCCATGATAAACCTTTGCAATAGGTGTTATTCTTTTCTTTTTTTTTATTCTTTTCAATTTATAGATAAAGCTACTGAAGATTGTAGAATGTAGGTATTGGGATACTACACAGGTACTAACTGGTAGTGCTAGGATTAGAACCTTTATCTCTCTAAAGCTAAGCATGTGCTCTTTATGTAGAGTGGTGATAGTCTGAAACAAGAATTTTTTTCAACCAGCGTGCTGGGAAAGGGGTTTCTTCATGGTTTAAAACTGTCCCTTTTGATCAGCTCTAGCCTAACCTCTGATAAATCTAGACTTTAGACATAACAGGATAAAGTAACTGAGAAATAAACTGGCTTGTAAATTTACCTAACAGGATTCAGACGTATCATGAGCCTTCTACCTCCAGAGGACAGTCATGTGTGACCTGGATTTGCCTTGAGTCAGGGTTTGAAATTAAAAGGATTTTGTTCTTGGGGCTCTCAGCACTCTCAAAGGAGTACCTGCCTTTGGCTCAGGTCCTGATTCTAGGAGTCCTGTGATCAAGTCCCTCATATGCTCTCTGAAGGGAGCCTGCTTCTCCCTCTGCCTGTCTCTGCCTCCTCTCACTCTGTGTCTCTCATGAATAAAGAAATAAATTTTTTTTTTTTTTTAAAAAGGCTTTTGTTTTTTTAAAGTGTAAGTTTCAGTGAAGGAGGAGCCAGGTTAATAGTGAGGTGACTTCTAGGATTGAGAGAGCAGAAAAGTAGCTCAACTCAATAGAAATAGTTGGAATGTGAGTGCTTTGTGTTTGCATGTTTGACAGGTTGAAAGAAGGAAGAGACACCTTTGCTCTGGGCCCTTGAAGTTCCTTGGAGAGGGCAGGACCAAGAGCATCTCAGTGACAAACATAATGGACTGAAATCCAGGGTCCCCCTGCAATTTTCCAGCACTGTATTGGTTCTAATGTGAGTGTGCCCCCAAAGGACTAAGACTTGATTATTTTGATTTTTAAATTTTTTTCGATTTTGAAAAATAGGTATAACATCTTTTACCTCTAATGTATCAGAAAAAAAATTATACTTATAAACCATAAAGGGTGTGTTCTCAACAAGGGTAATATTACCCCCAAGGTGATGTAAATTAGTTCTTGGGAGGGGTGAAAAAAAGTACTACTCCCTCTATATATAAACCACAGACATACATGGAATCCCTGGGTGGCTCAACGGTTTAGTGCCTGCCTTCGGCCCAGGGCATGATCCTGGAGACCCGGGATCGAGTCCCACATCAGGCTCCCTGCATGGAGCCTGCTTCTCCCTTTGCCTGTGTCTCTGCCTTTCTCTCTCTCTGTCTCTCATGAATAAATAAATAAATCTTTACAAAAAACCCCCCACAGATATACAGCTATACAGTATAACTGTGGTATATCATGGGGAGACTAGGGAAAATTATTTAAAGATGTCTGTTTAAAAAGAGGTGTGAAAATGAAAATTTATTGAGAAACACTGCTCTAGAGTTTCAGATTCTTAGGGAAATATTGAAAGTTACAAGGGTCAAAGAGGAAGATATGAAGTAGTATTTAAGAAGGAAGATAGATATACAATACTTGCAGGAACGGAAGGAAGTGGAGAGAAGGACAAATACACAAGCATCATAAAAAAGAATTTTGTTTTTGCTGTTTAAATGGGCAAAACTTACATAAATAAAATAATAAGTCAGTTAAGTTCATTTCTTTAACCCAGGAGATATTGTTATAAGCTCTTTAAAATGTCTCTGCAAATGTCAGGAAACAGAAGTTCTCCAATTAGTCATGTTTGATATATTCTCTGTTTCATGCAGAATTTGCTTATTTTGGGACATGAAATCTAAGCATGGGCAACGTGGCTTTAGGTGTCCTTTGTTTCCCACAGTCATATTTAGTACTGGTCTACACTCTGCTCCCTCCAAAAATGATTGTGATCAGAATCCTTAGAAAGTTAAATAAGTTGCTTTTAGGTTTTAAGGACCACTTAAGGATGAAATCCTTTGTGTTTTGTTTTGTTTTGTTTTTAGAGAAAGAGAATTGTGCTTGTGTGCACTTGATCGGGGGGTGTGGGGGTTGGGGGGGGGCAGGGGAGGCTAAGGGAGAGGGGGAAAGAGGATTTAAAGTAGGCTCCAGGGATCCCTGGGTGGCGCAGCGGTTTGGCGCCTGCCTTTGGCCCAGGGCGCGATCCTGGAGACCCGGGATCGAATCCCACGTCGGGCTCCCGGTGCATGGAGCCTGCTTCTCCCTCTGCCTATGTCTCTGCCTCTCTCTCTCTCTCTCTGTGACTATCATAAATAAATAAAAATTAAAAAAAAAAAAAAAGCAGGCTCCATGCCCAGTGAGGAGCCCCATGTAGGGCTAGAACTCATGGCCCAGAGATCATGACCTGAGCCGAAATCAAGAGTGGGATGTTTAACTAACTGAGCCACCCAAATGCCCCAATCCTTTGGGTTTTTGTTTGTTTGTTTTTGTTTTTGTTGTTGTTGTTGCTGTTGTTTTCTGAAACTTAATTTAAATTCTCTATGTCAATGGTTCTTAAACTTTAGCTGCATCCTCATCACCTGGAGGCCTTACTAAAGCTCAGGTGGCTTGCTGGGCTCTAGTCCCAGTGTTTTGGTTCAGAAGGCCTAGGATGGGGCCCAGTGATTTGCAATTCCAATGTTGATGCTGCTCTTTGGGGACCACACTTTGAGAACCATTGTCCTGGATCAATGGGTTCCCTAACTTGTGGGTCATCAGAATCACTGAGCAGCTATTATAAAATATGTATTCCTAGGCTAACCTTTTGAGAATCTGAGTCAGTGAGTCTAGAGGCACTTGGATTTTATATATTTTTATTGTCCCTCAGATAATTCTGCTAACCATTTGGGCTGGGAATTTCTCTTCCATGTGGCTCTCATCAGAACCATCCTCTGGCACTGGAGACTGACTGCCCTTTGGTTCTTCATTTGTAAAATAACTTTGCAGGGCAATATATTGCTCCCAGTGGATGATGCAGTTTTGTAGTTTCATTTATTAATACTGTCGTTCTTCTAAAGTGGATGTTGATTGCCTGCTTGAGATTTTAGGAAAAAGAGCAGATGTCTCTCTTTGGGGGTTGGTTTATGAAATTGTACTGCCCAGATACAGAATATCAATTAGGCCATTTCGGGTGGAAAATATGAAAAGCAAAATTCTGGATTCTGTGTTCTGCTGTTCAAAGAAATCAAACAAAGAGAAATGTTTACTCTTTTTATAATTTCTTTTACTCTTTTTATAATTAATAATATGTCAGAGAAATGTATAATATTTTACTTATAATTTTGGGCTGTTTTTAAAAATCGAACTTTGTCTTTGAGTTGATCAGGAGAACCCAAAGCACTGGCAAAATTTTACTAGTATTTGGGAAATCGGAGTTGTATGGGATGACAGTATTGATATTTTGCTTGAGGAAAACATAATTTTTTGAGCATAATATAATTTCCTTGAGCTTATTTTGAAAGTGATTTCTAAGACCAGATTAGATGATTAAAGCTGAAATCTCTTTACCTCGAAGAAGAGTCAAGAACCACAACAATCAATCAGTTAATCAATCAATTGATCTATTTAAGCATCATCTCTTTCCATTGGAAAATTTGTAGTAGCCCCCAGATAGAACTTTAAAAAAATCTTTCTAGAGAATTTTCTGATTTGTCTGAATTCAGGATGTTTTAGAAAACTCAGTCTGGGAGAAACAGTGATTTGTGCTGTGCAATGACTAGGGAATGCTAAGAGATTGTATTAGATCAGGATGGTGATACTGGTTCAGCTAAGCCTTTCTCCCTAGAAACTTAATGACTGGAGAATACTTATGATGCAGGGACCACACACTAATTATTCTGGAATTAGTTACAGATCCTCAAGGTACTACTAGCCCAACAGCTGGAAAGGATCTTTATCAAGAATCAAGGATGTATAATCACTTAATTATTACATTTCCGGACATGTGGAATATGTGCTATCAATTACTCGTCAAGTTTCATTTCTGAGGTCAAAGACTTCAGCAACTCCCTTCACTTCAACGAATAAGCAATTCCACGGCAAAGTTTGAGGTATGGGAGGCTCCGTGAAGAATCTTTGGCATCCTAATAAGTTTTTTATTGTTTTGTAGGCTACTGTAAATGCCAATTTTATTATATGTTATTGCTGTTAGTTATTTTTCTACATTATCCTGTCCATTCATTCTCTCCAATAATTGTGAAGTATAAATGCCTGCTTATAAATATCTATTGGCTTAACCTAGCCACTAATGTATAAACCCTTTAACCTTCACCAAAGTGACACCATGGAAGCAATGATGCATGAAACTTTACTCACATATATACAGATCTCCATTTCTTTCGTGTCATTGGGAGATATTTATTTCATGGTCAAAAGCAGTGACTCATAAAAATGTAACTGAATTTCCATTCATTCTTTAGATTCCAAGGTGTCTGGTGGTCTCACTGCTGCTGGGTTGTGACAGCTTTCTCAGTTCCCTGCTCTGGGGTTCTGAGTGGGAGTGTGGTCTCCTTCGCTTTAAATCCTGTAGGTGAAGGGGGCCAGAGAATGTAGGGGTTGAGGCTAGGGAGAATAAACAGGAATGCATTGGCAGTGAAGAAAACTGACTTGCATGAGGGAAAGTGAGGACAGATACAATTGAGGGAGGAGTAGGTATCAACCAAAGCCTGTTTCCCCCAAAGAATAATGGTAAAAGCTTTCTCTCTGCTTCAGAATGAGTGTCACCCTTTGTAGATCTGGGGGCGGGGAGAGGGGGGAGAGATTCTGGTCTTGCACAGCTTCATTGGTGAAACATCAACTCTGAAAACTTTGTCAATTAGATTTTACCCAATCTGATCATGCTAAATGAATGCATTTTCTTTCTAGGATATGAAACTAGATAATCATTGCCTAGGAGTGCAGAGCTCAGAGTGGAATTTAACATAAGCTTAGCCATATCTTTTCATGTCTGTCAGTATTAATGCTGTCTGTCCCTCTTAAAGCAAAGAATGTCAGAAACCGACAAGTATCAGTTGATCATACACTTATCCTGGTGCATTGTCACCAGTGAATGTTCTGTAAATGCTCCTTGGGTGGCGTTTTCATCACAAATGTTTTTTTCAAAAAATATGTGATAGGAACGGTCACTGGTTTCAAGCAGGGGACCATTTGCAGTAATTATATCTTCTTATTAAATATGTGATAAGCATCAGAAACACAAATTTCTTGTGCTTAATAACTACAAAGGATCTTTGATAATAAGCCCTAGCCTTCACTTTCAAAAGTTTCTACTTTAGTGGGAAAAAAGGAACACAGGCAAATCAGTATCCTGAGAGACTTGAAAAATGGCTGAGTTGATTCATTGTTTAAATGGGACAGAATCTTAGATCCCTTATCTTTTGATGGCAGACAGAGGATGGAGGATTGGAGAAAAGCATGGAAAATTAAACTTTAATTTTCTTGATGAGGTTATACAAATAACAACAGTAGACTTTTTAATGAAAGTCAGAAATGTTAACCCAAGCGGACACTTAGAAGGCCAGTGTTTTTTCTTAAGTACCCTTGGGTTCTTCAATGTTATTTTTTCCACACCATTGCATATTTTTACTGTTCGAATAGCTCCCTTTGGAGTTAATAAAACATTCACTTAACTGTACTATAAGTCATATATGTTTCCCAAACCTGAGAAGACATGACTGAACAGATAGCTAAATAGCTTAAGCAGAGTAAGAAGATATCTTGGAATTGAATTGCAATTGTAAATATTGTTTGTTATGATCAAAACTCCCATAAAACAGCAATTAATTTTAGATAATTACTACTTGGAAACTACATAATTGCATGTTTCCCTCCAGAGTCACCTTGCCTTTGTGCAGAGTATTTAATTGGCCATGCAGTTAACCTGAAAGGGAAGGGCACTTATAGTAGAATTAAAGACTGTAGCCATATGACATTCTAAATCGAAATATGTGAAGCCACTGAGATATTTAATCACAGTAGTTATTATATCTTTGGAATTAAATCCAGTAGGAGAAAAAAGTTTTAGTTCTAGGATTAGTTACATAGGAGCCTCCCTTCTCAAATATGAAAGAGCTTATGTGTGCAAATTGGAGGACCATTCTTGAAGGTGAAAGAGTTTTCCATCCCCTTGGAATTGTGGAGAGACCTAACTTGGGGGATTTACATAGGAAGCTTGCCCAGTAGAATGCCCACTGTTCTCAATAGTGTAGTGGTCAAGACAGAGGCCCTGGGATCTGACCCCTTCGGTTTGAAACTCTGTTCTGTCACTTATCTGCTGAACAAGCTACTTTTTGAACTTACTATCCCTTTTTGAACTTTAGTTTCATCACCTATAAAATGGGAATAGTAATACAAAAATAAAGTAGAAATAATAAAATACCTACTTGGAAGGGTTGTAGGGATTTTTATGAACTAAAATGAATAAAATGTTTAGTATAGTGCCTTATATTTGGTAAATATTTGATAAATGTTTATTTTTATTATATTTAGTTTTGTGATGGTGATTTCTTCCCTAACACATATACTATAAGATATAAACTGACTCAAATTTTGCTTCAGTTGTGCTCTCATTCTCCATTCAAAGAGTTTTAGTTTGAATTAGCCACATATGCATTATGCATTATCATGATCCTTAACTAGAATGACATATTTTAAAAGCAGTTTTATCTTTGCACTTTTTGATGATTTAAAAATGTAACCAATGCATCTATTATGTCCACCATAAAAATATGCATTGAAAGACTCTGCTTAAAAAGTACAAGGTACATTTTTTTTTTCAGTCATCAAAATTGTTCAAAGTCTTTTCAAGGACTCCATTGTCAAATTCTTTTTTTTTTTTTAATTTTTATTTATTTATGATAGTCACAGAGAGAGAGAGAGAGAGAGGCAGAGACACAGGCAGAGGGAGAAGCAGGCTCCATGCACCGGGAGCCCGATGCGGGACTCGATCCCGAGTCTCCAGGATCGCGCCCTGGGCCAAAGGCAGGCGCTAAACCACTGCGCCACCCAGGGATCCCTACCATTGTCAAATTCTATGTGCAAGATCCTGTTTGAGTGGTTCAGATTTAAATTTCTTTTGTCTTTTAAAAGGCATTATTCTACATCCCTTAAACTACATATTTTATGGGACATTTCTTTCTAAATTTAATGAGAATTTCTTAAAAACAATTTTTTTTGGTTTTTCAAGTCTATTTATAGAACAAACAGGTTGTAGGGTAATCTTCTGTCACTGACTCTTTAGTCTGGACAAAGTTAAATGTCACGATACGTATCTGTAGTTGAACTTGAGATGCACCTACAGTTACCAATGCTTGTATAAACCCAATGTCTTAATATTATATTAAGAATCTGTGTAGATGTGAATGATCTTCTATACATTAGAGAATAATTCACAGGGGCATAAAGCAAGGCTATAGTCTACCTCCCTTTTATTATTTTTTGAAGTTACTTATAAATTATTAAAATTTTGGATGATATGGAAGCATGACTATATATCATAAAGAAGTTTCTTTTTTATGCAGATGGTATGATTTAATTGTCATGCACCAGGATAGGCTTCAATACATGAATGGTCCTATTAACTCACTGTTTCTAAAGGAATAATATAAATTCCACTATCATATTTCCTGAGATGCCTTTAATAGTAAATTTCAATGAAGATTTAATAAGAAGTTTTTGTTTTTTTTTAATAAGAAGTTTTAAAAATAAATATTGTATTTGATGTTCCAGCAAATAAAAGACCTTCCCATTTAAGGAACATTAACATGAGAAATCATGCAAGTGTATTTTACAACTGAGCATTGAGCAGATGGAGCATGAGGAGTTCTTAAAGGCTCTGGAATGCTACTTGACAGGTCCATGCCAAGATGCCCATCTCTGCCCTGGCAAGTACTTACATGGATACTTTTCTACTAAAATGATCACCAAGGATAAACTTATAAGCGTGTTATGGATACAAAAATTATAAATGTTGAAGTTCTTTATAGGGTTGGGAGGGTATTCCATGTCTCCATTCCAAGGAACCCGAGCAGGGTGTGTGTGGGGGTGTACCAATATTATACACCAGTACAAATTATTAAAATCTTATAGTCAATCTTCGATGAAAACCAAATTAACAATCATAAACTGGACTAAAATAGAATGAATTTTGAAACAAATTTATTTCTTGTAAGTCTCTAGTGGGGAGTATCAGTATAGAAGAATATGGTAAAAATACAAAAGTGAAAGATAAAATATTAAGGAGTACCCTGGTGGCTCAGTTGATTAAGTGTCTGACTTTTGATTTCAGCTCAGGTCATGATCTCAGACTTGTGAGATAGAGCCCCGTGTTGGGCTCCACACTGGACATGGACCCTGCTTAAGATTCTCTCTCTCCGGATCCCTGGGAGGCGCAGCGGTTTGGCGCCTGCCTTTGGCCCAGGGCGGGATCCTGGAGACCCGGGATCGAATCCCACATCCGGCTCCCAGTGCATGGAGCCTGCTTCTCCCTCTGCCTGTATCTCTGCCTCTCTCTCTCTCTCTCTCTCTCTCTCTGTGCCTATCATAAATAATCTCTCTTTCCACCTCTGCCTCTACCCACCTCTTTCTCTCTCTGTCTCTAAAAGAAAAAAAAAGATAAAATATCAAGAAAGATATGTAAAAGGTTGGAAAATGTTGAGTACTATTTGTGAGAAAGAAAATCTATTGTACTGGAGCAGAGAAATATATAAGGTTTAGTACATAAAAATAAAAGACAGTGATTTTAAAGAGCACAGACTATTCAGTAAGACAAGATTCCAAAGAGAAATGTTTCTATTTTGGAGATCACAAGAATAAGATAAATTGGAGTCAACCAAATAAATCAAAAGCTGCCTGACACTGTCTTGTACAACTACGAAGACGCCTGTTCCTATTAGCAATATTATAAGGAGAGAAATGACATGGAAATGAAGAAATGATCATTAGGGCTGAAACTACATATGGCCAAGTTAGCTCTGCCTTCAGGGAAGGTTTGACAATTGGTCTGGGACAGAGGATGAGATTCCCAGGTCATCATCTCCAAGTTGTGGAGACCATAGGACTTACCCTCTCAGAGGCTTCTGTGTATTGCTTGGGTTATAAGGATTTGTGTCAGGTTGCCATCTTGATGTATTTTCTTTCCATGAGTAGCCATTAAGACTTGCTGAATGCATTTAAAAAGATTAGTATAGCCATAAGAGTGAGCAGCCAGATCTATTTTAATTTCAATCCTCTGTTCCCTTCCACACCCTCATCCTCTGCAAAATAATTTTCACTAAGGGGACACCTGGGTGGCTCAGCAGTTGAGTGTCTGCCTTTAGCTCAGGGCGTGATCCCCCAAGTCTGGGGATTGAGTCCCGCATCGAGCTCCCTGTGAGAAGCCTGCATCTCCCTCTGCCTGTGTCTCTGCTCTCTCTTTCTGTGTCTTGCATGAATAAATGATAAAATAAAATATTAAAAATAATACTAAATAATAATTGTCAATAAGTTATGGTTTGACATTCTGTCCTCGTGTACACTGAGGTGTGCTATACAAAAGACATTTTTAAAAATAAAACCTATTAATGCATATATGATAAGGATGATACTAAAAATATTGCCTTTTATATCCCTGAATGTGCCTTGTTTTAAGGCCTCTGAGAAAATCTTTGAACTTCTTTGATTTCTCCTTTTTCATGACTAAAAAAGGTCATGTATCTGATTTTGTTTCCCCATTCATTAGAAGTTACCCAGATGCTTGGAGACAAAATTTTATCTCAATTTTAGTAACAGCATAGAACATACATGCAAGTCTAACCTATCTTTTGTTCTTAATATTCTATCTTAATTTATAATTTCCCAGACCCTGATTTTTTACTTGTTTATTTTTAAGTGAAAGTAATCTTGAGAGCTATTCCAAATAATCTGTGGGACAAAGCTTGTTGTAAATAAAATAGATAACACAGTATTTATAAGAAATTAAATACATTTTATTCTTGCCTTTTTATCTCATTTTTGTTTGGTTTAATGTGATTTGATATGATGAATTATTAATGTGTTAGTTACAAAAAAGATTTGTACACTGGAAAAGTAGGAAGTAGGATTTGTTAGAAAGACAGAAACACTATTAAGTCATAATGTCCAATCAATGGGATGAGTAAAATTTTGGTAATGTAGTGCTATTTCAAAGTTATTTATGGGATTATATAGTTGGTTACTTTTGTATTTTGTTTCTCTTGGACATTAAAAGTGTTTTTTCTGGCTATGTAGCATGTTATTTCTTGTTAATATAATCACCTCTGTAAATTAATCTCTCTCTTTCTTAGGGGAAATGAAACTTCCAGCTAAGATCTCCAGAATAAACTTTGATGAATCATGAAGAAAGGATAAATCATGAGGAAGGGACCTTTATATTTCTTACCAGCTCTGAGTAAGGTCATACTCCAATAAATATAAAGGTCTTGTATAAGAAAAACAAAAGCCATAAATACATTTTACACGAACAATTCTCAGTTAAATGCTTTATGGGATTTTTTTTCAGATAAAATGGAACTTTTGGAGCCTTGTGCTGTTATTTAAAGAGTGGCCAAGTGGCTCACTCAGTGTGTCACAGTGCCCTGGGGGCAGGACTGAGATCTCATTCATACCTCTGGAAGCTTGATCCCATGTTCTTGTCCTTTTACCCCTAATCCGAACATGGGAGAAAGTGTACTTCTAACTCTGGAGGTGATAGTCATTCTGTTTATGTGGAACTGTGAAAATGTTCTTAGGGACTTAGAAAATAAAATTGAGTTTGAATTTTGTGTCTATTTGGATAATCTTAAATTTATCTGACTCTTCCTTATGATACAGTTTTTAATACAATATATATTTTATGAAGAGCTCCGAATGGTAAAATATTCAGTTGTTTTTAAGTCAGGAAATGTCACTCTTAGTCATTAGTATAGAGTTAAGAAAATAGGCTTTGGAACCGATAGACCAAATTTGAATCCCAATTCCTCCACTTAGTGGCTGTGTGACCTTGGTCAAACTTCTTAACCTCTCTGTACATCACTTTCCTCATCTGTATGATGAAGATATTATTAGGAATTACCATATTTTTGTGAAAATTAAATGAGTTAATACATAAGGATTTCAAGTGCAAGGCACAAAATAAGCAGTCAATAAGCATTAACTTTTATTTCTCTGCTTTCTCTATTTTTGATTTTTAAAGTAATATATACACAGATTCCCAAATGTTTTGCTATCTGAATAGCAAACAAGATGTATAAGAGAATATAAAAGCATGAAAGAGAACATAAAGTTCTTCTAATTTGAGGAAATATTCAATCATAAAGGTTTACTATAGCTTTTTACTGAGAGTTCATTTAACTGTGCTTAAACTTCAAGAGATGAGGAATTTATCTCTTCCTAAGGCAGTCCATTCCATGTGGACAATTGTATTAAAAAGTTACCCACTGAAATAGAACTGAAATCTCTCTCTAGCTTTCATTGGTATAGAAGGAATGGCACAGAGCAAATTTAACTCTCCTTTCAAATGACAGCCTCTACTAAATATTTTGAGAGAGCTTTCCATGGTATCAACACCTCCTTTTTTATTTCTTTAAAGACAAATGAATGGTTGAGACACATGATTTCAAATGTTCTTCCTTTCTCTCTCTCCCGCTGTGCTTTCTTCCCTTCACGTTATCTTATCTATAGTGTTTTTTTTAATCAATGATTGATATGTACAATAAAAAAATTTCTTTTTGTAGAGAACTTCATTAGGGGCATTGCCCCTTTTGAAAATGTTGATGCATAATCTAAAATATCTAATGCATCTAAGATTTTAGAAACAGGAGGTCAATTTTTGGCCTCAACAACAAAACATAATCTTAACATAGTTCTCCTAGTCCATTGAGAGTGAATTTGATAACTTTCTTTCTCTTGAAGTCCTTTAAAAAATCTGAATTTTTGCTATTTTGATTTCTCTTGTTGTCATTAGATACAGGTCAGAAAGAATTTTGGTTGGGTAAGTATATGTATCCCCTCCATTCTGGTGCAATCAATGGATCATAATATTAGAAGTTTGGATTATACTTCCACTGTAATGAGGAATATTAATATTTACCTCATATGTGTTTTAATGTACAGGTTATTTTAAATAAGATGTGTGTAGTACTTAGTGTAATGCCTGACACAAAGTAGTTGCCTAGAGGATAGAAAGTAATGGGATTGATAAATTTTTAGTTCAAAAGAAAACCTCATTGTATTCTAGTTTTTGTAATGTTCTAGACATTGCAAAATATCTCAGACCTCTTCCTGTGTATGGTATATTATCCAAGAAGCCAGAAATGTAGAAGTTCTCTATTATTCTCCATCTTTCACATTATGGAATTCCCTTTTCCAGAAATAGTCATTTTTGATGATTTGATATATCTCATGTCCTTCCAGACATTTTCTTTTCTTAAACAAGTGTATGGGTATGTATAATATGTACAATTTGAATAGATATACATAAAAATGACCACATATATGTTTCTTTTTACAAGTGAAAAATATTATATATCATATTATATATCATATGATATATATATCATATTATATATCATTCTGCAATCCACTTTATTCACTTAATATATCATGGATGTGTGTCCTTGGAATGAAAATTGCAATACTTTACTTTTTTAATGGCTACACATTGCTCTATTATATGGATGTAATGTACTTTATTTAATAATCCCTTAATGATAGATATTTAGAATATATCCATTTACTTGCTAATGTAGCAATGCAACAATAAACATCCTGGGACAAATATATTTGCATGCTTAGATAAGTCTTGAGGACATGGTCTTTAACATGGAATTGCTAGGTCATAGGGCAAATGTGTACATATTTCAATAGTTATTGCCAAATTGACCTTCAAAAATTTGTACAAAATTGCTCTTCCACTCCCAGTGTGTTAATTTATTCTTTTATTCAGTAGAAATGTTTCTGCTATTCCCACACTCTCACCAGTACTGTGCACCATCATTTAAAATTTTTTTTGTCAATTTGGTTAGTGAAAAATGGTAACTTACTGATGTTTTAATTTGCATTCTAAAACTATGAGTCAAACTGAGCATCTTAAAACATGTATATTGACTATTTGTATTTCTTTTTCTGTGAACCTGCCAGATGAATTCACTGTCTATTGTTCTATTGGATTGCCAGTCTTTTTCTTATTGATTTAAAAATCAATAACATATTAGGTCTCTGTTGCAAAATTTGTTTCCTAGTTGGTTGTTTAGAGGGAGGTCAACCATTTGATGATTATTTGATTATTTGAAGCAGCATGCTACTGTGGAAAGACTGCTGGACTCAGAGTGTGAATGCATGAGTCTAGTTCTGGCTCTGTCATTTCTTGTTCTATGATTTTGTTTTTTTCATCTGAAAAATGGGGATACTAACACCTGACTGTGACTAAATGTGATAATGTACATGAAAGCATTTAATGGACTCTAAAGTGCTTTGCAAATATAATATGTTGTTATTTTTATGATATCTTTGGAAAGATTCATGTGAGAAAAGGAAAGATTTTGCCTTCAATCTTTAAACTCTGATTTCTTGCCTTATAAGGCCAAAGCCAACTTTTTTACATGTAGCAAATTTACAGGTATTGACTTCAGATTAAGGACAAGTCCTTAATTAAGTCCTGTATTAAGTCCTTTTTACTCTAAACTGGTCAGGTCTCATCTGGAAAACTGCTCATGTCTGGGGACAGTGCTTTAAAGAGAGTGCTGTTATTCTGGACAGCACTGGGTGAGAACATTACAGGAAGTAAAGGGTCAGGAAACCATGCTGGTAAAGACTAGGAAAGTTTATCTTAGAAAAAGGGTAAATTACAAGGATTTAATATTTTTCTTTAACATTTGAAAAGCTGTCCTGGGAAAGGGAATAGACTTGTATTTCATTGTTCTACAGAGGAGATCTAGGACTTAAGTCATCAATTTGGGATCTCTATAAGGAATACCTTTCTATCAAGTCCAGCTGTTTGACAGTGGAATGGGGATGTCAAAACAGTGATCTTCTCATTACTGAATGTGTTCAAGCAGAAATAAAATGCCAGGATTGTTGTAGGAGGGATTTCTGAGTGGAAGACAGTAATTTACATTGTCCATCATTTGGGTATCTGTTCCACTCAATTATATTCATTCTCTTTATACTTTTTGAGGAAGGGCAGCCCAGGTGGCTCACCTTCAGTTCAGGGTGTGATCCTGGAAACCCGGGATTAAGTCCCACGTCGGGCTCCTTGCATGAAGCCTGCTTCTCTCTCTGCCTGTGTCCTCTCTCTCTCTCCCTCTCTCTCTCTCTTTCTCTGTGTCTCTCATGAATAAATAAAGTCTTAAAAAATTCATAATTTTTGAGGAAATACCATTTGCCTCGTACTGAGTTTGGTATTGTAAGCAATATAAAAACACATAAGATTTAATTAAAGAGTCATTCTCTTATAGGAAACCAATTGTGGAAAAGTAGAAGAGGGCTGAACTAGGAATCAGAAGATTTCAAAAGTGAGAGTTGTGCTTTCATGATACCCGTTTCCATCGTCACTATTGTCCACGAGCCTTCTTCTTTACTGATTTTCTTTCTTCTCTTTTTTGTTCCCCATATTCTTTCCTTTATTTTTCTTTCTTATCTAGACCATTTTGAATGTTTTTTTTTCTTTATTCCTTCCTTCCTTCCTTCCTTCCTTCCTTCCTTCCTTCCTTCCTTCCTTCCTTCCTTCCTTCCTTCCTCCCTCCTCTCTCCCTCCCTTCCTTCCTTTTATGTTATATGAAGACTTCCAGTTTAGCTTTAATTCCACATTACTAAGATTCATCTGTATTTTTGAGTATAGCTGCAGTTCATTCATTTCTCATTGCTGTATAATATTTCATTATGTGAATATACTATAATTTGTTTTTTCCATTTTCTTGTTAAAAAGCACTTAATCCTATTTTAAACATTTTACTATTATTGACAAATACTGTTGTATATACCTGCTGATACTCACTCATGTCCAAGGGTTTCTCTAGGATTTATATTGTAAGTTAAAATTCTATGCCAGAGGGTATATCTATATTTGCCTTTGCAGGGTAATGCCAAATTGTTTTATAAAGTGTTCATAGCTTTGGGTATATTTAAGTAGCTTATTTTACCTTGCTAAAATATATTTTCTTAAATTACCTTATTTACATTCCCAAGAATCCATAATAGTTTTCTGATCAAAGGACTCTCAGTAGTGAATTCAAAATTCTCTGTTGACTGGCCAACCTATGCCCATTCAAAGTCGTGACTTATGGTCCCCCATAAGGACCAACTTCAGTCTAACCAAGCCCGGGGCCTTATCATCTCACTCTGCTTTTCCTACTTTTCTTGTCACATCTTTTCTTCTACCTCCTTATTAGTGTCAGTCTACTTATAGCAGAGTTTTAAGAATACAAACTCTGGAGCTTGAGTCACTGCTTCACCACTGCTAGCTGAGAGACCTTACTCATCCCTGTCTCCATTTCACCATCCATGAATGCTGATAATAACAGCACTTACTCCAGCTGTTGTTGTGAGAATTAAATTAATATTCATAAAATTCTTAGAACAGTTCATGTTACATAAGTATTTGATATTTTTATTATTATTCCAGCACATGCTCTTATTTTATTCTAGAAGTATTTTCTGACTAAAATTTCACATAATGTTGCATTTCATAAATAATGCATCATCAGTATCTTGCCTGAGAGCAGAAACCATACTGGTACAATTTTCTTTCTAAGCGTTTAGTTCAAGTTGAGCTTGCTGATTAATAAAATGCAATA
The DNA here is from genome assembly GCF_011100685.1 of Canis lupus familiaris. Taxonomy (NCBI): domain Eukaryota; kingdom Metazoa; phylum Chordata; class Mammalia; order Carnivora; family Canidae; genus Canis; species Canis lupus. The sequence continues at coordinate 50,178,509 of NC_049233.1, forward strand.
AAATAACCTATGGGAATCAGATTCCCAAGTTTTCATAGTCTCGATACCGGCTACAGAAGAGCAGTTATCTCATGCATAAAACTCCACTTGGCTACTAACTTCATTGCTATGACACTAGCTTATGACTCAGACTTAGTGCTAAGCCTAAATAATTAACCTTGGAACCTAAATCCTAAAGATAAAATTGGAACATAATGTAGGAAAGAATCTCTAAAATATAAAAGTTTAGGATCTGCCCATTTTCCTAAACCTGCACAGAGTTCTATCTTCTGCAGACTGGACTGTATTGCAGGATACTGTGTTTTTCTAGAGAATTACTCAGGTGAAATGGTGAAACAACACATGGCCACAGAGCAGACTTGAATGATGCACCTTACTATACTCCCAAAGATTGACACTGTACCACAAATGTCCACTCTCCATCATCATGCTGGAGCCAGGTGCCCCATTCACTCGATGGTGTATGCTCCCAATGGCACTGCCATTTCTGAGCTTATGGACCAACATTAGTTGTCATGGCTACAGGTTGTTGGACAGCTCACTTAATCTTTAAAGATATATCTTCTTTGATTGCATGCTATAACATTATTCTTGCAAGTGCCATTTTCTGAAGAACTTCTGGAGCAATAGAAAAAGCCATAAATTGCTTTCCATTGCTGGGAAAAATCATGTATCTGTTTGAGTATACAGGCATCTTCAGAGGGCTGTTTGTGATTGTAGCATTTTTAGACTCAGTAGAGCCACATAATAAAGCAAACTCTCTCTAAGCATTTGAGTGTCCTCTCTTTCTAGTTTGAAGTACACAGATGAAGATAAAGATACATTGGAGAGGAAAACATTTTTCCCAGAGAAGCAGAACAGAGAGTGTGAAGTGCTAAAGACCCAGAAAAGGGATGATGATTAGAATTTCAGGTATTCTTGAGCTGTTGGATCAATTGAAAATGCATGAGTTTTTCAATTTTTACAGAATACTGTAAGTGAAAAAAATTGTCATGCCAGTTTACAGTTAAACATTGCTGACTTGTAGTTTTAACAAAGCAATTCATATTACTATGAATTGGAGATGGCAAAGATCTGCATTATGACTAAATCTGTCCATCTGCTGAGTTCTTAACTTCAGTTTTTCTTGAGCCTCTGTTATTAAAATATTAACAAAGTTATTATATTCCTATTTGGCATTCATGCAGTTTAAGCAAAAGTTTTTTATATGTTCAAAAAGTAGAGGAGAAAACTCTTTTGAATACATAGGTAATATTTATAAATAAGTATTTTAGAAATGTGACAAACTTTCTTCTCTATAATTAGTGAGCTGTGATGTTACAAACCTGGGAAAAGAGGAGGAAAATTATTTATCCTTACAGAAATGGTAGCTGGAATTTTCTGTTTGTATTAGAAAGAAAGAATATTTAAGCCTAAAAAATGTAATGTCCTTCATTTTTTTTTTTACTAACCTTTTGGCCTATTTAAGAATTAAAATAATGTATAGCCGTCTCAAGTTGTAAGAGGATTGTCAAATAACATGCTTAGAATGAAGAGATCAGAATGACTATTCTTTAATCTGAACAAGTAATTTATAGGATTATGAAAAAATCCAGGTTCTTGACTATCCTCACTTCAGAGCAAGACATAATTAAATTACAAGACAGAAAAAAGAACCATGAATCTGCTACATCCTGTAATCACTCAATAAATTTCAATGATTATTGAAAGCAGGTTAATGCAAAACTCAGCTATTTGTCTTTGATATACATGAGAATTCTTTGGACATTTCATCTAAATCACTTTGAAACACCCAGTAGCTTGATACAATAATGCTAACAGACCCATTCTTATAAATCTGGTAGTGGTACTCATTCTTTAAAAGGTATACCACATTACTATAGGCCAAAGGCTCTTTCATTTCATTATATAACAATGACAGCAACTCAATTTAAGTGTATAATGACCCAAGCCAGCCATCCATAGCAGCAAAAATTTAATAGCAACCTTATCTGGAATGCTGACGAGAAGCACTTCCCAAGAAACCATTACAGCCTCTTCAGTTTACAAAACAATTGGCTTTAATCTTTAATACTGTTAAGCAGTAGGGGGCAGATAGGCACATTAGCATAGCTTTGCTTTTTATAAATAGCATTTAATACACCATATTCAGATACTGTTGGGCTAAGCATCTTATGTCAGTTTTAACTTGAGCAAATAGTACAAGGATTTCTTTTTTCTTGAAAGGCAAGATATAATGCTTGCATTCCCACAACGGGGCTTAGGAGGGTTTGTATATCAATGAAGTTAGAAGGCAGAAACCTTGAACATGTGTCCTTAGGGAAATGTGAGGCTCCTTGACATAAATTTAAGTTACAATAAGAAGAAAACCATTAAGAAGAAATTTCCTCAGTTCAATGTAGAAACATTAGCTTCATTAAGTTCATGTACTTTGCTTGGAGCATGAAGTCACACGATAGCTTCATCTGCTCTATGGTTTTTCATATTTTAAAAATTCTTTTATTATTTCATGAGAGAAACCCATGTGCGAATTGCAGATATTCTCTTCCTCAAGGAAGCAAATATATTTTTTATTGTTGTAGTATATCTTTGGATAACATGGAAGAAAGGGCTTAATAAGATTGCTAAAATTGAAGAATCCTCAGATCCTTACTGGGATGCTCATATTCAGCACATGCCCAGTGTGCATTGCAGGGGACATCTTAGACATATGACACACCTTCCTGCAGCATCAGGATTCCTTGATGATAAGAAATATAAGTGTTAATTTTATGTTAAAACAGACACAAATGTATTGTGAGTATATCGAACAACGTCCCTGCATTTTAAGGTAAATAAAATATAAGACTAAAAAAATTTCACATTGTATTGCCCTGCTTCGGAGATGGGCTCCCAGGCTCCCAAGTTCCCAGGGATAATCACACTTGCTTTTCAGTTAAGGGCATTTTAGAAGAACGGTTTGAGGAGAACTGGCTTAAACAATAGGGAGCATGACCTACTGTCTGTAGAAAGCATGTGTTGGATTGTAATTTAAGCCAAAGAAATTCAAATATAGTTTTGCTGTTAGATACATTCTGGCAGAACTTTTTCTCTAACTGCAAATAGAATTGGGAAAAACAAAGGTTTTACATTCTTGGCATTATATTTAAAATGTGATAAAGCTATTTTGGAATTAACTTAGGCATTATTTATCTGGAGAAAGTAGATTTATCAACATGCTTCACATTTTTTTCTTCTGACCTCTTTTGATTTGCTTCTTGGATTTGAAAGTATTTCTTTTTAAATAATTATTGTTATCAACTATCTCAATCATAAAGGCTTTTCTACTTTCAGTGCTGTGTTGACATATTAGGTGGTTTTACCATTTTGACTGAATTGTTGCTTACATACAAGATGTATATAAATATTATCCTAACAGAAACAGCTTACAGGTATTAGTCTTCCATCTTCTGACTTTGGATGTCTGCGTGAGTGAACATGCTTTCTATGGAAGTACTTCAACTATATCTATGATATTCTCCATCTTAACATAATACTATCAAGCAATCTCTTAGTCAAAGGAAATATCTAACCCCAATCCTGCCTTCAAGGAGTTTCTAGTCTGTTGTGGAAGATAAGATTAGGACACAGAAAAAAAATTTAGAAAAAAACTGCACTCTAAGATGTTAAATTAACTAGAAGGCTGAGGTGGTTATTTAATGATGTGGGAGCCTATGTAAGCAAAACAAAATTTAAGCCTATGACCGCCTTAAAGTTATAAAATCACATCAGTCACGAACAACGAGCTATGGCAGTCACATAATTGCTTTCCTTTGCCTCTGCATTTTCTGTGTACATCTTTACCTGGGCTCCTATTGGTGGAGTGCTCCAAACCACTTCTGTTTTGGTGCTGCCCAATTGGAATCGATTTTTACTTAAGTAAACTATAAAGTTTTTAAGGTGCCTCAGCTTTTTTTTTTTTTTTTTTTTTTTTTAGCAAAGGTATAGAAATAGAAGTTCAGAAAATAATTGAGTGAACATGACACAGAAGCTTTCTTTATAGCTTATTTGAAAATATCTGGCAAAGAGCATGTATTTTAGTGTAAAAGGAGGCAGTAGTCACAATTATAATAACTCCCCATAACTTTTTACACAATCTCTATTTTCTAAAGAGCTTTCAGTTGATCCTCACAATCCTGTGAGATAGACAAGACTTTTGCTTCCAGAGGAAGAAACTAAGATTCAAAAAGGTTAAATCATTTGTCCAAGGTCATAAACCTAAATGTGGTATTGTAGTATGTGGCCCTACACCAGGGTTTCCAAGCTTAGAGATACTTCTCACACATTATGCTGCAAGAGTTCATGCCATGTAAGCCCTTTATAATTATGACTTTGTATTTATGAGTATGACCTTTATATTCACATTAAAAGGAATCAACTCTGGAACATGGACTTACTCTATCTGGATACTCAGAAGCATACAAAATAATTATTTTTCAAAATAAGTTCTGTGGAACTCAGGAACAAAAATGGAAATACAAAATTGAGGAATACTGTACACTACAGGCCTCTCTGGGAGACTCACAGGCTACATGATATAGGAAAGACCCAGAAAAATATTACAAAAAAATAAATTTATTTATTTACAGGTTTTCCTAACTAACTTAGATCTAGATCTTCTTTTCTTTTTTATTCCATTTTTAAACAATGTTTATATCGATACTGAATTAGAGTTTATTTCAGAAATCTCTTCGTTAAGAGTGGGATTAAAAAAATAAGCCCAGTTTGAAATTCCCAGTGCCAAATTAGGTAGTAAATGCCTGGAATATGAATCTTATTCCCCTTTAACTTTGAAGGTCTCTATAAAGAAAGGAGAGGATCTTTCAGTTTCTTTTTTCCATCTGCTTCCATCCTTTGGCTGTTCCAGAGCTGTTAACCACCATGCTGTGATGGTTTGAAATAAACCAGCCTCGCTATGAAAAACTTTGATAGATTCAACATCTCTTTATTTTCCTCCCTGTAGTGATCATTGTGGCACAAAATGATTTTTGAGGTTATGGGATAAGAAAAAAGTTCTATGAAAGCAGGTCTTATTGATCCTATTGCAGGAGATCTTATCACCGAGGACGGAAGATGCAGTAACTGAACTGCTTTTTACCAGCCCATGGAAGAGTCGATGCATTAAGTTGAAAAGAATGGGCTTAGATCATAAATCTGTTCTTCAGGGAAATTACAGATTCAAGCTCTTTGAAGATATTTATTCCTTCAAAGTTCTTAATTTATGTTTATTCATTTCCCCTAGTTGATTTCAGGCACAAAGATAAGAAGAAAAACTTAATTCTTTACTGTGGCCATGCCTGGTCAGTGATTATTATGAAAATGCTTTCTAAGTTTTCCAAAATTACTTTTAAAATAACCATATTTTACTGCTTTTATTGGCATGCTTTTGTGCACCCGATATTAGTTTAAATCTTTTATTTTGTGAATATTATAAGATAAAATCCCAAAGAAAAAAGGCTGAAAGGAAATTCACTAAAAAATTAACAACAATGGTTTCTTAAGAAATTGGAATGATGGGTAATTTTAATTAATTAATATTAATTTTTCCTAATAAGGTTTTTCACATTTTTTACACTATTATTATAATATCACATGATACTAGTGAAAATCAGAAAAAAGTACTAAAATTATGTGAAATTTAAAACGACTGTCCTGTATCTCCCTAAACCCCAGATATGATTTAGAGCTTTTTGTTTTTCTTTTCATCACCACCTTTAAAAAAGGGGAGGGGACAAGGTAAATGTATAATTTTTTCCAATAGTAATGCTTTGCTAGAACTAAATGATCACATAATGATGATTAAACATCTAGGTCTGCCTCCAATAAAAAAGTGAGGAATGGCCTAATTGCCGTAGTTTGCCAGTAAAAACCTATTCATTTATCATTTCACCGAACATTACGACCAGAGTTTTACAAAAAGGGCATTTTTCAATCTATAATTTCCCTCCCTCATAAACTGAGGTTTCCATTGAGCAGACATGAGGGACTTAACTGACACTGACTCAGGAAAGCCATCCAGCCTTCACCACAGAGTGCCTGGGGAGACTAATACCGATTTACATGCCTCAGGTGTTAGGAGATAACTGTCCCCAAAAATCTGAGACCAGGCATCTATCAGGCTCCCCCTTCTCCCTCCTTGTGTTTCTTGTGTAGCTTTGTTTCTGATTTAAATTTGCTTTCCTATTGGTTTTAACGTTTGTAAGACCAGAAGAATTTTACGGGAAAGATTTGGGTAGTCAACTGAGATTATTTTTTACCTCCTGAGAGAAACTGGAAATAAGTTTATATGAAGAAGTAAGATTTTTCTTTGAAGATACAGGAGGATATATTATATATATATTTAATATATCCCTGGGATCATTCCCTAAACTCCATACTGAGGTGCTAAATTTAGCCAGTCTAATTTGATATGATTTAGGTGATGTTCCTTAACTTCTCTGCATCTGATTATTAGTAAGGCTAATAAATCTTGAGTACACAATAAGTTTCCCAATAAAGTCAATATTAAATCATCCTGAAGTTAATTTTATGGCTTATGGACTCTCTAGACCCCTAGTTTCTCTCTCTCTCTCTCTCTTTTTACCACCTTAATTGATGCTATTTCATGAGCTGCCATAAGAACATGAGACAATTGTGAAATCCATATCTCTTACCAAACCAACCCAAATGGTAAGATATTCCTCTGGATGTGTGTGTTAGTAGAAAATAAAGGAAGGCACAAAGAAGAAAGCATATTACTAATGAGTTGGCCGTGACTAAATCTTTGGATTATCTAGTTGTCATGTTTTAATCTACTTTTCTTGCCTTCCTCTGCACTAACTTATGAGTCCCTTACCTGCATCCTGTACTCTAGTCATATGCTTCATGAGGCATGGTTTGATATAGGTGGTTTTGATACCATCTTCTGCTCTCCCTCCTGGTTGAAAATCATTGCTCTATCCATGCCACATTTTTTGAATACTGTGAATATTGGCTTCCTTATGAATTGTGTCTGACATGGATGTTTCCTCATTTATCATGTTCTCATCACTTCCCTGCTGCACTTCCTACTAGACACTATTCATCTTTTAAGAATTAGCTCAAGCACCATCACCTTTTAAAGATTTCACCACTTTTCTCTATGCTCTTGCTGTAGCTTTAAGTGTCTTCTTATCAGCACATGGGATACACATGGGATATGTTATAATTATTTACATGTCTGTCTCCTCCATTAGGATGTGAGTGCCTCAGTATCAAATGGTGGCTTATTCATCTTTGTATCCTATCACTGAGCAGAGGCTGGGAAGACCTAGGTTCATGATGAATGTTAGCTGAATGATTCTTTACTGAATGAATTGTGGATCTGAAAGCCATATATAAAAATTCTAGCAGATGTGGTTGGAGGGAAAATAGTTTTAAAAGAATTATGGACATGAGCTGTATATTCTCAGGAGAGGGCTGGTTCTGTATGGTACATCCTGGGCAATAGGGGAAGGTTACTGTGTAGAAGTAGAGAACAGTGAGAGGAGTAGGTTTTCTGCCTAAAAATATCAATTATCTTAAATATTTCTTCTGAGAGTCTTCCTTAAGTTGTCCTCTATCTCTTTCTTATGCATTCACCTACTAGATAAATGAATTTAATATAAAATGAGGTCACTGCTTCTAACCATAAGGTTTTATGTTTGCTTGCTGTTGTATCACATAGAATAAGGATATTCCAAGAAATGCAGTATTTTCCTGATCTTATCCAATCTATATTTATATATCAAGCTCCTATAAGCAATCCAAGTGACTTCATGGGTGACCCTCCTTGCTGGCCTTTGCTGTACCTAGAATATTTAAGGATCTTATCATGAGAAAAATGGCTTTGGAGCTCTTGAGTTAGAGCCACAGATGGTTCATTAAATGGGACAAAAACACTGCCTTAATAAATTAGGGGAATAATGTGCATTTTAGTATGTCAGTGGAGAAATGTGTGTAGAGGGCAGGAGGTGAGATGGGGTATGATTACAGTCACCTATTTCTTGATTGCCTCTTAGACATTCTGGACTTAAACTTTCCAAAGACCTGAGTTACCACACCAAGTTTCTTTAAACTTTTTTCCCCATGTACAGAATTGAGTGCTCTGCTGGGTGCTGCACTCTGCAATCCTGATTTCCTTCCTAATTGCACAAGTGGCTGAGCTCTTACAATACCATATTTCTGTTCATTTGCATTTACACAATATACTTCACCGTGTGCTTCAAATGCACCATTTGAATGTCGAGTCCTGTCTCCATCTTTAGGTTCTTATAATGGCCAGGCCCATGAATAGGGCAAGTCTGAGGAGAGCTGCTATAATCTCAATATGAGACTGTCTTCTTACAATCGGCCAACATTCAGCTGGCTTCTGAGGTGATGCTGAGCAGTAATTCAAATGGAAGAACACAGCAATAAGTAGAGGGAAAGAACACCCAAGGTGATCATTTAGAAATCATTTTCAGGTCAGAATAAAAGAACATGGGATTTGTTTTATTTTATTCCAAACACCATATAATCAAAAGGGTCTCAGGCTCCCAGGGAGTTCACTACATGAGGTTGCTTTATAAAACTGTTGAACAAAGCCTGAAAGAATTCTTTGCCTTGCATTCCCTTCCTAACCCACATACTTGTTTCCAAATAAAATGAAGGGGTTTCTCCAGTCAAATAATATAATTTCACCAAATACTACAACTTCAGTTTCTGTGGAAGACCTGTTGATCAGATACAGGGTGCATTTGAGGTAGCAGAGCATATTCATGATGGGATTTTTCATTTTTACCACATTGTGAGTTTGGAACATAGACAACTAAATAAGAAAAAGCTTCTGGGTTGTCCTGAATGGCAGAATCACTGGAACTGGAGTTGGAGGAGTCTTGACAGAGTCATTCTGTACTAGCTTGTGCTAAAAATAGCCTGGTATGGCAGGTTTTTTCGACTTCTATACTTTTTAGATTTTGGCCAGATACTTGGCTGTGGGCAGCTGTTTAGTGAATTGTAGGATGTTTAGCAGCATCCTTCGCCTCTACCCACTAGATGCCAGTAGCATCCTTCCTCAGTTTCGACAACCAAGAAAATCTCCTGATATTGCCAAATGTCCCCTGAGGGGATGAGTTGCTTTGGTTGAGAATCACCACTCTATCTATCATAACAATCTTGGTGGCTGTGACCAGTCTCTTTGGGCAATGTTATTATTCAAGAAGTATAAAATTAATATAAACCTATTTATTGAATATGTACAATGTTGAAGTTTGGCTTATATGGTGGAAAGTGAACATTTATTAAATATCCCCAGTTCATGGACAAAGTGGCCTGGGCTTTCAGAGTTAATGTAGTGATTTTCTCACAGGTTTTATCCAGTTATATGGTCTCAGACTCCCTCAGCTCTAACAGTGTGGGCCAGATAAAAGCATAGACCAATTACCCCATAGTTTTCCAACAAAGAACTATTGGTTCCATATATAAAATCCTTCTAATTTATATAGATTATTACTATTAGTTTGGACTATTTAGCTTATCAATAGGGTATCAACAGTGGTGCTGCTCTGCAATATTTCAAATTAGAATCAAAATCTTATGCTTTTTTTTTTTGATAATTTACAAATTGGAATTTTTTTTTTTTTTTTTTTTTTGAAAATTCACAAGTTGGGTAAATTTGTACTCACTTGAAGTCATAAACCCAGGATTTAATTTATGGAACCTGCCTGCAAATCTTACCAGCTGCTATTGATTTATAAGTCTTTCTTCTTTCTAATGGTGGTTATACGCAAACTGTTTTTAGTGTTTTGTAGGTCCTAAAATTAATTTCCATATCCTTAAATGGGTTTACAAATTCTAATCTAGATTTACAAGTCCTGAAGCAGATTTTCAAATCATGTGCAAATAAATCCTAAATAAAAAGACCTGATTTACAAACCTGGATTTTGCACCTGGTTTCCAGGAAGTCATTATAAATCAGGAGTTGAGAGTACCCCTTGCAGAATGAGCCCACATTCTCTCTGGGAAGTCCTGTTCTCTGCACTGAATCACATGGGCCTGATTTACAGGCAGTAGCCAGAAGCTGGCAGAGGCTCCTCTGATTCTGACATGCCAATGCTGTTGAGGGAAAAGGGCCACATCCCCCAGGCTGGCTAAAATGGCCACTAATCAGAATGAAGGCAGCAAGCCATTCATCTCTGTCAGAAGTGGGAAGTGGCATCAGACAGTCGAGATTCCCAGTTCTACCTGAGTCAAAAAGCAGAGATATACACAGGGCATTTGGCATGATTCTAGTTAGCATTAGCACTGACACTATGCTTTACAGCCCAGAACCACCGATAAGATGAAGAGTGTGTGCTCTTCCTTAGATGGGGCCAAGGACAGGCGTCTATGCTTTGTCCCATTGTCATTGTCATGCTTCTGAAGATGTCTGGCCTACAAAGAGTATACACCAAACTGGAGACAATGGTTATTCTGGGGAATGGGATGAGAGTGGGTGGGAGGAAGAAGGGGAAATTTCATTTCTGCTTTAATCACTTCTGGGCTATTTGAATTTCACAGTGAGCATATATTCACTTAATAACTGGAAAAAATAGAGATTTTTATCAGGAATACAAGGGAAATAATAGGTTTTGTTTTTATGTGCTCTTTATTAACTACGTAAACTACCATCACACAGAGCTCCTTCATTAACTAGCATTCTGCTCCACTCTTCATAGGTCCCCCCCTTACATTTATAAAGGAAATTAGAATCCCTTCATGGAATGCGTTCCTATTTACTTATCCAGTTTCCTGTGAACCAGGCAAAGCAAGAATCATGTTCCAGATGTGGAAAATGAAGAGCCTGGAAATAAATGGCTTGCTTTTTCCAAAAGAATATTTACGTGGCAGAGACATAATTTGGAACAGCTTTAGATTCCTGGGTCCAAGGACAGTGCTCTTCCCATGACACCATGTGTCATGGCACACACAGGCTTCTCACTGTAGAGATTGAAGGGCATTCTACTCTGTCTCCTCTGGTCTGGTGATCCTAGCTGCTATTTACCAATATGCTCTGTCACAATCTGTGATCCCACTGAAGTATGGTCAGTGATGCTCTTTGAAAACTATGACCTATTAAATACTCTCCTCTTTCTCTCTCATACTATTCAACTGAGCCAAGATGTGTCCTTCAGCAATTCTGCTTAATTCCCTCAAAAGCCAGCTGAAACACCAGGTTTTTTTCTTTCTTTGTTTTGTTTTTATAAAGTTTTCCTGACCATTATATCTTAGAGTGCTCCTTCAGATTATCATAGCAATAATTGCTTGTTCATCTGACAGATTGTTATGTACCTACTCATCTGATGTCTTTCATTTTGGTAAGAAAAGTCTCTGGATTTAAAATCAGGAACACTGTGTTTGTGTTGTGGATGCATTACTTACTAGAAATGAAACTTGATGAGTCTCAATTTGCCCAGATAAGAATATATTTTAAGTTTCCTATCTATTGAACACAACCATTATTATACCCAAATGAGATAAGAGAGAATGTCTTGCAAATCTTAAATGCTCTGTAAGTTATGTGAGCTATGTAAGTTATGAATGTAGTCCCATGGTTGAGGATCTAAAAATTTTATTTGTTTGTTTATTTATTTATTTATTTATTTATTTATTTATTTATTTATGAGAGAGAGAGAGAGAGGCAGAAACACAGGCAGAGGGAGAAGCAGGCTCCATGCAGGGAGCCCAGCGTGGGACTCCATCCTGGGTCTCCAGAATCATGCTCTGAATTGAAGGCGGTGCTAAACCACTGAGCCACCAGGGCTGCCCTAGGATCTAAAAATTTTAAAAGTAGACAGGGGCAATAATGCTTAAAAGTAACTTTGTTGGTGATTTGGACACAGTAAATTGCAACTTGATTACATAGCATATGAATGTGAATTCATTATGTAATTTTGAAGAAGGTAATATAAAATATTAATAATATTTTATATGTAAATTGTGAGATGAAGGAAGTCCTTCAAATTAAAAAAAAGTTGCCCAAATTATACAATTTCAAAACTGAGTAAATTATAAACTGGGTATATAATACCCAATTACTGGCAGTGCCTCTTTAGTTGGTAAAGAGAAATAACATACACCCTTTGTCAGAATAATGTGAACCATGCCTTTATTCCATGTGCTGAGAGTGCTATTTTAAATTTACTTTATTATAATGAAACAATATAAAGAGCCATTAGAAATATTATTTCAACTTTCATCAAGCAGAGGTGTTAGCATTTGGCCTGTGAATTCCCCTCTTTCTTTTTCTACTTTCCAAAGTAGTAACCTTGCAACATAATTTAGATGTGATAAAATATCACTTTACTGTGCTATTATTTAGCAGAAAGAACTCTGGGAAATATTAGAGATGATCCTGAGTAAACTAAAAAGGAAAGTAAACCAGGCTTTCTTTAAAATTCTTTAAAGTTGTCAGCTATAAAGTCAACGATAATTGGAAAAAGATAAGATTGTGGGCACAGAGCTGTATGATAAACATCACTGTGGTGTACCTGCCCCTGACCACAATGAATATAATGGGATTCACTCTAAGAATAAAAAGCCTCTATTTAAATTTATGCATATGAGAATTAAAAAATAAGCAGAGGATATGAATGGCCATTTTTCCAAAAAACACATATAGATGGCCAACAGACACATGAAAAGATGATCAACATTGTACTCATCATCAGGGAAATGCTAATCAAAACCACAATGAGGTATCATCTCATACTTGTCAGAATGGCTAAAATGAAAAACTCAAGAAACAAGTGTTGGCAAGGATGTGGGGAAAAGGAACTCTCTTTCAATGTTGGTGGAAATGCAAACTGGTGTAGCCACTAGTATGGAGGTTCCTAAAAAAATTAAAAATAGGGCTACCCCATGATCCAGTAATTGCACTGCTGTATATTACCCAAAGAATACAAAAACAGTAATTCAAAGGGATACTTGGAACCATATGTTTATTGCAGCATTATTTACAATAGCCAAATTATGGAAGCAGCCCAAGTGTCCATCAATAGATAAATGGATAAAGATGTTATATATATATATATATATATATATATATATATATATATATATATATATATATAAAGATGTTTTATGTATACATATATATACACACACATATACACACACATAATATATATATACATATAAATTTAAACTAGTATATTTATATCCATATACACATATATATACCATTGTATATACGTATATATAAATTGTGTATGTATAGTGTGTATGTGGGTGTGTGAGTGGAATACTATTCAGCTATAAAAAGAATTAAATTTTGCTATTTGCAACAATATAGATGGATCTAGAGAGTATAATTCTGAACGAAATAAGCCAGTCAGAGACAGATAGTATATGATATCACTCATGAAATTTAAGAAACAAAACAAATGAACAAAGGAAAAAAATAGAGACAAACCAAAAAATAGACTCTTAACTAACTATGGAGAGCAAACTGATAGTTACTAGAAGGGAGGTGGGTGGGGAGATGGGTAAAACAGGTGAAGAGGATTAAGGATACACTTAATGTTGAACATTGAGTAGTGTTTTGAATTTTTGAATCACTATATTGTATACTTAAAACTAATATAACACTGCATGTTAACTACACTGGAATTAAAACTGAAAACTCAAGACAAGAAAGGATAAAAAAATTGATTCATATGAGGAAATTAGTCTTAAAATTTGCAAGTGTTGAAATATTTCTTTAGGAAAATGTCTCTTGATTTCTCTGAAATCAATGTGGTAAAGATATGGCCTCTAAAGATTGGGCACTGGAATATAATATCAGTAAGACTGTAACCTTTAAAATGATATCTTTTACTTCCAAGATCTTTTGCTTTCTACATTTAGGTTATCAACTTCTTGAAAGCAGAATGCAGTCTATTTCATATTCTTTGAACTTCCTCAATATCTAGTTAAATAGGTACTCGATAGATATTTTGGAATAACTCATTGAAAATATACACCTCTGTTGTGCATAGACTCTATGTTAGAGTCTAATAAGAATTTCACCCGATGGATGGTTTTAAAAGATTATTTCAATAAATGGGGTGTTTTTTTGTTCACAATAAGTCACTGATTTGTACCTGGGCTAAGATGTGATTTGAGAAGGCCTACTGATTACTAAATGATTGTTTAAATCTTTGCTTCTTGTCAGAAGCCCTTTACTGAACACCACAGCATGTTAAAGAGATGCATTTCCGTCTAAACAAATAAATCAGATAATCCTAACATTATATAAAAATCTATGGAGCTAATGAAAACCTTAACAGAGAAAATGTGCTATAACTGAGGGTTACTAGAGAGGAGGCAGGTGGGGAGGATGGGGTAACTGCGTGATGAGAGTGAAGGAAGGCACTTGATATAATGAGTACCAGGTGTTATATACAACTAATGAATTACTAAATTCTACCCCTGGAACTACTAATATACTATATGTTAACTAAATTGAATTTAAATAAAACAAAAAAACTACGTACATTACTTAATCTACTGAATAGAATAAAGCTATTCTGTGGAATAGATCCAGCAGACCGGGGGATCTGCACATACAAGCAATACCTTCTATCTCTACCTGCCCTCCATGACGTCTGTTTGGAATCACTGAATTGAGAAACACATACCATGTGTTAATTTAAGGTAGGGGAATAAAGTTTCTAACAATACTGGGGATTTATAATAACCAACAGAACTAATTAAAAGGATGTGCTTCTTGTTTTTATGAGAATAAAGTCCAAAGGGTTCTGAACTTGGATGAAAGAAACTTAAAACTGTAATTTCACTAACCTTTAACTAAAATTTTACATTTCCATCTGTTATGAATGTAGGCAACAAACCATTCTAGTAAAGACTAGTATTTGTGACCTTGACACAAGATATTTGCATATATTACTGTGGTTACAGATATCTTGAAATACAATGTATGCTCATTTTTAATTTGAAATGATGGTAGGTATTAGACAAATCCATTAGATTTTGTTATTAAACGCATTAGCAAAGAAGCACATAGATCATTATATTATAAAATTTTTAAAATGGGAGGGGAGGAGCAAGACGGCGGAAGAGTAGGGTTCCCAAATCACCTGTCTCCACCAAATTACCTAGAAAACCTTCCAATCATCCTGAAAATCTATGAATTCGGCCTGAGAATTAAAGAGAGAACACCTGGAATGCAACAGTGAGAAGAGTTCGCGCTTCTATCAAGGTAGGAAGACGGGGAAAAAGAAATAAAGAAACAAAGGCCTCCAAGGGGGAGGGGCCCCGCGAGGAGCCGGGCTGAGGCCGGGGCGAGTGTCCCCAGGACAGGAGAGCCCCGTCCCGGAGGAGCAGGAGCTGCACCAACCTTCCCGGGAAAGGGGCTCGCAGGGAGGTGGAGCAGGACCCAGGAGGGCGGGGATGCCCTCGGGCTCCCCGGGACAGTAACAGCAACTGCGCGCCCAGGAGAGTGCGCCGAGCTCCCTAAGGGCTGCAGCGCGCACGGCGGGACCCGGAGCAGCTCGGGGGGCTCGGGCAGAGGAAGAGGCTCCGTGCAGAGGGGCCTGCGCGGTTTCAGGAGCAGCTCGCGGGGGGCTCAGGCGGCCGCTCCGCGGAGGGGGCTGCGCGGCCCGGGAGCGCGAATCCACCAGCGCAGGCCCCGGAGCACAGGGCGCCGGGACAAAGCCCAGGATCCCGCCTCCCCCGGGACAGGCAGAGGCCGGGAGGGCCCAGGACGGCGAGGACGCTCCTGCCCCAGCTGAGCAGATCAGCGGCCCCGCCCCGGAGCCTCCAGGCCCTGCAGACGGAGTTCCTGCCGGAGCTGAATCCAGGTTTCCAGAGCGGCCCCGCCACTGGGGCTGTTCCTCCTGCGGCCTCACGGGGTAAACAACCCCCCCTGAGCCCTGCACCAGGCAGGGGCACAGCAGCTCCCCCAACTGCTAACACCTGAAAATCAGCACAGCAGGCCCCTCCCCCAGAAGACCAGCTAGAAGGACAAGTTCCAGGAGAAGCCAAGGGACTTAAAGTACACAGAATCAGAAGATACTCCCCCGTGGTTCTTTTTTTTTTTTTTTTTTTTTTGTTCTGTTTTGTTTTGTTTTGCTTTTTGATTTGTTTCCTTCCCCCACCCCCCCTTTTTTTCTCCTTTCTTTTTCTTTCTCTTCTTCTTCCCTTTTTTTTTCTTTTTCGTTTTTTTCTTCCTTTTTTTTCTCTTTCTCTTTTCTTCTTTCTCTCCTCTCTTTTTCTCCTTTTCCCAATACAACTTCCTTTTGGCCACTCTGCACTGAGCAAAATGACTAGAAGGAAAACCTCACCTCAAAAGAAAGAATCAGAAACAGTCCTCTCTCCCACAGAGTTACAAAATCTGGATTACAATTCAATGTCAGAAAGCCAATTCAGAAGCACTATTATACAGCTACTGGTGGCTCTAGAAAAAAGTATAAAGGACTCAAGAGACTTCATGACTGCAGAATTTAGAGCTAATCAGGCAGAAATTAAAAATCAATTGAATGAGATGCAATCCAAACTAGAAGTCCTAACGATGAGGGTTAACGAGGTGGAAGATCGAGTGAGTGACATAGAAGACAAGTTGATAGCAAAGAGGGAAACTGAGGAAAAAAGAGACAAACAATTAAAAGACCATGAAGATAGATTAAGGGAAATAAACGACAGCCTGAGGAAGAAAAACCTACGTTTAATTGGGGTTCCCGAGGGTGCTGAAAGGGACAGAGGGCCAGAATATGTATTTGAACAAATTCTAGCTGAAAACTTTCCTAATCTGGGAAGGGAAACAGGCATTCAGATCCAGGAAATAGAGAGATCCCCCCCTAAAATCAATAAAAACCGTTCAACACCTCGACATTTAATAGTGAAGCTTGCAAATTCCAAAGATAAGGAGAAGATCCTTAGAGCAGCAAGAGACAAGAAATCCCTGACTTTTATGGGGAGGAGTATTAGGGTAACAGCAGACCTCTCCACAGAGACCTGGCAGGCCAGAAAGGGCTGGCAGGATATATTCAGGGTCCTAAATGAGAAGAACATGCAACCAAGAATACTTTATCCAGCAAGGCTCTCATTCAAAATGGAAGGAGAGATAAAGAGCTTCCAAGACAGGCAGCAACTAAAAGAATATGTGACCTCCAAACCAGCTCTGCAAGAAATTTTAAGGGGGACTCTTAAAATTCCCCTTTAAGAAGAAGTTCAGTGGAACAGTCCACAAAAACAAGGACTGAATAGATATCATGATGACACTAAACTCATATCTCTCAATAGTAACTCTGAATGTGAACGGGCTTAATGACCCCATCAAAAGGCGCAGGGTTTCAGACTGGATAAAAAAGCAGGACCCATCTATTTGCTGTCTACAAGAGACTCATTTTAGACAGAAGGACACCTACAGCCTCAAAATAAAAGGTTGGAGAACCATTTACCATTCGAATGGTCCTCAAAAGAAAGCAGGGGTAGCCATCCTTATATCAGATAAACTAAAATTTACCCCAAAGACTGTAGTGAGAGATGAAGAGGGACACTATATCATACTTAAAGGATCTATTCAACAAGAGGACTTAACAATCCTCAATATATATGCCCCGAATGTGGGAGCTGCCAAATATATAAATCAATTATTAACCAAAGTGAAGAAATACTTAGATAATAATACACTTATACTTGGTGACTTCAATCTAGCTCTTTCTATACTCGATAGGTCTTCTAAGCACAACATCTCCAAAGAAACGAGGGCTTTAAATGATACACTGGACCAGATGGATTTCACAGATATCTACAGAACTTTACATCCAAACTCAACTGAATACACATTCTTCTCAAGCGCACATGGAACTTTCTCCAGAATAGACCACATATTAGGTCACAAATCGGGTCTGAACCGATACCAAAAGATTGGGATTGTCCCCTGCATATTCTCAGACCATAATGCCTTGAAATTAGAACTAAATCACAACAAGAAGTTTGGAAGGACCTCAAACACGTGGAGGTTAAGGACCATCCTGCTAAAAGATGAAAGGGTCAACCAGGAAATTAAGGAAGAATTAAAAAGATTCATGGAAACTAATGAGAATGAAGATACAACCGTTCAAAATCTTTGGGATGCAGCAAAAGCAGTCCTCAGGGGGAAATACATCGCAATACAAGCATCCATTCAAAAACTGGAAAGAACTCAAATACAAAAGCTAACCTTACACATAAAGGAGCTAGAGAAAAAACAGCAAATAGATCCTACACCCAAGAGAAGAAGGGAGTTAATAAAGATTCGAGCAGAACTCAATGAAATCGAGACCAGAAGAACTGTGGAACAGATCAACAGAACCAGGTGTTGGTTCTTTGAAAGAATTAATAAGATAGATAAACCATTAGCCAGCCTTATTAAAAAGAAGAGAGAGAGGACTCAAATTAATAAAATCATGAATGAGAAAGGAGAGATCACTACCAACACCAAGGAAATACAAACGATTTTAAAAACATATTATGAACAGCTATACGCCAATAAATTAGGCAATCTAGAAGAAATGGACGCATTCCTGGAAAGCCACAAACTACCAAAACTGGAACAGGAAGAAATAGAAAACCTTAACAGGCCAATAACCAGGGAGGAAATTGAAGCAGTCATCAAAAACCTCCCAAGACACAAGAGTCCAGGGCCAGATGGCTTCCCAGGGGAATTTTATCAAACGTTTAAAGAAGAAACCATACCTATTCTCCTAAAGCTGTTTGGAAAGATAGAAAGAGATGGAGTACTTCCAAATTCGTTCTATGAGGCCAGCGTCACCTTAATTCCAAAACCAGACAAAGACCCCACCAAAAAGGAGAATTACAGACCAATATCCCTGATGAACATGGATGCAAAAATTCTCAACAAGATACTGGCCAATAGGATCCAACAGTACATTAAGAAAATTATTCACCATGACCAAGTAGGATTTATCCCTGGGACACAAGGCTGGTTCAACACCCATAAAACAATCAATGTGATTCATCATATCAGCAAGAGAAAAACCAAGAACCATATGATCCTCTCATTAGATGCAGAGAAAGCATTTGACAAAATACAGCATCCATTCCTGATCAAAACTCTTCAGAGTGTAGGGATAGAGGGAACATTCCTTGACATCTTAAAAGCCATCTATGAAAAGCCCACAGCAAATATCATTCTCAATGGGGAAGCACTGGGAGCCTTTCCCCTAAAATCAGGAACAAGACAGGGATGTCCACTCTCACCACTGCTATTCAACATAGTACTGGAAGTCCTAGCCTCAGCAATCAGACAACAAAAAGACATTAAAGGCATTCAAATTGGCAAAGAAGAAGTCAAACTCTCCCTCTTTGCAGATGACATGATATTGTACATAGAAAACCCAAAAGACTGTACCCCAAGATTGCTAGAACTCATACAGCAATTCAAGCATTGTGGCAGGATACAAAATCAATGCCCAGAAATCAGTGGCATTTCTCTACACTAACAATGAGACTGAAGAAAGAGAAATTAAGGAGTCAGTCCCATTTACTATTGCACCCAAAAGCATAAGATACCTAGGAATAAACCTAACCAAAGATGTAAAGGATCTATACCCTCAAAACTATAGAACACTTCTGAAAGAAATTGAGGAAGACACAAAGAGATGGAAAAATATTCCATGCTCATGGATTGGCAGAATTAATATTGTGAAAATGTCAATGTTACCCAGGGCAATATACACGTTTAATGCAATCCCTATCAAAATACCATGGACTTTCTTCAGAGTTAGAACAAATTATTTTAAGATTTGTGTGGTATCAGAAAAGACCCCGAATAGCCAGGGGAATTTTAAAAAAGAAAACCATATCTGGGGGCATCACAATGCCAGATTTCAGGTTGTACTACAAAGCTGTGGTAATCAAGACAGTGTGGTACTGGCACAAAAACAGACACATAGATCAGTGGAACAGAATAGAGAACCCAGAAGTGGACCCTGAACTTTATGGTCAACTAATATTCGATAAAGGAGGAAAGACTATCCATTGGAAGAAAGACAGTCTCTTCAATAAATGGTGCTGGGAAAATTGGACATCCACATGCAGAAGAATGAAACTAGACCACTCTCTTTCACCATACACAAAGATAAACTCAAAATGGATGAAAGATCTAAATGTGAGACAAGATTCCATCAAAATCCTAGAGAAGAACACAGGCAACACCCTTTTTGAACTCGGCCACAGTAACTTCTTGCAAGATACATCCACGAAGGCAAAAGAAACAAAAGCAAAAATGAACTATTGGGACTTCATCAAGATAAGAAGCTTTTGCACAGCAAAGGATACAGTCAACAAAACTCAAAGACAACCTACAGAATGGGAGAAGATATTTGCAAATGACATATCAGATAAAGGGCTAGTTTCCAAGATCTATAAAGAACTTCTTAAACTCAACACCAGAGAAACAAACAATCCAATCATGAAATGGGCAAAAGACATGAAGAGAAATCTCACAGAGGAAGACATAGACATGGCCAACATGCATATGAGAAAATGCTCTGCATCACTTGCCATCAGGGAAATACAAATCAAAACCACAATGAGATACCACCTCACACCAGTGAGAATGGGGAAAATTAACAAGGCAGGAAACAACAAATGTTGGAGGGGATGCGGAGAAAAGGGAACCCTCTTACACTGTTGGTGGGAATGTGAACTGGTGCAGCCACTCTGGAAAACTGTGTGGAGGTTCCTCAAAGAGTTAAAAATAGACCTGCCCTACGACCCAGCAATTGCACTATTGGGGATTTACCCCAAAGATACAGATGCAGTGAAACGCAGGGACACCTGTACCCCGATGTTTATAGCAGCAATGGCCACGATAGCCAAACTGTGGAAGGAGCCTCAGTGTCCATCGAAAGATGAATGGATAAAGAAGATGTGGTTTATGTATACAATGGAATATTACTCAGCTATTAGAAATGACAAATACCCACCATTTGCTTCAACGTGGATGGAACTGGCGGGTATTATGCTGAGTGAAGTAAGTCAGTCAGAGAAGGACAAACATTATATGTTCTCATTCATTTGGGGAATATAAATAATAGTGAAAGGGAATATAAGGGAAGGGAGAAGAAATGTGTGGGAAATATCAGAAAGGGAGACAGAACGTAAAGACTGCTAACTCTGGGAAACGAACTAGGGGTGGTAGAAGGGGAGGAGGGCGGGGGGGTGGGAGTGAATGGGTGACGGGCACTGGGGGTTATTCTGTATGTTAGTAAATTGACCACCAATAAAAAATTTTAAAAAAATGGTATCTTTGTGATAAAACTAGGTCCCTTTGTAATCCCATTTATTTTATGTTATGCATTTAAGAACATTTCTAAGAAGAAATGCAGAAGACTCACGAGACTCTCCAAAGGGCAATGGCCCAGGAAAGATTAAGAAACCCTGGTCAAAGGGATCCCTGGGTGGCTCAGCAGTTTGGCACCTGCCTTTGGCCAGGGGCGCGGTCCTGGAATCCCAGGATCGTGTCCCGCATCAGGCTCCCTGTATGGAGCCTGCTTCTCCCTCTGCCTGTGTTTCTGCCCCCCCCCCCCCCTCTCTGTCTCTGTGTGTCTATCATGAATAGATAAAAAAAAAAAAAAAAAAAAAAAAAAAAGAAACCCTGATCTAATAGCAGTCAAAGCCATAATATGATTGTCTTTACTTGGGAGTTAACAGGTCAGATGTTTTGAAGACAAGTAGCCTAACCACAGTTGACAAAGAAAAGATCCCTTTATTGACCAGGTCTATTATGATTATAAGTTGGAGACTGCAGAGGTAACATTTTGTTACTACTACATGTCCGAGATATCTATATGAGAAAAGAAGTCATAACTATTTTACTCTTTGTGGGTTTTCCCCCATATATTGGTTAAAAAGTATTTTTAACTGTATTTGTTTGGACTTTCTCAGCAATAAATAAATGATCTTTTAAAAAGTCATGTAAGACATAACCATGACTTCAATTCTTTGTGCCTTATGTACAGGCATGAGATTTGCCATGTAGCAATATATATATAGTGATCAAGCTTCACAAAAGAGTAATGGCAGTGACAATAACTCCCAAAGCTGCTTTTGTTCATTGAAATGAGTGATATTTGTTGCTTTAAAAAATATTTCCTAATTATATATGGCTATTTCCTTGCCAAGTGCTGACCAGACCTGGCCTTCCTTTTCCAAGCTGACAGAAGGTTTCAGGTTGAAAGGGATTTGGACTTGAAACTGAATTTCTAATCTGACCAGCTCCCCAAATGGGGCTCCTGTTCTTGGCAAAATGCTCTCTGCATATTTCCAGAAAGTCATCAATTATTCAGAGGGACCTTTCAAATGCCAACAGCTTAAATAAGAAAATGTGCCATGACAGAAGGAAGCAAGAATGGATAGTCTCAGGCTGAGCTGATCCTGCTAAAAGAAAACTTTCCATACCAGGGCTTTAGTCTCAGGAAGGCTTTTGACCTAGTGACTCCTTAGAGCAGCTGGGTCAAGAGTGGTTCTGAGCGCTGTGGAGATTTTAACCCATTTGCCCTGAGGTGGGTGGTCTGCAATACTGATTCTTCTTATGTCTCATATTGTATTCCCCGAGAAGCACTAATGAACATCACTTGATTCTTTATTGAAATTGCATTCTTTCAATTGCATACTTAATGCTCTGATATTGATACAATTCTTTCAAATTCAAAGTTTCAGGAAAAAGGTGGACCTGAAAAGTTGATTTCCCTCCCCTCTATTTCATTTTAATAGATATTAAATATCTACCATGTGCATGGCATTATGCTAGCTGTTATGGCAGCTACAATATTTGCTCTAAGGAAATTCAATCTAGAATAATGGATTGGACAAGGACACAATGACTGTAGGTGTTTAAGTTAAGAGGTTCATGCCTTAAGAGAAGTAGACTAAATCTTATTGTTTAGAAAGCTTGGTGAATCCTTAGATTCCTAAATATCACTATAGTTAACAATTTCTTTGGCTTTTTCATTTTTAAAATGAAAAATTATAAAATTTAAGTTGTTATATGTCTCTTAAATGAGATTATGTATCAAAAGAGGACATTATCTTGTAGACATCTGAAGCTTGGCTAATTCATTAGTAGAACAACTCACTCCTGCTCCAAAGCCTTGTTCTATGTGCAACTCATATGATAAATCACACAAAATCAGGTACTTTTTGGTCACTCCTGGATGAGCCTTGAATGTTAAACTGATGGCATAATTAAGCTATTATGGGAATTAGGGAAAAGTTAACATGAAGATGTCTCCAAGGAAGAAGTGAATTTTGCCATGGATCTTGAAAAGACTGTCTAAAGAGCAGAGAGGGAAGAGACAGTTGGGAATGTTTTCTGACGGAGAGAATAGCATGAAGGAAAACAAAAAGTTGGATGACTATGACACATGTGCAAGCAACGGTGCAGCCTAGTTTGTGCGGAACATGATGCTTGCATTACATATCCATGAAGAGATGGATATAGGAGAATAGATTAGGCCATATCATGGAAGTTCTTCATTTAGTTAACATTCAGGGGAAAAAATGCAATGTGATTTAACAGAGTCAGAGCTGTGCTTTGGAAAATTAGTTTGGTACAGCATGTAGAATGAATTGGAGGGTACAGGTAGCATTCAAGGGAAAAGAGAGACTGTAATATTCCAGCAAGGGAACAGCTTAGGAGTTCAGCAGCTAGCTCATGGCCTGGCTCAGTAGAGCCAATGGTTATGATGATATGTACTTGGACTGTGGCAGGGGAAGGGGGAGGTATTCAAGAAGCTTTGCAGAAGTGCACTTTACCAACTTAACATCAGCTTTATTTATATTTATTTTTCAAAATTTTATCTATTTATTTGACAGAGAGAGAGCACAAGTAGGCAGAATGGCAGGCAAAGCAGAAGGAGAAGCAGGCTCCCTGCTGAGCAGATTTCCCCATACAGGGCTCCATCCCAAGATCCTGGGGTCATGACTTGAGCTGAAGGCAGATGCATAAGCCACCCAGGTGCCCCTAGCACCAGCTTTATAGGAAACAAGGGAGAAGATGTCAACATTTTTGGAGGTTTGAGGCCTAGGTGACTGAGAGGAAGAGACAGAAATAACAGACATAAAGAATTTGAGAGAAGTTGGCTTGTGGGATCAGGAAGATGGAGTACCTCAGGAGATCAATTTGGAGTGTGTTGAATTAAGTGGGGTTTCTGAGTGGAGGTGACTAACTTCAGTTAGAAATTTGAATATGGAGCTAGATGAGATATAAGGATTCAAGTATACACTTAGGTGTCATTTCAGAAGTAATTTTGGAAAGCTATGGAAAATAAGATTCCTGAAGAGACAGAAGACAAAAGCAGAGGTTAAAATGTTAGCACATGTCAACTGTTGGTATAATGGTGTGGATGAAGGCACAGTGGGAGCAGGGGTTGGATGAGCCCACAAGGGTCAGGCCGGTAACTTAAAAAGGGAGGGGGAGTCTGAGCTCAGAGAATACTTGCCAACTGAGTGTGAGGTAGGGACTGAGGCACCAAGGAGGTAAGCCTTTTTTAATGGGGACACTGGTGAGTTTTATGAGTAGGCCAGATCCTCTGACTTTTCAAAGAAGTCATAACTCTAGACTATAATGGGAATCATAGGATTATAACACATTAAATTAGACTTAAAAGCACTGGGTAGGAGAAATAGAATGTATTTGTGGTTCTGAACTATACCAAGGGTCATGGAGCTCTCCTTCTGATGTGGACAGAAAACACCCAGAGAAATAGGACTGGAACCTAGTTCTCATTGTTCACAAGGTTTCACTTATCCCTATGACACCATGGGAGGTGAGAATGTCAAGTTGTGTTGGATACATCTCTTTGGGAAGCTAAAGAGGACAAGAAGTGAGAGTAGTGTATTAAATCTGATGAGTAGGAGGGAGTTGGTGACTTTCTAAAGAGCAGTTTCAGCAGCAAGGTAAAGTTAGAGGTCAAATGAAGAGAGAGACATAGCCAAAGAGGGGAGAATTCTGAGAAGTTCTGCTGGGTTGATAATCTTACATTGCTATTGCCGGGAATGGCAGATGGGAAGTCTTTAGTAGCTAGGACCACTGATTAAGAATGTTTCATGAGGAAAATAAAAAAGACTTTCCAAATTACTACATTATTATGAGTGAATTAGGAGAGCAATTTGATCACTTGGAAAGTGCTCCTCTTTCAATAAATGTAAAATATGAATTCTTGCTGAGATTTCTAAGCTGCTTCATCTAAATTATATGCTAAAGTAGAGAAACAGATGTTAAATATGATTAAAACCAATTACAAGTTCCACAGTACAATACTGTGTTTTACTTACATTAGTCTCCCTGCTAGCTTAGGTGCCATCCGTTTTGCCTTTATTTCCTGTTCATAACTCCAGGGTAAGCAACATGGGGGATTTAAGCAGTTCAGACTGGAGCCTGACAGGAATATACAGATTCAAAAAGAATTGCCTCAGCAAATCCAAACATCTAACATAAAGCTTACTAGAGACAGAGGTGGGGGGGGGGGGGTGTCCTGATTTTGCATATAAAGCAGATATTGAATTGCTGGCCTGACATATCAGTGCTTATATCAAAATTGAATTTTGACTCAATAATGGGGTGAAATTTTTTGGATTTTGTTTTGTTTTGTTTTTATTCTTTTCAATGGGTTATTGCTATCTTAAGCATATGACTGGAGCCTACTTTTTGTCATTCAGGGACTGGAAACAGAGACTCAGTCAAACATCTTAAGAAAAAAGGGGTCCCCTTATTGAAATTTTGGTGGCCTGGGATGAGAAGTGATCAAGAGTAAGTCAGTTCCAGAGACTTACTTTTCCCTTTGCCCCCTGGTCTGTGTTGGATCAATGCACGTACTCTTTTTCTCCCTCTCCAGATAGATTCTTTTGCTGACTCACAGAACAACTCTGGAGAACTTTATCTGTCACAGGATCTTGTGTCTCTTCTGATGTCTCTTACTTCATGTACTTCAGCTCTCACCACTGACTATATCAGTCTCCTAAGGTTCTTTCCTTAAATTCCCCGAGGGGGGGAAAAATTTCCCGAGGGTGGAAATCTCATGGTTTCTGATTATCTTTTTTGAGCAACTGCTGGCCAGCTTTAGGTTGGCTGACCTTGTGTCAGGTGACCATCCCTAGCCAATCACCTTCAGTGAGGGTTTGGGAAGCCGTCTGATAAAATATGTTTGCACCTTGTGCAAGGACTTAGACTTGGAAGATTTACTTGAATGGGACTGTAGACAATACACCTAACCAAATTTATTTTAGGTAAATAAATTTTGTTGTTTTCTAAGACAAGGGAGGCACTCAGTAATTATGTTAGATAAATGACTGATGAATGAATGGAGTAGTCTGTGCTATGATTAGTTTGTGTGTGTGTTTGTGTATGTGAGTAAAATGTTCTCACATTTGAGACTAAAGTAAGTCCATATATATATACATATATATATTTAATTATTGCATTTGGAAATCAAAATGAGGAAAAGCACTTGGGTTGGAGCAGCAGCTGATTAAAAAATAGCTATATTTCTTTTTAAGGCTTTAATGGTAAAATATATCATAAATTCTCCTTAAGCTCCAATCAGTAATGGGTTGTGTGCTCAATAGCCTCCTCCCATATTCTTTCTTCTCTTTGTGTAAAATAAGGCCAATAGAGAAATCCAACTTGATTTAAACATATATCTTTCTTACAAAATGAGTCAATTAATAGTTTAAAACTCTTGATTTCCTGGGACTCAAGTCTTGTAAGAAACTGATTACCATAACTCATTTTCAGAGTCAATTCTCTCAATTCTAATTAGAAGTTTCTGAGGAATCCTGAGTACTTGTAATTCATACATAACATGAGCTATGCTTGAGTTATTCATTGGCTTGTTGTTGGGCAGTATTCTCTTTTTTAAATGACCTCTCCTCAATTTCTGACTGGATGGGGACCTCAGCCTTCTATTTTCTTACCTTCCTCCACCTTCTTTCCATTCCACATTGTCATCCATTCCAAAATAATCAATGTGGTTTCAGTGATAGTGTCTTGGTTTCTTGTATTTTTCTAAAGTCTTATTTAAATTACTTAGCAGATTACATTATAGAATATTGCTGTCCCACGCATTTATTTAGAATGTAATATGGTCTGGAAAGACCCTGAAATATTGTCATCATTTTTCTTGATACCATTGGCTCCTCTTCCATTCAGTGATAGTTTGTAGATATTGAGAACCCATAATGCAAAGGGGAAATGCTACTGTATATCCTGAAGCTGTACTTGGTGGGATTCAAAGATTCCTATTTCACAGAAATTGGCTACAATGGTGATACACGTACTGCAACACGTACTGCAACTGGCTCTTTCATGTCAAAGTAGAATATTCAGGATAAAAATACAGATAGAGGAGAAGCTGCAGAGAGCCAGGAGAGGGAAGCAGAACTGGGAGAGTGTCAGGCTACTACTGACTTCTGGAGCTTGAATTTTGAGTGGAATACTTAATTAATCAATGACAAATTGGTCAAAAATTAAAAGCATCAAAATGAATGGTTGTGGGCGGCCCGGGTGGCTCAGCGCCGCCTTTGGTCCTCTGCCTGTGTCTCTGCCTCTCTCTCTCTCTCTCTCTCTCTGTCTCTATGAATAAATAAATAAAAATTTAAAAAAATGAGTGGTTGTAAGAAGGCCTGGGACAAACTGGTCAGCCAGTAGAGATCATGTTAACTACCACAGGGCTGCCAAGCTGGAGATGTGGCGGAGTTTGGCTCTGATGGGCATTGAAGAGTAGGAGCTGAAATCAGGAGTAAGACTGACCAGCCAAGAGTGAGGGTGTGAAGAAGTCAACTGAATAGCTCATGGCAAATTGTCAGTCTCCATGACATTTACTCCATCCCCTTTAGAAGCTGGGACCCAGTTCTGCTTCAGTAGGTGCTATAAATCATCTACACTTGAGATTAGCCATTCTCAATTGGGAGTGATATGGTCTCCAGGGGGCATTTGACAATGTTTGAAGATTTATTTACTTGTCACAACTGGCTGGTGTCATTGGCATCCAGAGGGTAGAGGCCAGGGATACTGTTAAATATTGTATAATACGTAGGATAGCTACAGTAAAGAATTATCTGATCCAAAATGTCAACGGTCTCAAGTTTGAGAAAGTTAATGGAAGATATTCTTAAGGACCCATTCCTATATGTTGGCCTCATATTACATGTTGACTATAATGATTACTATCTCATCCTAACCTTTCCCACTGCCACAATTACACCACCTCCTTCTTTTTTCTTCCCAAGCCCTCATTTATAGTTTGGTGGATTTTTGAAAATTGCATCTGAAAGGGATTATTCTGGAATTTCTGAACATTTTGAAAATGTTCTTATTAATAATTCAATTCAATTCAGTTCAACAAACATTTGTTGAGTTTCTACTCATAAGTATTTTGCTGTATTTCCTATATAAGGGAATACAGAGGTTAGTAGGCCTGGGTCCCTGTCCTATATGAGATCATAATTCAGTGTGGGAGCCAGACATATATAATTAATTATAATAAAGACAGACTAAGGTAGAGCCCATAACTGAAGGATAACTTAGATACTGGCTTGGGTCTTCTTGGCTCTAGACATATAGGTATCATTATTTCATATGTTCAAGTCTATGACTTGAGTATATGTGAAACTTCTAAAATTTTTGCAAACTAACAGGGCTTGCCCTGTTATAGTCTGGCTCCTGTATTAGTGCTTCCTTTCTCTACCCACCTTCTCCAGGACTCAAAGATTCATTCCTATGTTGGCTTTCAAGTATAAATCCATCTACACCAAGGTTTCCTTGCATTTTTGTAGAATGTACCAATAATTACAGGTTATTCATGGAAGGATCTCATTGAACAATCTGCTCTTTCAGAGTCCCCCACCCTCCATCCCTTCCTTTTGGATTCTCACCTCCCAACTGTTCTCAGAATAACACATTCTTCTGTTGTCTGATGCCAGCAGTTCTCCCCAGATCCAGCCCATTTGTGATCTCACCTTTTATCCCAGACCTTTTTTGGATATACTTTTTTTCCAAAGAAATTCAATTCTTTTCCTAAGAGACGTTTTGGTGCCAGAAATAACATTTCCTTCACATCTTCACAAAAATATAATCATATAACGTAAGTAGAAGAAATAAACTGGATGATGTGTTCAGGAAAGGCTGTGTAGGGGATGTGAGCCTGAAGACAGCAACAGGATTTAGCAGACATAAGGGAGGA
Source organism: Canis lupus familiaris (assembly GCF_011100685.1). Lineage (NCBI taxonomy): Eukaryota > Metazoa > Chordata > Mammalia > Carnivora > Canidae > Canis > Canis lupus. The sequence goes on from NC_049233.1 coordinate 50,207,755, forward strand.
GGCTGTAAATATTCCAGGCAAAGCAGACAGTAACAAGGCGCAGAGGCTAGAAGTGCTCTGTGTTTGGGAAATTGGTATGACAAAAGTATAAGAAGTATTTATGCTGAAAAGCTTTGCTCTGTATTCAGTGGGAAGTCATTAAAGCATCTTCAGAATATGTTTATGTTAGGGCAAATGGGGGTGCCATGATCAGATCCACATTTTAGAGAGATCACACCGGATACAGTGTAGCAGATGGATAGAGCAAGGAGCAATGGTGGATAGATGATCAATCAGGAGACAATCACAGTTGTCCAAATAAGAAATTACATGGTGCCTTACACTGAATGTGTCCTCTCCCTTCCAAATTCATATGTTACAGCAGCCTAAAGAGACTAAAACACGTGGGAATGGGAGAGTGGAGTAGAGTATATTTTATTTAATTTTGGGGCAATATTTTGTAATTGCTTTCTTTTCTTTCTTTTTTTTTTTTTTTTTTTGAAGGTTGCAGGAAGAGCTTTAATTGCTGAGAATCCAATCAGGAAAGGAAGGTGCTGGTCCAGGGGGTGGCCAGCCAGGGAGAAGTGGTGGAGGAGGAGCATCCTTCAGTGGTTATACTCCTTGTGGTGTCCAGCATTGTGGCAGATGCCAAAGTTGGTATTGGTGATGGAGTCCGTGATGGTCTTTTCAGCCTCACAGGTCAGGTCTCATTCACAGGGACACTCGTAGTAAGCCCTAGAGAGTGTCTTGGCAGAGCACTCGCTGTTCTGTCTCTTCCCTTTTATGATATAGAAGGGAAAAGAATATAATTTAGTGCCATAAGATCTAAGTTTGAGTCCTAGATTTGTGAATTTTTCAGTCATTATGCCCACATAATGCCCCGTATGCCCGTGCTACTATTTTGAGATGTCACAAGTGGCATTTGGACTGTGTATGTCATCATTAACCAAAGAGATGCCTCCTCTTAGTAGGTCAAGTAAACAATCATCAACCTTTTCTGAAATAGATTGAGTGGATTTTCTTCTTCTATTCTTTACTTCTATAAGGTTATCGTTGATTTCTTGAGCTATCTGTGGTTCACTCATTTTGGTTTTCCTTTAAAGAATTGGTCTGGCAAAGCAAAAACCCTGGATGTCCAAGCCCCGAGTGCCTCCTTTTTCCCCTCAAAAAGTTGCTGCATGGTCCTGACTTTGTAACCTGAATATGCAATACTTATTTGCTTGACCATAGAAAGGACCATTTGTTGTTGTTGTTGTTGTTGTTGATCTTTGGAATATTCTCCTTGAGGATTTTCCTACTAGTTTCAAGTTCTAAATATTTTTACCTTGCCCTCACTCCTCTGCATGGTAACTATGAAAACTGCATTCCTACATGCTTGTCTTTTAATATTCCTCCAGCAGTTGCCATTCCAGGCTCCTGGTGTTCCTTTAATTTCTCCAAAGAGCTTCTAGAAGATCTTTCCAGTCACTCCCACTTCTCCCAGGAACATCATCTCTGTAGCTCTTATTTGGAATAAATCTTTATTTTTATTCTCCAGAGAAACTCCTGTGGATGCACAGGATTTTCCAGTTCAAATCTTGATTGGATCAGAACATCCTTAAAGACACAAACCCGCAAGAAATAAAACATTGCTTAGAATTCACAATTATTTCCTGTTTACTAGCTTGGGATAGTTACAATCTTTCTTTAAACCTTAGAGTCCTTATCTTTCAAGCTAATATAACACATTGCAGGGGTATTGTGAGAGTTGGATGAGATGATGCACATGAAAGCAATTTTTTGAACTTTGCAATAGGATATACATTTTGGGGATGCCTGGGTGCCTCAGCAGTTGAGCGTCTGCCTTTGACTCAGGGTCAAACATCAGGCTCCTGCAGAGAGCCTGCATCTCTGCCTCTCTGTCCCTCTGTCTCTCATAAATAAATAAATAAAATCTTTTTAAAAAAGGATATACATTTTGGTATAATAATTATTCTACATCACTTGTTGCATTTTGTATAGTGTTTCATTAATAGTGGGTAGAAAAAAAAGCCCAGTAGGTGATTTAATTTTAAATATTAATTTAGTAGCCCTTATTATGAAGTGAATTGGAGTAAGAAAAAAGATGTATAAAAGAGGAGGTGTCAACTTGTTGATGTAATTTTTTTTTGTACTTAGCAATAGATAAGAAGGGCTTCCTTAGTCTTTTGGTTGTGAGCCTAAAACTTGATTCATGCCACTAATCTGAGTTTCTATTTCAGTCCAGTAGTAACAAAAAGCACTGTTATGACACAAGTAAGGCCACTTCTTGTAGAATTTTTTTATTTTAAAGTGTTGAATTCTGACCAAACATTACAAAACACTACTACTTAGAGATATTAATTATAAGGACTTAAGAGATAAGCATCTCAGCTTTTGGAAGATTAAGTTTATCCAAAGTTTGCCCACCTCTATTAAACCTGTCTCTCCAGTCCTTCATTTGGGATAGTTAACTCAGAGACCAGGATTCCTCATCTGCAATGATTTCCTCTATAATTAGGAAAGTGCAAGTATTAACATTTAGAAACAAAGAAACTATTCTGTATATTTTGAATGATTCACAATCATTTAGACAAGTAGCATCCTCTATAGTCCCAAGCTTTCTCCAAATATGTTCCAATGGTTGTTGCAGTGTCTCATACCATTTAAGTTGATTTTTTTCCCTGACAGTTTTTCATCTTTGTTTTAGCTACTTCTCTATTATACACTTGGAAAGGAGGCTTGAAGGTAACTCTATTGTAGAGAAATCACCATAATATGAAACTGAAATCTGTCATTTGACTGGCATCGTGTTTTTTGTAAATGGAGAGGTTTGCTGAAATCAAGTGGTCAAGTAATCAGAAGAAAAGATGAGAGAAAAGCCCCAGGGCAGCAATCGAGAAATTGGAAATGTGTGGGTACATACTTGTATTTGCCATCTGTTCAACTGGATTTATAATTTGGGAGGAGTCAGGGAAAAGTTGAATAGAAAAAAATATATTAGTTGCCACAAAGAGGATTTAAGAAGTTTAAAAAAACTTTGGTAGACAAAGGTTAAACTAACTAAATGAGCCAATGAACTTTTGTTGAAATTTTCTGTCTCTGGATGATTTCTCCAAATGTTTGGAAGCTTTCTTATTTAACAGCTTAGGGATAGCACATTCTCAATTGTTTTATTGACTTCTACCAAGGTGACTTATAAAAGCATCCTAATGCCTTTGGCTTCCAATCACTCCTCCTGAGAAACTGTTCTAATTTTGCCAAATGAGTTGGGAAGGTGAGTCTGTATAAAATTTATTCCAGGTTTCTCTTGCTTCAAATTATGTTCCTTCTTGTTATGAATATCTAACGATAAAAATACTATCCCATTGCCATCTGTTAAGTACATTCTAAACAGTTTTAGAATATATTAGAACAATACCTTGCATGTTGAATTCATCTTCCAGAGATGGGGTGGCCTCATTGGTCTCCAGCATCATGGCACAGTCAGGACACCTGTGAATAACGAAGCCACCCTTATCATGTGCAGATGAATTCAATTTTCTTTCTATTGTAATGTCATGTTTGATTCACTCACTCCTTATTTTTATTTTCAAAGGTTGCCTACTGCTGCAAGCCTCTTTCTCTGTCACCACTAATAGGAAACATTTCTTAGAATTATCGAGTTCTGGCTCTACTCGTCTTCCTAAGATTGGTGAATACCTCGAACACCTAAGCAGAGTACTTAGATTAGAAATATTGCTGGTCTATGAATGTCAGGCGACTGTATGATGACATCCCAAGTTCTACTGATAAATTCATCACCACAGAAATTGTCTATTTGATTTGATTTTTGCTCTTCTTTATCCTCCATGTGCTAAAGCAGCACACATGACCCTGCACATGCGGGCAGGATCCCTATGCACTGCACTTTAACAAGGGATAGGTTACAACACAGCCTGAATTTGAATCCAATTAGAGTAGCAAAAGATTCTGCAGAACAAATCTCCTGTCTTCACTGGTTTCCTCTTTAGAGAAACAAGACAATATTTCCACATTATATTTACTTAATGGATGAGACTCGGTCTATTAGATGAGATATAAAATAAATTAAATTCTGTGGCAGGTGAACACCCTGAGGGCACTGTGGTTTGTAACACTATGTTAATATTCTCCAAGACCACTGCATGAGCTTAGCAGAGCTATCTTCAAAATTAGCTTTACAGGCCACCTGCAGACTTCTCTTTTGCTTTCCTAATCAAAACTGCAATCCTAGGTAATTTAACAAAATATTAAGTAAATAATTGCTTCAGAATATTTTAGGTTCAGGGACATAAATTGTATTCTTTTTATATGCCTACTGATGCTAAGAAACAGGGAGGTTCCAACCTTCAATTTCAGTTTTGGGTGAGCACTATCACTTTCCATTCTGAAAAAATTAAATTCCTTCTGCAGATGGATGTAACAGAATCCTTAGCTAAATTATACTGGGAAGAGGATCTGACTTCAGGGGTCTGTACAGTTACATACTCAGGATCAAGATAAAAAAGAGTGTAACAATCTCTAGGATTTTGGAGTATATCCATTTGTACTTATGAATGTGAACTCCTTTTTTGGGGATGGTTTTTGTTATGCTCTTCCAAACCAATGCTTTCTGAAACTGAGCACCAACTGGGATAATAAGGACCTGTGGTGGGTGAGCCTCATAACTGTACTTGTGGATGGAGGGGGCTTCCTAATTAGATGCTGGCAGCTTAAATCTGGCAATCTTTGCAGCAAAAAGTGGTTGTGATAATAATGACAGCAACAGGATGTGCTGTGTGTGAACAGAGAAGCATTTGCATTTTGAAATAAGCAATCTGCTTTTGGATGTAGCTCTTCCATAATGTCAAGATTTGGTTTAGATTCTGCTTTGGTTCTGTTAATGGCTTCCCTTATATTTCCTTTAGCTCCTTCTCTATTCTATTTTCTTTATTCTCTCCCCACTGCACCTATGCCCCTTCCTTGTTGGAGGGTTATTTGTTGCCTTTTCAATTCCTTAATGGTTACTCTTATCTTTAGAATGTTTTTGACTTAGTAATGCCAAATATTAGTCAATGTCTTGCTTTTCTCCCAAATCATATGAGGATCTTAGAATTCAGTAAATCTTGTGACTTCTATAATAGTTTGCATGTTGTTGTCTCATAGCTATTTCATGTCATTTAGAAAAACTCAAAATTAGTCATTTTGATTACCTGATAAAGCTGATACTTGGATTTACCTCATGCTTCCAGTTCTTTGCACACTATTCCTTGTTGCATATCCCTCTTTCCTCTTCATTCACTTTTCCATTCTAAGTTCACTCCCCTGAAGTGCATCTTATAAAGATTTTTTTTTTTTTTTGGTAGGGATCTGCTAATGGGTGGTTATGCTGAATTTTGTAGCTTGAAAATGTCTTTATTTTGTTCTCCTTCTTCAAGAGTAGTTTGGTCATATGACAGTAAGTTGACAGTTATTTTCTTTTAACACATTGTATCCCACTCCCCCTGACCACCAACCCCACCTTCACCCTTCTATTTTTATTTGGAAGTCCCCTAGGGGTGCCTTTGCTTTCTATATTATCTATTTATTGTAAAAATATTATCTTTGTCTTTATTGTATTCCAGCATATCCATTATGTGTCTAGGTATAATTTATTTTTGTTTATCCTGTTTAGGACCAGGAAAAATAATTGCCTAAAGTCATAGAAAGGAATTCTAGGGGCATCTAGGTAGCTCAGGGGTTAAGCATCTGCCTTGGGGTCAGATCATGATCTCCGGGTCCTGGGATGGAGCCCTATGTCAGGCTCCCTGCTATGCAGGTAGTCTGCTTCTCCCTCTCCCTTTCCCTCTGTATGTGCTCTGTCTCTCAAATAAATAAATCTTTTTTTTTTAAAGAAAGGAATTCTGGTATTGCCTATCCCAAGTGTTCATCATTTGCTAATTACTTCCACAATGTTTGCCCTATCTGCTTACCACCATCCTTATGTTTGCCATCATACTTTTTTTTTTTGCCATCATAATATCTTCCTTTAAATTAACTTTAAAAAGCCTTAAGTATAATATAAATAAATAAATACAAAAGAAAAGTTCCATGAAATTATGGATTTTATATGCCAATTATAATTTTCTAATGAACATATAACTAATATTTTATTTAAATAGAAAAGTTCTTGTTTGTACCACATAAAATACTTTGTACACAGCAGTGCATTCATCCTATGGAATGAGAAATGCTACTTTAATATGCCATTGTTTGGATTCGTCCTCAGACTTATGAGGAAGATTCTATTTTCTAACTGATTGAAATGACTTCTAGAAGCTTCTGTATTTGGTTAGGGGATTGTATGATTCTGGGAATCCTGCCCTGTCATAAAAGACAAGGATGCTGTTCTATGGTCCTGGCCATTTTGGCTAATGGAAGTGACTAGAAGTGGTGAAAGCAGAGGTTGAGAATTGAGAGCCCTATAGAATTTAGCTTCTCTCAATTCTCAATCTCTGTTTCACAAAATGAACACAAATTTGTAGTTCAACACTATGTTTGGGTCAGTCTCTTTCACCAAGGAAACTGATGAGCAAAGCCAAACTTTTAAGTTTATACTTCATAGGAGGTTAACAAAGGGACAAAACACTATGCCAACTTAACCACTGCTCTAGTGAGCCAAGGGTGAAAGAAATTTATGGTCAGATTTAAAATGCTTTGCTTGATCAGAATATTCACACAAGTATGCTAATTGAGGGAGAGATAATTCCTCAGTCAAATTCCCACTCCAACTGAGATATTATCACTGTTTGAAACACTGAAGAGACTATGATATGCTAATAGCTTTAAATTAGTTCACATTCAAATTTCTAGGTGTTCAGGGAAACTAAACATGCTTTACAGTAATTGGCCTCTTCTGTAAATGTGGCCTTAGGTACCACTTCTTGTGTTGAACAGCCACTTTTGAGTCCAGGAGTGATGGGTTCCAGGCCTAGTTATCTCAGTCTTCCTTAAGTAGACATGGCTCTCTGCCATCTCACTGGGAGGCCTTCCCCAGTGTGGTACCTAGCTGCTTAGCTGGTTTTAATTTGGTCTTTTGCAGAAAGTTTTATTTAAAAACAATTATAAAAAGGACCATTAATGTCCAAGAAAGTGAAATTTGGGCCTGAATGAAAAGAATGCAAAATTGCCAGTAAACCATGGATACTTAAAGAGAAACTCCAAAGAATGAAATCAAACAAATTTGATTCCCTCACAATGAGCTGTTCTTAGTTTTAGATAAATATATACTCATGCAAGTCATGTAGGAAACTAAAGAGTAGCAAACAGGAAACAGATTAGTTTCTACCCCATTTATTAGAAAATACATGAACTCATTGGGAATTTAAGAGGATCCATATTAATACAAAAGAAAAATCTTTGAGAAACAACAATCCCTGTTCCCAAAGAAGAAAAACAAAGAAATTTTTAAAAATTTAAAAATAAGGAAGAAAAAGAAATGACTAAAACTAAAACTTTGATATTTTAAGGAAGAGAGAAGAGAGTTAAGAATCTTTCTTTCCTCCCACCTGGTGGCTTCTCCATTACCTGGAAGTACAGAGATGAACAACAATAAATTGTTTCTACTGGATAGGATAACATGGCCATAGGCACTGCATTTTGAGATGATGTTAAGCATAGGACAGATATGGATGGAATGGTCAGATCCCTATGTTTCTGATGGAACAGTGGCAGCAGTTCTGTGCTGCGATTGTGCACAATTGTAGACTATTAAGTAGATTTTGCTTAGGGTGCCAAACTGACCCTTTGTTGAAAAATTGGATAACTCTTCAAGGTCACTGAGGAAGGTGTATGTATACCAAAGGCTGCCATAACAAAGTACCACAGATTGGGTAGATTGGGTGGCTTAAACAAAGACATTCATTTCCTCACAGTTTTGGAGGCTGCAAGTCCTAGATCAAGGTGTCAACAAATTTGGTTTCATTCTGAGGTCTTCCTCCTGGGCTTGCAGATGATATTCTTCCTGTGTCTTCATATGCTCTTCCTTCTGTCAATGTCAATGTGCTAATCTCTTCTTATGAGGGCAGTGGTCATATTGGATTAGGGCCTACCCCAAAGACCCTGTTTGACCTTAATTACCTTTTAAAGGGCCCATTTCCAAATACAGAACATTCTGAGGTACTAGGGGTTTGCATCTCAACATAGACCTTTTTTTTTGGTGATGGTTGTGGGGAACAAATTAGCCCTCTTCAAAGAGGGCAATTTGGGCAAAGAGCCACACATGTCTTCTCAGAGGTAAATGGTACCCTCTAAAAGTCCTTGACCAACTGTAAACATTATTTAAGTCAAACCTACTTTGATTTTTTTCTAAAACTAATAATTGAATAGTAAGGTATTAGGATTGCTTAGAAGAATATTACAGAGTTTTGAAATAACTTTTGTATTCTCAACATGCTCAAAATAGAAATTAGGAATCCTGATTGAATATCTAGTGCTGGTGAGTGTTCAATAATGATAGTATTAGTTAATAACGGTAAAACAATTCTGAACAAAATTTCTAAAAAAAAAAAAAAAACCAACTTCTAATAATGTGGAATTCTTTGTGGCCTAAAAGAAAACTCATAATTTTTCCTATCTGTAGGAAGAAAAAATTGTGTTGAAATGGCATAAGCTGGGTTTGAGGAACTTGAGAATTTCCTGAACATCTGCCTCCAGAAATATTTAGCCTCAGGTCCCACCACCCCTAAACCATGTATCTGGTGTTTTGGGAAAGGGTTCTGTTTCTAGCTGGCCAATTATGGATGATAAATAAATAGTGAATATAGTCACAGACTGAAGTACAAACATTTGAGAAGCTTTTAAAGGTAAACTTTAAATGAGAAAATGAGATTGAAAATTACATGTCTGTCTGTCTTCTTCTTTTTAAAAATATGTTACCTTTTCTTTTGGCTTCTCTGAGGGCAAAGTTTGGGTCCAAACCTCAAGGTAGGGTTGGACATGGTTACCTCTGACATGGCAATTTGGGCACTTTAATCTACATCTAAGTACTTTCAACTTTCTTTATACAATGTCCTCTGTTAGCTTGTTTCAGGCCTAGAGACTCAAACAGAAGCTAAAGGGGAAAATATATATTGTTAATTAGACTGTACTTCTGCAGAGTCTAAAAGAGAAAAGGAAACTATTTTCTAAAGGCCGGTGTTTGCATTCTCCCTGAAAATTAGGGAGAGTTTGAGTTAGCAGAGAATGAAGTTCACCAGTGATGAGATACTGTTCTCATTCTATCTTTTATAAGAAAATAAAAAGTAAAAACAATACAAAATGTATACTTAAAATTGGAGGCATGATTTTAATATTTTCAAGAAAATGCAATATTCCAGGCCAAGTTTTATCTCCATACAAATTGCTGACATTGAAAACCATAAATGTGAGGTATTTTTTGGAACCCTTTAAATACAGATATATAATTCTTAATTTCATAATAAAGTATTGGGACTCCCTCTCCAACTATACATTAATTTTATTTTGTTTGTTTCTTATTAAATTGATTTTACAACTAGATACATTTAAAAATGTCTTCCAAGTAGCAGTAATTATAAATTGGTTGGCAATTCATGACAATGCTTGGTATCAAATAAAAATTTGCCTTTAAAATGATATGCATATATCTTCCAAATAATTCATTTCTTATTTTTATGAGCACTGTGGAGAAATACATCTGCAGTGAAGGCATTCACAAATCTAATAGTAATGCTATTATTTCTGATTTCTATATAGAACTTTTTATTTAATGATCACAAAATGCATTAGAAATGTAGCCTCATCTGTTTGTCCAATACTAATCACTCCTGAGTTTCTTGCTTACAAATGTAGAAAGAGAAGCAAGGAGATTGGGCATGATTTTATACAAATGTCTCTGATGTTTGAGAAGACTGCCAAGGAGAGAGGATTCTTTTCTGATCCCTGTGTTGCTATTCTAGCGCCTATTTAGCCTTTTTTCCATGGAGAAAATGAACTATCTCACACAACATGTTTACAGTACAATATGTAAGGCAAAATGGCACAACACAGTTATGTCAATATCATTTATGAAGAACAAATTAAAAAAAGATCTCTTTCATAAAATCAATAGCGAGAGAGAGAAAAATCAAGATGAATAGGCAAGGGATAAAAGGTAACCCGGATGACAAATGGGTGGAATCTTTGCACATTCCTGCCTGAGTGAGCAAAGGTAAACAATTACTCTCTGAATTTGTGTTTTCACTGTGTAAGTTGGGTCAACAGAGTCTGATAAGAGGAAGAAAGGATATATTGTTGAGGCATAAAATAAAAATGTTTATCTGAGCATTTATCACTCCTTGATCTAATGTGGAATTCATAGATGGGGCTCCGTGCTCGGCAGGCTCAGCTCTTGGTTTATATGCAGCCTCAGAATCGTTCAGCAAACCATAAAACGTGCTTTCTCACTTTTCTGCTTGGATGATTTTAGAGCTGCTCTCTAGGGACCAATTTCTCTAATGGCGAGATCTAATTCAATTGTGTGCTCACTCAGTTCAGAGGGAAGTCCATGGAAGGAACAGCACCACAGCGCGTTTGGGTGCTGGAGGGATAAAGATCCTATTTTGGAGAGTGAGGAGAGCAAGTGTGTTGTTTCTCACTGAATGCACTGGTCATGCATCTCTCCAAAGCTTTCTTATTAATTTAATTCAGGTGAAAACTCTACTGTGCAAAATTACATACATCTTGACTGATTTTGAAATGGTAGAACAATTTTTCTTTTTCCTGAAATCTACTTTTAATCGCTGTTACTTAGCACTTCAAGGAATGGACTATGTCAGTTCACTGAATTTTTTCAACTTACCGTACCCAGTTACCATACCATTGATTTCATGGCTTATACTCATTCTGAATTTGTCATTAAAGCCCCCCCAAGACCACATTAATCTAATGTTGTTGTTTAGAAAGACCTGCATTGTAATCTCTTATGGACCAAGGTTAAGCTAATGCTTCTCATTTTGTATTTTTCTTATTTAGTATTGTGCTTATGAGAGTTTAACAAGTTATAACTACCTCTGGTGATAATGAATTTATAAGAATGCTACATTTGCCTACAAAGAATCAACTCTCAGTAGGATCTATGCTCTGAGTTATTTGTATATAGTGATGATAGATGGGATCCTCATTCAAATCTCCTCCTCTAGCTATTTCCCCAGGACGTGATTCTTTCATGTGTGTTCTGGATAACAGGGAAAGGTAAACAGGCTATCTTGTACATTAGGCCTTATTTATCAAGTAAACCTTCCAACTTTCATACTTAGTAGGCTTCCACTGAAAAGACCAATGCTTTAGGGACTTTTAATTTTCTCCTAGGTATCTGGGTTCTAATGTGAACAACAGAATTACAGAATTTTAGAAATTTAAGGGAGTGAGAGACTCTTTAACATCTGACTTTACAGATGGTGAAAAAGAGGCTTAGAGAAGTTGAGTTGTAAGATTAGTTAATGGCAAAGTCAGGACTTGAATCTGACTCTGTTCCTCTTAATTACTTATAGTATGGGCCTTCTCTATGGCAGGCACTGTGTTAGTTGCTATGGATACAGAAGTGGATGAGACAGATCCAGACCCTGAGGAATGAAAACTGACTGAGTCCATCACCTTTCTACTGGACCTTTGAACTAGATTGACTCAATGTTAGCTTCTTGAAGCACATTCATGATTTAAAGTAATATTCAAAATATATAAATTCTTAGGTAAATTTTTTTAGAGAGTGTGTGTGCATGTGTGTGAGCTGGCACGTATGGGAGGGGCAGAGGGAGAGGAAGAGGGTGAGAATTTGAGGCAGACTCCACGTCCAGGACAGAACCTGAGGTGGGGTTTGGTCTCATGACCCTGAGATCATGACACTGAATCATTACCTGAGCCGATATCAAGAGACCCACACTTAACTGAGTCACCTAGGTACTCCCTTCAGTAACTGTTTTTGATCCTGGCCTGTTCTTCCATTTTTAACATTATGGTTTTCAAAGAAAGTGATCTTAAACTAGCTTCACTAACATATTCCTCTTTCCACCAGTCTAGTTTGTTTCTTCGAAGTTTTTTGACTTTGTGACAGTGGTGTCTTTTTTCCACTATTGTCTGGTGCTGGTATCCAAAAAGAAACCCTGAGAGAGAAACTACTAAAGATGCTGAAAGAGAGGGCCTTACTCTTCTCCAACATTCTACAGACTACTAATCCTAAGAATCATTCTTCTGATGTTTTCCCTGATAGCCAGCTTCTCAAGATTTCTCAGAGGTAATTTATTCTTTCCTCTCTATATCTTCTTTTATTTTCTATCTTGGAAGATACAAGAACAAAAACCTAGGTCCTGTGTCAGCAAGCATAAAGCCTTGTGATGTCTCTTTTCTTATTAGCAAGAAATAGTTTTCCATTTTGAAAATTTTGTCATTTTGTCCTTAATGAAATCTTATGTTTACAGGAAGCTTTATTGTTTACACAGTGCTTCATTTATTTTATTTTTTTTTATTTTTATTTTTTTTATTTTTATTTATTTATTTTTTTTTTAAAGATTGTATTTATTTATTTGAGAAAGAGAGCATGTGTATTTGTGTACATTATGCAGGAGGGGCAGAGGAAGAGGAGAGAGAGAATCTCAAGCAGCCTCTGTGCTGAGCAGGGAGCCCAATGTGGGGCTTGATTCCAGGACCCTCAGATCATGACCTGAGCTGAAACTGAGTTAGACCCTTAATTAATCATGCTGTTCCAGCACCCCAGAATTTCTTTGTCATTTTACATATATATTTTATGGTCTTCCCATTTCTTTGTCATTTTACATTTTATATTTCCTCCATTTTACAGTGTGGAACCAAAGCCTCAAAAGGTGTGGTGATAAATAAGATCACATAAGATCTAGTTGCCTGCTAGAAGGAGGTGAAGTTTGCTGAGAAGTGATCTTGAATTATTCCATGAAGCCACACTACCACCATGATGACATTTAAAACCATTTCTCTTAGTTTTTCATAAATTATATTGAAGTATTCCTGAATATTTTTTTCAGAGCATAGGGCATGCTTTGGAAATAGAATATAGCATAATTTTAAATAGCAATATGAAGTTGTGTCCCTTTAACAATGTATAGGTTTATGCAGGATTTGTTAAATAATTTTTAGAAGTAATGGCATTTGATCTACAAGAAGTCTTCTCTTGGAAAGGCAGTTTGGTTCCCAGCATAGAGGTTAAGAGTGCAGACTCTGGAAGCAGATTGTCTAGTTTCAAATCTTGGCCCTGTCACGTCTAGCTGTATAACATTAGACAAGTTATTCAACATCTCTATGTGTCAGTTTCTTAATCTATAAAGTGGGCATAAAAATTGACCCTAGCTCATAGGCTTGTGAAAATTGAACATCATGTGCACACATAGATACACACACACACACGCACACACATAGGGCACAGGAACAGAGTACAGAAGAAAGGCAGGAGTGTGTGCATTAGAGGTGGTATTGGTAGGCAGAGTGGGGTGGGCAGATCTTGGAAGCCCTGATAAGGTCAGGATGACCTTGATATGTAACACACTGCTTTCCTTGCTGAGCTTGGTTTGAAGGTGCAGAGTTATCCTCTGGGGAAAGGCTTGGAGTGAGCAACCCTGAGCCTCTTCCTTAGTTGAGGTAAATGATCAGAATAAAGACTTTGGAAAAAGACTACATGAAAGCTTCCAGTCACGAGAAGTGGGCCACACAGTGGTCAACTTTTTCTCCAAAATACTCTGGAAAAAGTTACTAGTCAAGAATGAAGACATCACAACCGCGCTATCCCATCAGCAGATGTCAATGGAGGTCATGTGTTTCTGCCTGCTAGAAGGTCTTAGGAAATAACTTAGCTTTACTTTCTGGTTCTGACCTTCAGGGACATAAATTTACTGCTACATGACATGAACTGGGTCTAGGAGTGGGCAAAGCTGCTTAAGAATTTTCTCTTTCAAGTCAGGGTTGCTCCGTGAACCAGATTCAGGCTGGTGCTGTTCATAGTGGCAAGTTTCCTTGCCTATCTTCCTTCTTAAATGTAAGATCTTTGTGGGCATGGCTGACCATTTGCACTATTCCTCCCCAGTGACTACCTAGTATCTGTTATTACAGGTGATTGATAAATAATTGGTGGATGAAATGGAAAAACTAAAGAGAAAAGGGAGAGATGAGGTAAGAGTTGACTAAGCCAGAGGCTAAAAAGGAGTTAGGCCTCAGGACTGATGCCTGGTCAATTGAAGTGCCCACCAGATCAGCACTTTTCAAATTACAGGAAGCTATATAGACTTCTGATGATGCTTGGGAGCAACAGAGCAGAAGGAAATGAAAATTGATTCCAATTATGCAGGAGAAACTCATAAAGAAACATTTCAGGAACTGAGAGAGCCAATGAATGTAGTTTTAAAAATGCACACCAGTGTCTCTTATAAACTGACATCAATAAGGAACATTGTAATTTGCTAGATGGAGAAGTTGAGGCAAAGAACAGCAAATGACTCAAGCCCCTACAGTAGTAGAGAGTAGGAGCCAGTCAGTCTTACATGCTGTTCTGTCTTCCTGTTTAAAATTTATAAAATCCAAACAGCTAATGAGACTGCATTTAAAACTAGGGAAGAGACCTAAGATGATTTAGTTCGTGACAGGTGCAACTCCTTAGAGTAAGAAGAGAGATCCAGGGCTTCATGTGGAGCAGGGAAGCAGAACAGATGTAAGAAGCCATCCTCTAAATAACTGTGAGGATTTCAAAATCAGTATAGGAAGCTTCAGGCTGTGGCCTAATCTGTTCTGGTCTCACTTTGAGCTGAAGCCTCAAGTAGTTAGCCCAAGGAGGAAGGTGTCAGAAACAAGGCATGACTTTAATTCAAGCAGAATCAGTCTGTTGACCATGAAAAGCCAGACTCAAGTTGTCCTCCTGGGACAATTTTCTTTCCTGTTCCTTAGTTCAGGTCATTTCAGTTACTTTCTGATAGCCTGTAAATGGTTTCTGAAGAGCCTTGGTAGCTATACAGTCTTGACTTAAAAAGAAATATTCTGCAAGACTGGGGCATTGGCACATGAATTTTAATGATTTCACTCATATTGGGTCAGGCCTGATGGATTGGTTAGTCCTGTGCTGGGTTTCAGGCCCCTGCATTGTCTGAAACTGCTAGCATAACAAACCTTTGCTATCAATGGAGAATTTTTAAAGTCAACTTTCACACTGGCTTTAGAATATCAAAGAGAATGTAAAAACTAGAAAGGCAATATTGGAATTCTAACTCAATCCTAAGAAAAATACTATAGCAAACTGCCATAAACCTCAGGCTCTTCAAGGTTGTAGTAGTGGAATGGGGGAACACAAGAAGGCTATATTTATTTTCAAAAAAGATCAGTGAAGAGAATTTTTTTCTTTTCTTTTTTTTTTCAAGATTAGCATATATTTTGCCATTTTAGTTCTAGCATGGACATATATTGTAAGTATTTTATTTCATGACACTTTGGACTTCTCTCACTTTTTCTCCTTCCCCTTTTATCTATTAATTTTGTCTCTTTCCTGGTAGTTCCTGAGAATCTTTAAAACTATTCTTTTTCTCCATTCCCACTTCTTAGGATCATGCTTAGTATAAGATAGATCCTTAATAAACATGTGTTGAGTGAAAAACTGAATTCCAGTATGTGGAATGACCAAAAGATAGTGACAAAATTAATTACTTAATTCATCTTTCATTTTTGATTAAATGTTTGAGGTTGTATTTTGATTCATATGTAGCACTGTGCTGTGCCACAGTAGGTCAGAGTGATAATTATGGACTCTGGAGCCAGTTTGACTCTTAGCTCTGCTACTTATTGTCTGTGTAATTTTGTGCAAATTATTTAATCTCTCTGTGTCTCAATTTTGTCATTTGTACATGAGGGTATTAGTACAATCTACCTCAAGGAGTTGTTAGGAAAACCAAATTATTTAATCCATGTAAAGCACTTAGAAAAATTTTTGGTATGTATTAAGTGCTATGTCAGTTTTGGTCATTGTTTTATTAATCGTGCTCTGGGAGTGATCCTTGGAAAGCAAGTGTACTGAAAGGGTTCTATCTTATAACCAAAAACGCAAATGAGTTTTCCAGTTTCTTTGTTTTAATAAGTATTCAAAGTGACATGTGGTTTCCTTTTAGTCCTTTTTTTGGGATTTATTTTTAGTAGCTGGGAAAGTTGATACCTCAAATGACCACAGCTTTTGAAGCCCATGGACTTGGCCAAGACCAGCTTTCTAAATAAATGCAATATGAGGATCCTGTGGTCAAAGATGTGTTCTAAAACTACTCTTCTATGAAAAAAAAGTCTTATGTGGAGTGAAGGGATCACACCCTCATTATAAATCTACAATACAAAAACAGTATAGTCTTCCAAATAATCCTAATCTTAAAATTTGATTCTTTGTAGGGAGTGCTTCTGATTTATATGACTTGAGTTAGGCCAGTGGAAAACCTGATGGACTGAATGGTAAATACCTAAACCAATGGAAAAAATGTTACTTTCTGGATTGTTGCATAGAAATGTGAAGTTTTGTAAAAGCAGTATGTTGGCTAACTTCAGGATGCCTGATACAATTTCATGGTGTGTTTAAATCTCTGCAATCTGAGAAGACGCACTTCACTATTTTAGCCCCAGATTGGCTCTTAGTGACATTATCTTTCTGCTGCTTTCCCTTCCTGTTTGATGGACTTTGTGTGTATGTGGGGGGGGGAGGGCTTCTCAAAGCCTTAACCATATGGGATTATATTAAGTGGCACTAGTAACCAAGTTGAACACCAATAAACATGAAGTGGCTCATTATAGGGCAGGAATAAGGAAATGGAAAGTGCTGGTGGTTATATAGGAGATTATGTATCTACTAAGAGAGGTTCTGTTTTTTAAGCTACCTTTCGTGGCATATTAGATATGCTTTCTTGTGTCAAAAATCTTTGCGTCTCTTTCGCATTAAATATTTCAAGATTGTTTAGTTATTTATTCTTCAAATACAATGAGTAAAACTATCCCAAAAGGGGAAAAATGGCAAATTGCTGAAATTACAACTGTTTTTACTTTTCTCTATTGGAAGTAGCTTTAAAATCCATGGGGGGAAAATCCAATTTGAAGGAAAGCAGTATTAGAAAGCATGCAATTATGTATAGTGAATATTTCCTCAATGATGGAAAAAATTCAAAATACATGAAGAGAAGCCTTCGTGACCATTTTCTCAATAAGGTGAGTTGATACTGTACACTGCTATTGGGGACTTCTGTTGCCAAGGAGTCAGAGTGGAAATGGATTTATTTTTGTATTCTGGACTGTAGTAAGGGCACAATATCATTGATGGAGATGGGACCATGTGCCAGAAACTACACAGGAATTAAAAATATGCAATTTGATTTTCCATTCTGATTCTGCTCCTGAGAATAATAATAGTGGTGATAATAGCAACAATTAATATTTAATTCAATAATACAATTGTTACACATATTAAGTGAGGTATTTTCTTAAGTTACCAAGTTCTGACATGTGATGTGAGTCAAGCCACTTAACCAAATTTTATTACTGTTAGTAAAACTGGGATAAACCACTCTTTTGCTCTCTTGAAGATGAAACCACTCTTTTGCTCCCTTAAATATTTTATACTAGATATAGGATATGTTTACATTAATATAGAAGTTGGTGTTGCTAATTTTGTGGGTTCTTATGGGCACCCACTTAGTGTTCTTTTTCATTTCCCATATGTTGATATTTCTTTTCACATGATAATTTCATTTGGACATGTATGAAGCTATTGAATGAGAATATGAAAATGACTCCTGCTTCTTTTTTTTTAGGATTATTTATTTATTTGAGAGAGAGAGAGAGATAACGAGAGAGAGAGAGAGAGAGAGAGCATGAGCAGGGAGGAGAGGGAGAAGCAGGCTCCCTGCTGAGCAGGGAGCTGGACTCAGGGCTCTATCCCAGGACCCTGGGATCATGACCTAAGCTAAAGGCAGACACTTCAACTGAGCCACCCAGACACCCCTGACTCTTCTTTACTTAGCACATGGAAAGATGGATAAAGTATTGTGAATTATACTTAAATTCACCCAGGATGAGTGTGTTGAATTCTGGAAATAGGGGACAGAGTTTCTACAGCCTCATATATGAGTACCTAAAGGTATAGCATTCATTTGATCATACCTAGGTCCTACCTCTCTATAAACATAAGTTTTATATGGCTTATGGGAATGAGGCACTTAAGGAAATTAGATGAGGAAAAATAAATCAGGCGTAAACCCTCAAAACATGAGAAAGGGAAGTGAGAGGCAATGAAATATATTTTTTTCTTTCAATTTCTTATGTCTACTGTTAAGGTTTTATGGAATTATATTCCCAGGATTTGGCTGTTGGGTTTATGGGCTACCCTTCTTAATCTTTATATTATACAGCCTGATATTTGTGAACTTTGGGTATTATGCATTTTCGCACATATTTTACCCACAACTAGGTCATTTGCTGCGATAGTTTGGAATTGATAATTCACAATGCCTTTAGCAAATTATGCTCAAAAATGTATATTATTTTTCCTAATTTTACTTTTTAGAAGTTATTCTAAAATGTTAGACATAGAAAAAACTCTAAATAATAATACAGTGAGTAACCGTGTATCTACCACTCAACTTAAGAAATAAATATTGCCAATAAGGGAAATTCCCCGTATGCTTTCTCATTTTATTTTCTTCCCGTCAGAGGTACCCGTCTTGAATTTGGTAATTATTATTCCATTTACATCTTATTCTTTTACTGAAGACAGTAATATGTAGAATACAATGATAAATATGTAGAAGGAAAATGGTATACCTTTTCATATTTTAATGTTATATGTAGATAGTCTATTTTACTGAAATTTGCCAATTTTTGCTCAGCATTGTTTGTGAAATTCATCCATGTGAATATGTGTGATTCTAGTTTATTCATTTTCATGACTATGCAGTTATCCATTATATGAATATACTACAAAAAATTTATTCATTATTCTCTTTATTGACATTTAGGTTTCTAGTTTTTGGCAGTTGCTATGAGAATAGCTGCACATGCCCTTTTGTGTATATATGCAACAATTTCTCTAGGATGAATAATTGCCAGGTCCTGGGATATGTGCTTCAACTTTACTTAGGTATTGCTGCTTAGATGAATAATTGCCAGGTCCTGGGATATGTGCTTCAACTTTACTAGATATTGCTGAATTATCCTTGGTGAACATTAATTTACATTCCCACTAGCAGTATATCAACATTACTGTTGCTCTACATGCTCTCCAATATTTGTGATTGTTAGACTATTTAATGTTTTCTAATATGATGAGTAAGAGATGATGTTTTACTATGGTTTTAATTTCCTCTCCCCTTATTCTAATGGAGCTAAACACCTAATCATGTTTATTGGCCATTTGGGCTTTATATTTCCTGAATTTCTATTCATGTTTTGTCCATTTGCCAATTGATTAATTATCTTTTTTTCTCTGTCAACTTTCCCTGTGGTAAAATATGAAAAACATAGTATTTTCCATTTTAACCATTTTTACAAGTACAATTCTGTGGCATTAAGTACATTCATAGTGTTGTACAACCATCACCACTATTGAATCTCCAGAACACTTTCATTATCCCAAGCAGAAGCTCTGTACCCATTATGCAATAATTTCTTTCTTCTTCCACCCCTCCCCCAACTCCTGGTAACTTTTTAAAAAGATTTTATTTATTTATTTATTTGACAGAGGGAGAGAGACACAGAAAGAGAAACAGAGAAAGAGAGAGCGCACAAGTAGGGGGAGCAGGAGAGGAAGAAGCTGACTCCCTGCTAAGCAGGAAGCCAGATAGGGGGTTCAATCTCAGGACCCTGGGATCATGACCTGAGCCAAAGGCAGATGCTTAACTAACTGAGCCACCCAGGTGCCCCAGTCCTGGTAATTTTTAATATACCTTATGTCTCTATGAATTTGCCTACTTAAGATATTTCATATAAATGAAATCATGCAATATTTATCCTTTGGCATTTAGCATATTTCGCTTAACATAATGTTTTCAAGTTCATCCATGTTGGAGCATGTTTCAGAAAATCATTTCTTTTTTATGGCTGAATAATATTCTGTTGTTTGCATCTATTTCATTTTATTTATCCTTTCTTTTGTTAATGAACCTTTGGCCATTATGAGCAATGTTATAATGAATATTGATACACAAGCATCTGTTTGAGTTCCTGTTTTCAATTCTTTTGGGTATATATTTAGGAGTGGAATTGCTGGGTTGTATGATAATTCAGTGTTTAGAATTTGTTTTTGAGGCATTGCTACCCTATTTTCCACAGAAACCAGACCATTTTACATTCCCATTATCAATGTACAAGAGTGTGATTTCTTCACATCATTTCCAATACTTGTTATTTTCCACTTCAGAAAGAAATTATAGCTATCCTAGTAGGTATGAAGTGGCATCTCTTTGTAGTTTTTATTTGCATTTTCCTAATGGCTAATGATTTTGAGCATCTTTTCATTGATTATATGTATATCTCCTTTGGAGAAATACCTATTTAAATCCTTTACCCATTTTTGAAGTTGGGTTATCTTTTGTTGTTGAGTTGGTGGAGTTCTTTATATATTCTGGATATTAAACCATTATTAGAAAAAAATTGCAAATATTTTCTTCTGTAGGTTTCTTTTCACTTTTTGATAATGTTCTTTGATGTAAGAGGTTTTTAATTTTGATGAAATCCAATCTATCTATTTTTCTTTTGTTGCTTGGAGTTTATTATCTTTTTCTTACTGATTTGTAGCTATATATATATATATATATCCTGGGTGTGAATCTTTTATTGATTTTATTCATTACAAATATTTTCCTTAAGTGTGTGGCTTGTCACTTTCTCCTTTTAAATGATGTCTTTTGATGAGAATAATGAGAATAAATTTTGTCACATTTATAAATATTTAATTTATAGGGATCCCTGGGTGGCACAGCGGTTTGGCGCCTGCCTTTGGCCCAGGGCGCGATCCTGGAGACCCGGGATCGAATCCCACATCGGGCTCCCGGTGCATGGAGCCTGCTTCTCCCTCTGCCTGTGTCTCTGCCTCTTTCTCTCTCTCTCTCTGTGACTATCATAAATAAATAAATTTAAAAAAAATATTTAATTTATAATTTATGCTTTTAGCCTTTCCTTTAAGAATCCACCTTGTTCAAAGATCAAAGAGATATTATCCTATATATTTTTTTCTAAACATTTTACATTTTCCTTTCAAATTTAAACCTTTAATCCAGTTCTCCTTTTAGTGTGGCTGAAAACATTAGGGGCATCTCTTGATGCCACTGTTGGACTCCAGATATCACCACAAGTGCCTCATAGGCAGCTCTTTGCCTCTGGATCCTGTTTTGTTCAGTTCTTTCAGGTTGTCTTCCTGACTTTCCTTACTCAATTCTGCTTTTCCAGGAGAATCATGCATTAACCTGCTGTGCATTTTTCAATCTAGCCTATGAATATCTTGTATAATTGGATTAAACATTTATCTCATGCCTAGAATAAATATCGACTTGTCCACATTTTGTTTTTTATATAATTTTAGAAGGTGGAAAAGTAGGCATTTGTCTTGGTGCCATCCCAAAGACTTTCTAGAGCTTATTTAGTTACTTTACCTAATTGTAGTGCTGCCTGGAAGGGGAGACCAGGAACTACTCTAGTACTTCCTGAACTTGACATTTTAGAGATAGAATAGCTCTTATTAGTGGCATGACATATACAATTTGTTTTATAAGATGAACATTTCTTTTTTTCGTCTATTCTTGTCAGAAGTCAGATAGAGTATCATATATATACCATATAATTCATAAATTATAAATTTTATTTAATAATGGCTAATCAATACTATTTCAGGATCCTAATGTCTACCTGTATGTGTATTTTATTGAGAGATGAAAGTAACTGATAGCTCTGAAACTTTTAAGCAGGGAGACAAAGGATGGCTGCTCATCTTACCTGGGGCTGTCAGGGAATCATGTGAACAGAGGAATAGGGTAGGTGAGAACATTGCTTTTGCAGTTTGAAATATCTAACTTTTAAAAATAGTGTAAGAAAACTTATCAGTTACAAAGATGATAACTGAAGGAAGCATGGACTACCTGTCATATTCTTTAATAAACTTTAAAATATCTATGATTAAGAAGTCCTGGGTAAAGGCAAAGGGATTCATCTAAGATTTTGGTCTGGGTTTTCATCATGGCTCTTTCTTCTCCATACCAGATGAGTATGTTTTCTGCATATGTTCTCTGGGTCCTTCTCTCCATTTGGGATAGTGATGCCTGCATTGCTGTTATACTAGGATTTTTCAGAGGATAGCCCTAAGAAAATGCATGGAAAAGTAGCTCATGAAACATAGGCACAGGCCACTGGTTATGTTCATCATCCAGCTGGTGAGATGGGAGCAACTGGTTCTGGCTGAGTTAGAAGGTATCTGAAAGCCACAACTAACTGAAGAGTTATTTCTAAATTGTCAAACACTTCTCATTTTTTAAAGGACTTTGCTCATTTAACCATGACAAAAACCCATAGCTGACGTTTTAGATGAAAGGAGAAATGGACAATTTACTCTTTGGATACATGGGAGTGGGGTTGGCATATATGGACCCTGCAGCAATCCTAGGAACGAGGGAGAGGCTGACATCTGGGGGAAGAAGATCCATTCTAGGCTAGACATTATGCCACTTGTGTTTCCCAGCCCTTCTGTGTTCCTGCTCATCTTTTGTGGGAAGTCCTCCCTTGTATCACTTGTTGTGGATTTAAGTTTACAAAAATACAATCATTTTTGGCAAACTGTTCCAGGTGCTTGGAGAACTACAACAGAATAATCCTGCTCTGCAGAATGATTTGATTCAAAATGTAGTCAATTTCTAGCCAGCAGAAAACTCCTGAAATGTTTGTAGCATCTGTGGCTCTGAGCTACTCCAGTCCAGGGCTCCAGATGCTGGCAGGCATTTCTCTCTATTAAATCAGTCTTAAAGGATTGTTATATGCACTTCAATCAAACCTTTCCCACACACGTTTCCATAAAATTGCTGCTCTACAGCAAATCTTTTCAACCGCACTCATGTAAATGTGGCTTTTTCTATGAATAGAAGAGAAAGAATATGTATAAAGTCTGGTTCAACAATAGCACCTTTATATATCCCACCAAGCTTTATGTTGTGTGATGGGACACTGCTGCTTGATCCTTCAGAGGTTGTCAGGGGAAGTTTGGCCAGGCTTTTCTTGCCACACATTTAGTGAGTTCCCATTATGTGATATGGTTGGAGCTCAAGAATAAAAACTTATTTTATGGATTTCCTATCCTAAGTTTCATTTCTTTAAACTTTATGTCTTTCAAACTCTTTTCCTTACACCCAGGTGAAGTAGGCAGAGCAGGTGTTATTACCCACATTTTATGGATAAAGAAATCAAGACTTAGTTATGACTTAGAGATGTTAGAGTTCACTGTACTACATTTAATAAGATTTTTTACTATGTTATTTTATGTTACTTATTTTTGAGTTTTCTAATATAGAATAGCTTCATCTTTGAACAATGTCTGACCAAAATCATAAGAGTCAGACCTGTATCCTTTTGAACTCTCTGAGATTATAGTTAAATGGATATAGATTTCTGGAAATATAAATCAATTATTTTTCATTCCCCTTCATCATGATTCCCTATAAAAAGTAAAGGTAGACACTTTCTAGAACAAATACATCCATAGGATAGATAAGGGGGATATGGCCTTCAGGATATTCACCAAATAGGAAACAGAAGAGAACCCTTATGATACAGGAAAGGGGAAAGAGAGTATCCTACTTCCTTGGGCGTAGCCTGAGGAGGCAGACACCCAAGGCATACTGAGTAGGCATACATTGAAGGTGATGCTGTTGGCAGCAGGATGTGATTTAGCTATGGGTTGGGATGAATATGGCATTTTCAGTTTCCAAAGCCAGTGGGCAGATGCAGATTTCAAAGTTCCCATGGGCTCCATTGGGAAGCATACAGATATAGAATAGGCCAGCAGGAATCAGAGGACCCTTCTCAACCAGAGATGCATAACCTTGATCATGGGCTCTAGCTACTGCTTTAGCAGTGTCCACCACCTCCCATACCCCACTCCACAGTGGGTCACAGCACAGGACCTCAGGGCCCAGGGCTGCCCTAGTGACAGGACCCTGAGGACCTCTATGGATCAAGTCCTACCCCCAGCCCCATCACTGAGGGGGGCTGACTGTCCTCACTGACTGAGAACTTGTAATTTACTCTTTATACCCACAAACCATCTTTACTTCAAAATTGTGGGGTGTCATAAGGAAAACTTGAGAGACTATTTTCCAAATGAGACTTTAAGTAATTCTTTTAATTAAGCTTAGAAGATGGAGAAGTATTGAATTCAATAGTTTAAAATTCCTTCTTCGAACATTTGCATTTCCATCTTCTCCCTTTTCCTAATTCCCAGTGAAATGGAGGTGCTCACAAGAGATTTAGTTCAGTTAGAGGGATACAAAGGAAGTCACATTTTTTTTGGTAGTGTATCTCAGTTTTAGGCTGTGAATTGTCCACCTCACTACAATAGGAGAGTCAAATGTTTCAGTAGAGCTGAAGGGTATGTTAGAGGTCAGTGTATACGAGAACCTTGGAAACAATAGGAAACCATAGGCATTTTTCCTTTCCTATATTTGCTTTCATTCTTGCTTGCCTAAGGATCTTTTATATAATGGACGTCAGCAAAAGTGCCTTCCTCTAGGAGGGCAGTCCCTGTGCCTACTGTGCAGGCCTCCAGGGGTCTCTTGGTTTCTTGATTTAATTACCATAAGACCTTTTGCAGTCGCCCCATGGTGCTTCTAGGCTTTCCCAGAAGCTGTGCTATAAATCTTCCACCCACTGAAACCTTATGTATATCCCTCAGCCAGAATAATTGGGAAGAAAATTATGTGCATGTTATTTCAGTTGGAGAAAGTGCTAATAATTCAGGGATCTGTGCAGTGGGACATAGAAATCCATTACTTTTAGGGTTAGCTCCATATTCTATTGACCTTGGGCAACTCTCTGGGCCACTGTAAAGTGATTTGGGTTATGTGATTTTTTAATGTCACCATTTACCCTTTGCTTGATTTGCTCACTGAACGCAAGTTTATTAAGTGCCTACTATGTGCTATCCTAGGTGTTAGGATGTGATAATGATCCAGATAGGCATGGTCTATGCCTTCATGGTGCTTTTATATGGATAGGAAAATTGAGAAACTTTATCATAAATTATAAGGTGATATTTACTGTGATACAAAAACTGTGACACAAACAGTAATTCCTTTATAATCAAATTAACTTTGCTTGAAAAGTTAATTTTGCTCCAGATATTCTTGGGCATCCTTGACCAGCTCTTTTAACAAGCCTGGTTCAAGCTGGGTGCCCCAAAGAGCAATGAAGAGAGTGCTATGGTCTCAACACAGATCTTGCTGGCATAAAATGGTCCTTTCACGATTGGGGCAAAATATGGAAGTGACTAACACTCTGAGCACCTTTTATATGCTAAGTGCAACACTATGGGCTTACCACACATTATCCCATTTGGAGGAAGTCCATGTCAGTTACTCTTGGCTCGAACTCCCAAATAAACTGTAGATAGATAGCTTTCCATCAAAGCTTTCTGTGTTCTTTACCATGACCTTCTTTTCTAATTTAGTAAAATAGAGCACAAGAGGCCACCGAATGTACTAAATTAAAGATAGGGGCAACTAGTTGCGGAAATTTTGGTGAAGAAGGGTGTATATAAGGGAGAAGCAGATAGGGAAAATTAATACTAGTGAGAGTTCACCTCTTCATTTCATAAGAAAAGGGCATTTTATAGCCATCTATATTATTTTGAAGTAATGAAACATTTTCTTAAACGGGAAATCCTATCATCTGTTGTGCTTGAGTAGGCTTAATCTAAAGAGAAGAAATATTTCATGTTTTTATAAGGAACTCTGAAAGAAAAACAATGACTAACCATCTGGTATATGTTTATAATCTGCTTTGGGAGGTTTATTCTACATATTTTCTAGATTATTATATTTACTGCCAAGCATCTCTACAGATACACCGATTTCAGGGTTACGTGTTCAGATGACTGCTGAAAGAGGTCACAATACCCCCCTCCAACCCCAAAACCAGTATTCTGACCATCCTCTATTCAGAATGTTTAACAAGAGACTTTTTCAAACTAGGGCACATACACCTAAATATTCATGGATAACTCCATTGCCCACTAGACTGGGGAGAACATGGGCCCTGAGGCCTTTACCCAGCCCATCCAAAGGCTTTTGCTCTAGGCTCTTGGTCTTGCCAGGAGGAAGAATTCAAGGGCAGATACAAGGCCATGGATGAACAGTATAAGCAGGAAAGCTTATTAAAGTGAAAGTGCCCTCTCCAGATGTGAGAGTGGGTGAGCTCAAGAGAGAGCTGTGCCCACTGGGGTTTGGGTTTCTATCTTTCATTGACAGTTGTTAACAAATAGAATACTCATTACTTGAGGGGATTTCTTGGAAGCAGGGTGGTCTCTTCCAGGAATATGGGTTATACTGCTTTCCCTTCCTTATCTGGTTGGGGGTTTCTTGTCATGGCCTCCTTAGGGAGGAGATTTTAGTACACTAGTGCGGCATAATAAAGGAATGATGTGAACTTTGGCCTACTTTGTCAGCCATCTTGGGCCTATCCTATTTGATCTGGTTTCTTGTGATTTTTCATTCGGAGGCCTCTGACTTCCTCATAGTTGCCCGTGACTTCCTCTTTGCTGGCCTCCAGACATCCTTTTTGAATCTAACTGATTGCCTGCTCTAACAATTCATGTGTGTTAAGGCAAGCCCTTGAACCTGAAATAGGTCATTTTTTGAACATGTACTACTTTCCTTCGATAGAGGGGTCAAAATTTATATATGATGATTTAGATGGGGGGAAAATGAGGAAAATTTTATTTTCTTTCTTTATTTTTTTAAAGATTTTATTTATTTATTCATGAGAGACACAGAGAGAGACACACAGAGACACAGGAAGAGGGAGAAGCAGGCTCCACACAGGGAGCCCGATGTGGGACTCAATCCCGGGACTCCAGGATCACACCCTGAGCTAAAGGCAGACACTCAACCTCTGAGCCACCGAGGCACCCCCAAAATTTTATTTTCTATCACTAATGTTACTTTGCTTTTGAACTCTATACTTGAAAATGGTGGAAAAAAAATATAAAGATATTTTGGCTTCATGTTTCAGCTAAGTCTTCAACTAATTTAAAGTTCAAACTCTTTATTACTATTGTTTCTTCCATATCAAAGGTTCACCCTGCTTTCCAAAAGGGGGTCTGAGTGTACTGTAAGGTGTAGTAGGAGTGGTAAGTGGCCTCAGGGTCCCAGGGGCCCACCTGGCCTACCTAGTGTCTTCTGGGGCTCTCCTGGAAATTTCCCTTGACCTGACTTCCTAGCTACCGATAACTGTCAAGTGTGGCTTGTCCTGTCTAGTTTGTTTGTGTGCCATGCGCTAAATGCTGCTGATTATCGATTTTTCCACTGTCTGCAATCAGGACTAGGTGAAAATTTGTAAGACCCCATGCAAAATGAAAAAGTGAGGTCTTGTTCAAAATTATTAAGAATTTCCAGATGGTTACAGTAAAGCATTAAACCAAGCATGGGGCCCTTCTGAGCACAGGGTTCTTTTAGGCTTCTCTGCTATATCTACTTTCCAGAATAATTCAGAATAACTAGTCTGGCAAAGAGACCACTTTAAATCCTTAGGAGATTAGGGAGGGAGAGAAGCTGAATGGGAGAAAATATATTTATTTATTTATTTAAAATGAGGTGGGTGAGAACATGGATGTATATTAATAAGTTTTGTCTCTGACACATGCTCAATCACTATATTCTTAAACTCATCAATGGTTGCTGTATTTCTGTGTCTCTAAACCAAGCTCCCTTTAATTTGCTTTCTCTTTTTGCAAAGGTCAACATCCTCTTATTGAGGTGGCTAATTTCTCCACATGGCTAATTTCTGAATGTTGTGACAACTAAACTTATATTTATATAGGCCTTTTATATTAACACTATCAAAACTCCTTCCTCTGCAGCCACGTCCCAACAAATCTAAACTTATAATAGTGGCTTAAAATATTAAACTTAAATATTTACATTATCTTGGTACTGTGTCTTCAGTGGAGTAGAAAGCATTTCTTTAATATTAACTAAATAATATTTGGTGGTTAGTGCATTAAAAATAATTTATTAAATATTCAAAATCCATGTGACTGCTGATGCTGGGGCCCCATCTTGTGTTTTTAAAAAAGGAAGTATACTTATGACTGAAATCCATTGGGATATAATTAGATCCAGATTAAAAATTAGAATAATATTGTTAAATTCTAATTCTAGTGTCTTTTATATTATGCAGACACATACTTAGGAAGTTGAAATAAGAGTAAAAATATTTGCCTGAAAATTAAGGGCAATTTAACATAACATTGACTGCAACTTTTTTTTTTTAATTCAGAAGGCTAATCAGTCACAAATTACATATTGCTATGCTAACAATGTCTTATGTAATGTCTAACAATCAGATTGACATCTTCATACTAAGGGACAATGATCCTGTGTTAAGATAACATTTTTTTTTTTAAGATAACATTTTTATTTTGCAGTTTGCTACTTACCTGGACCACCATGGCAGCAGCAATACCTACAATTACAAAGAGGTAAAATAAGGTGGTCATCCACCCCCTTTGATTTGTTAGCAGCTAACTGCAGCTTCTTAGTAACATAATTTAGACTCATGCATTCTGTGCAGAGGTAGCTGATTGTGATATTTCGGGGGAGAGGGGGGAAAAGCATTCTATCCAACAGATGTATTTGGAAAGATGTGCTAGTATATAGTTGGAAGAAGATTATTGCCAGGGGTTAGGCTTGTAGATTATAAAAAATTCTCTCATTAGTAATACTGTTACAATTAGAAATTATTGGTAATTTCCAGATTGCCTTTCCTCACCCTTCATATACTCTATTTTGTTTAGATCCCTAGTGAAATAGTAGCAAATTTCTACTCATTTGTCAAATCCTGCATTTCCTTCATAATGCTTTATAAATCTAAGCCTTTTTTAGCTCTCTCTACCACCCATGTTCAGGTTTCTGTTGCTTCAGTCCTCCGCAATTACAGAAACCTCCTTGTCTTCCTGTCTTTACTCTTATCCTTATTTTATTGATCCCATACACAGCTGCTCTATCAATCTTTTGAAAATGACACTGGATTACACTATTCTTACACACAAAAAACTAGAGAGCCTAGAGAATAAAGTCCAACTTTCTTTTCTGGCACATAATCCCTATATAATTGGGCCCCGACTACCTCTTCAACCTATGTTTATACTGATCCTCCCAAACAATCTGTCACTTCATTTCAAATTGGTCAGATGACAACCTACCTGAGTATGCTTCTGCCCTCATGTGTTTTTGCTGTGTTTTCCTCACCTGAAATGCTCTCCTACCATTTCATCACTTATCCAAGTTATTCTAAGTCTTCAAAGTCAGCCTAAATTCTCTCTTCTCTGTGGATCTTTTTTCTAGCACTTGCGGTAACAGGCATTTTGGTTCTTTTAATTTACTCAACCAATGATTACTAAGTTCCTTTTACATGTCAGTTTTGTTTACAAGACTCTAGAGATGTAATAGTGAACAAGCCAGATGTGGTCCCTGCACTCATGGAGGTTCCAGGCACAAAACAGAGTAAACCTCTCCATCTCCAGAGCACTATCTATGATCAAATTTGAACACAATATATTTTATATTTTGTGTGTGTGTGTATCATATAGATCTCAAATATATATATATATATATATATATATATATATATATCTTACATAGTATATATTTATATCTTCTTTCTATACTTGATTAAACCCTTTAGGAAAAGAAGCTATGTCTTATGTTCAATTCCATGAAAGAGGCAGTATGGCATGTTGGGAAATAGTGTAGCTCTGTAGCCAAATGGCAAGCTGTCAGTTTGGTTTTAGCTCTTAAGGGTTTTATAGCCTGGGATGAGTTATTTAATTTCTCACAATATCCTCCTTACAAAGTAGTTTAATAATATACCTACCAAAACAGGATGGTGGCAACGAGTATAAAGTGATTTCACACTTAGAAAGAAAGTTCTTCCAACAGAGCCAGGCATATATTGGGTGCTCAGCAAATACTTGTTTCTGTTTTTATTTTTATGATGCTACACACAGCCTGTGTGGTCTTAGGCAAATCATTTAACTTTACCATAGCTACTTCATCTGTACAATGAGAATGATTATGTATGCCTACTGAAGGTGTGTGTGTATGTGTGTGTGTGTTTGAGGAAATTAGATACAATATTAATGTTCTGGGAAAATCAGACCATGCTAGAGAAATGTAAGGCTCAGTCATTACCCTGCACTGGTTACCTGGGAAAAAAACAACCACAGTTCTTGACCTCCCAGAGCCTACAGTCAAACAGGGGTAGCAAGAGAGACAAATAAACAATGACAGTACATTGCATTAACACTTGGAGGGGGAAAAAGGAAACACTGTTCAAGTGTACAGCAGGAATACCTCATGTAGCTCTGGAGTGTCAGTGGTCAGAGAAGGCCCACCTAGGAGGGATATAGGCAGATGGAATGATGTGTATAGAAGCAGGGAAAAGCATGAGCTTGGCTTGTTTGAATGTGAAACAAAATTTAGTATACCTGGCACTTTGTGGGCAGGGAAGAAGTAGGAGTGAGTGCATAAGGTATACAGGGCTGACTACTACTATAATTTGTGGGGTCTAGTACAATATAAAATGTAGATCTCTTTTCAGACAGCAAGCACATGGCTTTTTCCTTTCTTTTGCATACTCTGTCTTGACTTACTTTTTAATTTGCTTTTTATTGTGCTCCCTCAGGCCCAGGGAAACTTGGAGGGTAAGTGTAGACTCTCCCAATTCTCCTGTGCCCTATCCTCCAATGTGGTGCTAATTGTCCATCTTCAGCTCTCCCTGAGCGCTGGGGCCAGTGGGCAGCAGCAGTTACTAGGTAGGGGGACAAGGAGCGTACAGCTGAGAATCCTATTTGGGTAGATCAAGAAGCAGTAAGTGGTGGGAGGCCTCAGTACATGCTTCATTGTCTCATCATTCATTGATAAAACGTTCATTGATAAAACACAGAGATAAAATTATTAAGAATTTCAAGATGGTGGCATCCTGAGTATGGAAATTACTGTGACTGTATATTATTGGCATGGGATTATTTTCTTATGTTCTAGGGATTAAGTGTAGATATCTATAGATATATAAATATATATGATGCCAAGTCAATAGATCATTTGGGTCACTTTAGAGAGCCAATTTTTAAAAAATATTTAAGAAAATTAAGCAGGAAATACATGAGCATATAAACAGGGAAAAATATGGAAATAGTTTCTGTGTGGCAAGATTATTATGTAATTAATTTTTTTGCTTATCTAAACTTTATAATTATTCTAAAATAAACATTGATTTTATAATAAGAAAGAATAAATTATGGTAATTTTTATAAAAATACTCAGGAGGGTTTTTCTCAAGTACTTCTCAGAAAAAAGAAGGCCCTAAAGGATGTATGTTCATAGCAAAAATGGGTGTATTGAATCATTAGCCTGGTATTTCCAGGACAAACCTAACTTGGCAATGATTAAAAAAAAAAAAACTAAAGTATTTGGATTTATTTGCCAATAATTTATTTTTTCAGGTTTTGTTTCTAGGTTTATAACTGAGATGAGAACATTTATAGACTATTATTTTTTATTAGAAAAATATTTTGAGAAGAGTGACATCAGCAAGATGGCAAAATAGGAATATTTTACCATTATCCCCCAACAAAATTTACCTATTTTAGGAGGTGTATAGTTTGATGAGTTTTGACAAATATATAGTCATGAATCCATTACCAAAATCAAATATGGCTTATTTCTTATTTGCCCCATAAAATTCTCATATGCCCCTTTGTGATCAATCTTCTCCCCTCGCTTCCAGCAACAACTGATCTGATTTCTGTCTCTATAGTTATTGATTAATAACTATTGATTTTAATTTAGTTGCACTGTGGCAAGAGAACACAGACTTTATTATAATGATTCTTTGATATTTGATAAGATTTGCTTTTGGCACAGTATGTGGTTAATTATTATAAAGTATCTTTAGTTTTGAACTATTATATGCAGAGTTCTATAAATGTTAGCTAAACTAAACTTATTTATAGTTTTTCCAATCTTCTATCACTTTACTCATTTTCTGTCTGCTTTATCTATCAATGTCTGAAAGAGGTATATTAAAATTTTCTACTATTGTGGTGGATTTGTCAATTTCTTGTTGCAGTTTTGTCAAAATTTTTTTCTCTCATACATGTTGAGATTAGGTGCTTACAAATTTAGAATTGATAAATCTTTATTGTGAATCAAAACTTTTATTATTATATAATAACTTTCCCTTATCCCTAAAAATGTCTCTTAAAGTATTTTTTTTTTCTGGTATTAATCTAACTTTCTTCTGGCTAGTATTTGAGTGACATATTATTTTTTCTAGCATTTTATTTTAAATAGTTCTGAATCCTTATGTTTTATGTGATTTTTGTCCAAAGCCTAAAGCTGTATTTATTTTTAATACAATCTAACAGTTTTTGCCTGTTAACTGAATAGGTTAGGCCATTTACATTTATTATTACGTATATTTTCAATTTGTTTTCTCCTTTGGCTTCATATTTAATTTTTAATCTGCCTCTTTTGAATCCTTTTGAGTTTTTTGCTTGTTTCATTCTCTATCCCCACTGGTTTGGAAGTTATATACACCTTTTTTGAGTGATTACTTAATGTATTTAAGTCTTAGGATTCACTTAGCTACAAATTCAATTTTGGAGACTCTCAGTCATAATTTCTACAAATTTCTTTTCCGTTTTCATTATTCTCTTCTAGAAATCCAACTTAACATATG
The DNA here is from genome assembly GCF_011100685.1 of Canis lupus familiaris. NCBI lineage: Eukaryota > Metazoa > Chordata > Mammalia > Carnivora > Canidae > Canis > Canis lupus. Next base: position 50,240,731 of record NC_049233.1, read on the forward strand.
TTGGAGCCTCTCATTCTGTTCAACATATCTCTTAATTTCTCTTTCATAATTTCTATTTCTTTGTGTTGCATTTGGAGCAATTTCTTTAAGTTTATCTTCTAGATAATGCCTACTTTTTCACCAGGAGTATAGCTTTTCAAGGATCCAGGCTTTATGAAGTTGCCTTACTATTCAGTTTAAGGACTAGTGCTTAGGTTCTCCCCAGAGGTTGTTGTTAAAAGTAAGTGTAAACCTTAAATTAGGTTATAGATAAGAGCAAATGCCCAAGGAAGCCAAATCTCACATTATGTTACTATACTGGTTTTCAGTTATCTTTTCTCTTTTTTCCCTGGTCTGTAGGCATTTCCTTTATATTTTTATGATCTTAGCTATACGTTTCATTGGCTGTTCATTATATTTTATCCAGTATTTCTAGATTTTTCATTTGAAAAAGAACTTTTAGTATATTTATCTGCCATATTGCTAGAATTGTAAGTCCAGGGTTCATTCTTTACCTGAATTTCCTTTATACTTGGTCAGATTTTAATGTGTATATATCTTAACTTTCCGTATCTTTGTGTTTTTGCAAAACGCAAAGCATTCCATAATTCTGCTGTCTTGTATTCACTGTTCTATAGCCACAAGATCTTTTTGGATCTATATTCTTTCTAGTTTCTTAATTTAAATTTTAATAACACTTTCTACTAACTACCTCAATGTGGAGATCAGGAATTCTTAGAGGCCACATAGCTGGGGGCAGAGTCAGGGGAATGAATGTGCTTATCCTTAATCACTCCAGCTAAGGGGGTAGTTTTTACTAATATTGAGATTGACATGAGAAGTGGGAAAATTATAATGCCCACTTATAATATTCCCTTAAATGGAAATGCATAAATGGCAAATTATTTCTACATAAGTATAAAAGACTTTAAGTATAAAAGGATGATAGTACTATGCAAAATTAAGCTATATGGAACTGACAAGTCCCCATCTGGCTTGGACAATGCCACTGGTAGCTATGGGCAATTTGGGGGGAATAGGTGGGGCCTTAGGAAACTGTGAGGAGACATCCTGCATCTGCTATTGCTGTGTGATCCTCTCATTTCAGGTGAGTTCCTATTAATCCTTTGCTCCTTAAAGTCTTTGTGGTTCTTTGTCACCAAGCCAACCTCAACTCAGATGGTACATTAACTTCCTTCAGTATAGTAGGCATTCTTTCCAACCACTCTGTAATTTACAGTATGGATTTATAATTGTTATAATATGATAAGACTTCGGATAAGAATTTAGGTAAGACTTCTACTAGATGGTAAGCTCTTTAAGGACAACATTCTTTTTTTGTATCTTTCATAAATTGTATCACATCGCTATGGCTGGTACTTAATAATACTTGGGAGTAAATGAATGAACACATACCTTTCTCAGTACATCTTGAGTGGTCTTTCATGGAAACTCATGTCTAGAGACTTTTGAAAGTGAATTTTATATTCATAAATGAAACTATTTAGCCCTAGTGGCCTATCATTTTAAAGTTTTAGTACTTAGTGACCATTTAATGTATGGATTATTGACCTATTCACTCATATCACAGATGCTTTGAGCTGTCCAAGTCTGCCAAAAGAAATCTGCTACAGACTTCAAGATAAATGACTTAATAGTCTTTAATGGTTGCTGTTATGGATGGCTGTGCCCTTAATTGATAGTTTAGCAGATTAACAGCTCACTGGGTAGATTATTTCACTCTGCTATACATTTTAGAGAATGAATGTATCTCTAATGGTTCAAGTCAAATCAAATATTTGCTGAACTTCCACTGTGGGCAAAACACTGTCTAGGTACAAGAATGAGGGTGAGACAACTTTCAAAACACATAACAACAGAAAAATGCATGCAGAAAAACATCAAAATCAAATGTGGGCATCTATAATGGATGCTTTCTATGAAGATTTGCCAATTTCATATCAGTCATTATTCTTAAGAATCTCTGAAACTGTTATTTGTTGAGTGTTTGCATAGGCACATTTAATTGTGCTAAAAGTGTTACTGAATATTATTGTTCAAAAAACTTGAAATTAACAGAGACATTAATAGCATTTGAGTAATTAAGAGATGTGCTAGCAGCAGCACCGGCAGCTGCAGTAATCATGACCATGGTTGAAAACAAAACAAAAAAAACCTTGTCAAATGCCATGCTATGTATGTTTTCTTCCTTGCTAGTAATGTCAAATCTAAGAAAAGATTGGTTGCAAATGAGAAGAGGGAGAACTCCTCTGTCTATTCATGAGATTGTGTGTAATGGTTAAGAATATGGGCATTATTACCAAACACACCTTATTTTGAGTCACTAGTTTTTTGATTACTGACAATATGAAGTTGGGCAAGTCACTGAACCCCTCTGTAGTTTCATCGGCTAAGAAATGAGTGCAATGTCCTACTTTTATGTGTGGTTACTTTACCAGGTAGTTTTGAGTGCTTGGTACACAGTTTGTGTACTCTAAGTGTTCAAAAATAGTAAGAGGGGTGCATGGGTGGCTCAGTTGGTTAAACATCTAACTCTTGGTGTTGGCTCAGGTCACTATCTCAGAGTCATGAGATCAAGCCCTGCCTCCAGCTGTGTGCTCAGTGCAGTCTGCTTGGGATTCTCCCTCGCTCTCTGCCCCTCCCCCAGTCATGTGCATGCTTTCTCTAAAATAAATAATTCTTTTAAAAAATAGTAACAATTATTATTCTAATTATTTTATTTGGCCCACATTAATGTGTCTATCATGACTATAAAAATATAGCAAAGCCTGTAAGGGAGCAAGTGTTTGGAATTCAAGGTGAACTTTGACAATGAAGTAGACATGGGCATAGCTGAGAAGCTGGACTGTGAAAAGATAGGTTGTCTGTGGGACAAGCTGGCGAAAACAGGAGATAGAAAACTGGTTGCAGAAACTCAGTGCTGGTAATTGTGGAAAGAAAGGGAGGATTATTATTGTGTTTTCTCCCAATAAGCCCATGAAGTCTGTTAAATCTAGTTTAAATGAGAGAAATATTACCAGGGAGCACACTGGAGTTTGTTCTTTTTAGTCTGTCTTAGAGAAATAATTACAATTGCATTTTAATACCTGAAAAATATTTCAGGGCAGAAAGGGTGATGCTTGCACTGAGAAGGATAATAGATGTGAAGTTTCTCTGAAAAAAAATGAAGAAATACTATGGAAGTTGGTATTATAATTGTTCTTCCTTGCATCTCTGTGCATGATTTTTTAACGTAATCAGGACTTACTTTTCTTGACTCTTTGACCTTCCTCAACATTGCTGCAATTTACTGGAAGGTCAGAGGTCACAGAAATTCATTTGTTGCAGAAAGTAAAGAAAGACTTTATTTCTTTATTTTAGTTACATAAAATGGAAACGCTTGATAAATACAAATAATTCTAAGAGAAAGAGTTGGCAGAGTGATAAAAGCCAGTTTTCCTCTTGCCCATTAAAGGTGCCTTTTGGATACCACAGAGGAACCCACTCACAAACTGTCAGCTCCAGCACCTCTCACCTACAGCAGGAGCGGCCAGCCCAGGTTGGCTCTAAGATTTCAAGTCCAGAGTCAGCTTACATTTCCCATTAGGCAGGGTAGTCTTGTGATTCATTGCCAGTAGCCTGCCCCCGGAGGGATGGTTAATGAGGTTTGAAGTTTCATTTAAATTTTCTTTTCAAAATCCTTTTCTTTCCATGAAGATGAAAGTCAAGAGTTTCCAGATAAGCTTAGCTGGAATACATTCCACTTCTCTGAAGTTTAAGAACGGTAAAAAAAACTGTGGGTAGAAATGCAGGGACCGTGTCTGATTTAACTGGGTGGGACTGCCCCAGTGTTACCTGCTGAGAGGTTTCTTGGGCAGGTACCAATTTGCCTCAGGCATTTAGAAGGCTTATTTCTTCAGGTGGGCTGGCCCATTATCTCCTCAGGGCACAAGCCTGCTTTCCATTAGAGCTGATGTGAAGGGCGTGCTCACTGAATCATGAGTGTACAGACATGAGTCTGAAAAGCAACACTGGCGCTGTCGAAAGGAGTCAGCAGGGCAGGAGGAGGCTGTCTTGAAATGGTGGCAGACATTCTTGCCAGGAAGTATGCACTTCTTGAAATTTCTATTCCTGTCTTTAGAAGTGGAATTGGGAGACTTTTAAGACAATAGAAAGCCAAATGTAGAGCATGAACATTTTTAGTTGGCTCACAGGGATCAGCAGAGTAAGGAGAGAGATTTTCAAACTGCTAGAAGAGCCGGACACAAAGAAGAAGAACAAAGAAGATATTATGGAACAGCTAGTCTTAGCCAAACTAAAGAGTAAGAAAGACAAAAGGACACACTGTGAGTACAGGTGTGGCTTGCTGCAGCAGAAAGCTTCTGACCTTGATCTGTCCACTCCTCAGCAGCCCTGGAGAACATGGAATTCCAAGTTTGCTGCTAAATAATAATTTGTCACAGCTGGAGGCTCTAATAAAAGCTATTTATATACATGGTGTTCTTTTCAAAAAGTTAGGTTGAAGTTGGGGTGAGTAGGGAGGGTCTGTAGCCAAATTTTAGGTTGTTATGACTTAGGTTTCATTACAGCTTACTTGGTAACCTTTTGTGTCAGCCTTCATTTTGCTGGGTCAATGAGTGGTTCAACCAACATGGATTAAGTTGACTTCCTAGCAGGAAAGCAGTCTTCAGACTATAAGAATAATTATGGTCAGCGTCATCCTGTCATGTCAACCACTAAACTCTAGGGGCATGTTTTTAAAGTGTGAGCCTGCTATCTACATCAGAATCACATGGTGTGTTTCCTAACGCAAATCGGCCTCAATAGCACTTGATGTGCACGCATGCACATACACTCAGGGGACCCCTATAAATCTAATGTTTTTGAACCATTGCTTTTGTAGATATTATCAGTTTTAAAATATAGGTGGGCAATATTTATATAGGCAATTTTTCTTCCATATCTACCTTTATGTCAGTTAAGGTGAAATGCACACATGTGGCAGCAATGATCCTTAATTCAATGGCCTCTGTAGGGATTCAAACTAAAAGGCTTGTGATTTCCCAGAAATCCAAACTACAATAGCAAAATTTTCATACTTAAAAGTAATAATAATAATGTCTTTCCAAATACTGGGCCTATCAAATACATATCAGTAGATAAAAAATCACCTTGAACAATTCTGAAAAAAAGAAGTGCCTTTTTCACCCATATTTCTTTTTATAGTTTCATGAAACCATACTCCTCCATTTAGATTGATTTTTAAAGACTCAAATGGCCTTTCTATCTTTTTAGAACTGTATTGTAGAGGCATGCCATCATAACACATAATCTGTGTAAAGCATGTAGCAGAGTGTTTGTCCTACAATGATGCTCAGAAAATGAGTCTGGTGTTTTGTTCCTTCCTCCCCTTCTCCTTCTTTCTCCTCTAGATGGCTCCAGAAATTCATATCAACTTTGTGGTAACCACCTTTCTGATTCATGATTTCCAGTTTAAGCCACAGGCAGTCTATTCATCCTATTTATAACATTGGAGGTAATTACAGGTACCATTTGGTTCTTAATTAAAAGCATCTTCTTTGCCTGACTTAGTCCTTCATGTAAACTTGGAGGTGTATGCTTCCTACTGAGCTCCTGCTCTCAACATGGCCAATGGAGAAAGAGAAGACGATAAATGTAGGGAATCTATGGAAAGTGTATAGATCCCACTTCCTTTTTGTCTCATATGGGGAAAAAGTAATATCTATGTTTTCTTTTTGAGAAAATGAAAAAGTTATATCTTCTCATCAGTGTGATTGCAGAGTTTTGAAGATTTTAGCTAGATTAAGGACATCTTCACTTTTCTCTTGTGTTGACATTATAGCTGCTCTTGGATCAGTTACCCAGAATCTTCTAATTGAGCAGGTCCATTACAAGGCTTGAGAGAGAGCATTACATATTACCTTTAACTTTCATTTATGTAATCATATGTAATCACACAAGAGCTCCTCAAGAGGCACAGGGAGGCCATTTTTCTTTGCTGGGACAATCCCTGCTCAGTTTGCTTAAGATCTTACATTTCATTCTCTTCACTGTTATTATACAGATTCTTGTGAAAGTTACCATTTATTTTTAGGGATCATTTGGAAGTGTTTCTGGATGACAATTTTAAGTGCAGAATTTAGGTCACTGGAAGAATGCTATCTATACAGCTATATATCTATATTTATTTTATAAATAATTTTAACACCATTCTTGCTACTCCTTTACAATTGTCTTAATTTTCTAGAGCAGAGTTATGCAGATTACAGATCCTGAAGCACATCCATCTCTTTCACATGCTACTTTTGCTCTTCATGATCTCTAATTTATGTATTGGAAAATCCTATTAAACCAGACTTGACCAGGCAAACAATAGTAATTTGCTTTTTCTGTTGATTGCAAATGTGGCTTCTGAGTTACCTGAGTACTAATAGTTTCTTTTCTTCAGTTTGAGTTGCACTGGGATTTTAAATAAAAAAAAGTCAATTTCCAGTGCCGTTTGTTTTGAAAAAAAAAAAAAGTGAAACAAAAAAAAACAAGGGAAGTTGGGAATCTCTGAGGTCTTTACACTCTGAGTTTGAATTTACAGTTTGTGAGGAGTAGGAACTTTTACATTCATTTAGAAACGAAGTTAACATCAATGAAGGAATTAAAGAAACACAATGGAAGAGACCCGGAACAGGAGGAGAATTCTGATTTAGATGTCAACTTTGCACTGAGCTAATTTGGGGTTCTAGATTTTTACTAGAAGCCAACTAGTTCATGATTTCCAATTTAAGCCACTAACAAAGGTGTAAAATCATTTACAAAGCTCATGATTTGGGTGTGGGGCTGGAGAGGCTGATGTTCAGAGAATATGGTATGGCTAAATAGCAGGGGTTCTTTGAATTTCATATGCTTTAGGATGGTTACTTCTTTTTTTTTTTTAAAGTAGGCTCCACACCCAGCATGGAGCCTGATGTGGGGCTTGAACTCACAACCCTGAGATCAAAACCTGAGATGAAATCAAAGGTGGGATGCTTAACCAACTGAGCCACCCAAGTGCCTCTATGATAGTTCCTTCTAAAGACCACTGTCCTTGAGGTCAATAATGAGTTGGTGGAAACTTGGGATGTCAATACCTTCTGGAAGGACTAAATCTATTTGTTACTTATGATTTATGCTCGATGGGAGCTGCTTAACAGGTCAACACTTGAGTGATGTCAGCCTCATGGAGCAGTAGTCTTGGGAAGGAGGGAGTGAATTGAGGAAAGACACATCGATCAGAAGAGGAAGGAAGAGGAGAAAGGAGGAGGATGAAGATACTATTTGAATAGAAAGTTTAAAAGTAATAATTATCTACTTGAATGACTTGAGAAATATTAGTAAGTACAGAAATCTATAACAGGTACTTTACACTAATAACTTTGATTATTTATTACTCCTCTTATCAAGATACTTCTGGTGACAGTCATGGGAGAATGTCATGACTCATAATGATCCTGATTTTTCAAAAAAGTATATTCAAAATCTTCTTGGCTTCTGTCCGATCCATTGTTTCTGTTTGTCTCTCTCTTGATTTTTGGTATAACTTCCATTTTTTGTTTGTTAACTAAATTCTGAAAACTCATGAAGTTTTAAATAAAATAAATAAGTAATAAAGTAAACCCTTATTTTTATTTCCCCACTGCCTTGTCTGGTGTCAGGCATACAGTTGGTTAGTTTTTGCAATTTTTGAATCATTTTGTTTTCAAAGATAAAATACAAAGATTTATTAGAGTACCACCTGTTTTACTATACACACAGTTGGAATGTCTTGGTTTTTCTCAGTGAGGACTTTGGGGTACATTGCTCTGTATATATGGTACTCTATACATGTCTTTCTCTCTTTACTGGGGGCTCTCTCTCCCATTACTCTATATCTCTTAAATCTCAGTCTGGACAGTGCTGCTCAGTGAATGCTAATGTCTAGAAGGTTAACTAAAGAATGAAGAAGACACGAAGAGCCCATGGGTTATCTCATTTGGCCCTTCCAGTGCCCTCTCTTTATTGTTGATACTGGGGGATGCTTATACTCAAGGGACCTGCTAGCAGCTGCCTGTGGTTCAGGTGTTCCTCTGTATTTTAAGTGAATTTTAATCCAGATGTTAAGACCATTCTCTAGAGTTCAGTGGTGCTAGGCTTACTGTATCTAACTCAGGAATATTCGCATGATAATAGATAATTTTGCTAGAGAGAGAGCTGGGAGTTGAATCCAGAGTATGTTTCTTCTGTTCCTGGCCAAACTGTTTTCCTAAAGTAGGAGAAATGTTGTATTGGGGATAAAGTGTCCTCTTAAGTGTTCTCACCTCTAGTAGGAAAAATTCAATTTCCCTGAAAGATATGTCACCACTTTTACCTTCCTGAGACTTTAATCTCTGTATTACAGTGGAAAAGGTGCTGAGGATCAAAGATGCAATACAAATTACTGGGTCACGTTTTGAACCCTACTTGTGTGGTCATCAGAACGTCTAGGAGCAGGAGGAGGCTGGCAGCAGATGGAGAGCTGTGGGAGTGTCGCAGGAACAGCAGGGAAGGCTGCTGAAATTATCTCAACAGAGAATGGTGATTTTGATACTGTGTTCTGCCACCAAGCACAGGTTATTAGCTGTAAAAAATCAATTTTCTTTGATAGTGTCTCTGTGTCTCTTACCTCTTTGAAATTTAGGCGATGACCAAAGTAACTTCAGACAGTATACTGCATAGCGCATTACGTGTTTGTTGCATTTAGTTGCTCTGGACATTATAAAATCAATAGATTATGATGCTGAAGCCAAATTTCAAAGTGTATACTGTATTTTTCCTATCTCCCTTGTAATTTCAATCAGATAAGGTTTTTTGTTTCTTGTCCAATGCCATTTGGTAAGCATTCAGTTTCTTGCAAAAAGCTAAATGTTCTATGTGGATATGCTTCAATCTAATCACAAAGTATTTATTTAGTTCACAATATGTGCCAGTACATAGAAGGTGCTGTGAAAGAAACAAACTTTGTATTAGACTCAGCGCTCTTTCTCTCTTACAGAATTTATTCCTGTATGTTAAAATTCTCTTGCTCCTTTTTCAGTTTTTGAGCTTATCCTTTTTATGATAAAATTAATATAACTACATTATCAACAAATTGGAAACAAGTGAATAACTATTATCCATAGAGTCATTACCCTAACAAAAAACTACTAGAACTATGTTTTCTTCCAGTCTTTTTTTCTGGGTATGTGGGTTTTCTTCTTGTTGCAGTGTACATGTACACTTATAGCTTCTTTACCTTTCACAATATAATGAACACTGTCCATTTTACTACAAAATCTTCACATTTTAATTGGGGAAGGTTAGGATACTTTGAAGAATAAATGAAAGACACTGTTTAAGTAGTCCCTTGTTTTTATAGCTTCAGCAGCAGCATGGGAAGGTAAAGTGAGCATGGGCTTTGCCCAGAAATTGGGCATGGGGACAGACTCAATTACATTTTTGCTCTGTGATCTCCTTTCTAAGCCTCAGTTTTTCTATCTGTAAAATCTGCCATGTATTTAGTAAATGTGTGATCTGGAAATGGTAGTTATTATCACTTAGGCTCTTTCCAGTTTTTGTCATTATAAATAGTGAAATGTGGATCATTTTTGCATGTATAACACTTCCAGATTTTATATTATTTTCTTTGGCTAGAACTCCAAAGTGGAATTTCTGGACTGATTTATTTAAGGATTTTTGACTTGCTTTTTCACATTGCTTCCCAAAAGAATTTGCTAATTTAAATCATACTATCAATGTTTGAGAAAATCTCATCTCACTTTTTATTTTTCAGGTAAAACTGAAGGTCACCCATGTAAATTCCTGCTAATGCAAGTGGAATTTTTTTTTTAAAGATTTTATTTATTTATTCATGAGAGACACAGAGAGAGAGAGGCAGAGACACAGGCAAAGGGAGAAGTAGGCTCCATGCAGGGAGCCTGATGTGGGACTAAATCCTGGGTCTCCAGGATCATGCCCTGGGCTGAAGGCGGCGCTAAGCCGCTGAGCCACCTGGGCTTCCCACAAGTAAGATTTTTTATTGTAGTCTTCAACTTTCTCAATTGGGATTATTGTAGGTCTGTTCATTTACTAAAATACTTTCTATTTTTGTAAACTTTTATATTTTTTTAAATAGTCTACTTTTCTTATCCAGAACTTGCATAAAGCTTTATGTGCCTTATTGCTATTGAGAATATATACATGTTAGAATAACTATAGATTATATAATTGTAGATAATTATATGATATGATTATATAATATAATCTATATTTTTCATATTTGTTTAATATTCATATCTATTTTGTGTGCTTTTGTATCATCCTTCTTTTATAGTTAGAACCTCTAAACCAATATAAGTAGCAATAGAGATAATAGGCATCCTTGATTTATTTGATTATAAAAGGAATTTTTCTAGGATGATGTTTCCCAAACTGTTCTGAGGGGACTATGCTTTGAGAAAAGAAAAAAAAAAGTTGCAATCCATTAAGATTTGCAATTGGCAGTGTCCTATTAATGTTTTCAAGAAGTCCTAATAACAGAAATATGTCTAAACTTTATTCAACTCAGTATTTCCCACACTTATTTGGACAAGGAATCCTCATCCCCCATCCCTTATACCTTTTTTAGAACTGTGCATATTAACATATTAGAGAGTAGTATTTCTGAGTAACTCCCATTTGGGAGAAATCCTATAATTTACCCCATGAAATATAATGTTGGAATTAATTTGGAAAATATTTTGTTAATAATGTCAAGGAAGTGGCCATTTATTTTTCTGGAAAAATGTCATTAACAGGAATGAGTATTAAGTGTCTTTTAAGTATCTATTAAACAATTTAGTTTTTGTTATTTAGCCTACTAATAGGATCTAATAAAAAGTTCCTCAAGATTGAAACCTCTTTAAAATCCTGGCATAATAACTGCTTGGAATCGGTGGATTTTTTTTTCAGTACTCCTTGGATTCTCTTTGCTAGTGTTTTATAGTAACTAGAGATTTTGCATCTACAGTCTTAAGTGAAATTTGTGTATGATTTTTATTTTTGTGTTAATGTCATTAAATTTTGGTATCAAGGATATATATTCATTCCATTGAATGATGTGAATACTGTCTAATCTTTTCTCAATATAGTAACTGTTTATATTCAATATGGGAATCCTTTGCTTCTTGAATGTTTGAAATAATTCCCTGGTTAATGGCCTGAAACTTTTATGGGGATATTCTTTAATAACCATATCAGTAATTTCCCCAGTATTGCTCTTATCAGGTTTTCTTTTCATTGTTAGGTCAGTTTTGGTAATTTATATTTTTCATCCAGAAAACTGTCTATTTTGTTGGGATTGCCTAATTTATTTGCTTATAATTATTTATAGTATACTTTATAATTTTCAAATATTTTCTGTACTAGTTTTTTATGTATTCTTTTTACTAATTGTGCTGTTTCTGCCTTACTTTTTTAAGAGCTATGCTCAAATTTATTAGCTCTACTATTTTTCTTTTTTATTTTGAATTTACTATTATTATACTTTTCTGTTTTCTGAAGCCACTTGTATTTCTTTGCCTAAATTATTAATTTGATTATTTTTCCCCTTCTTTTCTATTTTTTAAACAATAAGAACACTTGACTATAAAATTGCCTGTGAGTTGATCTATGAATTCTATAAAATTTAGTGCATTTTATTACCATTTTGTTGTATCAAAATAAGATTTTGATATTACTTTCTGGTCTATTGGAGATCTCAGGAAAAATCCCCTAAATGGAAGTGAGATTTGTGACTGCCATTCATTTCCTTTTCTTTCTTTTCTTCACTGCTAGACTTAATAGGGCAAAGATGGCTGGTCATAAGCAGGCTATGCTAAAGTCACTGGGCCTGGGACACCTGGGTGGCTCAGCGGTTAAGCGTCTGCCTTCAGCCCAGGGTGTGATCCTGGAGTCCCAGGATGGAGTTCCATGTCAGGCTCCTGCATGAGCCTGCTTCTCCCTCTGCTTGTGTCTCTGCTTCTCTCTCTCTCTCTCTCTCTCTGTGTGTGTCTCTCATGAATAAATAAATAAAATCTTAAAAAAAAAAAAAAGAAATCACTGTGCCTCATGTAAAAGTTTGACTCCTTACCTGCTCGGAGAGAGAAAAACAGCTACGACCTTCAAAGTGTCTGTTTAAAGCCACTTTAAATTTATTTAACAAATATTGATAAATCAATTACTATGTGTCAAGCATCACTTTAAGCATTTTGTGAGTATTAATCTAATTAATTTTGTAACAGTTTTGTGCTATAGGTACTACTCACCCTTTCACAGATGAGAAAAGTAAGGCGCAGAGAGGTCTGTGAGTCAGGACGTGGACCCACTGGGTCTGGCTCCAGAGGCTGCAGTCTGAACAATTAAGTAAAACTGCTCTTTTCTTTTGAAATTCTGCCCACCTATTCCTTTGATACAAATATCTCCCTAAATAAGTTAGAGAAAAACATCTCACTTTGTACCCTGCTTAAGATTTTTTTAAAATGATTTTATTTATTTATTCATGAGAGAAACACAGAGAGAGAGAGAGAAGCAGAGGGAGAAGCAGGCTCCCTGTAGGGAGCCCAACGTGGGACTTGATCCTGGGTCTCCAGGATCACACCCTGGGCTAAAGGCAGACGCTTATCCACTGAGCCACCCAGGGATTTTCCTGCTTAAGATTTTTAAAAAGGTTATACCTGCATAGACTTCAATACTTGTCCCAGGAAACTAATAAAAAGGGTGAAGGGAATCAGAATATGCCAGCCCAAAATATGGATCTTGGATATTTTAAGCAGAAGGAATTTGAGAAACAATTCCTTGCAAAGCAATAAGGACTCCTTGACCTCCTGCTTCTCCCCTGAAGCAGATCACAAGACCCTCTGGTGAGAGGTGCCCTCTCTATAAGGGGAAGAAAAGAGGTCCTTTATCTCAGGAGACTGAGGGATCCTGGGAGGAATCACAAGCAACAATCCTTGCTAATTTCCCCCAGTTTAATACCCTTAGCTCATACCCTTTGTCCTAGCATGTTTTCCCAAGACTTGCCATTCTTCATCAAGCCTAGTTGAAAAAGGCTCAGACTTAACCCTTTTATCAAGTCTTCATTTCCTTATGATGGCTCCCATGTCACTGAAAACTTATATTAAATACCTTTCTGTGCTTTTCTCATGTTAATCTGTCTTGTCAGTTTAATTTTTAGGTACAGCCAGGGACCCTAGGAGGGTAGAGGGAAAGTTTTCTTTCCTTTATAGAGGTCAGAACACATCTGTCTTATTCTACTCCTTGCTGGAATGACCCGCAAAGCCTGATCACTTCCCTCCCAGTGGTAGTCGCAGGCTAGACAAAACCCTGCATCCACACTAATTGCCACGTCAGTCTTAACAGCTGCAGGATCCCAAATGTTCAGGTCATTGAAGCCCCCACCATTGGCAGGTGGCTGCAAGCAAGATGACCTATACTGAGACTATCATTTGCACTACCTTATGTAGGGAATAAAAGGAGAGGAAACACAGATTGGTCTCTATTCTTGGGATTCTAAAGTTGCTGTCTCAGATGGATCAAAAGAATGAAAGCAAGCAGTGGTTCTTTTGAACAAGTGGCCCCAAGTGTGGAGATCTGACAATAGGAAACACTTAACTGCCTCAGGAGGAACACAGGAACCTTGCTTCTGACCACAGATCACTCTGTGCAGGGTGTCCTAGTGAGCAATTACCTCCTGGCAAGCCAACATCTACAATTCAGGGTCTGTCTTCCATATTGTAAATGGGGTTTTGAGGTTTATGTTTAAAGGGCTGCTTGTTTTCTCTGACCATGATATCAAAGTATATAGAGAACATCTCATCAGTCTTTTCATTGTTCTTCAGTTTCAGCTCCTCTGGGGGAAATAATTTATTTCAATAATGTGCTGCTTAGTAAACCACACAGTCCCCTTAGCAAATTTTACTTGTGCCTTAGAGTGTATATTTTACTTAAGAACATGCCACATATAGCCTTCAACTTCTATAATGAACACACAGAAAATTACCTTTACTTACATAGAGTTCCTCCTTGACCCAGTTGTAAGATTTTTCTATTTTCTTCCCTGTGAATGGAGTTTTAATTTAAAAATATCATTGCTTTTGGTTTTAGTGTGTTGTGGTTAGAAATATGTTCTACTTTTATCTGTGTTTCCACGCATGTACCTTTTGTTTTTAGTGTCAATATTTTATTTAATAAACACATAGAGCTTTTTTAATGAATGGGGCATTGATACTAGCATCAACTATACTCAATATCAACTATATATAACATAACAAATGTTAGCTGTGTCAAATTTAGCTACTGAAGTTCTGCATCAATTGCTAACTGTATGGTATGTTAATTGTATGATATGTCTTTGTTAATTCTATTGCTGATTGTATGATATGATCATACAGTGAAGATTTAGAGCATATAGCCTTATCTTTTCCCAAAACAATTACAAGTTTTAGTAGGCCATTTGTTTAATTTCAGGATTTACCTAACAATAGTGTCACCTACTTGCAAATCAGCTCTAACATATGGAAGCTCATATTTTATAGTAGATGCATCATATATTAATTGTAAATCATGTCATAGCTCTTGAGACTTTTTTGTATCATCTTAAATATTTTAAGTCATAGAGAACCATTCATCCATTTCAGCCATTGAACTATTTCACTTGCATTCCTGGTTCTTCATGACACCTAATTTCTGAACTACAACATTTTTTATAATAGACTAGAATGGGCAAATTATTGTCCTATGATTCTTCTGGCCAAGGATGACTAGTAACATAGTTCCAGAGACACTTGAGTGCCATGTCCCTAGAACAGAGGTTCTCAGACTTCAGCAAGCATTAGATTCACCTAGAGGGCTTGTTAAAACAATGATTGGTAGGCTCTACTCCCAGAGTTTCTGGCCTAACAGATCAGCACAGTGCCTGAGAATTTGTATTTCTCACAAATTGCTGGGTGATTTTTTAAAAAAATATTTTATCTATTTATTCATGAGAGACACACAAAGAGAGGCAAAGACATAGGCAGAGGGAGAAGCAAGCTTCCTGCTGGGAGCCTGATGTGGGCCTCAGCCCCAAGGACCATAGGATCGTGACCTGAGCCGAAGACAGATGCTCAACCATTGTGTCACCCTGGGGTCCCTGCTGGGTGATTTTGATGCCGTTGGTCCAGTCTGTACTTCGAGAACCACTACTCTAGAATTACATAAGACATGTACAGAACCTTTGCTCCAATATCACCTAAAGGGATACTGTCAAACTTGACAAGTCCCACATTTCAATCCACTGGTCTTGATCGTAAGTCTGAAAAATCTATTCTTCTCCAATAATAAGTGCTTCTCAGAGTCCATCTTCCCAGCTTTCAGGCTGGCTTAGTCTTAATCTGGGGGGTTATCATTCTCAGACTTGGAAGCACAATTGTGTACAGCCAGCGCTTTGGCATGCTTTATTCCTGTGGCAGGTATCATTTAAAATACACAGACTCTTGCTCTCTCAAGCACCTGAAAAGAACTTTTCTATACTTTGATCTCTTTTCTTGCTTACAAGAGTGAGATAGACAAGAGGAATGCAGAAATGGTGCAGCAAAGATGGATGCTCCTAGAAGCCAAACAGAACGAGTAAGAGCGTTTAGGGCTGTCCAGGCTTTTGCTGAATTCCTTTGAATCTCTATTGCCTCCAGGTGAGCACATTTTTTTGATGCTCAGATTATATATGTTTTTCCTAGACTAGACAAGGAAGAAGAATTAAGATTCCTTTTAGGGTCTTTTTGCTTCATTCCATACCAATCGTAACATTTCTTGAACTTCATGGAGAATTCGGAAGAGTTCCTCATAGTGATCGATTCTGTGTCATCCATAAATAATGTTACAAAGAGGGACTTTCAGGTTATCTGACTAAGACCATCTTTAAACATGTTTAGGAACAGATATTCCAATCTAGATAGCCTGTTTTAGTGTTCATTCATCTTTATATTGATGACGTTCTTCTCTTGAATTTGTACAAATCCTTAAAATATCAGCCCCCCCTTTTTTTTCTGATTCCATTTTTCTGTCCAGGTAGGAATCAGGTTAGATGTCTCATCATGGTAACAAAATTAAATTATACTTTTAAAGGCAAAACAAATTGGGATTCTTTAATTTTTAAAATGGGTCTAGCCCTTAATCCTGTTCATGCTTTTTTTTAGTCTCTATCATCTCCTTAAATATTTGTAAGCTTAAAATTTTTTTTTGGTGGTAATAACATGTTTTCTTGCTTGCTATGTGTCAGGCAATGTCCTAAGCATTTCACATGTCATTACATGCTTTACCAAATTAGTAGATATGCATTATGAAAACCTCATGGGTTTCTAAAATAATTAATCATTTTGCATAAAGATTCAGACATTTCTCTCAAGCGAACAGAAATAATTTTTCCTGGTCATTATTTCTTGTTTTCCTATCTTGTAAAGGTTCTCTGGAAATTGATTTTTGATTTGCACCAGTTGTTTTAATATTCTAGTGTTTTCCAATTCTGTCAGTATTAGTAGCTTCGATGAATACTGCAATTTTCTCTGGCATTCAGGGAAGCTCAATATGCTAATTAAAAGATGCTGATCAGGAGATGTTAAAATTTCTTTTAGGATCTCAGTTAAATATAACACAGAGATTTCTGACAGAAAAGAAATGGGTGATAACAAATATAGAAGCAGGTGGCAGAAACTGTTTAAAAGATTGCTAGATGTCACTCTGGAAGAGTAAGCAAAATAAGAACACTCTCTGAACAGAAAACGTTAACCCTTGATAGTGATTAAAATCTTTGTGCCTAACCTAGAAGTTTGTTCATTCTTTTAGCCATTCAAGCAACAATCATGAGCAGTCCTTTACTGTGCATGTGGCCCTATACTGAGGTTAGGCTACAACTACAAAGTCCTGGTCCTTGTCCTTGAGGGAGAAGCTCCCAAAGGGCAGGATGCTATATGCAACGCTCACCTCACCCATACATTCCACTTGTAGGCTCTTAAAATGCTAGAAAAGGACATTTGCACTTGGGATATTGTAATTAAGAACAAAAGAGAAATGTCTTCAGGGGAAAATACTTTTTCTCAAGGGGCTCACGATAGAAGAGGGTGTAGGATTTAGTTGGTGGTGGAGAGGAGTGACTGTTGGTGCAAAACGTGGATTTAAGAAGTTCTGTCTCATGCCTTAGGAGGCTAAGAAAGGGCCCCTCCCCCAATCTGCAGCAGGTCCAGGGATGAGAGCTAAGTGAGTGACCCCATCCTAAGGGAGGGGGCAACATCTGGTCCTGGGGGTTTTGGGGACTTGGGTCAGGTGGTGTCTGTTATCTGAACTGGACAGATAATGCTCATCAGGAGCTGAGACTATCACACTCTTTCCATGTGCAAATAAGGTGCTGCTGCTTTCTCTTAGGAAATGCTGCTTTCTCTTAAGAAAACCTCTTTCTACATCATTTTCTTAATATACTTGGTGGAATTATTCTGAAAGATGGAATTTGACAGGTGAAGCAATAACCTCATCCTCTCTCACATAACACAACTCCAGATCTGCCACAGACAACCCTGGCAATAGGATCATATAAATATCTGGTAAATTACCATGATGCTTTCAGTTATGATACCATTAAACTTTGAGTAGGAATTCCGTAAACAACTTCATTGCTCTGTATAACACAACATAATATAAAATAACACAGCATAACATAATATTCCTGTTAAATACTTGTCAATAAATGATAGCAAGACTAAAAGAAAAAAAAACATTATTTTCTCAGCCATCTCAAAGTATAAGATTTGAGCATTATCAATATCATTTAATCTTAGGCATAGTATGTTTAAGGTCTCCCATTATGTCTCCCTCTCTTTGCAATTCCTCTTCTGACCACACTTGATTGAATGTTATTCATACTATTAGGAGTAACCTCATACTATCTGCCTCTAATGCACTGGGCATTGTGTATATATTATCTCTAATACACAGAAACTACCAGCATAGATACTATTATCTCTCCTTTACACTGAACTCAGATTTGTTGGGAAGACTTGAGGTGGGATTCAAATCCAAATCAGACAGATGCCAGAGCCCAGAGCCGAGACTAGCTCTCCCTAGTAGACAGCATCTTCTGGAGAAGTGCTTTCTGTTCATGTTCACACATCTAATGGGGGTCATTGCAAACTGTCCTTGATAACTGATGAGATTGCAGATATGATTGTAAGAATCAAAAGGAGTAATATAAACAGCAAGTAAAAAGGAAAACAGTGTTGTTGAAAAACGTTAATATTTTGCCAGTATTATGATTTAAATAAGCATTACTCCTGTGTGGTTGTATTTAGAGTAGTGTAGCAGCAATTCAGTAGTGCCAGGATTCAAATTTGACATTTACTTTGGAACCAGAGTATATATGGTTCAGTAATCATTATTAATTCAGACCATTCAGAACAGGATGACAGGTTTCATGTTTAGCCTAAAGATAGTTGGCCTGCTATCAGTAAAGATTTGCCCCAAGCTGGTGGTCTGAGAGATTTAACCATGCCCCTGCTTGGCAGGCTCCACAGTCTGTGGCGTCCTCTAACTTCCAAATGCGGCTCAGCATTTATTTGGCTGTTAGATCCATCCTCCTATGTTGAATCAGAGGGGTCAGGGAAGTCATTTGGAATGTTTTATTCGAAATCCCCGTTGTTGTTCCTAAGCATAGATATAAACACAAGGAAGCAGGGTCAGAGCTGGCCTCAATGATTGCACTATGGTGGACGGGGTAAATAGGATAATGCCAAGGATGGTTACCCACTGGTCAATTTCCTGGAGACTTGAAATTAGCATCATGGTCCCCCATGTTCCATGTCATCTCCACCTGAGGGTGGCCTGGACCAGGGTCATCTGAGCCCAGAGAAAGCATACCCACAACTTTAGGAGCCTATCTTTTGTGTGTGTGTGTATTTATGTGGGCCAGCTTCTGTGCCCTTGCATCATTAGCTAATACTCCTGAGATAAAAATATCTCAGAAATCAAATCACTGTTCTTCAACTGCACAAATGACTTGGTGGAGATCACCCTGGAAATATGATCATTTTCTTAAAGGAAGAAAAACAGTATGTTAAGAACTGAAAGAACAAATGTTTGTCAATGTTTTGTCTTGTAATATGTGTGCATCACACAAGGTGGCAGAGTAAGCATAAGGCGATCCTCCCGTGTGAGGCTGGACGCTGCATTGTTTGCAAGGAAGGGACAGATTACTGGCCTCCTGCCTTTGCAGCATCAGCCACAGCTGCTGCTACTTCTCTCTGTGTGTGCTCACAGGTTAGTGTTTCGGTAGAGTGTGGCATATTGTTCCATAAAATGCCAGCACTCAAGTCCTTTGCTTTCAATGAGAAACTGTGTTAAATTATTAGACATCATTGGCATCTTGAAAATATGCTCTGACTCCTGGCTCCAGTTTATATGCCTTTTTTTGATGGAAGACACAAGCTTATTCTCCATCAGCATTCTTGTTCAACTCAAGGGTATTGTAAAAGCTCAGCCACAGGACAGTTTTATGACCTCTGATATCAAATTTTACTTTTTTCTTCTCCATATAGGATGTGAATGTGAAGTTAAATATTTATTAAATATTTGTCAGGCTTATTAGCTCTGTTTGTTTTTCTCCATAAGGAGAATTAAAAGTCCCTGGATTTATTTTTAAATTTAATTGAATGGTTAATACTTAATTTTAATCATTATTAATTCAATTTTTAATGTAGTCGTTTTTACGGCTGAATTAAATATTTTACCAGACTCAGGCTTGTGAACAAGACCATTAGCAATGGACTACATAGGAGTGTCACACCATGCATCAGAGATAGTATAGAATAAATTTATTTGTACTATTAACCTATTCGTTACAAAGAAATGGGTCGTCTTTCAAAGTCATGGTGAAAACATTTGATATCCAGAATAAAAAATGGAAGCTATGCATATTCCTCATTTCTCATATAAAATTCACATGTCTTACTTAGCCTCAGATGTTTTAACTGATACAATTTATTTTCCCAAGTTCTTTATAGAAAATATTGGGCTGGACTATGGGATGGTAAAATGCTTATCCTTAATAAAGTGGGTCATGTAATTGACCAAGCTAGACCGCCAGGTAGACAGAAACTGTGGCTGGTGATCTTTGGTCACTTGTCCTCTCCTGTGATCACTTTCCCAAGGGCTTTCAATACTTCTGGAAATCCTGTTGGTGCCCGTCTCTGTGTCTCTCCTTTCCTCAAGCTTAAATTATAATCCTTATTTCTAGGCCTCTTGCATTTGGCTGCATCTTGTCATTTCCTCCTCTGTCTAACATCCACCAGCAAGTGCTAGAGCTAGCTCATACTGTCTTGGAAGAGTCGATTTTTCACATCTTTTCCCAATTCTGAGGTTAGTGACACCAGGTTGATAGCTTGAAATTGGCCATGGTGGGAGAATTTACACCACAGAAATCAGCAAACACTCCAAAAAATCAGGGCTCTTCTTCCTTTCCTTCTGAGCCAGTTTACCTGCACTCCACAGTGTAATACCAGGATTCGAATAAATAACCCCAGATCCAAGTTGATTGTGTCCTTCCCAGCACCATCCCAAATTTGTAATTAATGGCACGTTGTACGAAGTTACTCTTTAATGTATTAACTTTCCTAACTGGAAAATACATATATTTATTCACAGAACTGTTGGTATTCTTGTCCATGTTTAGGAATGACAGATGATTGTTACACAGCTGGTGTGTCATTTGAGCCATTGTACATGCAGCAGCTGGGCAGAGATTTAAATGGAAAGTGTCTCCACCTAAAGACCATGCCAAAAATGAGCTCCAAATAATCTAAACACCACACTGAGTTTAGTGAAATGTCTAGCACTTCTTCAATTTGCTGGCTACTCCTGGAGAGCTTGGCACAGTAGAACAGTATAGAGCATTACAAAGTCACAAATTAGATTTTTTGAGGGACCTTCGGAGCTACTTTATCTTGAGGGCTCTTGTCACCCTGGAAAAGGGGATGCTCTGACTTCCTGAGCTGGATTTGAATGTTGTCACCTGGAAGTCACACAATCTGGCAGAGTCAAATATTCAAAGTGTTTAAAAATCCACAAAAATCCAGGACATTCTCTCATCTGAAATTCAAAGCCCTCAACAATATTTTCCCAACCAACTTCTCAATCTGTTGTTCTCTGTGATTTCCAGTCATCCCATCTTTGCTGACTCTGTAGCTTCTGCCTGAAGTTTTCTTTATTCTCTCTTCCTTTATCTAAACTTGATCCTGTTTCTAGATTGATATGGAACCCCAACCCTTCCATAAAGCTCATCCTGGTCTACCCACTTGGAAATAAGTCCATCCCCTACAGAACACTAACACCATTTTCTATACAAATGTTAGGTTATTTATTAATTTTAGCTACATTTCCACCCATGTTTTATCTTTTCTGTTAGATCTGATGGTGGAAGCCACATGTGCCTGTTATTAAGCTATTGAGCTTAGCTCCCCATTCCCCCTCCTCACTCTTCTCTGTGGTGCTGGGGCCGGGGCTTTGCAAACCACATGTCTGCTTTGCCCACTGCTCCCTGTTAGGTTCTACCATCAGTGGCACTGGGAGGAGAGCCTAGAAGGCAGTGACTGAGAAGGGACATGGTCCTTCCTGTTTGTTTGATGTTTCTGAAAGTAATGTCTCAGGGATGGCACATCACCTCAGCAGCAGCAATTGTTTCCAGCCTCCAGCTTCTTTTCAAAATTCCACAACCCACCTCCTGTGGTTCCTCAGAGCAGCAGCAGCAGCTGTGCAGGGACTTGTTCTCAGGCATCTCAGCTCTGGCCCCGGAGGCTTCACTTCTACTTTCCTGAGCAGCCGCTGAGTGGTGCTTCCTCCTCAGATGTTGGAGCCCAGATCCAAGGAGTGCCCCCTCTAGCTTCTAGGTTTTTCTCTGGGTTTCTCCAGCTCAGAGGTGCCCTGCTTTCTCTGATCAGTAACTTTATGTTACCTCAGTCTTCTCTCTGAAAGGTCCTTTCGGTCCTCCCAACACTTGTGTTACCAATACCCTATGATAAATATCCTGTGGAAGTATCCAGAGTGGTTTCTGTGCTCCTGACTGGATCATGATTACTACACAATGACTGATCCATCTGTGTTTCCTCCTTTGCCCAGTGCCCTGACCCGGTTTCCTAACAGCATGGTTTGAGCACAGTAATTACTTAATAAATATTAGTTGAATAAATGAATGAATATTTATCGAAGATAAAAAGATCTTGCTCTATTTCATTATTCTGTCTTTTCTCTGGCGTTTTCATGATTACTATGCTCAGATAGGGGCTTCAGTTAGCATTCATGGGCATTTTTTTGGTTGGATCAGGAAACATTTCCTTGGAGTTTATGGGATGGCTTAAAATGCATGACTTGTCACTGTGCTTTACAAACAGCAGAAAACACCATCTGCATTATGCAGTGCCCCTTAGCGTTGGCCACTCTTCCAAGCCAGTCTCTGGGGAAGTTGTCCATACTGAGAAAGATATGACTTCCCTCGTGTGTACTGGTAACCAAAACAGACATGATTTATGAAGTGCACATTGAGAAGGAAAAATCACGAGCCACGCTTTTGCTCTCTCCTAAAAATTGGTAAGCATATTTTTGAGGATATGATTTAAGGGCAGACTGTGGAGTAAACAGCTGCTTTACAAGCATGTGAATAATTGCTGCTTTAACCAGAGTAAACTTCGCAGGAGGCTGAGACATTATCCAGTACAGTAGGAGATAAAAAGAGTGCTGGGGGGAATGTAGAGCTTGACCAACTGGGTCATCAGCAAGGATGTGATTTCTAGCCTGGATTATGAGAAATGCTCAAGTCTGGATATGTGTATGCCCATAGGAATCTAGTAAAGTATGGACACACCTAGATCTCTTCCTCACCGCTTTTTTAGTGCTTACATCAATGTAAGCAACCGATCTCATTAAAGTGCCTTTGAGAAAACTCCTTGAATACAGGTATGAAATTGGTAGTTACTGCAATGGCAGTGGTATGAATGTTTTCTCTGAATGTTTTACTGATTTTGATCGTTATCAGCATACAAACAAAGCCAGTACTCCAGTGAATAAATGCAGCATCATTGGGCAGTCAAGGAAGGTAAGCCATACCCTATGCCCCTTGTTCTCACCTAGGCTGTGTTCTTTAGGAATCACCTGAAAATAATTCCTTACCAGAAATGTGAGTTTGTTTAATATACACTTTGCTAAATATAAAGAACGTAACGGTAAGTCCTTTGGCATTCAGCAGTACTGGGAAATTTCTCCTGAAGAATTGAAGTCTAATCCTGAGTACCTATATTACAGATTTTGGATTTCGATCATTTTAATAACCAACAGAATATTAGGAAACTTCAAAAATACATCCCTTTGCCCTTTAAAAAGGATAAAATGTATTCTGAATTGGAACAACCAAGTGATTTAGGGGTATGGATAGGAGACACATTATGTCTGCACATTGGGGTAACAATGTATAGTGTAACCACAGGTTCTGAGTTGTACAACTGTTTCAGTCTTGTCTCTTCTGCTAATGAACCTCAGCTTCTTCTGTAAAATAGGGATAATAATATCTCCTTCACAGGTTACAGTGAAGATCAAAAGCTGTTACCTTCCTGAAAGTTCCTGCGACAATGACGGCTTGTGGTAGATCCCCAACCTATGCTGGCTGAATCGGAAGGGACAGGTGTAGAAGTTAGTGCCAGAAGTCACTGTGGGTTCTGCGGTGTTCAGCCCCGGGACACGGCACGGATCTCCGGCTAGACTAAATGACACCCTGTCTTCACCACCAGGGGGGATGGAGTTTATTTTATTTTATTTTATTTTATTTTATTTTATTTTATTTTATTTTATTTATTTTATTTTAATAATAAATTTATTTTTTATCCGTGTTCAATTTGCCAACATACAGAATAACACCCAGTGCTCATCCCATCAAGTGCCCCCCTCAGTGCCCGTCACCCAGTCACCCCCACCCCCTGCCCTAATACCTCAGTCAGGGCTGGAATGCAGAGCCAGGAAGGTAGATCTAGGTCCATGACCTCAGAGCAAATAGTTTGTGAGTCATGGAATCATTTCCCAGACATCAAAGCCCCTCAATTAAAGTTGCAGCCCGGCTGCTGTTGTCCAACTATGGCAGCATCCTGGTATCTTTCTTCTAGTTCTCTTAGATCCATAACATCAAAACATCATACCTCAAGTCTGAGCCATATTTTGCTGAGACAGAGCCATCTGTACCTGTAAACCCCACACTTCAGTGTACTTTGAATTCTAACTTTTACAGTTTGTTTTTTTTTTTTCCTTCTGGACTCTACTATTTCTTTTCACTGCTATAAATTTTCTAGTCTATGCCGTAAGTAGTCCATGCCCTGTCTTCAAATTTGCTATTTCTAATAATTTGATAAAATTAGCAATCTGATCCCTAACTCTTGGAATTACATGGAAAATAAGCATAAATCGGTGATGATAAAATCCCAGGTGATTTTCTTAGGAGTCGAATGCCTCGGCTTAGTGCCTGGAGTTTGTGACCTTTGTTGACAACTCTGAGGCCTCTTTATGTCCTTCCTGGTTTGTAGCTGTTTTCTGGAAAGGTGACATTGCTTATTGTAGAGTTCTAGATGAAATATTATTGAATTGTCCTTAATCCTCTTCTGGGAATACAGGGACGATATTACTGATTCACTGGGCACCTGCCATTAAGTGGAGAGAGGCAGCATTCTGCGCTGCCTCATTTTTCAGGACTCCGGGTGTTGATAAGAGGTATTCAGAAGAGCTTGATACAGACACTAACTTATCTAGTCTCCTTGGCAATTGCTTGCGGATGAATAGGCAAGTCAAGTCCTCATAAAGGAAGGTCAGGATGAAGGTTAACAAATATATTTTTGAGGCTGGAGACATGAATAAGCAGAAACTGTCAGAGGTTGAAAGGGAAAAGAAAGGGGGAAAAAAGGAATTCAGGACCATTTTCAGACAAAAGAGGAGAAAGAAAGCAGACAAAGGAACATATGGGGGAGGAAGTAGAGGAAGAATTAATGAATGCTGGCATACTGACCCTCCACTGCAGCGGGAGCAGCAGGTCCAGGAAAGCATCCCCTGACTAAGACTGATCACTGAGCACAGACACAGCATATAAGGTCCAGCTCCAGGAAGGTCCTTGGAGAGAAGCGCAGTGTGATTAAGATGCAGTTCCTGCTTAACCCAGACCTGGGAAAGTGAAGAGAAAGCAAAAGGTGAGTCAACAGGAAACTGTGAGCAATACCTTGGCCAGGAAAGAAAGTTAGAGAGTCAGCAGGTTGAAGAGTGGTCTGAAATAAACCGTGCAGCTTGGCAGGCTGGGGCAGGTGTGAGCAGTGGCAAAGTGATGGAAAATAAGGACCCCTGGTGTCCTCTGGTGAGTCTAGAAAGCCAGGCACGTGGGGACTTGGAACGAAGGACTCCAGACATTATACTGACACAAAAGAGGCATGAAAGAGAGTTACATTCGGGCTGGGGTGACAGGGGTGGGGTGAGGGTGGTTTCTAGGGGAAGAATACTGGTCATGGGTTTGGTAAATCTTATATACTAACATTCTCCAGTGGCATTGCAGACTGATTTTGCCTCTTTGCCAGGTACTGTCCTAAGACTCGGGGGTCACTACCACCTCTGATCTGAGCCACCATCATCCCTTGCCTAGATTACTTAATAGTTTCTTAATTGGATTTCCTGCTTCTATCCTTCTATCTAAAGTCTATTTCTAATAGAACAAGCCAAAATGATCTGTTTTAAACCATAAATCAAATCTTCTCTTTTGCATAAAACCCTGCGATGACTCCCCATTTCACCCAGAGTAACAGCCAAAGTTCCCACAAGGCTTTACAAAGCTTTATGTGATCTGCCCCCTGCCCAGCCCTATTCCTTCTGTGATTCCACTACCTACAGCTCTTCCTCTTATTTGCTCTGCTCCAGTTAAATGCCTCCCCATCCCCTTGCTATTCCTGGACTATGCCAGGTATGCTACCTCCTGAGGGCTTTTGCTCTGGCTGCTTCTCTGCCTGGAATGTTCTTTCCCCCAGATATCCACATGGATAACTCCCGTCAGCTTCCTGGAATTCTTTATCAAATGTCATCTCCTTGGAAAGGCCTTTATATATTTAAAATTGTAACCGCCACACATCCTCCTTTGCATCCTCTCCCCCTTTCTTTTTCTTTCCTTTATTTTATTTATTTATTTCCTTTTATTTTTATTTACTTGCTATTTTATTTATTTATATAGCCATTATCATTCTGTAATATACTATTTAATCCAGTTTTTAGGTTTGTTGTTTACTGTTTGTCTCCCCTTACTAGACTGTGAGCTTGACAATGGCAGGGATTAATATGTTGCTCATGGATGTACCCTGAGTGACCAGGCCAGTGCCTTGTCACATAGTAATACTCAATTTCCCTTTGGTAATCTTAATCTCTGTAATTAGTACCAGCATCCAAACAATTTCCTAGCTGGAAATCTAGTAGTTACTCTAGACCTTCACCTCTTGCATCCAGTTGGCATATTAACAATAATTTTAATAAAAGTCATGTTAAATCACTTTCCTAAATATCTTGGATCCACCTCTTTCTATCTAATATTACTATTCCATGAGGATGATAATGAGGATGGGGAAAAGGAAAGAATAGTTATTTTTAAAATTTTGTGTTATGGTGATCCCTGGGTGGCTCAGTGGTTTAGCACCACCTTCAGCCCAGGGCCTGATCCTAGAGTCCCGGGATCGAGTCCCACATCAGGCTTCCTGCATGGAGCCTGCTTCTCCCTCTGTCTGTGTCTTTGCCTCTCTCTCTCTCTGTGTGTTTCTCATGAATAAATAAATAAAATCTTTAAAAATTATGTTATGTTGTGAGCTTAAGCGGGGTTAGGTGATATATATCATTAAAAGAGGAAGATAAAGAAATTGGAAATCTCTGTTCTTTCTAGTCTAATACTTAACTAGATACTCTCTCTCTGCCCCTCACCCCATACACACAGTTGTTTCATCTCAACCCTCAGGGGGAGGAAATCAAATCTATAAATGTCTGGATGTGGATCTCAGTTTCAGTGCAAATCAATAAGGGTAACCTAAGATACGGATCATACGATGATTAGAATATTCCTTAGATTTTTGTTTGTTTGTTTTGATTAGCGTATAGATGTCCAAAGACATAAAGGTCTTATGGAGCCTCGGGTAAGTCCAGAAGAACTCTTTCCATCCAGCATAGATCTGAAAAGATCTTGCAGGGATGGGAGTGTTAAAATGATGTCTTGGCCCAGAGGTCCTCCCACAGTTAAGGGGCAAGCTCATTAACTAGTAGAGTATTCCCCTGGAGGCAGTAGCGAGCTGAAGCACATCTAACCCACCCTAAATCCTACCAGACATTGACTGCTATTGAAAATCTGGTCCCAGACTAGCAGTCTACTTCCCTTGTCTTTTTCTTATGATCTAGAGTTCTCCAAAGATAGAAATTGGAGAAAGTATTTGTTGAGTTGATTGAAGGCAGCTGTATTTGCAAACTAAAGAAGAGTGATAGGATCATAGTTGTTCAATCCCCAGTCACACCGTTAACCTGTTGAAACTGTTGCTATCTAGAGGCAGTGAAGAAATAGTCTTCTCCTGAGCATTTCATGATCAGTGTGTGTAGTAGATTTCTCTGGGGGAATTAAGATTCTCTCTCTCTCTCTCTCTCTCTCTCTCTCTTACTTTCTCTTTGTGAGCATTTCTCTGGGATTGTAACTATGCAACCAGGTGGTCAGAGGGCTCTGTCACTGAGCAGTAGCTGCAGAGCCAGATGGTAGCATCAGCCCTATCTGAGATTTGTCACATGATGATGAGGGGCAGTCTATCTGCAGAAATAGCAAGGTTTGCTTCAGAGCCTTTTCTAGAATTTTCAGGGGCTATTTAACCTACTTTGTACCAACTGTCTATGGCTTTCTGGTCTGAGAAGCAGATTCGATAGCATTCTGAATCCCAGATAAAATTCAAGAATGCAGTTATACATAGACAAAAACACTCAATTAAGAGAGGAATAAATGAAAGTTTTTGCTCTTCCAAATGTAGTCTTGATTAACATCTCCTTTGATTATGGTTTAGAACCTGCCGGACTTTCTTTCCCTTCTCTTAGACCTTCTTTCCTTCCTTGCAAAAGATCAATCTCAGATGTCTTCCTTGTGTTCCTTTTAAAAAAATGCCTATCTGTCCCTCCCTCCCTCCAATTTCCAGTTCTTTCATGGGTAGAACTTTCAACAAGCCTGAAGGCTGACTGGAGAACTCTGACATCTCGTTACTCCGTGCTTCAGTGGCTGTTAAATTGATAGTTTCAGAGTGGATATCAAACTATCCACTCTATCAATGTTTTTTAAAAAAGGGAAAAAGATTACAGTCTGTCTAAATCAATGTGACACCTCTCTGACATGTGTGTCTCGATCACGTTCTCTCAACATATCCATTCCTTTTGACTGTCTCCATTTCTCAATGGCTATCTAATTCAAATAGGGCTTGTCATTTCATGAAAATTGCTCCCCATTTTACTTAGGTTTCTCTTAATTTTCTGTCTTTCTGCATTTATCCCAGGGCCAAGGATTCACCATGGGCCTTGCTTCCAATAGACATGGGTTGGAATTTCACAAGGCAGACGGAGTCTTGGTTTTTCTCCTCAGTAGAATTTCTATTTGTGGCACATGCATTTCCTTCTCTGCTGAATTCCCAGCAACAGTTCTCAGTGAGGGCTGCTGCTGCTCTGAGCCTGTTTGGATTTTTCTTTCATTCTCTCTTCACATATTGAACTCATTCTGTCTTGAAAGGTTCTCAGTCTCCACTGGCCGGGGGAAGGTGAAACATATCACAAGTTGGCAGAGTTGCAGTGCGCTGTGCTTTGAACTTGTAAAATTCTTTTTAAAAGTCTAAATCTTTAAAGGAAAGAAAAGAGGCTTCTGGTACATTTAGACAATGTGAGAACAGAAATGACCTGAGTTTAAAGATAAGGGTTAATGCTGTGATGTCAGTTCTTGGGCATAACTTCCCGGGAACCTTTAGCTTTGCCAAAGCTCTCTGATTTTAAATGTCTTTCAAGGTAATCTTTTTGTGTCTGAAAAAAAAAAAATAAGAAAACAGAAAGAACAGGATTTATGACTGTTATAGTAATTTATCCTAAAACATACAAACATGGTATTTTGTTGTACTCCCAGAAGCCTCTCTTCAGAGATAAAATTCAGCATCATGCCCTGCCTACTATTACTACTGCCCTTCCAATCTGACAAACTAGTTAGAGAAATGAAGTGCAATGAAGATGTTCACTCTCTTCCCTCTCAATTAATCAGGGCCCGTTAAGAGGCATGGACTGTTAGCACATGCAGCAATTACTTCACACATATTCCTCATCCAGCTATGATTATAGGATCACATACTGACTGCTTGTGATTTAGCTCAACAACCAGGGAATGTAAATGCTGCCCTGACAAGGATTCGCAGTGTGCCTGGGCAAACTCTCTGGCTTAATATCACCGTCTGAAAAATAAGTTTAAAAATAATATCATAGTAATCATGGACAGCAACAGAACTTTTTAAAAAGCACATTACATATGCACCAAGTTGGTTCTAAACAGATGTATAGAGTTTCTTTTTTCTCCATCACTACTCCTTAGCACCCTATGTGCTCACGGGCCTCATTCCTCCAGTACCCCCAAAACTCCCCCATCCATCTACACTGTCAATGTACTCATCTCAGTTATATAGTAGAGAAAATACCTGATTCCATGGGCTGATACCAGAGTTGGTTTCTAAACCTGGAGTTTATGAACCCCTAAAAGTTATAGGCAAGATTCTGTGTTTGGGGATCTATGTGCCTTATTCTCTAAAAAGGATCTACAGCTTTCATCTGATTCTCAAAACATTCTGGGACTCCCAAATGTTTAAAATCACTGCAAACATATTTTCCATTAGAAGGGCTTGCTAATTTGGTCATGCCTGTTTATGGTGGTATTTCGGGAAATTCAAGGAAGGTAGTTTGAGGCATTGGGTAGGTGGGGGTGGACAGTCTTCTAGTCTTTCTATTAGCTACATGGTTCTGTATACTCATTGTTCTTCAGAATCTTCAGCTTGTTCCATTTTAGGACACTTTACTTTTAGTGATTTTGTTTGGTACAAGCCCTGAGAAATATGTACCTAATTCTTGCACTCTGGGTCTGTTCCTCACACACTAAGTAGTGTGCACTGTGGGTCTGGGGACACTGTTGTTAGGTGATAGACTTCCAAGTTATTTAGGAGGTGGAAAGTTGGGGAGGGGCAAAAAATTAATTTTTATTCCATTTGCTTGTTAATCTGAGGAAAAGGCATTTTGCCTGAATTACCCAAATGGCTAATAAGTCAGTATTTATCCTTTGAATACATGAAAGAAAACCAAAAGTAGCTAGGTTTATATTTTTTAGGTTTTAAAGTCAGCAAGTCAATGTAAATTGCTGAGAAGCAGCTTTTAAAAAGTTTGCCCTTAGTTTGGTGGAAAAGATGGACACAAATTCGGATCCAGAGGTTGGGTCAACTGATGTAGCTATACATAGGCATGGGGGGCTATCATAATGGGGCAATATTCAGAATGCCTTCTTGAATTGCAAGAAGATAGAATACATTTTTTTTTAAAGCATACCTTGGTCTCGTACCTAATCACTTGATCCCTCACTTGGATCTTTGTGAAGCCTTTGGAAGAAATCACTATTGCCTCAGGAAAAGGAAATTGTCAAGTCTGACTTTTAATAGAGAAGGGCTGCTTGCCAATGCACAATTCCTCTTTACTTGTCTCAAATCTGCTAGGGTAGTTTGTTAAGGAGTTTGTCCTCAGGCAAATTAATCTGAAGCAAAATGAATTGGGGGAGGATTGAAGTTCGAGTCAAAGATCTGAAATAATTTTCCCCTGAGTTAATTAGCACACTTATTTTAGGAAAAGTAAACTGTATCAAGAACATTGCTTCTCAATCATCAGCTTATAACTCATGTCTGGTGACATGAATTCTCCTCCAAATAATGACTACTTGTCACAGAGACAGGCTTCCCTTTACCTGGCTTTTGCACAGACTCTTAGTTTATAGACAGGTCTCACAAAAGCTTTTGCTGTGTGATTTATTTTTAAAAAACAAAACAAAACACCAAAAAAAAAAAAAAACTTGTCACTTCATAACTGACCAAAAAAAAAGGGAATTTGAGAGAGATGGCAAATTCTGTCATATGCTTTATAGACATTCTAGGCAAGCCTGGAACAACAGCCCATTTAAATAACCACTCTATGGATCCATCAAACTGAGCTGAGACATGCCTCAGCAACCTCTATTCATTTCAAACCCAAGCTCTCAGATAAAGAGCAGGGTGAAGAAGGGTCTGTAGTCAGTTCATACCTGGGAACTTCTCTGAAATGAGGATGCTGGAAAGAGTTGAATGGGGCAGGCTGTGACAGAGGAGTTGATTTTATCTCTGCTGTTACACAGAAGCATATGGTTTCCGCCCACAGGAAAAATCTGCTTCTCTTCTGGCTGCCACACTAATGCATGCATGAAGGGGAAAGACTTTGCTATCAAATGCATCTCTAGGGTTGGCATCTGTGATTAAGGCTTTCTGCTTGCCCTACATCCCTCCTTTAAGAAGTTTAAAGAAACTGCCAAAAGTTGTGCCTGCTTTGCTCAGATAGTGAGAAGTTGGGTGCTTGTGCAGTTTATAACATATCTACTGGTTGGGTCAATGTCTTAGCTCCATGCATCCTTTAATTCTGCTTTTCAGCTAATGGAATAATTAGAAGACAGGCTTAGAACTTGTAGCTTAGTAGAGCAGTCTTTTATGGCCAACACTGGTGCCAAACTACCTGTTAGATTGACCATGAATAAGGAGATTCTTGGCCCCAGGTGTTCTTTACTGTGAAATAGTGATGTTAGTACTGGGGGTTAGACATAAATTCTGTCTTCTTTATTTTATAGATGGGAAACAGAGGCTGTGTTACCAGAACACAAACATGAGAGGACATAAGATGGCTCAGTAGTTGTAGTTGG
Organism: Canis lupus familiaris; assembly: GCF_011100685.1. Taxonomy (NCBI): domain Eukaryota; kingdom Metazoa; phylum Chordata; class Mammalia; order Carnivora; family Canidae; genus Canis; species Canis lupus. The sequence goes on from NC_049233.1 coordinate 50,272,805, forward strand.
TGGTGGATATTTATAGCAGGCCAGTGGAAGAGAATATAATGGAGTCTTTAAGGTAATGGAAGGAGGACTCATTTAGTTAGGGCTAGAGTAGAATTTGCTCTCTTCCTTTCAAAGGCCAGAAAGATTCATTTAGGATCTCTTTTAACTACACAGACACAAGAAAGGATTTGGCATTTGTAGCAGGCACATTTTATACTGACCTTTGAGGGCAAGAGTCATGTGCCCTGACTTCCTAGCATTTGCACAAGTCCCTTCATTAACATAACACAAATAGTTAAAGTTTTAGAAATGCAGTTGATTTAAACTTTGTGTCTTAATGTCAGATATTGGAACAATTGTCCAGAGAGACCGAGAATTCTCCGCTACCATTGACACCAGTACTAGGAAGAGACCTGTCACCTGGATGACATGGGGTGCCTCTGAGCTTTGGATGCAGAAGAGCTTGAGGCACTGCAAACAAAAAGGACAGTAAGCAGCTCTATTTGGGAACTGGAAGCCTGATGGAAAGGGAGGTGAACACTCTCCCCTCCTGTAATTCTTTACTTGACTAGAGAATTCACCAATGCCCTGCTGAGGAAGGCACACAGATGGTCCCAGAATTACATTGTAGTTTGATTTGCAAGATACTCTGGTTTGCTTTTGCACGGGTTAATTGGTAAGCTCTATGTAGTTCATTTCAGAGTTTTCTCAATTAATTTTTTTGGCTGCCTTTGTAAGTTTTCAAGTCCACAATCTGGTTGCTAAGGAGAAGTTTCTGTATCACTTGGACCCCACACTGACATTCAAGTTAAAAATTTGTAGAGTGGACCAGGTAAGTCACACCCCAGCTGAGGGCCAGAGTGAAGCCTGAAATTATGATTGTGCATTATAAACTAAAGTGCAAAATCAACATTTATTTTGTTGCTGGAATTTTTCAGAGTCAGATTCTAAGTATTCCTTTTGTCACTGTCAGCAACAGCCTTCTAACAGTGTTTCCTGTCTCAAATCTTGCCCCACTATGGCCTCTGTGGTCTTGCTAATTCCCTCCCATGGCATAAAAGGCCCTTCTCGATCTGGCTCCTGCTGTCATTTCCAGCCACATTTCCCTCAGGTCTCTAACCCTGGCACTCTCTGGCCCATCAATCCTGAAGTACTTGGAGTTTTCCCAACATGCCCTGCTGTGACTTGTCCCTTTGCAGATGCTTGTCTCTCTGCCTGGAATCCTTCTCCCTTTCCCATTGGCCACCTGGCAAGTGCTGACTTTATCTTAAAGCCACAGCTTAAGCATTTCTCTTTCTGGGACATTTTAAAAAGCACATGTGGTTGCTCAATATGTGAATGAACAAGGAAATGAGCAAATAAATGAATGAGAGTAAACAAATGGTCTTGGTCTTTACTTTGATTCCTCTGAATTCACAAAGATGGTACTACCTGGGTGAGTATTATGATACATTTGTAATTTTTAGCCAAATGCTTTAAGGGTTGGAGGAAACTTGGCACTTTACTAGGCCAACTTTGACAAACTGCTTTTTCTCATTCTGCTTCAGAATGACTTTAAGATTGATTTCTTCATCCTCTCTAATATCACTATCAGCATCTAACATCTAACCTTTACAAAATCAAAAATGATGAAAACTAAATAATTCAACATGGAGAGCTCACCAGAAGACAAATGGACTACGTGCAATACGTTTGGTTGTGTGGATGTAATCTCTCAGTAGTTAGGTATTTGTGTTCATGAATAGACTCCAAAATCTCTGAAGATTAGGTTTTCAAAGGCAAAGTCAAAGGTACTGTTTTTTATTTCCTATGTGAAGACTAGATCACCCGGTCATTTCTCTTTTTCTTTTCCCCTTAAAGATATTTAGTTAGCAAAACTTTACCATTTTAACTATAGAAGTTCTCGTATCACAGAGCCGTGAAGCACCAGGTACACTGAAGAGATATATCAGAGCGAGGGAGAAGGTGAGTCCACTTGTGATGAGGAAAAATGCACTAAGACACAAGGTGTGCGATGCACACCTGGGGCTGGATCTTTGTCCTCTTCCTCTTATCCATTACTTTAGTGCAATGCCCCCAGGATAGATTGCAATGTTTATCTACAAATGTGTCCCACAAGGCAAATTGTGATCTTTATTCCTTACATGGCATTTTGTGCATTAGGAGTTATCTCTGGAAAGTTAAGTCCTCAATTAATGTTCTTCACTAACGCTGCAGACACTCTGGGTGGGAGTCGGGATGGGGGGCAAAGTGTAGTCTAGAATTGAGAATACTTGTTTACAAACTAATTTTAATGTAGCCAAACAAGACATATGGAAAAGGGATGTGAATAACCACGTCTCTGTTCAGGATGTCCCAGAATATGTGCACTATCCCACCCTGTTACGCATTTGAGCTCCACACCCTTCTCTTAGGGCAATGGGATATTATGAGCTGGTGGTATTTTGCTCAGAGTAAGTGAGACAGAGAATGAGTCACAGGGCACACAAAGGCATCACTCCTGCTGTGCAGTGCCAATCCAGTAGCAGGCTGCTCCTGAGGGGCCACTCTTTTGCTCTTAGTGCTGGAAAGACCCTGCACAGCTGCTAGGCTCTGGGCCTTGATGAAGGATTGTGCTCCCTCCACTGAAGAGGGGGCCATCTGTGGATGACTCTTCTGCTCCTACTTGGCTGTTGGACATTCAAAGACTCCTGAAAGCCTTTTGCTGAGATGTCTCTTATTCTTGCCTGCATGGCTCCTCAAATCTTGTCCCTTCCCCAGGAAACTCCCAACCTCTTTTTGGCTTTATTTACCTCCTTCTCTCCAACCCAGATGAAACATTCTTTGAGTTTTTGTACCTGGTATAAGCTCTTAACTGGGTTTAGGCTCTGGAAACCGATCCATAAGGAGTCCGTTCCTTTTGACCATAGCCGTCCACTATGGCAGATGACACAGAACTGAATAGCTGTTTTAATAGGCAAGTTGGAGTGAGAGAAGGTACATTTATTACTATTCCATAAAATTGTGAATTTAATTCTGATATAAATGTACATCATAATGTGTAAGTATCTGCATACACTATCAGAGTCAACGACAAATAGTTTTTGCTTAAATTTTGTTTTAGGTGATCGGCACCTATGTCTTTAACTCATTGAGAGATAGCTACTTGTTTTCTTTAAATTGGACAAAATAATCTGATTTTCATTCTTTATGTAGTTCACCCATGTTTCAGGTTCACTTTTATAAGTAGGCAGTGCCAGGGCAGAGATATGCTTACGATCTCTGACATTATGTTTTGTATGCAAAAAATTTCTCTTAAAATTTCTTTTTTTTTTTAAAGATTTTATTTATTTATTCATGAGAGACACAGAGAAAGAGGCACAGACACAGGCAGAGGGATAAGTAGGCTCCATGCAGAGAGCCTGACGTGGGACTCTATCCCAGGTCTCCAGGACGACACCCTGGGCTAAAGGCAGCACTAAACCGCTGAGCCACCTGGCCTGCCCTCTCTTAAAATTTCTGAGGCAATTTTAATTGGTAGACCTAAACAGACCTAGTTGTGAAGAAGCTGGGCACTTGAATCCCAGAGATTTATCTGTCTGAGAAGCTCTGGCATCCTTTAGTCACTGTGAACATGTGTGTTGAGTAAGAAAGAGAGATTTTCTGTGTGATGAGATTTTCTGTATATTTTTTGCAGAGGGAAAATATATGGTTCCTTAGAAGAGAAAAATCCATGAATACATTTAACAAATGTGCATTCCCCACCTGTGAAATAAATCATGCTATTTAGTAAACTACCACCAAATACATCTCAATATGTTAAGATGTGAAAACTAATGACTATTCATAAAAATTGAAAGAAAAATATTTTGAGCAAAAGATCTATAAAGAAAAGATTTCACTTTTATAAATGGGATTTGGAAGATGAGTTATGCTCTTATGCACTTTCTTGCATTTATAAAATAATAGGCTTATGAATCTTCTTTTGCCTGACAGGGTCAAGTAGCATACGGATTTCCTTTCCTCTTTATTTCAACTATTTAGACGCAGCAATTGAGGTTCACTTGAGCTATTCTGGTTGCTCTGATGGAGAGTTATATCTCAAGCCTGGTGGAAACATGAGAAGCACAATACCTTTACCAACAACATTCCAGAATTTGTCCCAAATGAATCTTCAAGATATTCTCACTTAGGAGACTGGAATATACTATACCTTGAGGGTTTTTTTTTTTTTTTTCCATGAGGCCACATAGTTGATTTTAAACTATACCATTTGCACTCTAGTTACTTTTTAAAAAGTCATCTTTAGTAACATAATAAAACCCATACCACCCAAAGTTACTTGCTAAAATAAATACACAAAATTCCTTTGTTTTAATCTATAAATTGAAAAAGAAGTATTTTTCTCTAGAAAAGATTATCTCAGTGGTTATTTAAAAGTAGAATGATAATGCAATATGAGAATTATAATAATTCAGAAGAGTCAAACATCGGCATTTACAGCATATTGAGAAATCCAATCACGTCATTAATTGCTGCATACAATTGCTAAGTAGAGGAAGGTTATTATTATTATCGTTTTTGACAAAGTACCTTTTAATTATTAAGATTCACTTCCTCTTAGCCACATACCTTATACCTGGAAAGCAGATACAGCATTAAAAGCTATTCTGCTGATTCTGCAGGGAATGCATAATGTTGCAATACTGTAGTATTGATTTGTTTTTAAGATTCCATGCATAACGGTGTAGTGATTTTTTTTTAAGATAGAAGAGATGAAAATATTTAGTTCTTCTTCAGCATATAAACAACTTTCCCCCATCTCTGTAGTGGCCTTTGCTCCCTCGTTTAGATCAAATCTACTCCTGTCTTTTTGACATATTTCCTTGAGCTCATCATTTTATTTTTTTCTGGACTAGTTTGAAGATTGCTGCATTCCTTACCAGCTTCAGGCTTTCCCACAACCATTTTTATTTGCATGTGTGAAAAACATGATTAGTCTTCTCAAATTTTTCTGTAAATAAACCAGTGTTATGAGTATAAACACCCATACCTTCGGTTTTGGACTGTATTTTGTCATTCCCCAAATGCTCTCCTTGACCCCAACCCCTTTGTAGGTGTGTTCTGAACCTCTAACTCATTGTACCTGAATTTTGCTTGAGTTCTTATTGAGAATCACGTAGGGAAGTTGTGCATAGTGTACATATCTCACAGCTCTTTCTCTGATTTAATAAGGTACAATCTGGATTTCTGTACTAGGAAGGCTTCGGCCTTGAGATTGTGTTCTTCCAAGTTTGAGCAGGTTTTTCTATTCCTAGCAATTCTAGTATGGCATAGAAAAAAAGTATAATGGCTATGAAATAAGAGTTATATTTTGAGCCAATAGTTGTTTTACAAATCAAAAACTATCTGATAAAAATTTTAACTTGAGAAAGTCTCCACAAATATTTATACTATATGGCTCATTCAGTAAATATGATATTCTTGGTGCAAGCATATTGCTATTAGTCTGACTCACAACTATATAATACATTAAATCTTAGGTAAAGTAAATATTCCAATATACTGGATCTGAGGACTATTTCTTTCTCAGTATCAGAATCCTCCAAGAGTACTTTCTCTCAGAACTTGTAGGTCCTTTTGGAATTCTCTTTTTCTTCTTTCCAGTCCCACTTAAGAGCATAAAATCTATATAATTAATCATCCAATACCATTTCCTTTGGTGTAAAATGACCATGATAAATGATAATGATTGCCAATGGATTTAGCAAGTTAGAAAATGCATCTGCCTACCCTGACTTATTTCATTTGTTTACTTCTTGGGAGAGAGTGACCAGGAATAACCAGTTTTGTAGCAGGCTGATAAATCTGGGCACTTACTTACAAGTAAGTGTCAAGTCATGGGTCCTGGGTACCATACAATTTATGTTAAAATTCATTATACTAAAAAGTAAGAACTGCTAAAAGTAAGGATTGAATTCTTCAATAATACCTACTTAAAGTAAATTAGTTATAGAATTAGTTTTAAAATAGATTATTTGGTGCCTCAGGCTTTAATTAAATGAAGTGAAGGCCCTGTTCAACAGCAGCGAGATAAAATGTGAGCAGTATTATGCAAGCTTGTATGAAGGCGGTTATGGCCTCCATCACAGGTGGAGCATCTGGCCTCGCAGATCGCATTCCACGATGGTCACATCACCGTAAGTGAGCAGTACTCTTTAAAAAGATCCATGAATTTTAATAATACTTCTTATGACTACTTTTAAGGAGACATGTTAGAACTTCCAATTAAGCTTTTAAGATGAAGTAGAAAACTAAAGGTTGAAAGTTCGTATCTGCCACAGTCTTCTCACAGTGAGCGTTTTGGGGATACTTTTTAGTTTTATGAATTGCAAATGCAGTTGCCGCTTTTCTCTGTCTCAGTTTGTTTTTTTTTTTTTTTTTTTTTTGCTATTCATCTTTCCCAGCACTTTTCACTGTTTTGAAAGGTTGTTTCCGCCTCATTTTCATGTTTTAATGCCTTTTTCTTAATTTAGTATAGATCTGGAAAGTGATTATCTGTGTGAAGATTAATGGGAGACTTATTCTTAGAGACACACAGAGCGTCAGGCCTGGGCTTTGAAACTCCATGCTGTTGCCCCCAGAAACCGCCAAGGAATCAGCCGTCATGAGAATGAACAGGCTTGTGCTAAGATAATGAAGCCACTTGATTTTAAGCTTCTTCGGGGTCAGGATTACTTCATATTCTGAGTAGACATCCATAATATACGTAAACCTTGAGGTGTCATCACCCTGGTGGTACAAAATGAATGAGTTAGTTCTTCTTCCAACATTTTTTTTTCTTGCTGTTTCTTCTCTTAAGGGGGTCATTGATGAGCCAATGATTAACATCGAATTTTTCAAACCCCAATATTTGACTCCTTTCTACTGGCTAACTTACATCTAATTGAAGGTCTTTAAACATCCTTGATTTAAGCTTTCAGTAAGAGGTCCTCATTTTAAAAAAAATATATATTTTATTGATAGAGAGAGAGAGAGAGAGAGAAGCAGGCACCATGCAGGGAGCCTGATATGAGACTCAATCCCAGGAGTCCAGGATCATGCTCTGGGCCAAAGGCAGGTGCCAAACTGCTGAGCCACCCATGGATCCCCAAGAGGTCCTGATTTTTATAGTGGTTTACTCTTGAACCTCTAGGACAGATGCAGAAGTGAGTGGAAACACATGCTGAGTTTGAGATGAGATGATCTGGTTGCTCAACATGGATGAATCTTATGGTCTGATTTCCTAGACTTTTGAGATGATTATAGAGACTCCTCCTGGGCTTGAAGAATTTCAAGTTATTTCCAAGCAGCACCCAAATAGACCCAAGTCTTTTGGTATCTTAGGGTCCAAATGTCCTACTAAATGTCTAAATAAAATAATTGGAGTCCTTGTTCCACATATAGCTGCAGGGGTTATAACACTATTTAAAAAATCTGAAGACTTTTGGGTTAGGCAGGTCAGGGAGGCAGAGTGAGAGGGTCAATTACATTCTTGTGGTGGCCACTTCTCATCTCATTCTCCATCTCTAGCCTCAAGTCATGACCCTTCTTCATCTTATAATTTCTGCTACTGAAGCTACTTTTCACGTAGCTGCACTGGAGGGTGACCCCAACTTTTTCTCATCCCTAAAGGAAGCATAATACAAGGCTGGTATTTAAAGAGACTTCTATTAAGGGCTTAACTGAAAATATGGCTTATCTCTAGGAATCAGTTCTACTCAAACTATTGGAAAGGACATGAACTTAGAGACAGACATATTAGCATGTGAATCCTGCCCCTACTTCTTCTTGGAGGTGAGACCCTGGGGAAGTGATATCTTTCAAATCTCTAGTTACTATTTTTAAAAATAAGAACACAGGTAACTCTAAAGTTATTAAGATTAAGTAAGATAATATGGGTATATTCCTTGGTATATAGGAGGCATTTGATAAATGTTTCTTGATACCTTTTGAAAGCTCAGACTTTAGACTCCCTTCTTTAACCTGTGAAGAAGTTAGTCTTTGTTCTTGGGGTGTGCATGCCTTTGTGTGCCGAGGCTTGTGTGTGTTGCATGTAGCTGGGGTAAGGGTGGGAGAAGGCAGGAAACAGCCGATCTTATTTTCAGTGGTTTAATTCAAAACCCTTGAAATCCTTATTAAGTACTTGGTTACATATTATTTTGTGACTATTCTATTTATATACTGTCATCTCTCGTCTGGTGGATTCCCGGCGGGCATCTCTGTGTCAACGTCTCCTAACGTAGCTATAGATGTTTAGCATATCTTTTTCAACTTGTTAGGAAGCTGCTTATTGGGACATTGATAAATATGTAAAGCATTTCACTTTTCCACATAGGTCATGAAGCCCATTTACAGCCCTCTTCTGAGAATAGTAGCTCCAAAGGTTCTTTGCTGCAGAGTTGCTATGGCTCAAACCACATAGTTTTACAGTCTTGGTTCTACCCTGCTAGTGGCAGCTGGTTGCCCGTGGGGTCTGGGCGCTGTTGAAGGCAGCTACATAGAAACTGGCTAGCTTCGATCTCTGCCTCTGGGTGTGTGTGTGTGTGTGTGTGTGTGTGTGTGTGTGTGTGTGAACTCTGTCTTAAGAGATATTCCATTATGAGATGGTGGAAATCTATGCCTTTCCAAACTTCTCTGAGCCTTAGTCTCCTTATCTCTATAAGCATAATGATACCTATCTCATGGCATGTTGTAAGGATTAGTTAGATGAGTAAGTTTGTGCAGGATAAGACTAATAATACTGAATCCTGGTATAAATTTGATAATATTAATGAGGTAGATGATATTATTGGCCCTGATTCTTTATCCTTCCAGTGTTCACACCCTGTCTTGAGCTCAACCTGGGGAGGATGGAGACTCAGCCACATGGTTCACTCTGGACAATGGCATAGGGCTGAAATTGAGTATATGCCAGTTCTGAGCCTGAGCGTTGAACGTCTTGCCTGTTTCTGCCTTCTTTCTTGACTACCAGCATGGAAAAAACATATGCCAGCTAACCCCTCTTTTCAAGGAGAATGAGAGACACAAGGAGCACAACTGCCCTGCACCCATAATAAGTGAGTCACCCCAGCTTTTGCAACCTGAAGTAGAGCTGCTCAGAGAATCTAGCCCAGATCAGTTGGATTTCAGCCAATGGGCAGATATATGGATGATAGCAAATGATCATCATCTAAAGGCACTGAAGTTTGGGTGGTCTTTTATGCAGCCATAGCTAACCAGTGAAGTTAGCTAGCGTTATTACTATTCTTTTTTTTTTTTTTTTAGAAAACATGAGGACTGTTAAGCAAACAAAGAGCAGAGTGTCCTTGAGCCAGCCAATTGTTGTGAATGAGATTGAGCTCTCCATCTTCAGGTCCCTTGCAGTAGAAACCCCAGGACTCCTAATGCTGTTGCAGCAGATGAGGCAGTGTGTCCCAGGCTGCTTCCTTCCTCCCAGTGTTCCTGCAGTCAACTCTTAACATTGTGGGTGTCACTTTCTTGTGATTTCAAGTTTCTGGACTAATATGCTCATTAAAAATGGCAAAGGGAAGGTAAAAATAGGTTAATTTGCATCCTGTTTCTTTTTTACAATTTCTTCTAAATTATAATTCTGCTGCAGTGGATGCTTTTGGCCTGAGCACAGAGGTGTTTCAGTCTTGAGAACTTTTCAGCACATAGTTGGGTTTCTTTGTGCTCCTGCTTCTCTCACAACATTGGCCTAATAATACTTGCCATCACCCAACTGCCTCTCAGGGAGTTGGAGGGGATTAATGAGACAGTGTTTGCAAAGCACTCCAAGTCTCTCTCAGGAAAAGACACAGTAGTCATATAAATGTGGATATCTGGAGTTGGCACTCGTTTATCCCTGTGTATCTATTTCAGATAGTTTGGTATCTTTGAGGCAATAATTTGGAAGGCACAACCTCATGCCCTTCTCTTAGTAATGCACAGCGTTTCGCTTGGAACCAAGGTATTTTTTCCACCCTTTTGGCCTTGCTGGGCTTTTTAACGATCACTTCCATGCTGCCTGTCTCTAATCTGCTGAGAGATGCTGTCGGTACAAACTGTACTGTGAGACTGTGAGAAAATTACACCACAGCCCACATGGAAGCCCTGCTTTTGGTTCCAGGATGTCTGTTGGGACCGCTGTTAAGAATATGTGTCTAAAGAAGGAGCTCATTCTAATTCTTGGTGCACAGGTGAGTTAATAAGTGTGTGCATTGAGACCAAGAGCTGATGTATCAAAGATGTGGCTCTCTATCACCTCAGGGGTGTTCTTAATAGTGGTGCCGGTTTTTTTCCCCTTTCATTTTCGTCAAAGTGTATCAAGGGCTGTCACTGCCTCTCAAAGAAAGCACTTATTAATATGTATAAGGTAAGACTGTTCCTTTCTAAGAATTAACTTTACTCATAATCATTACATCTAATCATAATGCATAGGAAGAAAAAAGGTAACACACACACACATGCGTGTGCATACACAAAACCTAAACAATAAAAGAGCACCACAGCTCTTAACTTTCATGAAACAGAAAATGTTGTATATTAATGCAAAAATAAAACACAGTCCCTTGCTTCCTATGTTCCTCTTTGAGATTGTAGCATTTACTAGGAAATTATATAAATATATATATATCTATATATATGTATATATATATATATTTGTTTGAGTCCAAATGTGCTTTATTTTTATTTATTTTGGGTATATATCAGTAGTGAAATAATGGTATGCAAACAATGTTAGAGATCCATTTCCTTGCTTGACTTGCCTTTTTAAAAAATTGAAGTATAATTGACATATAATATTATGTTCATTTCAGGTATACAATATAATGATTTGCTATTTGTATACATTGTGGAATGGTCACCACAATGTCTAGTTCTCGTCTGTCACTCTAAGCAGTTACAAATTTTTTTCTTGTGATGAGAACTTTCAATATATACTCTGTTAGCAACTTTCAACTATTGCAATACACTATTATTGGCTATAGGCTCTGTGATATATATCTCCGTGACTTATTTATTTTATAACTAGAAGTTTGTAACTTTTGACCTCCTTCACCCATTCTCACACCACAACCTCCCACCCCTCTAGCAACCAACAATCTGTTCTCTGTATCTATAAGTTTTGTTTTGTTTGTTCATTTGTTTTGTTTTTTAGATTCCAGATAGAAGGATATCATAAGGCATTTGTCTTTCACTGTCTGGCTTATTTCATTTAGCATAATACCCTCAAGGTCTACCCATGTTGTTGCTAATGGCAAACTTTCATTCCTTTTTATGGCTGAATAGTATTCCATTACACACACACACACACACACACACACACACACACACACACCACATTTTCTTTATCCATTCATCTGTTGATGATAACTTAGGTTGTTTCCGTATCTTGGCTATTGCAAATAATGCTGCAGTGAACACAAGGGTGCACATATCTTTTTCAAATTAGTGTATTCATTTTCTTCAGGCAAATATCCAGAAATGGAATTTCTAGATCATATTCTATTTTTTAATTTTTTCAGGACACTCCATACTGTTTACTATAGTGGCTGCACTAATTTATATTTCATTTCATTACATTTATATTACAACAGTGCACAAGGATTCCTTTTCTCCACATCCTCATCAAGATATGTTATTTCTTATTCTTTTGATAATAGCCATTCTACCAGGTGTGAAGTGATACCTCACTGTGATTTTGATTTGCATTTTCCTGATGATTAGTGGTGAGTATCTTTTCATGTGCCTGTCAGCCATTTGTAGATCTTCTTTGGAAAAATGTCAATTCTTGTCCTCTGCCCAGTTTTTAATCATATTTTGTGGTTATTGCTATGAGTTGTATGAGCTCTTTTTAAAAATATTTTATTTATTTATTCATGAGAGACAGAGAGAGGCAGAGATATAGGCAGAGGGAGAAGCAGGCTCCATGCAAGGGACCCGATGTGGGACTTGATCCCGGGACTCCAGGATCGCTCCCTGGGCCAAAGGCAGGTGCCAAACCGCTGAGCCACTCAGGCATCCCAGAGTTCTTTATATACTTTGCATATTAACCTCTTATTGGGTCTATGATTTGCAAATACCCTCTTCCATTTAGTAGGTTGCTTTTTCCTTTTGTTGTTGGATTTTCTCACATTGCAAAGCTTTCTTGATTGATATGGTTCCACTTATTTCAGTTTTTGTTGCTCTTGCTTTTGGAGTCAGATCCAAAAAATCATTGCCAAGACTCATGCTAAGGGGCTTACTGCCTATTTTTTTCACCCAGAAGTTTTAAGGTTTCAGGTGTTATATTCAAGTCTTTAATCCATTTTGAGTTAAACTTTGTGTATGATGTAAGATAGTGATCCACTTTCATTCTTTTGCATGTGGCTGGCCAGTTTTCCCCACACCGTGTATTGAAAAGACTGTCCTTTCCTCATTGTATATTCTGGCCTCTGTTGTATATTAATGACCATATAAGCCTATATGTATTTCTGGGTGCTCTCTTCTGTTCCATTGACCTATGTGTCTGTTTTTATGCCCACACCATACCACACCATACTGTTTTGATTACTATAGCTTTGTAGCATATTTTGAAATCAGGGATGTGATGCTTTTACCTTTGTTCTTCTTTCTCAAGATTGTTTTCGCTATTTGGAGTCTTTTGTAATTCCATACAAATTCTTTGTTTTAGTGCTGTGAAAAATATCACTGTAATTTTGATACAGGTCACATTGAATCTGTAGATTACTTGGGTAGTATGGACATTTTAAGAGTATTAATTGACTTCCTTTCCCTATGTGTCTTTGTTTGTTTTGTGGAGGGCAAATGCAGACCTCTATTTCTTTTTATTCCTGTTCAAGGCACATGAGGCAGGTGGTGGATTACAGGCATTTGCCATCTTTCTAGTCTCGCTTTTTCCTCCTTGGTTGGTGGGCATATTTTTTCTCCTTTCATCTGCTTTTCTGTGTCAGCAGCTATGAGGCCTGTTCTTCCAGAGGAGGTATAATCTAACACTGCCAATTTCATCAGTTTACTAAATGGTCATTCAGGAGAAGACTTGGCAGGCTCCTTGGCTAGTAAGCCTTCACTGACACTGAGTGGATTTCAGAAACAAATCTCTGTTTGGTGGTGCCAAGTAACCATCTGTTTTAGAAGTCTCCTCTGTTTTTTTTTTCCTTTGTGCCCTAACTAGGGAGTCATTATTCTGGTTCTGGGCCTCTCCAGAGATGCATTTCAGGGTGGAGCAGACAGGGTTTGCTACTCCTTTCTGGAGCAGCAATAAAAGCATGGGTCATGCTTTTTGGGGATTTTGTCTTGTTCCAGGAGTACCTAGGGTACCTGGGATGCTCCAGAACCCAGGGCAGCCCCTGTCCTGCTCTGTCTTCTGGCTTTTCCAGGAGACATCTCAATGTCTAGAGATGGCCTAAGACCTCAACCTTCCAAGAACTCTCCTACTTGTGGCCCAAAACAGGCTTTTAGAAGTGTCCCAATTGAAGCTAAAGCTCTACTACTTGATCTGGTCTTGTTCCTCTTCAGACACCTAAAGTAGTATATTAAGAATTTCTGAGGGTTAAGGGGTAATGTGACAATGGCTCTATTGTTGTTGGTAAGATGTCTGTTGATGTGGTGAAATGGGCAGCTCTTTAGGTAATACAGCTATTTCAGTTATTAAATTGCCTTCATGATCAAAACCAGGCTTTTGTTTTCATGCATGTGCCCCACTCCCAAAACATATTTTGAGGCTTGGAGTGAAACATGAGAAGCACAGTCATGTAATATCTTCTCAACTTCAAAATAATTATGTCAAGTGATTAGTTGAGATCAAGTTTCTCAGTGCCTGAAGAGCCATAAATTTGTCCATTTGTGGAACTGAGGCCACCAGAGAATATGTCTAGTAGTTTGTAAATTCAACATTCCTATGATGATCAGTAATTCATTTATGACTTCTCCTCTTGTGCACACCACAGTAGAGAAATGATCACTCAATAGGAGAGATATTTAATATTCTCTGCTCTCAAGTGTCAATGGCACAGCATTGTCTGTGGCCTCCTGTTCCAGAACTTCTTCATTTAGTTGAAAGGGAAGCCTACCCACCTACTACTGAGTACACAGTGGGATAGCTCCCCATGCCTGGGCCCTTGTCCCTGAATCAGTTGGAAAGAAATATTTCCTCTGATGGAAAATGCTTTGAAATAAATGGTGAAGGGACCCAAAGAGTAAGCTTTTCTTTTCATGCTTTTTGGAAACTTTTTTTTGGTGTTTATTTCAAAGACTTAAGTGTACTTTGGGGGGCCCCTAATCATCATAAGCCCTGGGAATTTACTTCTCTGCAGCTGCTCCCCCTCCCCAAGCAGCCCTGCATGGAGCAAAATAATTGTCTGTTTCTGCAAGCAGCCTCCTGTGCAGATGGAGCCTGATTAGCATGTGCGCTTGCAGCAGTCCACTGCTCTAACCACATTTGGAAATCCAGCCACTGAGAGAAATGTGGGCTTGACATTCATTAACATTCTTTGGCTCCCTGGGAAATACACATAATAGGGTAAAATTGCCATTAAGGAGAGCAACACTTGAGGGAAATATCTACTCAATAAAGACAGAGATTCTTCTCATCAACAGCTGAGGAAAAATCCAGTTGCCATAAAGGGTAAAAGAAACAGTCTCTTAATATGAGTGGAGATGACCGGAGTTCAGCAGGTCTGCAGCTCTAATGAGTCCCATCATCCTGCACTGGATTGCAACTGGCTTCTTGGCATGCACATGTTTCTCAGGCATATTTGGGTCTCGGCAGATCCCAGAAACGGTGTAATGATTTCTATCCCCAGGGTTGTCTGTATTAACCTTAAGAGAAGGCAAACATGGAAGGAGCAACTCTGAACACTGATGTGGAGCACCTAGGTTAAAACTTTTTTTCCCTAGGTTGGAGGAATAATATTCTTGGGTATTCTCCTTACTTGATACTTGGAGTTCTTAGTAGAATATGATGAAGTAACCTGTGCCATGGATAATTTCTATCCTATACCTAGATTCACTTTTACATCCCTAGGGTAATTTGATTTGACTTTTTGGTCTCCATAGTCCCTTGAATTTGAATGATACTCTAATAACGCTAGAGGATTGTGTGTTGTATATGTGGAACCTGATAAAAGGAGTAGCTATTAACATTTGGCAAGACTGTCCAAAGAGCAGCACTAAAGAGTGTTTAAACCAATCCAGTTTCCTGGACATTTTAAAATTCTCTTTGAAGAGACTTGAAATTATATCTGAGTTAATTCCTTATTATTGACTTAGATTAAGGTGTAGGTCCATGACACAAAAACTTAAAACCCATTTTTTATTTTATCTTCACTTGACCAATGAAATGCTCCATTTGGTAGTTCTCATGGCTACTGTCCTCGATGATTGGCATGGAGGAACAAGCCTCCTTGCTGAGTCTGTGTCTTGCATAAAATTATTGATGTATTAAAGAAGTTATCTAAAGCAGCAGGTTTCTTAATGTCTGGTTGAGCAGTTTTAAATTCCTTCCTGGGATATAACACCAATTTGTGCACATACTATTTTGATTCTTTTATCTCCAAATGGCCTTAATTTGATGTTAGGCATCTGTATTGCATTTCAATTTTATAGGAAGCAGCACCCTGTGCTCCTTATTAATATACCTTGTATTTGCATAGCAGTTTATAATTTGCAATACTTTTTCACACGTATTCTCATACTTAGTCCTCAAAATGTGCCCTGTGTTATAGGTGCTATTACTCTTATGTATTTATTTATTTATTTTTATTTTTTTTTAAAGATTTTATTTATTTATTCATAGACACAGAGAGAGAGAGAGGCAGAGACACAGGGAGAGGGAGAAGCAGGCTCCATTCAGGGAGCCCGATGTGGGACTTGATCCCGAGTCTCCAGGATCACACCCAAGGCTGCAGGCGGCGCCAAACCGCTGCACCACCAGGGCTGCCCATACTCTTATGTATTTAGATGAGGAAACTGAGGCTCAGGGAATCAATTGCTTAACTTTTCATAGCAATTTATTAGCAAAAACAGAATTTGGACTTGAAGCTACAAATCCTTTATGGAATATAGATCTAACTCTTTTCGTTAGAGAAGTTTTTCGTATTATTAATATTAATTTGTTTATGCAAAATCTAAGATATTGTCTTGAATATCTGCAGCTAGGTTTGGCTGCAGTTAGCTAAATTTAACATGTTTGCTGGACATGCGAACATACCGAGGTAGTAAAGAGCTATTTTTTTTTTTTTTTTTGGTCACAAACAGGTGATCATAATAAAGAAGTGTTTCTTGGGGCACCTGGGGAACTCAGTTGGTTAAGCATCTGCCTTTCGCTCAGGTCATATCTCAGTTCCTGGAATTGAACCCTCCATCAGGCTCCCTGCTCAGCGCGGAGTCTGCTTATCTGTCTTCCTCTGCCCCTCCCCTGTGTTTTTGCTCTCTCTCTCTCAAATAAATAAATAAATAAATAAATAAATAAATAAATAAATAAATAAATAAATAAAATCTTTAAAAAAATAAATGTTTCTATAGTGGGCTGTCATGCTGATACTCTTCCTGGACTGGAGGAGCTTGGTACTCTTAAAAGCTTACGCTTAAATCACTCTCTCTTGAGATTTAGTGATGTATAGCATGTATTTCCTTTTCTTCAGGTTCAATGACATGACTTGATTCTGAAGTGAATAGTAGTCATCACTGAAATATTGTAAATGTTATTTTTATTGGATTTTACTTTTTAGGATCAACCTACAGACAAAATATCAAACATTAAATTATAGTTATGAAACAAAATGTGGCTGTTATAAACCTTGACAGTATGAAAGTAATGGTCGAGCTGACGGAAGTCAGGAGGTGGGGATGGATGGTGGGAAGATTTGGAGGGAAGAGAAAGATTCTAATTTCTTCAACTAACATAGTGGAAGGTCAAGATATATAACTTAAAGTTGATGGGACAAGACATATAGCTATATTATTTAAGGTTTTATGCAGTTAAGTAGTAGAAGGACTAAAAATAATGCAACTAATAAAGCCTATTGGGGGAAGGAAAGAGGAGAAAGTACAATTGATCGGCTTTATTCAGCTTTAGTATTATTGAGTCAAAAGTTAATGTCTATAATTAAGAAATCATGAAAGAGATGTTTAACATATTTATGATCACTGATGACTAAACTGGGACTTCAAAGGGTAGTAGAGCTCAGAGTGGGGAGTGGAGCATAAAACTTTTCTTCATAACATGCTGTACAATTTGATTTTTAAATAATGTACATATAACACTTGAGAAAATTTTAATCAATGAGGTCTTTGCCATTGTGTTTCTGCCATAGATTGGTTGGTATAGCTGTGTGGAAAGTCATAGTGATTGACTAAGATGACAGATGGACAAGGCAGGCCAGACTTTGAATAGACTAATGAGTTATGACTACAGCCCTACACAGATTGTACTGGCTGAGCCAAGAGGCTCAGCAAAGCCCTGGACCATCAGATGCTGGCCTGAGCCATGTGATAACAATGTGACATGTCCACAGCCTGGAACAGTTGCCACTAGATCATTTGCTATTATGATTTCACCAATAACTGACTATGCTACTTTGGCAAGTTTGAGGTCTTGGTCTTCTCCTCTGTAAAAAGTGGGGAGTTCAAATCTAGACTCCCTCCTAAACTTGACTTTTTACTTTTCCAGAATTCTATTTTATTTTTATTTGTTAGATATGCAAAGTTATAAATCTTTTGAAGCTGGCATCAGAACCTTAGCTAGAAGATCTAAAAGTCTATTTTAGAATAACATGTTCTCTCTGCAAAAGACCTTTGTGTTATCAAACAGCTATCAATCATGATTATGTCCTAAATAGTGTTAATCAGACTCAAGAATGTGTTAGTTTATTCCTCATAGAGTTCTTAATTACATTACTGAAATGGTTCAAAAGAGTTCAGGCTTTTAGGAATAGGATTCAAAGTATATTCTCTTCCATCAATTTTTACAATTTAAGCTACTCATTATATATTTTAGGTGTTTTTAGAATACGTTGTCAAATTTCCTTAAAACAAGCTAGAACTTAACCTTTACAGAGAGTGTAGTTTCATTGCTTGATCATGCCTAACACAACAGCTTTGCTCTATCCTGTATTGGCATTGACCCAATCACATTTTCCTCCAACTTTTTTACTTGTCATATCTCACAATTTCAGTTATAAGACTTTCAGTAACAAATTTAATATGAAAGAAGATGGCAAAAAATCAATTAACATTCTTTCATGTTATTGTTTTGCTTCCAGATAATCAAGTCCTAGATAATTCTTTGAGAGTTTGGATTAAGGTGAGGAAAGCCAAGTGAATGAGGATGCTGTATGTATCAGGACATTTTTCCCCCCTCAAATTTATTGGAGGCTTTTGAACTTTTAATATATTTGTACAGTTGCTTACCACAGTGACTTTGGAGGTGTAAGTTAGCCAGAGTAGCTTTCTAAACAATAAAAGACTGAACTGACCAATTTTCTGTCCGTTACTCTGGTAGCTGAAAACTGCTTGCTCTTTACTAGGTGATGTCAGTTCCATCCCAGCAATTCTGGTTGAATGGGTATTACTATGTAGGCCATTTTACTGTTCTCCTTCTCTTAATGTTTTGTCTTCATTGAAGTTAGTTTCCTTAGGCAGCCAAATATCCATAAAGCTTTAGGCTGAAATGTGAATTAGGACTCAGGTATAGGATGCTACACAGAGAGCCGTATACCACTTGGGGTGGGACTCATGAAGACAGAGGTCAGGGCAGCAGGACACTGGCTGAGGCAGGCTGAAAATGGTTTGGGGGGTGCCGAGAATGAATTAGGGTGAAGGAGAGTGATGGGAACAAGTTCAAATAATTGTGTGACAAGACATTTACACACAATAATCCTCATAGCAGCTAAGGTAGCTACTAAAAGTGGTAAGTCTAGGTCTGGAGAAGTGAAATAACTTGCTCAAGGTCACACGTAAATATTGGAGCCAATATTTGAACTCAGTTATGCCTGAATGCAAAAGTCTTTACCCAACACTACTTTATCATTCTACCTCCCATTAGTGACAACCACCTGGGTGTTGAGGATTGGTGAAATGCTCCTGTGTACTGAGACGGATGTTGCAAATATGAGCTAGTTGTTCTTTCAAAGACACTAGTTCTCACTTGTGTTTACCTGGCTGCTTGCACAAGTCGCAGCGGCAAGCCTCCATTTGCAAGCAAGAAACAGTATGTGTTGGAAGGTCTGGATAGGGATGGGAAGTGGGATATGCAGGGATAATTCCATTACCCTTTTACCTCATTACAAAGCTTATCTTAATAGCACAAAAGTACTTGCTCCTCTGAAGACTAAGCGAATTAAGGATGATTTGTTACTATTTTCTTTTTTTTTTTCCTGAATGAAATTAAAGTATCCCGTTAAAAGGAAGTTCTTCACTTCAAACTGTTGAATCCTGTATACTTAATTTCAGCTTGTTAAATTTAGGGTCTTGAAACAAAATTCCACACATAAATGTTCTTTGGGCTTATGGCATTTCCATTTGATTGTGAATTGGATTAATGCTCATTTATCTTAAGCTCTTCTCTCTCATTCTTTTTTGTTTTGAAATACTTAAGCAAATGTTGACAGTTATGGTTGGCTTAATAAGCTGCCTCAGTTATGTAAATGATTTCTGTCAGTTATGTTATTGCTAGTTGAAGATAGCCTTAAATTTTCTGGCATATTTTTAGGCCTTACTAGTAAAGTATTCCTGATACCTTTAAACATTTTTTTGCTTCTTCAGGCATCAAGTTGACCTTTTTTCTAGCTCCCTCTAGCCCTGCACTTCCTTTTTGAATCTACTGTTTGCTTGACATGAAAAATGAACTTATACAATTATAGACCCAGTGGCCTTTTCTCAGTCCTCATTCTTCTTTGCTGCTCTTCTGCAATTGACACCGCTGCTTCCCCCTTTCTTGAAATGTCTTTCTCCTTTGGCCTCCATGATACTCCGTTTTTCTGCTTCTTTCTTTCCTTTCTGACTGCTCTTTCTCCTCTTCATCTCCTCCCCAATATTTACCATAGATGTGTACTTTGCAATTATAACACTTGTAGTTAATAGTAATTGTGCAGCACATGGGGGTTTCCAGCTGAGGCTGCTTGAGTCTGAAGGTTATCGGAGAGTGGGCTGAGGACATGAATTTCTTGGCATACCTGGAATCCAGTTGGGCACCGGGTTTCTGCATACCAACTGGGAATTTTGTTCATGTATCCTGGAAATCTGAGTTATCCAACTCCATTTCGTGCTAGATAGAGGTTAGCAGAATCAAGGTACAGATAAATAGTGGGCAAACCTGGACTCCAAGTAATGAAGTATGAGAAATAGGAATAGAGAGAAAGTCTAGAAAGTTTAGAGAGAAGTCAAGGAGAGGGCATTCAACAGATGTGATAAACAGCAAGGATTCAAACACCAGGAGTTTTAACATGGGCCCAGGAACATCTGTGACAGCTGTCAGATATCAGGAACAGAAATTAGTAACCCAAACTCTCAGTTGAGCTTGGCGGGAATCCAGGGAAATACCAAGACATGGCTGAGCACCAGAAATCAGAGCACAGTTGACTGCTTATTTAAAATCTGCCTCAGGTGTCTGTGAGAGCATATAGACTATAGATTGAAGAGCTTTGAATGCAGGTGAGATTCATTCTGGGTAAAACAAACTTGGGGTTCCTGGCTGCAGCTAGTTCAGGAAGCTCCTTTATTACCACATGACCTTTGGGAGGATGTCATTCATGTCTAATTCTAAAGTGATGGTTTTTTGCCCCATCTTATCTAAATTCTAGTTGGATAGAAATTGAATATTTCCACCTAGAGATCTTGTTACCTCAAGCTCATGTCTTTCATATATGAACACTGGGTCCTCTTCTTACTTCTTGGTATCTTCATTAATCTCTTAGACTTATCATCTTGTAGACATATTTGACTCATGTCTTCCCATTGTTCCTAATCAACATTATTTTCTGGAGGGCCTCTCACATTTATCCCTTCCTCTCTAATTCAGATCCTTATCCCTAATACCCAAATCTCTTTATATCTACTTCTTTTGTGATCTTGCTACCTCCAGTCTCTTCTTTTCTCTGAAGCACGAGTGCTCTCTTTCCTGAATAGTCCATAAACTTAACTCTCATTATCTCACTCTTCTAATCAAAAGAGGATTCATGCACTTCCCATGTCCCTTCTCTTCAAGTAAAAAATCTGACTATTTTAGGAAAACTTGCTAGCTTTACAAGCCTCTGTGCATTTAAAACAGTCTTCTCAATACCTCATAGGTATACTCAGTCCCTGACTCACCAAATCATCAAACTAATAGAATAATAGTCCCTACACATGTCTACTACATCTAATCCTCAGAACCTGTGAATATATTTTACATGGCAAGGGAGAATTAAGGTTGCAATTCGAATTTAAGTTGCTAATCAGGTGATATTGAGATGGGGGAGATTATACTGGATTACTTAAGCAGCCTAAAATAATAACCAGTGTGCTTAAAAGTGGAAGAGGGAGGCTATAGAGAGAGAAAGAGATCATAGAAGCAGGGTCAGAGTGATTCAAGAGTGAGAGGGACTCTACCTACCATTGCTGGCTTTGAAAACAGAAGAAGGGGCCCTCAGCCAAAGGATAGAGATAGCCTCTAGAAGCTGGAAAAGGCAGGGAACCAGATCTAACTTAGAGTCTATGGGAAAGAATGCAGCTGTACCAGTAGCTTGATTTTAGCCTGTGTCAGACTTCTGGTCTACCAGATTATAAAATAATAAATTTGTGTTATTTTCAACGACTGAGTTTATGGTAATCTTTTATGGTAATCTAACAGTAATAGGAAATCAACATAGCACCCTCCTCCCCAAAATAGTTACTGAGTTACTGAATGCTCATTGGAAGCCAGGCACCCCACTATCTGCTCATGAGGGGCTTACAGTTGAGAAGTTCACAGTGGGAGATGAGGAGAGAGAGACTTCTGTTTATTGAATTTGTTCTATTTCATTTATTCATTCACTCATTCACTTACTAAACAAATAATTAGTAAGTGCCTATTATGTGCCAGGCACTCTTCCAGGCACTGTGGATGGGACCATTCAGGAACTTAACAAGGACACAGTAGTTGGAAGACAAACAGTAAACTTAAAAAAAATTAAAAATGTAAGTGCTTTGAGGAAAAGTAAAATAGGTTGCAAGAATTAAGATCGAAGAGAGTAGCTCCTTTTTGTATAAGGTAGTCAAAGAAGGCTTCCCCAAATAAGGGATATTTTTAAAATATAGAAGAATAGCTCTGACCATAAATTAAATTAAATTGATAATATACACGATAAATTATATTTGAAAATTAAGTATCTGATATAAGTGTGTACTTTTTGAGTTCTGTGCTTTATGAATTTCTACTCTTTGTAAGCTTTATTATTTTAGATGTAATGGTAATCTATGCCTTGGGCATGTGGAAATGGGTAACTCTAGTTTTTTGTACCTCCTGCCATAACCAGAGACATTTCTGGAGTTTGGTTTAGTGTTTTAACAGTCTTGTTACTTCTGACCAAAAGTGCTCCTTATGGGTTTTTTTCTTCAATACTTTGGCAGTATCTTTAATGGATAATAAGAAAGCCTAAATTTTCAACCCCATTCTTCATGCTGTCACCAGGTTACCTGGAAAACTAAGGAATTATCCTACAAATATGATTCAGTTTCCTGTTTCAACCTCATATTGGAAGAGCAGCAAGAACACAAATTTCGGTACACAGTCATGACTAATAATGATATTAATCTACTGTGAATTCCTTAAAGTTAGTCTTAAGGCCAAAACTTTTATGTTATGATGAAGTATGTTGTATAATGGAGGATCTTGAGTACAGATGCCTTTTCTTAAAGTTGGTTTTTATAGTTAAAAGACCTTTTAGAGAGGGAGAAGGGTTGGCTTCAGAATTATCTATGCTGTATTGACTTTATTGTACCCTGAGGTGCTCTTGAAATGCAAATGTGGGTGTTCATTAAGCAGAAATGGTTTCAAAACTATTATGCTCTGGTATGTTAATGCAGGTGGAAATTTGAAAGCTTCCTGCCTTTATTAATGTTTTCTCTTACATTTTTTGGGAGATAGTTATTGGCTGGAGAGTGTGTATGGGTCAAACTAACTGCTAGAAAATCTCTCAAGGAAATGTATTTATATTAAGAGTAAGGATTTGCTTTGGCTATCTGGGCATGCTGGTATAGAAGTCACAGTCCACTTCTCCCATGATTCCCAACACACCCAAGGTACAGGCATGTATTTTACAATTAACTATGTATTTGAATAGCTGCTAAGATATTGTATAATAGGCTAAACAACCAACAATGTGAAATTCAAAATCTCTTCCCAATGCACAGAGCAAATATTTATAGGACTAGAGGAATTTCAGCTCTGATTCTTCTTGCTTTTCATGTTCATTTCTAGTGCTTCAGGTGGGTACAACAATGTTTTAACTAGGTCTAAGCAAGTTATTTGGCCATTGGTTTGATATTTACTTTTAACTTGCCTCACATGCATACAAGTACATAGATTCAGTCCTTGATATTTGCCAATTTACAACTAGAGCAATGCTGAGGTGAATAGGAAGTACTAAGGGCATTAATAAAATAACAGATAAAAATCATATGATCATTTTAACCGATGAAGAAAAAGCATTTGACAGGATCCAACATCAACTGATGTTAAAAAAATTGTTAACAAAGTGGGTATAGATGGAACATACCTCAATATTATAAAGGCTAAAGCCAACAAGCCAAAAGCTACCACTATACTCAATGGCATTATACTGCTTTAAGATCAGGAATAAGATGAGGATGCCCACTCTTGTCACTTTTATTCAACATAGTATTAGAAGTCCTAGCAAGAGCAATTAGGCAGGAAAAAGAAATAAATAGCATCCAAACTGGAAAAAAAGAATTAAAATTCTCATTTGTGGATGGCATGATTTTACATATAGAAAACCTTAAAGATAGCATCAAAAAACTGTTATTACTAAAAAAATTATTTAAATTGCAGAGGACAGTACCAATATATGAAAATTAGTTGAATTTTTATATGCTAACATCAAACTTTAAGAAAGAGAAATTAAGAAAACAATCCAACTTACAACTGCATCAAAAAAGAATAAAATACCTAGGAATAAATTTAACCAAGAGAGGTGAAAGACCTATACACAGAAAACTATAAGGCAGTGATGAAGGGAATTGAAAAAGACACAAATAAATGGGAAGATATTTTGTACTCATGGATTAGAAGACTTAATATTGTTAAACTGCCCATACTACCCAAGTAATATACAGTTTCAGTGTGATCCTTATCAGAACTGAAATGGCATATTTTCACAGAGGTAGAACAAGGAAGTCTAGTGGAACCACAAAAGATCCTGATTAGTCATAGCAGTCTTGAGAAAGAAGAACAAAGAGGGAAGCATACACTCTCTTTCTTAAAACTATATTACAAAGCTATGGTATGTAGTATTGACATAAGAACAGACACATAGGCCAATGGAACAGAAGAGAGCACCCAGAAATAAATTTATATTTCTATGGTCAATTAATATACAACAAAGGAAACAAGAATATATAATGGGAATGGGACAGTCTTTTCAATAAATGATGTGGGGAAAACTGGCCAGCCACATGCAAAAGAATGTAACTGGATTACTATCTTATACCGTACACAAAGTTTAACTTAAAATGGATTAAAGACTTGAATATAATACCTGAAACTATAAAACTCCTAGAGGAAAACATAAGCAGTAAGCTCCTTGGCATGAGACTTGGCAATGACTCCAAAGGCAAAGGCAACAAAAAATAAATAAATGAGACTATATCAAACTAAAAAGCTTTACTTATAGTTTGTCCCATTTAATAGTCTACCTTTTCCTTTTGCTGTTAGATTTTCTCACTTTACAAACCTTTTAGTTTGATGTAAGGGGTTAATACCCAAAATATATAAAGAACTTACACAATTTTCAATAACAATAAAAAATCTGATTAAAAAATGGGCAAAGGACCTGAATAGACAATTTTCCAAAGAAGATATACAAATGGTCAACAGGCACATGAAAAGGTACTCAATGCCACTAATCACCAGGGGTATGCAAATCAAAACCGCCATAAAATATCACCTTATGTCTGATAGAATGGCTATCAGATAGAAACTATTATCAAAAAAACAAGAAATAATGTGTTGGGGAGAATGCAGGGAAAAGGAAATCCTCATGCACTGTTGGTGGGAATGTAAATTGGTACAGCCACTATAGTATGGAGGATCCTGAAAAAATTAAAAAATAGAATTTGATCTAGCAATTCCATCTCTTGGTATTTATCTGAAGAAAATGAAAACACTAATTTGTAACCCTATGTTCACTGCATTATTTGCAATAGCCTAGATATGGAAACAACCTAAGTGTCCATTGATGGATGAAGGAATAAGGATGTGCTATATATACACACACAATGGAATATTACTCAGCTATAAAAAGGAATGAAATCTTGCCATTAGTGACAATACAGATAGACCTTGAGTGTATTATGCTAAGTGAAATAAGGAAGAGATACATTGTATGATTCCTCTTATATGTAGAATCTAAAAAAATGAATAAACAAAACAAAACAAAACTTAAAGACACAAAAAACAGATTGTTGATTGCCAGAGGGGAGGGGGGGGTTAGGAAGTGGGTAAAATGGGTGAAGAGAATCGAAAGGTACAAGCTTCCAGTTATAAAATAAATAAATCATTGAGGTATAATGTACATCATGGTGACCATAGTCAGTAATATTGTATTGCACATTTGAAAAATGCTAAGAAAAAAATCTTAAAAGTTCCCATTACAAGTAAAAAGTAATTTGTAACTTTGTATGGTGACAGAAGGTAACTAGATTGATTGCAGTGATCATTTTACAATGGATACAAATGCCAAATCATCATGTGTACATCTGAAACTAATATAATGTTGCATGACAATTATACTTCAGTAAAAAAAGTATAACATTAGTGGCATACATTAATGGATTGCATACTTAATACTCAGATTTATACCTTTATATAAACAAAATGCTCACTTAGCGGGATATGAATGAGTCATTTGGAAATGGTCATTGATGTCCTGGGGCACATGTTTCATTATCCATCATCACTATTACTACAATGGTCATGTAGATATGGACATGCAGATTACGCTGATTTGGCATGTTCTGCTCTGCATTGGTACATTATAGTGCTGTTGTAAGCATTAATTTGGATGCGCTGCAGAAGCAGATCTGGTTGTTTCTTTGACACTGGGTAAAAAAATGTTTTCACCTGCCTGTTTAACAATTCCATGTTAAGATATCTCATTTCTTTCTTTTTTTTTACATGTTACTATATAAAGCCATATTCACTTGTACTTATAGAGCAAATGCTGTATAAAAGTACATATGGAAAACATTTCTAGTTGTAGAAATTATAGAACTTGTTAATGATTGTCAGAGAATAATAAGTAGAATGGTATATTTGAAAAGCATGACTTCTATAACTACTGGAAAAATGGATTCATTTGGAAGCATAGTCTTCCATTCTCTACTTTCTCCTTCATTTGTATCTCTATGTTGCATCTGTTTATTCAATCACTGCTTTATAATAAAAACACATGTGATGTAAAATATATTTTTTTATGTGAGGAACTAGGAATAAAAGGAAAAGGAGACTAAGAAAACTAAGATGAAACCAGAAATGAGTGAGTAAGGGATACAGAATACATGCCAAGGATCCTCTTTCTTTGCTAGAGGAGTTGATTTTGAGCATCACAACAACCCAAGGCAAAGGGAGAATGTTTTCACAGTTATTCTTTGATTGTATGCAATATGTATGCAATTTGTTTCTTTCCGGTCTTCCCCTAAAAAGCAGGTGACGGACACACAGCATCCAATTAAAACTTCTTGGTCTACTTTCTGATCAGCAGATTCACAGGACAGTGGGCCACACAACTAACCTTAACATAATGGGATCTTCATGATCATGCCCCAGGCTGCCTTTTAGGTTTTCCCCCCATGTTCTGTTCAGGTTCCAGTTGAATGAAATTGTTTGCCTTTCTGCGAGTGTAGTCTGTTGTTCTGCTTTCTCACTCAATTTCTCCTGTGGAGGGTGTTCTCTGACCCCATCCTCCAAGGCAGAGCCTAAATGCCACTTCCTCCATGAAGCATTCCAGAATCCCTACAGCCAGAACTGACTTTCCCAACTTCTCACTCCAATCACACCCTTTTTTCTCTCTTGCTTAGGGTACTTATCCTATTATAATTACTATTAGTAATGCATGTACAGATTTTATTACCCCTGTTTGAGTAATTCGCCATTTAATTCAATATTTTACATATAATTGGTGCTCAACTCATGCTTTGTTAAATGAATGAATGAGTGGTGAATGACTGAATGAATGTTAGCAGGTAGGATTTGAGATTCTCCATAAACTGAAGTGGTTTGGCCTTCTCCCTAACTTGGAGTGAGCTATTCTTTTAAACTTGCATTTGATTTTAAAAACAGAATTAGGAGACTATAAAAATAGCCTGCAATGAGTTATTTGAGCAGTCTCACTGTTTTTTAAGAGTGGTAATGTTCCTTTTATGATGCTTTTCATTTACAGCATGGCCTTACAGCCAGCTCTTTTTTGAAACACAATCCCATTATTACAGCTGCCTTTTGCCTCAAACAACTTCCCACAACATTAGAGGTATAATATTGCAAGAATAGCTACTGACAGAGAGGTTTCTGGTTTGCAGTCAGGGGGATACAGGATGTCAAATTGCTCATCATTTCTGGATCTGAAGGGAAGTAGTTTGAAGATTTTATTTTACCTATGTGGTTCCAGCCAACCATGTCATGGAAAACATATTTCCCTATATAGAACAAGGAAATGGCTCAAGTAATTCTCACAGTTTGCTGAAATCCAAACATGAAATAGGATTGATTTTGTTTTATTTTATTCCTTGGGATGATCCAAACAGAAAGAACGCATATAAGAAGAAATAAAAGGCTCAGATTCATTCTGAAAGTTTGTTGTTGTTGAACTTTTTTAAAAAAGAGTTTTAAGTATGAGCCTTGAAGTTTTCTGCATCTGGATGTTTAGGCTGTGGGGTATAGGGGTAGGTTTATGCACGCTGGAGAGGCTGGAGAGAACAGTGGATAGAAGTAGCAAGGGCATAAAAGACTGGAAGCCAAACCTGAAAAAAGACAAAACCTGTGTTTCCAGTCTTCCTGGCTCCAGCTGTGTGGGCACATCTACCCTCTGGGACTCTTGGCAACATTCCCTTCATTTAAAAGGACTTATTTTCCATTTAGTTCCTTTGGGATCAGATTCTCTTTGTCTTCCAGAATAGGACTACCTTTTATCCAATGATCCAAATTACAATAATTAGATATTGTGAGAAAGTTAAATGAAAAACCCAAGAATTCTTCTTTGCCTCCTGGACAAATGTGTGTGTGTGTGTGTGTGTGTGTGTGTGTGTGTGTGTGTGATGCAACTGTTAAGGTAGTAGCAGGACTGGATAGAAAAAGCAGGGGCTTTGGATTTAGTCATTCATAAATTTATGCTTTTGTTCTGCTGTATACCTTCTGTGTGGAGCTGGTCATATTAATTATCTTCTCATACCCCCTGTTGTCCCTTGCCCCATCCGTCAGACTGGAAAAGTATTGTAAGGATTAAATGAACTAGTAGGAAAGTACAGTTCCTGCCCTATAGTAGGGGCTCACTGAACACTGCTTTTTTATTCTTAGTTTTTTTAAAGATTTTATTTATTTATTCATGAGAGACACGTCGAGAGAGAGAGACAGAGACAGAGAGACAGAGAAACAGAGACACAGGCAGAGAGAGAAGCAGGCTCCGTGCGGTGAGCCCAATGTGGGTAGGGAAAGCATGAACACTCACTGATATATTGACATGAATCCAGTCTTTAGATTAATTCACCGACAGGCAGAATGAATGAGTCAAACGTATGAAAATTAGCTTTGATGAAAGGAGAAAATAAGGCTTGTGACTTTGATTGCGATATTTTAAATTCTCTGGGCAGCAGGGTGGGATGTGTGGAAGCTTCTGTTTGAGGATAGAGGTTTTGTGCATATATGGGTGTGTGTTTTAACTTTACTAAGAATTCCAAACGCCTATGTGATGCCACAATGTGCTTATTAACCCTTTCCCATAATTTATCAAATTAGGTCCTGACAACAGTATTTTGAGGCAAGATCAACTTGAATGTTTTAGCTGAGGAAACCAGAGTTGTAGAAAAGCTTAAGAAACTGTCCAGTAAAAAAAAAAACAAAACAAACAAAAAAAAGAAACCGTCCAGTGCCACATGCTAGGAGAGAGGCCTGATTTGCTCCCGGGAGAGCTGGATGCCCAAAACGCTGTACAGTTCAGGCTTCTTTTCTGTAACTTTGCCTCGGCCTGGCCTTGCTGGAGACACTTTTAGATTCAGTGACCCTGCCTGCTAACGGTGCACCCCGCAGAATTTCCAGGGATGAGTAAGACTACAACGCAGGCCTTAGGATGGGACTTGATCCCGAGACTCCAGGATCATGTGCTGAGCCACCCAGGTGTCCCTGAGCAATGTTTTTGATGGTTCATTTTACGTATGAACTTGACTGGGCCAAGGAATGCCCAGATAGCTGGTAAAACATTATTTCTGGGTAAATCTGTGAAGGTGTTTCTGGAAGGGATTAGCATTTGAATCAGCAGACTGAGTAAAGAAGATTCGTCCTTCTCAATGTCAGTGGGTATCATCCAATCCTTTGAGAGCCCAAATAGAACAAAAAGTCAAAGAAAGGGTAAATTTGTACTTGCTTGAGCTAAGACTCCCAACTCTTCCTGTTCCTGAGCCTTCAGGCTGGGCCTCACATCATCAGTCCTCCATGTCTTGGGCCTTTGGACTGGTCCTGGTTTCCAGCTTGCAGACAGCAGATCATGGGACTTCCTGGCGTCAGTAATCACATGAGCCAATTCCTATATTAAATCTCTTCTTAAATATATCTATTTCTATATCCTGTTAGTTCTGTTTCAGCAGAGAACCCTGACTAATATGCTGCTTCTCCTCACTTTCCTCTGTCCTTTTTAACAGAAGCTTGGTGTATCTTGCCCACTTCCTCTTGTTGCATGTACCTATGTAAGAAATGGCATCTCCTTGCTTAGGAACCAGTGGGAATATTTTTACTTCTTAGATCACACTGTAAAAATAGCCAACTTCTCTTCTTTCACATATGGCTCTTTTAAGACATGATTTCTGCACTTTTGAAGGTAAAAAATCACCAGATATCTGAGCTTATTGTTGGAAAAGGATTTTTATGGTAATGCAACCATTATTATATCAATTTTGTATGTACAAAAGATAAACGTAAATGTACAATTCATTATAATTAGCTTTCAACCTGCAGCATGTTTCTTTATTATAATAATATTTCAGACATCCAAGAAGAAAATAGAGAGGTATGAAAAACAAGTGAATAAATGGATGAAAGAGTCTACCCTTTATTCTTTAAAGAAGACACAGCCATGGTCTATGATTGGGGTGGCACTTAGCTTCAGTCATATGATGTTTATTCAGAGATACATCAGGAAGTCTTATAGACTCTGCATATAAAGAGGCTAAAGCTAATAAAGTTCAGCTCATGTGACATGGGCAAGTCACTTCATCTCTGTGGGTCTGTACTTTTTTCTTATCTGAATCTTTTCGGTTTCTGAGTTCGATAGTGAAACCTTAAATGGGAAGAACTACCCTAATAAAATAGATATCAGGTACTCAGATTTATTTACCAAATTTAATTATAACCAGCTTGATATTCCCCTGCCCCCTGCAATCACTACCCAGAGGACACCTTGCAATAACCCTGTGGCCCATCTGCCTGTACTTCTATACACACTGCAGCAGTGACCTGTGAGGCCCATTCCTGGCCCAGGCCCACCTAGCCTTCTAAAGGCGTGTGAATCTAATTATAATTCCTTCTCCTTCAGGCCAGATCCAGGGCATGTCTGATGGCTTGAGAAACTGCAGAAACAAGAGGCTGGATCTTGGAAATACCAAGGACATATTTATCCTGAGTGGGGAAAAATACCTTCCATACTTCATCAGCAAGTCACCCTCCCAGGGGGTGATCTGAGGATTCTTGGCTCTTTCTCCTATTAATATGGCAATAAACAAAACAAAGAAAATTCCTCAGAGGATCATTCAGATGGTTAAGGCTTCTGCTCAGCTACACAAATATGAAGTATTCATTCATACCTTATAGCACTCATTTTAATTAGCTTTTTCATTTGGTTTTTAAAATTTGTGCAGTTTAGAAGTTTGGGTATAAGTCTTTCTGATAGAGTAAGTGTGTGGAAGGACAAATTTTTCCCCTCCTCCAACACGTACTTTTATTTTTATTTTTTTAGAGAGAGATAGAGCGAGAGTGAGCAGTGGAGGGGGAGGGGCAGAGGAAGAGAGAATTTTAAGCAGGCTCCATGCCCAGGTTGGAGCCCAATACAGGGCTCAATCTCACATTCCTAAGATCATAAACTGGGTGGAAATCAAGAGTCAGACACTTAACTGATTGAGCTACCCAGGTGCTCCTCCAACACATAATTTTAAAGTGTACTAAAATAATTTTGATTTTATAATTAATCTTGGAACATATAGTGCATATAGTGGTATATTTATAGATGATAGACATGGAGGAGAAATGTAAAGTTAGAGCAGTGGGCAATAACGAAAGCTCAAGCAGTTCATACTATAATGGATCTCTGTAAAGTCTGGAGCTGGGGCTCTCGCAGTGTGTTGAAGGAACTCTGGAAGCCAGTTCCACACAGGGATGGTGTTCTGCTCATATCAATGTGGATATGCTGGTGTTCCATTTGGTTGTGCCATCCACTGTGAGAAGTTGGAGCTCTTATACTGGTTTCCAAAGGAAGTGCTAGAAAAAATGAGAGAGAGGAAGTGGTTGAAAACATAATGGATGAGGAACTTCTCAGCTTGAATGAAGGCATGAGTCCTTACTAAAATTAATGGAGCTTATCAAGTCCTGAAGAAGATACATAGAAGCAAATATTCATTTAAATATATCACAAATAAGCAGTAGACCATTAAAGTAAAAACAAAACAAAGAAGAAAAGTGACCAAGGAAAGACTTTTTGTTTAACAGAGGAATGACCATTAAAGTGGTAGCCAACTTCTTTTTTTTTTTTTTTTTTTTTTTTTTCAGAGGGAGAAGCAGGCTCCATGCACTGGGAGCCTGATGTGGGATTCGATCCCGGGTCTCCAGGATCGCGCCCTGGGCCAAAGGCAGGCGCTAAACCACTGCACCACCCAGGGATCCCCGGTAGCCAACTTCTTATCAACAACCATAAATTCCAAAAATTAAGTTATATACCAAAAGTGAATTAGAGAGGCAAGGAAGGAAAAAGTGAGATTCAATAAGCAATGATGAGTAAAGAAATGGGAAACACATTATGATATGAACTGCTTGAGCTTCAGTATTGCCCACTGCTCTAGAAATATGAGAAATGAAAAGGATGGCAGGATGAGTTGAAAACAAGGTAAACCTAAAATAAATGAGATAATAATAATGTGGAAGATGGACCCAGGAGATCAGAAACAAAAGTTCTAAGGTTCTTGAGTTGTTCAAGAGGAGAATGTAAACATTAATTTATTTACTAATGACTTTTCTAATTTGAATAAGCGCATTAAAATTTGAATCCCACCTGAAAATTGTGGAATGTGTAACTTCTGAGGTAGAGATAAAATGGAATAAAGAAAACTTTATCAAAAGGGTATAAGGAGGGACGCCTGGGTGGCTCAGCGGTTTGGCACCTGCCTTCGGCCCAGGGCCTGATCCAGTCCTGTGTTGGGTTCCCTGAATGGAGCCTGCTTCTCCCTCTGCCTCTCTCTCTCTCTCTCTCTCTCTCATGAATCAATCAATCAATCAATCTTAAAAAAAAAGGGGGGGGGGTAAAAGGGTATGTGATGCCTAGGTGGTGCAGTCAGTTGAGGATCCAACTCTTGGTTTGGCTCAAGGTCTTGATATCAGGATTGTGAGATGGAGCCCTGTGTTGAGCTGGACATGAGTGTGGAATCTGAGATTCCTTCTGTCACTCTGGCTCCTGCTCACTCTCTATCACTATCTCTATCACTCTATCACTCTATCACTCTCAAATAGATAAATCTTTTTTTTTTAAGATTTTATTTATTCGGGGATCCCTGGGTGGCTCAGCGGTTTAGCACCTGCCTTTGGCCCAGGGCGCGATCCTGGAGTCCCGGGATCGAGTCCCACGTCGGGCTCCCGGCATGGAGCCTGCTTCTCCCTCTGCCTGTGAGACAGCATATTATCTCACTCATAGGATCTCACTCATATGTGGAGTTTAAGAAACAAAACAGAGGATCATAGGGGGAGAGAGGAAAAACTTAAACAAGGTGAAATCAGAGAGAGAAACTGTAAGAGACTCTTAATCATAGAAAATGAATGGTTGCTGCCGGGAGGGGGTCTGAGGGTTGGGGTAACTGGTTATGGACATTAAAGAGGGCACGTGATGTAACAAGTACTGAGTATTATATAAGACTGATGAATCACTGACCTCTACCTTTGAAACCAATAATACATTACACTTTAAGTAATTGAATTTAAATTAAAAAAAAAAAAACTAAAAAAAAAAAAAAAGAATTCTTTTAGTGTAAGTATAAAGCAAGAATCTAAATTAATACTTAGGTAGACAAACATCACTTTGTTTCATTACTATTTATCGCATAATTCCCACTGAATTATAACGCCACCTTGTTATACACCAAGTTTCTATATAGGCTTTGGTTTCATTAACCTATTGCTTTTTCTCTGTATAGATAAAACTTCATGTCTTGAAATCCGATACGGAAAATCCTTCTGTCCTTTTGTTCTTTATCGGAATTAACTTTGATGTTATCAGACTTTCCTCTTCATATGAATTTTAAAAATCGGTGTACTTAAATCCATTTAGAAATTCTATTTGCAGTGCCTTGAATTTATAGTTTGGTTTGGAGGAAGACTTCATGTCGTAATGACCATCTTCCCATCCATTAATATTGTACATCACTCTACTTATTCAGGTCCTAATTTGTGGTTTTTGATAGCATTTTACCTTTTTTTTTCTGTAAAGAACTCTTGCACACCTTTGGTTAGTGTTAGCTGCAAGTAATTCAAAGTTGTTATTTTTGTTATGGATGGTATTCTTTTTCTTCTGGTGTCTAGTTGATTACTGCTAGTGCAGGGCTGGCTTTATGGGCAAGCAACTAGTACAGTAGCTTGGAAGGTGGCCCTACACAGACTTTAATGATTTATGGTGACCGTCTTGAAATTCTTAATAATTTTATCTTTGAAGTTGTGTTTTAATAAATCAAGCATGGTAGAAAATGGAGCTTACACCCAGGGCTTAGAAAGCACACAATGCATGCTCATGCTTCACCTTTCTTCTTCCTTAGGACAGGTTATTGCCTAGTGGCATCCTTGCCCCTGCTTAACTGTTGCCACCTCCTTCAGCCCCAAGTGGGGCCTGGATGTGGGAAGAATCAGGTCTGCCCTTGTACCTTGAGCACTGAGTCGCCAGGCAGGGGACCTTGGGTGCTTCCAAGGATTTGGCAATATCCACATGCTCAAGGGAGTGCAACAGTATAGGCAATAGAAAAACCATCATCATGGGTCAAAAAGGAGACTGCCAAAGAAAGAAGCTTTTTTTCTTGCTTTTTGAACTAGGAACCCCACATTTTCATTTTGCACCTGCCCGGCAAATTATATAATCTGCACTGTGCTGGTGTTTGCGAATGCTATCATTTGTGTACATTGATCATTTCTTAATACTCATTATCTCTTTCCACTCATAATTTTATGTTATAATGGGTATGTGTAATTTCTATACACATTCTAAGATGAAGTTTTGGTACCCATTTAAGAACACCTCCAGGGACAAGTGCCTTTGCAATAATTTAGTTCATCTGAACACATCAAAGCCTGATGAAATTTAGACACATTTTACAAAACCCTATTTCAGAGATGTGTGTAGCTCAGACATAGGGATCAAAGTGACTTGTTTAAAGCTGGCAATAAGGGGCTGTTCTTGTTCCTACTTTTAGTTGAAGCAGGACTCACATGCTATTTTCTGTTTCAAGGCAAAAATGAAATCAGTGCTGAGAAACTTAAACACCCCAGGAGAGCACATTTATCATGTGTTTCTCACAACCCTCATGCTTTTCCCCACCACCACCCTTTTGAGTGTCCAAGGATTAATGAATTAGTGCTGGGAAATTATTTATACATTCTTGTACAAAAGTGCCATAAAGAACAATACATATAGTTATTATTTAGAGTCAGTAAACTAAGGTTTTGGGGAACATAAAGCATACTTAATATATATTTTTCACTTCTTAAGGGAATATTCAGAGAAGAATTAATTTATTGAGCTAAATATCATTGGCTATATTTTCTATACTTGTTTTATATCCCACAGTACCATGTCAAAATATAGCCTGCTTCACCTCAGACCTCTGTGGGAGGAGGTGCATGTGAATATATAGCACAATTCACAGCCAGAAATGGGGAACAGTGTGTGTGGCCTCATTCTTGACCTCATCTTGAAGCCCATTATAGACATTTTTTGAGACTGTTCATTCTAGAAATAAAAAACTGTGAGACTGAATCTTGATTCCAGAGGACAATAATATTCCTTCACTTGTTTTTGTTGTTGTTTTTGTAGATTCAGAACTGCAGAGAGCATTTTTTGTTGATTTTATCATTTTCACATATGAATATACAAATTTGTCTATTAATATTGTTGATCTAGTAACAAGAAGTTGTATTCTGGGGTACTGAAACATCTCTCTACTTTTTCCAAGAAATATAAAGCGACTGATATTTAGCATTCCATAATGAGAACTTTAGTCATTTATATTATACTTAACAACTGGAAGTGTTGCTTTTTCTATTCTAATATAACCATTGCCTTTAAGGAGATTGGCACACTAAACCTTACGTGACTTTTATACTTCAGGATAAATGGTTTACCATATCCTTTTCAAATAACATGTATAGTGGATGACAGAGTAGATGTTTCCTAGGAGAATATTAGATAAGACTGTTCTAAAGGGAGAGAAAGTAACAAGGGGAAAATAGATGAAAGTAACACAAGAAACCAACAAAACAACCCCCCAAACCTAAACAAACAGAGAAATAACACTTGGTCATAGATGTGAAAGGCAGGAACCACCCATTTCACTACATCACCTAAGTCTCCAAAATTAATAGAAATGTCTGTTGCTCCTGGCTTCTTTTTAAAACTTGTTTCAAAATGATTCTAAGGAAAAGATTTAAGGCAGAAGTGGTTGACTCATGGGCATCTACAAAGTGCAGAGAACCACTTAGTAAGTCAACAGCAGAAATGGTAAAGATAGAATTTCTTACAACATCACTATGAATAGCCATCATTGTATGTTTCTCTTATTGTATTGTAGGTATAGATTGCTAGGTATAACTTCTGGAATTCATCAAGCAACTTCAACCTCTGACAGAAACATGGAAATGAAGGTGCCAAGAGGCCACCAGCATGAACATTTTCCTGTCATCTGAAAGACTGATGTCTTACTAATGGTGCTCCAAGTCCATGTTGAGAGATGATTCAGGAATCCAATTTAAAAATTTGCCTCATTTTAAAAGAATATTGTTTGCCCTTACTGCCCATAACATGATTTATTTTAGATTTTTTTTTCCTTTAAACTATGGGCTCATGCTCATTATTGGCTTTAGAGAAATGTGTTAGGCACAGTCTCCCTGGAAATACTGAAAATACATGTGATCCAAATCTATAGTAGTTTGGGGGATTTAAGCTGTGATCAGATTTCTTGGATGATGGTTCTTTTTTTTATTCTCATAATTTCTGTTGACACTAGCTTTTTTGTGTAATAGGAAAATTAAACTGGGTATGGAACAGATAATAGAGAACTAGGTGTATAAATTCTTTCTCACATACTTGTAATGAATATTCTTGTTAAAAATTTCTTTAGAAATGCAACTTCAAACATGTCTTTATTTTTAATAATTTACCTCAGATTTACTGTGTAGAAAGTTGGGCAAAATGACATCCAAGGATCCTTTTAGGTCTAATGTCTGACTTGAAATATTAGACCTGAATATAGAGTACATATTAAGAACTCTGTGATCACACAGAGTTCCCTCAGTTGTTAACCTACAACTTAGCTTAAAAGTTGATAGAAAACTTGTTAGAAAATGTTTCTAATCTGAAAGAAGAAAATGTCTATGTTTCACAGGAAAAAAAGCATTGGTAGGAAAACTCCAGACTTATTTTTTAGCTCTTACCTTGTCTTCTTTTGCGCAGTGTAAGGATGGTAGGTTGAAATTAGAAATACCCTTCTATGAAGCCATAATTCATAACAGGCTTTGAGGTTTTTCAAGATATGGTCATCTTTCCAATGTTTCTGTGTTAGATCTGATAATTCAGGCTGACCAAGTTGTAATTTACATTTAAAAAAATATTTTATTTATTTTTTTCTTGAGAGACACAGAGAGAGGCAGAGACATAGGCAGAGGGAGAAGCAGGCTCCCTGTGGGGAGCCTGATGCGGAACTCAATCTCAGGTCCTCAGCATCACCATCTGATCCAAAGGCAGATAGATGCTCAACCACTGAGCCACCCAGGCACCCCATAACTCATATTCTTAATAACTATCCTAGAATTCCCGGCCTTTAACATTCTTGGGGAAAGGATAATAAGAAAAATAATATAGGCATCCCATTAATCAATATTTTAACCCTTGGCCAATAATTCCATGAACTCTCTTCCTTATTGAGTGAAACAATGGCTGTGAACTATGGAATTGAAATAAAGGCCAAAATAAATTTTTGGCTAAATGACTTGGGAAATACATGAGAAGCCACCCTCAAGTCAAATACTACTTTCTAAGCAGAAACATATACCAAACTCAATATATTGATGAGACAAAGAATAATAGAGGCTTAAGGTGGAGAACATTATAAATCAGAGGCATTAAAGAAAAATTATAAGAATCAGAAAGCAAAACAACATCTTTAAATAAAAAATCCGGAGATAATACAAATAAAATATTCCAAAAGCAGAAATAAGAATTAGGAACTGGAATTAAGAAATACCTCAAATATATTTGTCCCAATTTAATCAATAACACTGAATGAACTTATTATTATGCAATGAGTGCATTGTAAGGATGTACCTCTTGTACTCAAGGCAATCTTATTTTCTGGTGGCTCAGAGCAATAGTCTCAGCTTTTCTACAGTGATTTATAATGTAATAAAATGAAGAAGTTAGTGGACTGTTTCACTGACAACCATGAAGTTACAAGAGATTATATTTGACTCTTCTCAATGAAGTTAACAGGAAAGATTAAATGTTTTTTTAAAATGGTGGTATTGTATATGTACAATTTTATTTATTTATTTATTTATTTATTTATTTATTTATTTATTTATTTTTATATGTACAATTTTAATTCATGGTAACCTCTCTCTCTCTCTCTCTCTCTCTCTCTATCTATCTATATATATATAACCTCTTTCTCTCTCTCTATATATATATTTTATATAGATATATATAAAATCTGAATGGTAAATAGGGAAGGTATGGTAAAATCTACAGGAAAATGTAAGTGGATGTTTCAAAAATCAGAAAGTTAATTAATAGCAGATTAATACTAAGAGTCATTTATTTCTGGATCCAGAGTATATTCTTCTATATCAAATTCTAAAAGGAAAAAAATAATCATCTTAGAAAAAAATTTTTTTTTCAGAGTCAGAAAAATTTAAGAGTAGTTAACTAAAATCCAACTATATCTGAATATAAGGAAGATCAAGTAAATGAGTAAGACTAGATATTAAAGTATAAGCAAAAGCATTGTAAGGAAGTTCCAAAAAGAAAAAAAAGTTGGGGGAGAGGAAAAGAGATTAAAATTTTAATAGTATATTGCATTAAATTTAGGACAAAAAACATTAAACAACATGAAGGGAATTTACAAAAGGTGAATTCACAATAAAGATCTATGTGCCAAATAACATAGTATCAACATTAATAAAGCACAAATGACAAGAACAATCAGAAATAATTTGTGAAATTGAAATAATAGTAACACTAACAAAAGATGTATAAAGTACAAACAATAACAGCATGCAATCTAGGGGTTTAAATCCAGTTATGGTACTCTAAAATCCTAGTAATGTTTAGAAGAAAGGTGGAGACCTACATTAACAATAGACTTTGTTATTCCAAATAACTTTCCAAAATATCAAGGATAACCAATAAAAGAATAGAAATAGTATGTATAAATTCCAAATTAGCACGGAGGAAAAATGTAATAAGAAAAATGTAAAAAGCAAAAGAATCCAAAGGAGAAACAGTAAAAAGTCATGAAAAATAAAAAATACAATATGAATGTATTCACTGTGGTTTTTTTGTATATGGTTTTTATGATATTAAGGTATGTTCCTTCTATCCCTACACTGCAGAGATTTTTTTTCAAGAAAGGTTGCTGTATTTTGTAAAATACTCCTTCTGCACTTATTGACAGAATTATATGATTCTTGTCCTTTCTTTTATTAATGTGATGTATTGTGATTGATTTGCAGATGTTGAACCCCTGTTGCAGTCCAGGAAAAGAAATCCGATTCGGTCATGGTGAATAGTCCTTTTAATATACTGTTGGATCCTATTAGCTAGTATCTTGGTAAGAATTTTTGCATCCATATCCATCAGGGATATTGGTATGGAAAACTCCTTTTTGGTGGGGTTTTTGTCTGGTTTTTGGATCAAAGTAATATTGGCTTCATAGAATAAGTTTGGAAGTTTTCCTTCCATTTCCATTGTTTGAAACAGCTTCAGAAGAATAGGTATCAATTCTTCCTTAAATGTTTGGTAGAATTCCACTAGGAGGCCATCTAGTCCTGGACTCTTGTTTGTAGGGAGATTTTTGATTACTGATTCAATTTCTTTGCTGGTTATGTGGCTGTTCAGGTTTTCTTTTTCTTCCTGTTTCAGTTTTAGTAGTTTGTTTCTAGGAATGCATCCATTTCTTCCAGATTGCCTAATTTGTGGGCATATAACTGGTCATCAATATTCTCATAATTGTTTGTATTTCTGTAGTGTCAGTTGTGATCTCTCCTCTTTCATTCATGATTTCATTTATTTGCATCCTTCTTCTTTTATTTTTGATAAGTCTGGTTAGGGGTTTATCAATCTTATTAATTCTTTCAGAGAGCCAGCTCCTAGTTTCATTGATCTGTTCTACTGTTTTTGTTTTGTTTTGTTTTTATTTCTAAATCATTGATATCTGCTCTGATCTTTATTATTTCGCTTCTCCTAT
Source organism: Canis lupus familiaris (assembly GCF_011100685.1). Taxonomy (NCBI): domain Eukaryota; kingdom Metazoa; phylum Chordata; class Mammalia; order Carnivora; family Canidae; genus Canis; species Canis lupus. Next base: position 50,313,164 of record NC_049233.1, read on the forward strand.
TGGATTTAGGCTTTGTTTGCCATTCTTTTTCCAGCTCCTTTAAGCGTAAGGTTAGATTGTGTATTTGAAACTTTGGTTTAAAATCTAATTTGTCTGATAAAAGGAGGATTGCTATTCCAGCTTTGTTTTAACGTCCATTAGCTTGTTAAATGGTTCTCCACCCCCTTACTTTCAATCTGGAGTATATTTGGGGTCTAAAATGAATCTCTTGTAGACAGCATATCAATGGGCCTTGTTTTTTCATCCAGTCTGATACCCTATGTCTCTTGTTTGCGGCATTTAGTACATGTATATCCAGAGTGATTATTGAAAGATACAAATTTAGTGCCATTGTATTTCCTCTGAAGTTGCTGTTTCTATAGGTTGTTTCTATTTCTAGTCTTTGTCACTTTTGGGCTGTCTCTTCTCTTAAAGGATCCTCTTTAATATTTCTTGCAGGGCTGGTTTAGTGTTTTGTTTTGTTTTTTATTTGTTTTTTGTTCTGCAACTCTTTATCTCTCCTTCTATCCTGAATGTCAGTCTTGTTGGATAGAGTATTCTTAGCAGCATATTTTTCCCATTTAGCACACTGACTGTATCATGCCAGTCTCTGTTCTGGCCTGCCAGGTCTCTATGGACAGGTCTGCTGCCAGCCTTACATTTCTACCCTTGTAGGTTACAAACCTTTTGTCTTGATCTTTTGCCAGGATTTTCTCTTTATCTCTGAAATTTGCAAGCTTCACTATTATATGTCGAGGTATTGACCTATTTTTATTGATTTTGAGGGGAGTTCTCTATGCCTCCTGAACTTGAATGCCTATTTCCTTCCCAAGAGTAGGGAAGGTGTGAGCTATAATTTGTTCATATAAACCTTCTGCCCCCCCATTCATATTTTGGGACCCTTATTATCCAGATATTATTTCGCTTTATGGAATCACTGATTTCTCAGTCTCCCTTCGTGATCCAGTGGTTGTTTTTCTCTTTTCTTTTCAACCTCTTATTTTCATCATTTTGTCATCTTTATCACTGACTCTCTCTTCTGCCTCATTTATTATCCCTGCTGTTAGAGCCTACATTTTTGACTGCATCTCAGCAATAGTATTTTTAATTTTGGCCAGATTAGATCTTAGTTCTTTTATTTCTACAGTAAGTGATTCTCTAATGTCTTCTATGCTTTTTTTCAAGCCCATCTAGTACCTTTATAATCTTTGTTTTAAATTCTAGTTCCATCATATTACTTATGCCCATATTGATTAAATCCTTGGCAGAGAGTACTACCTCCTGTTCTTTCTTTTGCAGTGAATTTCTCCTTCTAGTCATTGTGTCCAGAAAGGAAAGTACAGAAAAAAAAAAAAAAGAAAAAAATAGCAAAAACAGCAATAACAACAATAACAACAAAGACAATAACAAAACTTCAGAAAGTGACTCTAGTGTATGCTGTGTACCCTCTGCTGTTGTGTTTTGGCTCCTCTTTCCCACTGGTCTTTCCTCTACAGAGTTCCTCCTTGCTTTATAGTGGGGAATGTTTGGACTTTTAGGTGTGCTTTGATTTGTTTGTCAAGTTAAGCCTGTAAAGCAAAAAAGAAAAGAAAAAAAAAAAAAGAAAAAAAAGCCTGATCCAAGACAAAAGGAAACAGAGCAAAACAGCATGCAGAAAAACCATAAACTATAAGCCTGATTCTAAAAAAATAAGAAACAAAGAAGGGAAAAAAGGTAGGGAAAGAAGAAAAGCAAGAGAAAGAAAAGAAGCCTGATCTGAAAAATGAGAGAAGGCAGCAAATGAACCAACAAATGAGCAAAAGATTACAAGCCTGATTAAAAAAAAAAAAGGATAAAGAGAAAAAAATATCTAAAATAAAGGACAAAAAATAAGAAATAGAAAAATAAATCTTTAGAAATCTAAAAAAATAAAAGGAAAAAAAAAAGATAAAGAAGAAGCAAGCCTGATCCTATTTCTAGCAGAAGATGTTTTGGAGCTTTCTTCAGTCAGTAGACTTGATGGATTTGGGCACCTGTTGGTCTTCTGAGGGAGAGGCCTGCAGGGCTGGTTCACAGATTTGTCCTTGTAAAGATAGATGCCCCTGCCAGGAACAGTGGTGTGGAGTTTAATGTAGGGGACTCCAGCCTCCACTGGAGGTCATTGTCTTTCTCTCTGAAGTCCGACTGTGCAGGTGGGCCAGAAGAGGGCAGGGTGGTGGGGGGAGGCATATTATGGTATCATCCCAGCCCCCTCGTCCCTGGGGAGCGGAACACCCAGCCACTGCTGTTCAGGACCCCTCTTATAAAAATAATCTCCTGTGTCCCGTGCTTTCATCAGTTCCCTGCCCTTAATCTATCTGTGCCTGGGCTGTCGGCACCCCCAGAGCCACAGATCTCCTGTATCTTATCTTTGACCAGTGGCTGAGATTCCAAACTCCAAGTATCAAAAGGCCTGGTAAGGTGTGCGCCCACCCCGGTCCCATGGTGGAGAAGCTAGAGGCCTGCCCAGCACCATCCATCCCCCCCAAAGCCATGGTACAGAGCCTGCGCAGAGGCTGGTTTATTGTAATGCTCAGCGAAAAAGCTGGAACCGGGTTATTGGCTGTCTGCACTTGACTCAGTTCCCCTGCTCCCTTCTGTCTCAGAAAAGCTGACTCAGGGGCTTGAATCTATTGCGGCAGACAGCGAAAAGTGGAGGCCAGGTTATCCAGGTTATCTGCAATCTGCTCCAGTCTCTGCTTTTTTTGCTTAGTTCTGTTGCAGAAAAGCAGCTGGTCAGCGCACACAGAGGTTTAAGCCCATTGTGGCTCACAGCAAAAAGTTACGAGGTGCTCCGCCCTCTGTGTGCACCTTTGATCCTGCTGTTGAGCACGGCTCAAAGGCTCCCCTGTTGGCCTTTTGTCCTTGGAGAGGCAAAGTACTCTCTCTCCTCTGCCCTCCAGGGAAGGGAGCCATCTCTTCCTGTGGGACCCAACAATCCTCCTTGTCACAGTTTATTGTGCAATCCCTACCCTTTGGGCTCTTCCCCACTTTCTCCCTCTTCCTGACTTTGCTCCACAAAAAAGGGTTCCCTCCCCTTCCCGGCCAGGCAGCTTTCCTCCCCCCAATTCATGGCTCAGAACCCTGCATCTACCATGTTTTCTCATTCTAACTGTGCAGATTGTTTCCTTAATCCTCAGATCCTCTTCCTAGTTGTTCAAAATAGTTGACTCTTGATCTAGCTGTATTGGAAGGACCGGGCAAGTTCAGAGTCTCCCTACTAGTTCACCATCTTAACTGCCCCAACACCTGGAATTTGAAATGTTCTAAAAGGTAAATAATAAGGGGCACCGGGGTGGCTCAGTTGGTTAAGTGTCCCACTTTGATTTCAGCGGAGGGTCAAGCCCTGTGTTGGGCTCCACGCTCCACATGGAGCCTACTTAAGAAAAAAAAAAAAAAGATAAATAATATGACAATTTTATTATTTGTGACAAATGATGGTTTTGTTTCCTTCTTTCTAATTTCTATACATTTATTTGTTTTTCTTACAGTTCTGGCTTAGATCTGCAGGACAGAAATGATAAAAGTGAGAATTGTTTTATGATTTTAAAAGAAATATCTAGCAAGTATGGTTTTTGCTATAGGTTTTTGATAGACAATATCAGATTGTTCTTTTTTGGTTCATGTGTTCATTCATTAATCTATATTGAGATCTGTCATGTAAAATTCCTTATAAATTCTTTTAAAATCTATTTTATTTGTTTCTTATTAAACTAAGTTGGCATATAACATTGTGTTAAGTTTAAGGTATACAGTGTCACTTCGATACATTTTTACATTGTAATATGCTTGTCAGTGTCCTGATACTCATCACATTACAACATTATAGCACAATATTATTGTCTATATTGAACATATTGTGCATTAGACCTCTATGACTTATTTACCCTTCTATACAAGTTTGTACCATTAAACACCATCACTCTTGTCACCCTCTTCTCTTGCCTCTCCCCTGGTAACTGCCATTTCAGTCTCTGTTTTTTACAGGTATAAGTTTTTTAGATTTCACATTAAGTCGTATCATACAGTATTTATCTTTATCTGGCTTATCTTGCTTAGTATGATGTGCTCCAAGTCCATCCATGTTGTCACAAACAGAAAGACATTCTCTTTTCTCATGGCTGAATAATATTCCAAAGTGTATATGTACCACATCTTTTTAATCCATTCAAGCATTTGGGTTGCTTCCGCATCTTAGCTATTGTGAATAATGCTAAGATGAACATGGGGGTGGGGTATGTATATATCTCATTAAAACCTTGTTTTCATTTTCTTTGGGCATATAACCAGTAGAATTGCTGGATCATATGGTAGATGTATTTTATTTTTTTGAGGATCCTCCATATTATTTCCCATAGTAGTTGGGTCAATTTACATTCCCAGTAATAATGTATTCCTTTTCAGCACATTGTGGCCAGTGCCTGTCATCTCTTCTCTTCTTAATACAAGCCATTCTAACAGGTGTGAGGAGACAGCTCAGTGTGATTTTGATTTGCATTTCCCTGATGATTAGTGATGTTGAGCACTATTTCATCTATCTCTTGAACATTTTAATGTGTTTTTGGAAAAATATCTATTTTCATTTCTAAATCTGCCCACTTTGTCTTTCTTTCACTTTCTTTCTTTCTTTCTTTCTTTCTTTCTTTCTTTCTTTCTTTCTTTCTTTCTTTCTTCCTTCCTTCCTTCCTTCCTTCCTTCCTTCCTTCCTTCCTTCCTTTCTGAATCTGTCCATTTTTCAATTGAATTTGTTGTTGTTGTTTTTAAGTTGACTGAGTTTATTTTTTTATTTTTTACTTTTTGACTGAGTTTTTAAAATCTATTTTGGATATGAATCCCATATTCAATATATGTTTTGTAAAGGATTTTCCTCATCTTTCAGGTTGTCTTTTCATTTTGTTAGTTGTTTCTTTGCTGGGAAGAAGGTTTTGAGTTTAATGTAGTCCCATTGTTGATTTTTATTTTTGTTGTTAATGCTTTTGGCATCAGTTCAAAAAATTATTGACAAGACTAATATCATTGAGCTTCTTTTCCATGTTTTCTTTTAGGAGTTTTATAATATCAAGTCTTATGTTTAAATCTTTCATCTGTTTCATGTTAACTTTTATGAATGGTATGATATAAGGGTCCAATTTTATGATTCTGGATGTGTTTCTCCAATTTTCTCAGCATCATTTTAAGAGATTATCCTTTCCCCATTGGGCATTCTTGGCTCCTTTGTCAAATATTAGTTGACTGTATATGCTGGGATGTAATTCTAGGCTCTCTATTCTGTTCCAGTGGCTGATATGTCTATCCCAATCCATACTGGTTTTATTACAGGTTTGTGATGTAGTTTGAAATCCAGAAGTATGATACCTCTACCTTTGTTCTTTTTCTGTCAGGATTATTTTGACCATTATTTGACCAGGATCTTTTTGGTTCCACACAAACTTTAGGATTATTTCTTCTATTTCTTTGAAGAATGTCTTTGGTAGTTTGATAGAGATTGTGATGAATCTGTATATGGGTAGTAGTATGGTCATTTGAACAATAGTAATTCTTCTGATTCATGAACACGGGATGTTTCTTTTTTTTTTTTTTTTTTTTTTTTGCATCTCTTTTGATTTTTTCCAGTAAAGTCTTGTAGTTTTCAATGTATAGATCTTTCATTTTGTTGGTTAAATTTATTCCTAATAAATTTATTATTTGATAGTACTGAATGGAATGGTTTTACTTTTTCTTTTTCTTTTTTAGATGCCTTATCATTAGTGTAAAGGGATGTAATTGATTTCTGTATATTGATTTTATATTTTGACACTTTATTGAAATAATTGATTAATTTTAATAGTTTTTTGACTGACTTTTTGGCATTCTCTCCATATGATATTTTATCATCAGCAGATAATGACAATTTTACATCTTCCTTTCTGATTTGGATGTCTTTTATTTCTTTGTCTTGCCTAATTTCTCTAACTGGGACTTCCATAACATCTTGAATGGGAGTGATGAGAGTGAGCATCTTTGTCCTATTTCTGACCTTAAGGAAACACTTCCAATTTTCCTCTGTTGAGTAAATTGTTATCCGTGGGTTTGTCATATATGACCTTTATTATGTTGAAGTATGTTCCTTCTATATCCAATGTTGTATTTTATCAAGTGCCTTTTCTGCTTCTATTGAGGTAATCATGTGATTTTTACATTTATTTATTTATTATCGTTGTTGATTTATTGTGATGTATTACACTTATTAATTTGTGTATGTTGAACTATCCTTGTATTCTAGGGGCTATGGGTCATGGTATATAATCATTTTAATGTGTTCTTGAATCCAGTTTACTAATATTTTATTGAGAATTTTTGCATTTATATTCATCAGGGATATTGGTCTATAGTTTTCTTTTCTTGTATCCTTATCTGGTTTTCGTATTAAAATAATGCTAGCTGAGAGGAAGCTAGGAAGTATTTTCTCCTTGATATTTTGAAAGAGCTTCAGGAAAATTAGTGTTGATTCTTTTTCAATGTTTGGTAGGATTCTCTGGTGAAGCTGCTTGATCTTGGAGTTTCTGTGTCGGAATATTTTTTTATTACTGATTGAAACTCTTACTATTGATCTGTTTGGATTTTCTATTTCTTCCTGATCCAGTGCTGATGGTTACATATTCCTAGAAATGTATCCATTTCTTCTAGGTAATGTGATTTTTTGGCATGATTCCATAATATTTCTTTTTATTTTTTTTTAAACAGTGGTTTTTTTTTTTTTTTTTTTTTTTTTTTTTTTTTTAGATTTTATTTATTCATGAGAGACAAAGAGAGAGAGAGGCAGAGACACAGGCAGAGGGAGAAGCAGGCTCCATGCAGGGAGCCTGATGTGGGACTGGATCCCGGGTCTCCAGGATCAGGCCCTGGGCTGAAGGCAGTGTTAAACCGCTGAGCCATCCGGGCTGCCCGATTCCATAATATTTCTATAGTATCAGTGGTAATGTCTCCTATTTCATTTCTAATTATATTTATGTAAGTTTTCTCTTCTTTTTTTCTTAGTTGGCCTACCTAAAGTTTTGTTAATTTTATGTTTTTGAAGAGCCAGCTCTGAGTTTCATTGATCCTTTCTGTTGTTTTTCCTGTCTCTATTTCCTTTATTTCCACTCTGATCTTTATTATTTCCTTCCTTCTGCTAATTTTGGGCTTAATTTGTACTTCTTTTCTAATTCCTTGAGGCATAAAGTTAGCTTGTTTATTTGAAGTCTTTCTAATTTCTTAACATGAATTTATTGCTGTAAAGCTATCTCTCAGGCCTGCTTTTTTCTTTTTTCTCTTCTCTTCTCTTCTCTTCTCTTCTCTTCTCTTCTCTTCTCTTCTCTTCTCCTCTCCTCTCCTCTCCTCTCCTCTCCTCTTTTCTTTTCTTTTCTTTTCTTTTCTTTTCTTTTCTTTTCTTTTCTTTTCTTTTTTGGTATATTTTTTTTTGTTGGAGTTCAATTTGCCAACATATAGCATAGCACCCAGTGCTCATCCCATCAAGTGCCCCCCTCAGTGCCTGTCACCCAGTCACCCCAACCCCCTCCCACCTCCCTATCCACCACCCCTTGTTCGTTCCCCAGAGTTAGGTGTCTGTCATATTCTCTCACCCTCACTGATATTTCCCACTCATTTTCTCTCCTTTCCCCTTTATTCCCTTTCACTATTTTTTATATTCCCCAAATGAATGAGACCATATAATATTTGTCTTTCTCTGATTGACTTATTTAACTCAGCATAATACCCTGCAGTTCCATCCCTGTTGAAGTAAGTGGTGGGTATTTGTCATTTAATGGCTGAGTAATATTCTATTGTATACATAGACCACATCTTCTTTATCCATTCATCTTTCGATGGACACCGAGGCTCCTTCCACAGTTTGGCTATTGTGGACATTGCTGCTATAAACATCGGGGTACAGGTGTCCCAGTGTTTCACTGCATCTAAATCCCCAGCAGTGCAATTCCTGGGTCGTAGGGCAGGTCTATTTTTAACTCTTTGAGGAACCTCCACACAGTTTTCCAAAGTGGCTGCACCAGTTCACATTCCCACCAACAGTGCAAGAGGGTTCCCCTTTCTCCACATCCTCTCCAACATTTGTGGTTTCCTGTCTTGTTAATTTTCCCCATTCTCACTGGTGTGAGGTGGTATCTCATTGTGGTTTTGATTTGTATTTCCCTGATGGCCAGGGATGCGGAGCATTTTCTCATGTGCTTGTTGGCCATGTCTATGTCTTTGGTGAAATTTCTGTTCATGTCTTTTGCCCATTTCATGATTGGATTGTTTGTTTCTTTGCTGTTGAGTTTAATAAGTTCTTTATAGATCTTGGATACTAGCCCTTTATCTAATATGTCATTTACAAATATCTTCTCCCATTCTGTAGGTTGTCTTTTAGTTTTGTTGACTGTTTCTTTTGCTGTGCAGAAGCTTTTTATCTTGATGAAGTCCCAATAATTCATTTTTGTTTTTGTTTCCCTGCCTCCATAGGTGTATCTTGCAAGAAGTTGCTGTGGCCAAGTTCAGAAAGGGTGTTGCCTGTGTTCTCCCCTAGAATTTTGATGGATTCTTGTCTCACATTTAGTTCTTTCATCCATTTTGAGTTTATCTTTGTGTATGGTGTAAAAGAATGGTCTAATTTCATTCTTCTGCACGTGGCTGTCTAATTTTCCCAACACCATTTATTGAAGAGACTGTCCTTTTTCCAGTGGATATTCTTTCCTACTTTGTCGAATACTAATTGACCATGGAGTTGAGGGCCCATTTCTGGATTCTCTCTTCTCTTCCATTGATCTGTGTGTCTGTTTTTGTGCCAGTACCACACTGTCTTGGTGATCACAGCTTTGTAGTACAACCTGAAATCTGGCATTGTGATGTCTCTGGCTCTGGTTTTCTTTTTTAATATTCCCCTGGCTATTTGGGGTCTTTTCTGATTCCACACAAATCTTAAGATTTTTTGTTCTAACTCTCTGAAGAAAGTCCATGGTATTTTGATAGGGATTGCATTAAATGTTTAAATTGCCCTGGGTAACATTGACATTTTCACAATATTAATTCTGCCAATCCATGAGCATGGAATATTTTTCCATCTCTTTGTGTCTTCCTCAATTTCTCTCAGAAGTGTTCTGTAGTTTTTACAGTATAGATCCTTTACCTCTTTGGTTAGGTTTATTCCTAGGTATCTTATGCTTTTGGGTGCAATTGTAAATGGCATTGATTCTTTAATTTCTCTTTCTTCAGTCTCATTGTTAGTGTATAGAAATGCCACTGATTTCTGGGCATTGATTTTGTATCCTCCCACAATGCTTGAATTGCTGTATGAGTTCTAGCAATCTTGGGGTACAGTCTTTTGGGTTTTCTATGTACAATATCATGTCATCTGCAAAGAGGGAGAGTTTGACTTCTATGTCAATTTGAAAGCCTTTTTATTTCTTTTTGTTGCCTGATTGCTGAGGCTAGGACTTCTAGTACTATGTTGAATAGCAGTGGTGAGAGTGGACATCCCTGTCTTGTTCCTGATCTTAGGGGAAAGGCTCCCAGCGTTTCTCCATTGAGAATGAGATTTGCTGTGGGCTTTTTGTAGATGGCTTTTCAGATGCTGAGGAATGTTCCGTCTATCCCTACACTCTGAAGAGTTTTGATCAGGAATGGATGCTGTATTTTGTCAAATGCTTTCTCTGCATCTATTGAGAGGATCATATGGTTCTTGTTTTTTCTCTTGTTGATATGATCTATCACGTTGATTGCTTTATGAATGTTGAACCACCCTTGCATCCTGGGGATAAATCCCACTTGGTCATGGTGAATAATCTTCTTAATGTACTGTTGGATCCTATTGGCTAGTATCTTGTTTAGAATTTTTGCATCTGTGTTCATCAGGGATACTGGTCTATAATTCTTTTTGGTGGGGTCCTTGTCTGGTTTTGGAATTAAGGTGATGCTGGCCTCATAGAACGAGTTTGGAAGTATTCCATTCCTTTCTATCTTTCAGAACAAGTAGAATAAGTATTGTTTAGAAGAATAAGTATTGTTAGTAGAATAAGTATTGTTTCTTCTTTAAACATTTGATAGAATTCCCCTGGCGGGAGGCGGGGGGGGGGGGCAGCCCCGGTGGCACAGTGGTTTAGTGCTGCCTGCAGCCCGGGGTGTTATCCTGGAGGCCTGGGATCAGTCCCTCATCGGGCTGCCTGCATGGAGCCTGCTTTTCCCTCTGCCTGTGTCTCTGCCTCTCTTTCTCTCTCTCTGAATAAATAAATAAATCTTTAAAAAAAAAAAAAAAGAATCTCTTATAAGAAAAAAAAAAAAAAAAAAAGAATTCCCCTGGGAAGCCATCTGGCCCTGTACTTTTGTGTCTTGGGAGGTTTTTGATGACTGCTTCAATTTCCTTCCTAGTTATTGGCCTGTTCAGGTTTTCTATTTCTTCCTGTTCCAGTTTTGGTAGTTTGTGGTTTTCCAGTAATGTGTCCATTTCTTCTAGATTGCCTAATTTATTGGCGTATAGCTGCTGATAATATGTTTTTAAAAATCATTTGTATTTCCTTGGTATTGGTTGTGATCTCTCCTTTTTCATTCATGATTTTATTAATGAGTCTTTTCTCTTTTGTTTTTAATAAGGCTGGCTAATGGTTTATCTATCTTATTAATTCTTTCAAAGAACCAACTCCTGGTTTTGTTGATCTGTTCTACAGATCTGTTCTTCTGGTCTCTGTTTCATTGAGTTCTGCTCGAATCTTTATTAATTTTCTTCTTCTGCTTGGTGTAGGTTTTATTTGCTGTTCTTTCTCCAGTTCCTTTAGGTGTAAGGTTAGCTTGTGTATTTGAGTTTTTTTCCAATTTTTTGAGGGATGCTTGTATTGTGATGTATTTCCCCCTCAGGACTGCTTTTGCTGTATCCCAAAGATTTTGAATGGTTGTATCTTCATTCTCATTAGTTTCCATGAATCTTTTTAATTATCCTCTAATTTCCTGGTTGACCCTTTCATCCTTTAGCAGGATGGTCTTTAACCTCCATGTGTTTGAATTTCTTCTTTTTTTTATAAGTTGTTTTTTTAAAAAATTTATTTATTCATGAAAGACACACACACACACACACACACACACACACAGAAGAGAGAGAGAAGCAGGCTCCATGCAGGGCGCCCAATGCGGGACTCAATCATGGGACTCCAGGATCACGCCCTGAGCTGAAGGCAGGCACCACTGAGCAACCACTGAGCCACCCAGGGATTCCCCCCAAATTTCTTCTTGTGATTGAGTTCAAGTTTCAAAGCATTATGGTCTGGAAATATGCAGGGAACAATACCAATCTTTTGGTATCAATTAAGGCCTGATTTGTGACCCAGTATGTGGTCTATTCTGGAGAATGTTCCATGTGCACTTGAGAAGAATGTATATTCAGCTGCGTTTGGATGCAAAGTTCTCTAAATACCTGTGAAATCCATCTGGTCCAGTGTATCATTTAAGGCTCTTGTTTCTTTGGAGATGTTGTGCTTAGAAGATCTGTCATTTGCAGAAAGCACCGTGTTGAAGACTCCCAGTATAAGTGTATTATTATCTAAGCCTGTCTTAACTTTGGTTATTAATTGATTGATATACTTGGCAGCTTCCACATGAGAGGCACAAATATTCATGATTGTTAGGTCCTATGGTTGGATAGGTTCTTTATGATATAGTATTCCTCTTCATCTCTTATTACAGTCTTTGGGATAAACCTAATTTATCTGATATGAGGATTGCTACCCCTGCTTTCTTTTGAGGACCATTTGAATGATAAATGGTTCTCCAACCTTTCATTTTCAGGCTGTAGGTGTCCTTAGGTCTAAAATGAGTCTCTTGTAGACAGCAAATAGATGGGTCTTGCTTTTTCATCCAGTCTGAAACACTGCATCTTTTGATGGGATCATTAAGCCCATTCATGTTCAGAGTTATTATTGAAATATATGAATTTAATGTCATCATAATACCTATTCAGTCCCTGTTTTTGTGGTTTATTTCTTTGGACTTCCTCTTTCTTTTACAGAGTCCCCCTTAATATTTCTTGCAGAGCTGATTTGGTGGTCACATATTCTTTCAGTTTCTGCCTATCTTGGAAGCTCTTTATTTCTTCTATTCTGATTGAGAGCCTTGCTGGATAAAGTATTCTTGGGTGCATGTTCTTCTCATTTAGGAACCTGAATAGATCCTGCCAGCCCTTTCTGGCCTGCCAGGTCTCTGTGGAGAGGTCTGCTGTTAATCTAATATTTCTTCCCATATAAGTTAGGGATCTCTTGTCTCTTGCTGCTTTAAGGATTTTCTCTTTATTTTTGGAATGTGCAAGTTTCACTATTAAATGTCAAGGTGTTAAACGGTTTTTATTGATTTTAGGGGGGAATCTCTCTATCTCCTGGATCTGAATGCCTGTATTCCTCCCCAAATTAGAGAAGTTCTCAGTTATGATTTGCTCAAGTATGCTTTCCAGTCCTCTGTCCCTTTCGGTGCCCTCTGGAACCCCAATTAAACGTAGATTTTTCCTTCTGAGGCTATCATTTATTTCCCTTAACCTTTCCTCATGGTCTTTTAATTGTTTTTCTGTTTTTTCCTCAGCTTCCTTCTTTGCCATCAACTTGTCTTCTATGTCACTCACTCTTTCTTCTACTTCATTAACCCTCATCATTAGGATCTCCAATTTGGATTGCATCACATTCAATTGATTTTTAATTTTGGCCTGATTAGATCTAAATTCTGCAGTCATGATGTCTCTTGAATCCTTTATGCTTTTTTCCAGAGCCACCAGTAGCTTTATAATTGTACTTCTGAAATGGTTTTCTGACATTGAATTGTAATCTAAACTCTGTAACTCTGTGGCAGAGTACTGTTTCTTATTCTTTCTTTTGTGGTGAGCTCTTCTTTCTAGTCATTTTGCTCAGTGCAGAGTGGCTAAAAAAGAGCTGTATTGGAAAAAGGAAGGAAAAAAAAAGAAAAAGAAAAAACAAACAACAATAACGACAACAACAACAACAAAAACAAAAAACAAAAACAAAACCCACAACCAAAAACCAAAAACCAAAAACCAAGGAGGGGCATCCTCTAATTCTATATACTGTAAATCCCTTGACTTCCCCTGGAGCTTTCCAGTGCTGCTCAGTCAAGAACTTGTTCTTCCCCTGTCCTTCCAGCTGGTCTTCTGAAGTAGGGGCCTGCTTTGCTGATTCTCAGGTGTGTGCACCTGGGGGAGCTGCCCCGCCCCCTGCCGGGTGCTGGGCTCAGTGGGAGCTGTTTACCCCACGAGGCCTCTGTCCCTTGGAGGGCCCGCTCCATCCCAGGCATACGGTGACACCAGGACGGACAACAACACTGGCCGAGGCCAGCTCTCCAGCTCCCCACAGTAACCACTGCAGTCTCCCAGTCCACACTGGCCTAGATGCTCCCTGGGCAGGGGCGCTGACCTGCACAGCTCGGGGGCGCCCAGCAGCAGGAGCGTCCTCGCTATCCTGGGCCCTCCCGCCTCCACCTGTCCTGGGGGGAGTGCAGGATCCCAGCTGTGTCCCCCGGCGCCTTGGGCTCCGGGGCTTGCGCTGCTGGAATCATGCTCCCGGAGCTGCAGCTCCCGAAGGCAGCAGGGCACAGCCCCCTCCCCCGGAGCCCCCGCCTGACCCACCGGCTTCTCCCCGAGGCCCCGCCGGGTGCACTCCAGCCCTTTACCGCCCTCGGCCCGTGGGGTGTGGGGTGTTCTCCCCCGGGCGCACCTCCTCTGTTAGTGACCCCGGGAGACTGGAGGCTCCACCGCCCCTCCTGGGATGCTGCCTGAGTTCCCTGCTAAGCACGTTTCTGACCGGGTAGAATCCGGTGTAGATTTTTAAAGTTCCCGCTTCTCTGGGGCTGGGCCTTCCTGTCCTGGAGGCTCTCCCCTGGGCCTTAGCCAGCTCCTCATGGGGCCTCTCCCCGACTGGATTTTATTTTTATTTTTATTTTTATTTTTATTTTATTTTATTTTATATTTTATTTTATTTATTATTATATTATATTATATTTTATTTTATTTTATTTTATTTTATTTTATTTTATTTTATTTTATTTTATTTTATTTTATTTTATTTTATTTTTCTGTCTTACTACCTTGTTAGAAGTGCAAGCTCTTCTCTCTGCAGCATTCTGGCTGTTCTTTCTTTAAATCTCAGGTTGAATTCGTAGGTTTTCAGGATGATTTGAAAGTTATCTAGGTAAGTTGGTGGGGACAGGTGACTTGGGGACCCTACTCCTCTGCTATCTTGCCCCGCCCAGCAGGCCTGCTTTTTCTATGTCCCACAGTATTTGATATGTTGTATTTCCATTTTCATTTATTTAGAGATAATTTTAAATTTCTTTTTTGATTTCTTCTTTGACCCAATGGTTGTTTAGAAGTGTGTTTAGTTTCCACATATTTGTAGATTTTCTCACTTCTTGTTGTCATTGATTTTTAGTTTCATATCATTTTGGTCAAAGAAGATAGTTTATATCATTTAAATCATTTTAAATTTACTAAGATTTGTTTTGTTGCCTATCATATAATCTATCATGGAGAATGTTCCATGCACACTTGAGATAAATGTGTATTATGCTGTTGTTTGATGGAACATCTTGTATATGTCTATTAAATCCATTTATTCTAAAATGTGGATCAATTTCAAAATTTCCTTGTTGTTTTTCTGTCTAGATAGTCTATTCTTTGCTGATAGTGGAGTATTAAAGTCCCCTATAATCACTACAGTATTGTCTATTTCTCCAATAAGATCTGTTATTATTTGCTTAGCACATTTTGGTGCCTGGGTGTTGAGATCATATATATTTATGATTGTTCTATCTTCTTGATGTACTGATGCCTTTATCATTATATAATGATCATCTTTGTCATTTTTTATCCTTTTTGGCTTGAGTCTATTTTGTCTGATATAAGTATGGCTACATTTGCCTTCTGTTGTTTTTCATTTGCTTGGAATATATCATCTTCCTTTCTTTCACTTTGAGCCTATATGTGTCTTTAGAACTGAGATGACTCTCCTATAATCAGCATATAATTGGATTTTTAAAAAATAATCCAGCCATCTTGCGCCTTTTGATTGGTGAGTTCCATCCATGTACATCTAGGGTGATTATTGAGATGTAAGAATTTACTACTGCCATTTTACCTGTTGCAGTCTAGTTATTTCATTTTTCCATTTTTTTCTTCCTTTCTTGTCTACCTTAGTAAGTTGGTGGTTTTCCATAGTAATTTGCTTAGTCTCCTTTTTTAAATCATTTTTTTAAGATTTTATTTATTTATTCATAGAAACAGAGAGAGAGAGAGAGAGAGAGAGAGAGAGAGAAAGAGAGGCAGAGACACAGGCAGAGGGAGAAGCAGGCTCCATGCAGAAAGCCTGACGTGGGACTCGATCCAGGGTCTCCAGGATCATGCCCTGGGCTGCAGGCGACGCTAAACCACTGCACCACCAGGGCTACCCCTAGTCTCCTTTTTTAATCTTTTTTTTTTTTAATGTTTCACATCTCTGCTCTAGATTTTGTTTTGTGATTACCATTAAGTTTACATAAAACATCTCATAGGGGTGTTGAAGATGATAAGTTCTTTATAGATTTTGGATACTAGCCCTTTATCAGATGTCATCTGCAAATATCTTCTCTCATTCAGTTGTCTTTTGGTTCTTGTCAGCTGTTTCCTTTGCTGTACAAAAGCTTTTTATCTTGAAGAAGTCCCAATAGTTCATTTTTACCTTTGTTCCCCTTGCCTTTTGAGCCGTGTCTAGGAAGAAGTTTCTGTGGCTGAGGTCATAAAGGGTGCTACTTGTGTTCTGCTCTAGGATTTTGATGGATTCCGGTCTCACATTTAGGTCTTTCATCCATTTTGAATTTATTTTTGTGTATGGTGTAAGAAGGTGGTCCAGTTTCATTCTTCTGCATGTGGCTGCCCAATTTTCCCAACACTATTTGTTGAAGAGACTGTGTGTGTGTTTTTTTTTTTTTTTTTTTTTTTTACCATTGGATGTTCTTTCCTGCTTAGTCAAAGATTCATTGACAATAGAGTTGAGGGTCCATTTCTGGGTTTTGTATTCTGTTCCTTGATCTATGTGTCTGTTTTTGTGTCAGTACCATACTGTCCTGATGGTTACAGCTTTGTAATTGAGGTTGAAGTCTCAAACTGTGATGGCACCAGCTTTGGTTTTCTTTTTCAAACTTCCATTGGCTATTTGGGGTGAGTTTAATATACTATTCTAATAAAGAGCTACAGTATCCTAAATCTAACTTGTTGAGCACCTTAATCAGAGTTTTGTGTACTTTGATCATTTTGTTTCAGTTTGAAGATTTCCTTTCAGTATTTTTTGTAAGGCAGGTCTAGTGGTAACGGAACTCCTTCAGCTTTTGTTTGCCTGGGATATTCTTTATTTCTCTTTTATATCTAAAGGATAACTTTGCCAAATAGAGTATTCTTGGCTGGCATTTTTTATCTTTTAATATTTTTAATGTATCCTTTCACTCTCTCGAGTAGTGTAGAGTTTCTGTTGAGAAATCTACTGATAGCATCATGGGTGTATATTTGTGGATTACTGTCTTTTTTCCCCTGGATGTCTTTAAAATTCTTTATCATTGACTTTTGACAGTTTTAATATAATGTATCTTGGAGAACATCTTTTTGCATTGAGATAATAAAGTGTTCTATTAACTTCATGGGCTTATATCCAATTTCTTCCCTAGGTTTAGAAAGTTCCCAGCTATTCTTTCTTTCTTTTTTTTTTTTTTTTTTTGTTAATTTTTTTAAATGTTTTTTTTAAAGACTTTATTTATTTATTCATAGAGGCACAGAAAGAGAGAGAGAGAGAGAGAGAGAGGCAGAGACAAAAGCAGGCACCATGCAAAGAGCCTGACTTGGGACTTGATCCAGGGTCTCCAGGATCATGCCCTGGGCTGCAGGCAGCGCTAAACTGCTGCGCCACTGGGGCTGTCCTCCCAGCTATTATTTCTTTGAATAAACTCTGTCCTCTTCTTTTTCTGGAATATCCATTACTCTTATGTTGTCTTTTCTAATGGAGTTTTATAGCTTTCATAGGGTTTCTTCAATTTTAAGAATCTTTGTTCTCTCTACTCTTCCACCTGAGTCATATCTAGATTCCTATCTCCCAGCACTAATTCTTTCTTCCATCTGAGCTGCTTTATATTTCCAATGCATTCTAATGCTTTCTTTATCTTACTCGTTAGGTTGTTCAACTCCAGAATTTCTGATGTGTTCTTTTTTTAGGATTTCAATCTCTTGTGAAATATTCCTTCTGTTTATAATTTTATTCCTAAAATTGTTTGCTTTTCTGAGTTTTCTTTTTAGCTCATTATATTTCTTCATAACAGTTCTTTTAAGGTTTTTTAAAATTTTTATTTATTTATGATAGTCACAGAGAGAGAGAGAGAGAGAGGCAGAGACATAGGCAGAGGGAGAAGCAGGCTCCATGCACCAGGAGCCCGACGTGGGATTTGATCCCGGGTCTCCAGGATTGCGCCCTGGGCCAAAGGCAGGCGCCAAACCACTGTGCCACCCAGGGATCCCTAAGTTTTTTTTATCAGATTGTAATATTCCATGTCTTTGCATTCAATTGGTGGAAATTGTCATTTTCTTTTTGTGATACCATATTACTGTGATTTTTCATGATATTTGATTAAAAGTACATTTGCTGCCACATTTGAAGTGTGAACACTTTTCTTATTTAGATAAGGTTTTGTTTATTTTGATTCTAATTGAAGAGCCTTCCTTTTGTTTTTCAGATGGTGGTGCTGGTGGTCCAGAAGTTTTTGGCTTCTCTAACCACAGCTGACTGCTGCTAAGGTTAGGAGGATACTTACTAAAAAAAAAAAAAAAAAAAATAGTTGGGGAGTAAAAAAGATGGTGTCAGAGTGGTAGAAGGTATATATTGAGCAACTAGGGTTTTGGGAACACCCATGGCCTACTAGGGGGATCTTTGAGTGAGGATGTAGGGGTACAGGTTCTAGATGTCCATGAGCAATCCTCTTGCCAGAATCCCTGGAAGACAGCAGGAGACACTGTCCTTCAGTTCTCTCTGCCTATTTTCCTTTCCCTTTCCCGTACTCACTGCAGTCTTTCCTCAGAAAGAGCTACAGGTCCCTCTAACATGCTTGTAGAACATACAGCCAGGCTGACTCACACTCACACCTTCAGCCTTCACTTCCTTTGATACAAAAGTCACGCTGTTCTATTGCTGGATCTGCTCTTGCCTTTTGTGACACCAGCTTTGCCCTCTCTCCTCTGTGGCCCCATCTACCCAGAGGCACAGATGGCTTGATCTCTCAGGTGTCCTGGCATATTGTGTCAAGGTGCTTTAAAAATCTTTTTTTGATTATGGATCTGATTAGTTGTAAATCAAAAAGGAGAGAACAGAGGAGTAACTTACCATGATGCATCTGTGATAATGCTGACCTCGCTCTCCCAGACTGTCCTTTTATTCTTGGTTTACTATGATTTTCTGTTATGAAGTAGTATTGAATTAAATTAATTAATAATTAATTTCACAGTTGAGATGATAATGTGTTTTTAAAATCTTTATATTAATGAATTTTCTAATTTTAAACAATTTTCAGTGACTCTTAATGTCAAATATATTTTCATGTGTTTATTTGTCATCCATATAGCTCTTAGGTGGAATGTTTATGAAAGTCTTATACCCTACTCTTCTAAAAAATTGAGTTTATTTATTTTTACTATCATGTTTTTAAGAGTTTTTCTGTATTCTGGATATAAGTCCTTTATCATACATGCAATTTTCAAATATTTATTCCCAAGCTTGTACCTTGTATTTTTATTTTCTTAGGAGTATCTTCTGCAGAGCAAAAGTTCAATTTATCTTTTTTTTTCTTTCAGGATCATGATTTTGATATTATATATAAGATCTCTTTGCCTAGCTCCAGGTCATGAAGATTTTCTCCTATGTTTTGTATCTAAATCTTTTATAATATTATATTTTCTATTTAGACCTGTGATCCATTTGGAGTCAATTTTTGTATGAAATGTGAGGTTTAGGTTGAAGTTTATTCTTTTGCATATGAATATCCAAATGTTCTAACAGTATTTGTCGAAAAGCTGGCAGTACTCTTTATCACATCACAATATATTTTAATTATCTCTTCCCATGCCTGATTTCCCATTGAAGTGTGTATTTCTTCTCACTGAGTCTGCAAGTCCCTTTGGTAACTGGAAATCTATCTTAGAACCTTGAACTGTCAATGCTCAATAAAAACTGTTTGGATTAACACATAATAAAGCAATGAGCTAAGATTTTCTTGTGCATGGTAAAAATGTTCAGAAATATGTGTAATGGAAATGATGCTTATTTTTTCACTTTCTTCCATTCCTTTCTTAGAGAACATATTTCAACCATAGCCTTGGTAGGGGTAGTATATGTTTCCTGTGTCTTTTTAGACTAGAAGTAGAAACATAAATCAAAGTGGGCCAACTAGTTTTTCCATCCCCTAAATTGGATTGGGACATGGACAGAACAATTCAGACTTCTCTGGGTTCTGGGTTTGAAATATTATATAGACTAAAGGGCTGAAGCTACAATGTTGAGATGGCAGTGATATGTCATGGAAAAGCAGAGTAGAGAATGGAATAGTAACTTGAGAAGCAAAAATGAAGACAGAAATAGAAAGGTAGATGCCTGACTGCAGTTTTCCTCAGTGTGGGCTATGTTTTCTGAGGGTCCTGATTTTTTTTAAAGATTTTATTTATTTATTCATGAGAGACACACATAGAGAGACAGAGAGAGGGGCAGAGACACAGGCAGAGGGAGAAGCAGGCTCCATGCAGGGAGCTTGGTGTGGAACTCAATCCTGGGACCCCAGAATCATGCCCTGGACTGAAGGCAGGTGCTAAACCACTGAGCCACCCAGGGATCCCCCAAGGGTGCTGATTTTTAATGCTAGCTTCATTG
The DNA here is from genome assembly GCF_011100685.1 of Canis lupus familiaris. Lineage (NCBI taxonomy): Eukaryota > Metazoa > Chordata > Mammalia > Carnivora > Canidae > Canis > Canis lupus. The sequence goes on from NC_049233.1 coordinate 50,333,086, forward strand.
GGGGTGTGTCTCATTGTAATTAAACAGTCTAACCAAAGCAAGGTAATAAGAGCAATGAACAAATAATATTTGTCTAATAAAAAAATAACCTAAGAAGGTAAGTAGACTCTGGAATTTTTTAAGTCCCAAATGAGTTAGTATATATAAGATTTTATTAAGAATAATTGCACCATTCTTGTAGTCAATAGATACATCCATGTATGCTTAATTTAAATAACATCAGTACCATTGGGAATAAAGCAAAAGTATTCTTTTCAAAGTGATCTCTACTCTTCTCAAGACTCATTCATTCAGTAAGTTAGTCCCAAGCACTGGGATGTCGGTTATAAAAAGATGGACCATAGAGTTTGTCCTTCATAAGCTCAGAGTCTAGAAGGAGAAATGGGAATTAACAAATAATGACGTTTTAAAACTCTGATATTAGTAAACAAGAGACAATAGCAAACCATGCCAGTTCAAACATAAGCACTCATAACATTGGAGGACTCCTGACATTTGGTGTAGTCAGGGAAGGCTTCAGAGGGATTTGGGCTTTGAGGACTAAATTAGATGTGGATAGAGAAGAAAATAAAGGTATTGAAGGTAGAAGAGCTTCCTTTACATGTACCAGTATTAATAAAAATGTAAATATTGCTCAGCTATTTTTGAAAGGTTTGGGCATTCATTCAAAGTTTCATACAGCTTTTCCATACTTATTTGCTTGGAATAGCAAAGGGCAATAAGTGTAGAGAGTGATAAATTTAGTCCAGAAAATGCTCTCAGAGTTCAGCTACAATTTTGGGGAAACATAAGAGCAAAGGAAAGATGTTACTGCCAGAATTTGAGGAAGAAGCTGTTTCATGGTGTGTTGACAGTAATTTAATAAAAAAGGTTAACTTCTGGACTAGCACTCAAATTTCCTTAGTCTCTCCTGATGATCAAGGGCATTCTTTGTTAAGTCTAATGTGTTGGCCCTTAAAGTTGCCTAGTGTGCAAGGAAGCTGTCAATCACACACTTAAAAAAAAGTATACAGCAGAAGGGTTCTAAAGGGAAATCAAATTATGGTCCATTTGGAAATGTCACAACCAAGTGGCACCAGCAAAAATGAAGAGGTTCATTGACTATTCAAATTGGTGTATAAAGAGTTGCGTGGTTTTGCTGCTAATCAAAGATGAAGCTGGCCTTTGAGCTGCCTGTGTGGAGCCTGAGACCACCCAGGCTTTAGCTAATGTTAGTGTTTACATGACATGTTGGAAACAAACTGGGCAATTACAAAGGCCCAGTCTAACTAGATCCTAACAGGCAAAGTGCCCTCTGATCCAAATGTTAATAGCTTTGACCTTCATTGGTTTTTAATCTCATTCTGTCTGGCAGAGTAAATGAACTCTAGGTTATACTGTACAGAAGAGTCCTTTTTGTTTTTCATTCTTTTTTTTCTGATATTGCTGGGGAAATGAAAGTCTGTATTTTTTCAGCTGGGTATATCACTGAGTGTATGCACAGAACGCCTGCTGATTGACTGTGCTTCAACAAAGGCAGATTCAGTTTGCAGCTGATAAGAAGCAAAGTCATCCATGCCGTGTTTACAAAGTAGGCAAGGAGAGTGAAAAATTAGTGATAAAAGAGCTAATCTTATTGTTTTGCTGGGCGAGAGAATGGCACTTTTGTGCTTGCTTTTAAGAGCTGGCATGTTGCCTCTCCTTCCCCCTCCATGCTTTGGCAGCAAAACAATTTTCAGATTCCCCAAAGTGTTATAGATTATAAAGGACACAGTAATGTTGGAAGGGTTTCCTAACATTGAGTAGGGTACAAACTGCACTGGAGATTGGCTGTTTATTCTATGTGCCCATGACCCACACTGCATAAACTTCTATTTTCTCCCTTTGGTATTTCTAAAGCAAAAGATAAATATTTGGGCCGTTGGACAAATTCATTAGTGTTTAATTTTCTAACACATTTAAATGCTTAGCTGTGCTAAGAATAAAGTTTGAAATCCCCTCACAATCAGTTATAGGGTCTGGCAGGGTTAACTGGGCCTCTGTGAGTAATAGGACATGTGGCTGAAGGAAAGGATCCCGTAAGAGAGATGTTTTTGTTCTTTTAGTTCATAACTACTTAGTTGTAAGGTCCATTGAGGTGGAAGAAATTATAATGTGTAATAGTTCTTGGTGTGGTTAAGAAAACTGATGTCTCTGCATTTAAATTGTTTTTGGTCATAATTTCATCATTTTCTCAGTTTTTCTAAGGGAGAAGTAACAGATTACTGTTTTGGCCAGAGGCATATGCTAGGTTTTACAGTTCCTCACTATGCTGATTTTTGCATTTAGTGGTGACCTGCAGAGACCTATAATGCTGGTGGCCATGTGTCTATTCCAGGTAATCTGGACCATTCATTCATTTATTCATTCAACATAACGTTTATTAAAGCCAACCATGGGCCAGGTGCTGGTGCTACTGAGGAAGCAAAGCATGAATCACCCCTTCCAGAAGTGTCTAGTCTTGTAGGGAGGACAATGAAGCAGACAAATAACTATAATAGA